>NC_141684.1:3622500-4222500 GCF_028749965.1 Puma concolor
GGGCGGGGGGGACAGAGAATCCCAAACAGTGTGGAGCCTGATGCAGGCTCAAACCCACGGACCGTGGGATCATGACCTGAGCCCAAACCAAGAGTCAGATGCTTACCCGATTGAGCCACCTAGGTGCCCCGACCAATGGGTTTTTAGGTCACAGTCTATGGACAGCATGCACCAGAGGCTGCTTGATAACATGCAGATTCCTCGGCCTGCCAGCCCTTCTCAATCCATCTCTGAGGGCACTGAGCTGGGGTCTGTGTTTCCGACAGGGTCCCCTGGGGACTCGTCTGTATACCAAGGCTGGAGCAGTGATGTACCAGTCCCTCAGTAATTATGCTCAATCTTTATCTTAAAATTGATATAACACAGAACAAACCCTTTCAAGCATGGGTTTCCCTCTAGCTGCTACTTTTCTCTTCCCTTCCTCGTCCCTGTCCTCCCCAGGCCAGGATCCCACTCATCAGCCCCCTGAGGTCTGGGTGCCCCTTTGTCCTCCAGACTCGCCCACACTGGCTTCTCTCTGTTTGGCTGTATTCTAGCTAATGACATTCCTAAGTTGGCCCTTTGCCCCCTTTTTATGTCATACTGTCCTAAATGATTTTTTTTTTTTTTTTTTATTTATTTTTGGGACAGAGAGAAACAGAGCATGAACGGGGGAGGGGCAGAGAGAGAGGGAGACACAGCATCGGAAACAGGCTCCAGGCTCCGAGCCATCAGCCCAGAGCCTGACGCGGGGCTCGAACTCACGGACCGCGAGATCGTGACCTGGCTGAAGTCGGACGCTTAACCGACTGCGCCACCCAGGCGCCCCTGTCCTAAATGATTTTAATAGCGCTGCGCTGAGGCTCCGAAATCTTTATTTCTGCTCCTGAATTGCACGGCTATAGTTGTAGCTGGCTTCCTGACACGGTCACGTGGCAGTGCCCATGGTTCACGTGCGTCCCCCTAAACTCCGATACACTGCAGCTCCCTGCACTCCTGCTCCTCGTCCTTTGCTCCCTCTGTGGACGAGAGCCGTCACCGTGCACCCAGAAGCGGCTGCTCTGTCACTGCTAAAGCTCCATCCGTTCACATCCCTGCGTCCTGCCTCCCGCTTTGCCTGCGAACCTTATAACATCCCATGAACTCTCCTCCCTGCCCCCGGCCTTGCCTTCTTGAATCCGTCTTCTGTTATGTTTTCGATTTTTCTCAAAAACCAATGTGCTCTGGCTTTGGCGTGTAAGGCCCTGTGTGATCTGGGCCCAGCCCCGTCCCACCCCACCTGGGCCTCATTTTTGCAGTCGCTCTCTTGCGTTTCACACTGCAGCCGTTTGAAACACTGTGTTGAGCGGCTGCCTTTTCCTTCACCTGCGAACCCCAGCTTTGCTCACCTCCTTTTTGAAGGCCTCTCCTGGCCTGGGTGTTACCTTGGCAGCTTTGAATGCTCTCAGTTTCTCCCACACTGTTCCTGAACCCAGCACCGGGCCCAGCTCAGAGAAGATTCCCAGCAAATAGTTATCAGAAGAGCAAATTGTGAAGCTGCCTCGAGTGTCCCTGACCCTGAAATCGGGGAAGGGAGAGCTGCGTGGGGGGATGATCAGGTGTTGATTTCTGGATGTAGGGCCCTCGAGAGAGGGCCCTGTGGGGCTTTATTGGGAGATCCTGGAGAACCATGGAGAGCTTTTCAGAAGGTTGCTGTGATGGAGACTGTTTTGAGATGGTGAGTGAGTGGATTCACCTGGGTGTGGTGGATGACAGGTACAGTGGTTCAAGGGTAAGGCTCGTCGTCGGTGTGAAGCAGGCGGAGCCTGGTTGGCTGGGGAGGAGGGCCTCCTGCAGGAAGGGGATTCAAAAGGCCTTCACTGGCCTCTTTCCCTGAAAGACCCCGTGTGTTTGCAGCACAGACTTTAGTAGCTGGTCGAGCAGTGTGGTGAGTTCCTGTTAGAGTTTATTCTGTTCCCTGGGGAAGAATGCATTTCTTCCTGCCTGAAGTGCCTCATGCTTATTATGCTTAAGACAGGCTCTGCCTATGGGAAAATGGGGTGCTTTCCGTTCTTTGTCCCAAGTTGGAGACTTGTGTAAAAAAAAAAAAAAAACAACCCATTTTTACATTTGACATTTCATTATATTTTGCTTCTTCACAATTCAATGATAACGGATCCTTGAACTTCTGGAGGCCAGGCATTGATGTTGAGAGCAGGCGTGGTGCAGACACTCCCATCTGGTCCACTACCCCAGCGTTGCCCTCTGAAATTGGGGCGCTGGTCAGTATCCTTGTCCCGGTCTGCTGTTCTCTCTGAAAAGAAATAGGAATTTTTGCAAATCTCAGTCTTATTTTTTCAATCAAAGGTGGTTGGAATCTTGCTGCCACAATATGTTTACAATTTCTAGGTGCCTAGGCTTTCACAGACCTGATTTTATGAGGGTGGCCAACGATTTTATTGAATTGTGGTTTTTTTCTGAGGCTAGTGAGTATCGGGGACGAGAGGAGAAGGAACACTGAACGCGCGCTGTGTTCTGGGCATGTTACTGAGGCACCTCCTGTTGGTTCTCTCGAATCTGTCGCCGTAACCCTGGGAGGCGGTGCTCCTGTCCCCCTGGCTGCGCTTTGTCTGGCACCCGCCTGGGCTTGGTGCCCGCGGCTCCGTGGCATCTCTGTGTCGGCACCGATTCCCAGTTGCTGCAGCCGTGTCTTCACGGTCGGTCTTCCTTGCGACCCCCATCTTAAGGGCAGGGCCTGTGTCTTGTGATTCCGGCTCCTGTCTCCACACCTGGAGCTGTTTGTCAGCTTCTTCTGTGGCGTCTCCCTTGTCCCCTTCCCCACTGCACACAGATTTCCTTAGGGCTCCATCCAAGGCCGTCTTGTACTTGTCGAGTCCGTTGTCTCTCGAAACCCTCCACTCTGCTTGCACAGCTTCCGTAACCATCCCACCCAGGCCAGACTTCTCCCACTCCTGGTCTGTGTATCTGACCACGTGTCCCGTGAGGCTCTTAATTCTGGAGGGGAGAGAGGGCAGGCAAATCTGGGGGGAGGTTTGGCTGCCGGCTGTTCCCCATTCCCAGCTGTGGTGGGCGTCCATCGTGCCCCCGGGCACAGTCTTTGCTGTTTCTCCCCTTGCAGGTGAGGGCTTGGATCTCACGGGAGAGCCGAGGGACTGGGGCTGGCGTGGTGGCCGGCGTCCCCCTCCTGGCCGGCCCTGAGGAGACCTAGGGTCAGGATCGTACAGCATCCCCCAGGAGCTTTACACTCTTGAAGCCCCTGCAAGGCCTTGAACAATTCACTAGCCGTTTCTAGCTGAACCTTGCTAGTGTCTGTCAGAGGCCCGTCCAGGCCGATGCTGGGGGTCCTGCTCCTCCCCTGCGGCTGCCTGTCAACAGATCACAGGTTAGTTTTTCCCTGTGACTTCAGTTCTCTGATCAGTTTGGGAAAAGCTGTTTTTCAGTTTATCCAGCTTTTTTCTTAAGGGTGGGAGTGATGCTTTTTCCAGTTCTCAACATCTTTCAGCTGAACTCAGAAATGTGCCTGCTGTGGGGTGATGCAGACCTGCAGTAAGTTTCAGGTTGTGTGGCCATTTCTCGCATGACCTACTGCTTTTGTTTTGTGTTCAGTGGCTTACCTGCTCCCTTTCTGCAGGGAGAGGTTGCCAGTGCACCGACAGCTTGCACTGGCCTCCAGCCTTCTGACTCCCAAACAATAACTTCACAGCTCAGTGGCTCAGCCAAGGGGAAGATGTGTTTTCCTGGGAGCTCTGAGGAGCACCTCTCTGGGTGAGGAAAAGCTTCCCAACACCCCGAAGCTGAGGTCTGGCCCTAGACGTCTGTCTAGCAACCTGTGGAGGTGCACTTCTCCCCGGGCCACTGTTCCCCACCCCCTACGCAGCGGGGAAGGTTGACTGCGTTCCTGGATTTAAATTCAGGTTGGAAGAGAACTTTCTAAACCACCAGGATGGAATGAAAACCCAGGTGGTTGTCATTCATGAGCAACAGGTGATCCTTTGCAAGCCCCTAGAGCTGAAGCCTTCCGGACCATTGATCTCACTGCCCTCGTTATTGCTTTGCCAGCCAGCTGGTGGTGGTTCACTGGGAAACAAATTAGGTGGGTGTTCAGTAGAAGGGATTCAAGAGGTTTTGTTTTTTGCAAAGAGAAAGGAATGATTTTTATGGATCACTGCAGATCGGTTTACTGTTAGCTCCTGCTGTTGATTGCATCCAGTCTTGTTAAGTTTGTTTTTAAAGTCTCTCTGTCCCCTCTTGTCTGTTTAACATTATGATTGGCCTCCCAGCTGCTCACTGTGCTCTCCTTTCTCTGTCTTCCACATTGTCCCCATGGTCCTTTCTAATTTTTTCTTTTTTGGCTCTAATTTTTTTTTTTTTTAATGTTTATTTCAGAGAGCGAGCAGAAGTGAGCCAGAGCATGAGCAGGGGAGGGGCAGAGAGAGAGGGAGACACAGAATCTGAAGCAGGCTTCAGGCTCTGAGCTGTCAGCACAGAGTCCAATGTGGGGCTTGAACTCACAAACCGTGAGGTCATGACCTGAGCCCAAGTTGGACACTTAACCAACTGAGCCACCCAGGTGCCCCCAATGGTCCTTCCTAAAGCAGAATCTGACTGTCATCTTGCCGTGTGATTTCCAGGGTATGCATTGACCTCTGGATAAAGTCCCCAGTATGGCTTGTGTGGTCTCACTGTGGCTGTCTGTGTAGCATCATTGCCCACCCTTGTCTCTTGCTGGGCTTGGATTTCCGAAACAGGGACTGACTTGTGTTTCTCTGATGTGCCGTGCTCTCTGAGGCTTACTGTTTGAGGACAGACCAGTGGTTCTCAGACTTTGCTGCACTTGGGGAGTGTGGGGGGAATATTTAAAACCTCTTCCTGGCTCCCACCCTTTGACATTGTGACTTGGTGGGGCATGGGGTGTGACCTGGCCATCTGGGTTTTTAAACTGTTCCAGATGCATCTTCCGTGCAGCCAAGTTTGGAAACCATTGATAGGGACTGTCTTCTCCTTGTGGGAAAACATCGTCATCCTGGTCTGAGGTCAGTTGTTCGAAAGTCTGGGCTGCTTCAGGCAGACCCCGCTGCTGTGTATTTTCCATTTCCTGTGAGAAGTTTTGACGTTGGGTAGGGCCAGTCTCCTTTCTGGATTATTGTTGAGGTACTGGGATACTTTCTGTCCTTTGCTCCTTTATATAAATCTTAGAATCCATGTATCAGGTTCCTCCAAGTAGTCTGTTAGAACTGACCTGAACACCAGGTGGGGGAAATTGGCATTTTTATGAGCGTCTTCTATCGATGAACGATGTCCTGTCATTTATTTGTCTTCTCGAATGTGTCTCAGTAACTTTTTAATTTTCTCTATGAAGGTTTTAAAGAATTTCACTAGATTTATTTCCAGATACCTTATTTTTGTTATAAAGGTATTGAGCCCTTTTATGGAGATATAGCTTACATGCAGTTGGGAACACAGATAGCATGTATACAGCTGAATGAATGTTTTATTCTCCTCAATTCTTGCACCCACCACCCAGAACTCGACTGGATAACTTCTACCTGTCCGGTGTAATTGAGTCTTGTCACTGGTGATTGGCCTGCACAAAGATCACTGTAATTGTGACTTGTGTCATCATAGGTTAGTTTTGCCTGTTCTTGACTTCTTGGCTTTGTTAAGGAAGAAATATAGTACATATTCTTTGGTGTCTTTTTTTGGGGGGGGGGTTAAACAACATTAATTTAAGTTCTAGAGGGCAGAAGTCCAAAATCAGTGTATGTGGTCCCCCCCACCCCCTCAACATTATGTCCAAGTTCCATGCATGTTGGGTTTGTTTGTTCCTTTATGTTGCTGGATGCTATTCCACTGTGTTAAGATACCACAATTTATCCACTCGTGATTGGCATTTGGGTTGTTTCCAGCCTTTGGCTATTATGAATAGGTATAATTTTTCTGGCACAGGTACTGGGTAGACACAAGCCCACATAAGCCTATGAGTGGTTTTCTGGATCATAGATCTTATGTGTGTTTAGCTCTAGCAGCTTTATAGCCATGTAGGTTTTCTTCCTTTCTTTTAAGAAAGGGAGGAGGTGGGGGAGGGGCAGGGGGAGCTAGAGAGAATCTTAAGCAGGCTTCACTCTCAGCACACAGCCCACGACCCTGGGATCATGACTCGAGCCAAAATCAAGAGTCGGATGCTCAACAGACAGCCTCCCAGACATCCCTACCACACATATTTTCAATGTGCTTATTTTCATTTACACCCACACCATCTACCTGAAGGTTCTTTGCTGTTCCAGGACCTTCTCACCCCTGGGTATTGTCAGTCTTTTAAATTTTAGCTGTTCTGCCCCACGTGTAGTGGTATTTCATTGTGGTTTGAATTTGCCTTTCTCACCTAACTAAAACTGTTGCCCAGTAAAAAATGAAGACTATATTTTAACAGGCATTTCACACAAGTATGTGTCCAAATGATAAGTAAACACATGAAGGGTGTACAGTTACTGGTTTTATTTTTTTGCAGCTTTGAGATACGATTGGCACATAACACCGTAAGTTACAATGTGCTGATTTGACTCATTCCAAAATGATTACCATACATAGTTAGAGCTAATATCCCTAATATCTCTATCATATCACATAATTAGTGGGTTTTTTGTGGTGATCACATTTTGTTAAGTTTTTGTTTAAATTTCAGTTAACATACGGTATAATATTAGTTTCAGATGTACAACGGAGTGATTCACAACTTCCAGACATCACCCATTGCTCATCAGTAGTGCCCTCCTTAATGCCCATCACCCTTTAACCCATCCCCCCGGCCACTTTCCTCCAGCAATCCTCAGTTTGTTCTCTATCCTTAAGAGTCTGTTTGTTGGTTTGTGTCTGTTTTTTTTTTTCTCCCATTTGCTCATTTGTTTTGTTTCTTAAATTCCACATGACTGAAATCCTATGGTATTTGTCTTTCTGACTTCACTTAGCCTAATGCTCCGTAGCTCCATCCGTGTTGTCGCAGATGACAAGATTTCATTCTTTTTTATGGGTACCGTTCCATTGTGAGTGTGTGTGTGTGTGTGTGTGTGTGTGTGTGTGTGTGTGTGTATGTATGTATGTTGTGTGTGTTTGTGTATACACATACCACATTCATTATCCATTTGTCAGGTGATGGACACTTGTGCTTTTTCCCTAATTTGGCTACTGTAGATAGTGTTGCTGTAAACATTAGGGTGCATGTGTCCCTTTGAATTAGTATTTTTGTGTCCTTTGTGTAAAAACCTAGTAGTGCAATTGCTGGATCACAGGGTGGTTCTATTTCTTAACTGTTTTTTGAGAGAGCATGCATGTGCATGAGCACGCATGCAAGCAGGGGAGGGTGGGGAGGGGAGAGAGAGAGAGAATCCCAAGCAGGCTCTGTGCCCATTGTAGAGCCTGACCGGGGGCTCGATCTCACGAATTGTGAGATCATGACCTGAGCCACAATCAAGAGTCTGATGCTTAACTGACCGAGCCACCCAGGCGCCCCTATTTTTAACTTTTTGAGGAACCTCCATACTGTTCTCCAGAGTGGCTATGCCAGTTTGCATTCCCATGTGGTGAGAACATTTAAGATCTATTTTTTAAATCAACTTTAAGTATGTAATATATTATTAAACATAATCACAGTGCTGTGCACTAGAGCCCCAGAATATATTCATCTTCTGATTGAAAGCTTGTACCCTTTGACCAACCTTTCCTCATTTTCCCCATATCTCAGCCCTTGGTAACTGTCATTCTTTCTGTTACTATGTATTTGGCTCTTTTTGATTCCACATAGAAGTGATATCCTACAGTATTTGTCTTTCTCTGACTTATTTTACTCAGTATGTCCTCAAAGTGCATCCATACTGTTGTAAATAGTAAGGTTTCCTTCTTTATCAAGGAATAATATCGAATCGTATACAGACCACTCATCTGTATATACCCACTCATCTGTAGATGGATATTTAGGTGGATTTCGTATCTTGGCTATAATGTTACAATAAGCATGGGAGTCCGATGTCTCGAGATGCTGTTTTCATTTCCTTTGGAAATACACTCAGAACTGGCTGCATCATATGGTGGTTGTAAATTTCTGAGGAATCTCCATACTGTTTTCCTCAGTGGGTGCACAAATTTACATTCCCACCAACACAGTGCAAGGATTGCCTATTCTCCACATCCTTGCCAACTCCTGTCTCTTGTCTCTTGATGACTGCTATCATAATCAGTGTGAGATGATAGCTCATTGTGGTTTGATTTGCATTTCCCTGATGTTTAGTGATGTTGAATTCCTTTTCATGTACCTGTTGCCGTTAGTAGTTCATCCTTGGAGAAATACTTGGTTCTTTTCATTAAAAAAAAAAAGTTTTATTTTTATTATTAAAAAAATTTTTTTTAATGTTTTACTTATTTTTGAGACAGAGAGAGAGACAGAGCATAAGCAGGGAGGGGCAGAGAGAGAGGGAGACACAGAATCCAAAGCAGGCTCCAGGCTCTGAGCTGTCAGCACAGAGCCCTGACCCAGGGCTCGAACTCACGAACCGCGAGATCATGACCTGAGCCGAAGTCGGAGGCTTAACTGACTGAGCCACCCAGGCGCCCCAAAAATGTTTTGCTTTTGAGAGAGAGCATGAGCAGGGGAGGGGCAGAGAGAGAGGGTTACAGAGAATCCAAAGTGGGCTCTGCACTGACAGCAGTGAGCCTGATGCAGGACTTGAACCCATGAACTGCAAGATCATGACCTGAGCCCAAGTTGGATGCTCAACTGACTGAGCCACCCAGGTGCCCCTTCTCATTTTTTTTTTTTTTAATGAGTTTATTTTGAATGCACATGAAATAGTGCGTGAGCAGGGTAGAGGGAGGGAGCGGGAGGGAGCGGGAGGGAGCGAGGGAGAATCCCAAGCAGGTTCAGCACAGCCAGCACCGAACCCGACATGGGGCTCAAAACCAAACACTGTGAGATCGTGACCTGAGCCGAAATCAAGAGTTAGATGTTCAATAGGCTGAGCCGCCCAGGCAGCCCGGTTCTTCTCCTTTTTTAATCAGATTGCTGATTTGTTCCTGAGCTGTGTGAGGTCTTCATATATTTTGATGTTAACCAAATACATGATTGGCAGAGATTTTCTCCCATTCTGTAGGCTGCCTTTTCATTGTGTCGATAGTTTCTCTGGCTGTGCTTACTTGGTAGTCTCACGTGTTGACTTCGCTTTGGTTCCTTGCTCGTTGGTGTCCCATGAAGACACGGCTGCCAAGACCAATGCTGTGGCGGTTTTCTCCTGTTTCCTTCCAGGAGCTTCTTTGCTGGAGTCCATCTGTTGAAGTCTTAATCTCTTTTGAGTTGACTTTTGTGCCTGGTGTGAGATAAGGCTCCGGTGTCCTTTTTCTGCGTGTGGTTATCCGCTTCCCCCAACGGCACTTATCTCAGAAACTACCCTTTCCCCGCTGAGTATTATTGGCTCTTCTGTGAAATATTAGTTGACAGTCTCTGTGAGAGTTTCTTTCTGGGCTCTTGTTCTGTCTCCGTAGTACGCGTGTCTGTTTTTATGCCCGTGCCATGCTGTTTTGATGACTACAGCTACCTGGTAGAGTTTGAGATCAGGGAGTGTGATCCCTCCGATTTTGTCTTTTTTCCTCAGGACTGCTTTGGCTCCTCGGGGTCTTTTGTGGCTATGTGCAGATTTTAGGATTGCTTGTGCTTTTTCTGTGAAAAATGCACTGGAGTTTTGATAGGGATTGTATTGAATCTATAGATGGCTTAGGGTAGTAGGGACATTTTAAACAATATTTTTCCAGTCCATAAACAGGGGATATCTTCATTTATTTGTGTCAGTTTCTTTCATTGACGTTGTACAGTTTTCAGTGTTCAGATCTTTCACTTTCTTAGGTAAATTTATTCATAGGTGTTTTCTTGATTTTGATGCTATTGTGAATGAGATTGTTGTCTTTATTTTTCAGGCATTTCTTTGTTAGCACATAGAAAAGCGACTGACTTTGGTGTACTAAGGTTATTATCTCGCAAGTTGACTAAATTTGATCAGACCTAATGTGTGTCTTTTCCCCCTTTGGTTGAGTTTTAAGGATTTCCTATATTTAAGATCAGAGCATTTGCAAGTAGAGCCATTTTTTCTTGTTCCTCTCTGATTCGGATGCCTTTTATTAATCTTGCCTGATGGCTCTGGCAAGGACTTTGGACACGAAGTTGAACACGTGTGAGCGTGGGCCACCTTGTCTTCTGCCTGATCTCAGGAAAAGCTGCAAGCTGTTGCCATTGGGTATGGTAACTGGGCTTGTCCTATATGCCCTTTATTATGTTGAGGTACGTCCTTCAACACCCAGTTCTGAGGGCTTTTATCATGAAAAGATTTTGAAGTGGGCAAATGCTTTTCCTGTATTGACTGAGATGATAGGATTGTTCTCTTTCCTTCTGTTAGCATGGTGTATCACATTTATCGACTTATGTATGTTAAACTGTCTTTGCATCCCAGGGATAAATCCTACTTGATCATGGTATATACTCCTTTAAATGTGCTGTTGAATTTGTTTGCTACTGTTTTTTTTTTTTTTTTAAGTTTATTTATTTTGAGAGAGAAAGCATGAGCAGGGGAGAGGGGCAGAGAGAGAGAGAGTTGGGGGGGGGGTGTGGGGAGAGAATCCTAAGCAGGCTCTGCACTGCCAGCATGGAGACCGATGCAGGGATTGAACTCATGACTGTGAGACCATGGCCCGAACTGAAGTTGGATGCTTAGCGAACTGAGCCACCCAAGAGCCCCTGCTAATGTTATATCAAGGAGTTTTGCATCTGGTTGCAGCAGGCATATTGGTCTGTAGTTTTCTGTAGTGTTTCTGTCTGGCTTTGGTGTCCAGGTAATGGGTGAGCTGGGGAAAATGTTCTTTATGCGTGGCTGAAAACCCTGTGGCAGGGACACCTGGTTGGCTCAGTTGGTTAAGTGTCTGACTCTTGATTTCTGCTCAGGTCACAATCTTATGGTTTGTGCGATCAAGCCTTGCACTGGACTCCATGCTGAGTGTGGAGCCTGCTGGGGATTCTCTCTCCTCCTGCCTCTCTGCTCCTCCCCCACTCATGTGCATGTGTTTTCTCTCAAAATAAACTTAAAAAAAAAACACAAAACCTCGTGGCAGAAAGAGGAAAGCAAGTTTTTGGAACGGTGTGCATGTTAGTCCTTATGAGCATGTGCCTGTAGGTATGAACATTGATTTGTTGGGGAAGAAGGGTTTTGTGGGAGACTGGGGTGTACTTTTGATAACTTTTTAAATTGGTGTTCCAACAGGAAACTGTGGCTTGGCTGGGTGACTACCCAAGTAACGACGTTCCCTGTGTTTTGGCGGTGCTCTGTGCTCACGGAGTGCTGTGAAGGGTACACAAAACATCCGGACTGTACTTTGCATCTCTCGTTTCTAAGAGGAGAACAGGCACATGTCATTATTTGCCTTGGGACACCACCACTCTCCCTTGATTATCTTGTGAAAAGGCGTTTACTTCCAATTTCAAACTGGCAGTACTCTGGTTTTGTTTGCCTGATTTTTATCCCAAAATAACATATGCTAATTGAGCTTTTTCTGCAGCTTTCTTTGGAGAAATGATGTTCATTTATTTGTGTTTCTTGAAGTAGAAATGGAGTAATGCATGTAAACAAGATGTAAAAGCTGTACGACCCAGAGCGGGAACCTGCGAGGAGCTCTTCCTCACTCGTGCTGTCGAACAGGGAGTCGGGATGTCCTCCCCAAGGTGGGGGGCAGGTTGGCAGAGCTCTGGTTCCATGTCCAGACTCTGGTCAGCAGTCCACTTGTGGCCAGACGTGGGGATACCCTGCGGTTGGAACCCAGGGCCTCCTGTCTCCTGGTCCCATGGGACTCCCCTCCTCTATGTGCACAGGGAGAAGGCCTGGGCTAGTGGGACACGGGGGCCCTGGATGACCCGACAGCTGCTTCAAGCAGGAGAGACAAGGGCCAGGTCACCACACTTTGTCCTCGTGCCAGTTGTCCCCAAGGTCTTGGCTAAGAAGTTTGCTATTTCCGGCTTGGCCCAGCATGGTGATGAGGAACGCACCTCTTTTCAAAGCAACCCATTCTGGCCTTCTTATTCTACAGAGAAGTGACTTGTTGGTGTTTTGGAATATAGTCCTCGGATGATTATTCCTCCATGAAGTCACTCATTCACAAAATCCTTGGTTCCCTCCTTTTGATTAGGAGCTTCCAGATGCAGGCTCGCAGCTTGGGCCGTCCCATCAGGCAGCTTCAGGGGGCTGCGTGTCCCCGCCCGTCTGAGTGATGGCCCTGGAGGTCTGCCCTGTGCCACCTGTGTGCCGTGCAGCGGCCTGACAGTGAGAGGTGTTTCCTGTCGCTTAGTAATTGACAGAAGGATGTAGATGCATTTGTTAACCCAGCAGATAGTTCCCCCATGTGCTATGTGCTGTGACAGATGGTTCAAGTACAGGTGGAAGGTCACTGTTCCTGCCCTGAGGGGCTTCCGGCCAGAGTCAGGTTAGCGCAGGGCTCTGTGGTCCATGCCAGGGTCCTTGTCCCGACTCTGGTGGTGCGGTCTGTCTCGGTCAGTGGAGCGCCAGGGTGGCCAGCGGCTGGGAAGTGTTGGCTTCTCTTGAAGATGTTGCGAGAAGAGAAGTCTGTGTTCTTGGTCACGCGTTTCTAGGCCCTGTCTCTAGTGGCCACAAATGTCCTTATCTGGGGTTCAGTGTCCCCTGCTTCAGTTGTGTCCACTTGAGTGTCTTGGGAGGAGAAGATTGAATACTGTCCTGTCGAAAGAATTAGGAAATGGTCTTAACGTCTGCTGTGGTTGGGCTCCTGTGCAGCCGGGCACTCAAATGGCATTCCTTCCCAACAAAGGGGACCGCTACCAGTAGGCTGCAAGGTAGGAGCTTCCTGGAACTTGGCTCTTGCAGCATGCCGTACACCTTGGGCGCTGGGAGGAGGCCTTGCTGTGGCCCGGACTTCCACACGTGCCCCTGGAGGGGACCCACGGGCGCTCTCCTGCGCGGACGTGTGTGTTGTGTGCGGTCGGGTAGAGCCGCGCCTGGGGTCTTCCGTCGGGGATGGCCGATTTTCGGGTGCGCTCTTCGATGAGCGTTTGTGTTGCCCTGTTTCTCCTTTTTAGAGGTCATGCTGCGTTCTTTCTCAGGTCGCCTGCTCATTTTTGATGGTCTCTTCTTCCTTGTTCTTCAGAGTCCTTTTGACTTATTTGCAAATGTTAGTAGCTTATCAATAACGGTTTAGGAAAATCACACCTATACTTACCATGTGACCCAGCCATTTTACTCCTAGAAATTTAATCAAGAGCAGTGAAAGCATGTGTCCATACAGTGACTAGGACACACGTGTTCAGAGCAGCTATATTCGTAATAAAAACTCAAAGCAGCCTGAGGGCTCATAAATTAGGTGAATGGGTAAGCAGATTGTTACAGGCATTCATTGGACTACTATTCAGCAATTAAAAGGAGTCCAGCCTGGATGCATGCAGTATGTTGGAATTAGTCTAAGAGGAGGATGCCGTGTGACAGAAGCCTGACAGAAAACAGTATCTAATGTGTATGATGCCATCTGGATTAACTTCTGGAAAATGTGAACTCCTTTAGGGTGATGGCAGTGCTTACATGGGGCTGGGAGGAGGCTTGGGCTTGGGGAGGACGGCACTTGGGGGGTGGATGCGAGGACGCACAGGCAAGCTTAGTTGATGGATATATTCACGATCTCCATTGTGCTGATGGTGTTACGAATGTCAGCACCTCCGGTTGGATGCTTTAAACTTCGGTGGTTACTCTGTGCTGGTTGCATCTCAGTAGGGGTGTTAAAAGAAAGAGCTGTGGTAGGGGAGGGGGCAGAGCTGCTGACCGCACAGGGAGGGTGTTCACAGGGAGCACCCGGGAAATGGGACGAGCCAGGCTGTCCCTTAACAGGACCCCAAGTGCAGTCCTAGGCCCAGTGATGGGAGATGGGTGATCCTCCCCTCTCCTCTGGTTGTCTCTCTGCTCCCCTTGGGTTTGGCTGCTCAGTGGGGAGGAGGCAGGGGAGTGGGTGGTAGTGACATGTGAGGAGAGGGAAGACTCATCTGGGGGCCACCTTACGCACATGGTGACAGTGGGCCCCAGGTGTGTGGTGGTGGGTCTGAAGGCAGCCTGCTGGGCCCAGTGCATGGTTTTCTCCATTGACCGTGGGCTTCAGGTGCCCCACAGAGAAGGTAGACTGGGGTTTATCCTGGAGTGGGGCCTTGTCAGGTGGGTCGAGGGAGGAGCAGGCAGGGGAGTGATGGGTGCTTTCCTGGGGGATGGGGTGTTGTAAGTGCAGGTGAGTGTCTCCGACTGTGGCCCAGCCACCAGCCCCGGGCCTGCTGCCTGTCTTGGTGTTACTGGAACGCAGCCACCTCTATGCATTTCTGGATGTTGGCGGCTGCTTGTGCCCGACAGCAGCTCAGCTGAGTAGCTGTGGCAGAGACCTGCGGCCCACAAAGCCTCAAGTGTTTACTGTCGGATCCTTTACGGATGATGCTTTGTGACCTGTGGTTCGACTGTGGAAGCGAAGGCTGGAGAGGGCAGACAGGGACGTAAGGGGGCTGATGGATAATGAGGAAGTGCAGGGGGTACATGGGAGTGTTCAGAGGTCAGAGCAGGTTTGGGGGTGGGAGTGTGGGAATAAATGAGTGTTCTACCAATAAGTGAAATCCCAAGGAGCTCATGTGTGTGGGCCTAGGGTAGTTAGTTGGGAACCACCCAGAACCCTTCATGGGCTCAGCTCATGTGTATGGGCCTAGGGTAGCTAGTTGGGAACCACCTAGAACCCTTCATGGGCTCAGCTCTTGTGTGTGGGCCTAGGGTAGCTAGTTGGGAACCCTTCATGGGCTCAGCGGGTAGTTATTAAGCATCACGTACATGAAGGTTCCAAAGGTCAGTGAGGGCACAGGGCCTGGAGTGGGGAGTCCTCACAGGATCAAGACTGAGCATCCAACAGAGGGAGGCCAGTGTCAAAGCCGGCCTGCTGTGGGTGTGAGGACGGTTTTGTGTGAATGGTTTATGAAGGTTGCTGTTTCTACATGAACTTTCTCTGCTAAGCCTATCCTAAAGTTTCTGAATGAATGAACTCCCCGCTTTCTCGATGCAAGTTGAGGATGAGTATTGGCTAATTTCTGAGCCAAATGCTTGTATTCCTTCGGTTTTCTTGTATTTTATGATAACCAGATGGGCTTCCCGCCCCCCCCCCCCCCCCCGGCACCCATTGATTATTTAAGAATAAATGAAAATGCATCTTCAAAATACATCCTACCTGGAACTGCATATTCTGACCAACTCCCCCTGGGAGATTGTTGTCTCCTTTTGCTTTTGTAAATGTATTTTGTCCTAGTTTTGTTTTATTCCAGTGCCTGTAACTTGTCGCAAGAGAAATTGATACTTTGCCTTAAGCCTTACTTTCTTTGGAAGGTGCAAAAATGGACCCATTGCTTGAGGAGACGCACCAGTGGAGGTGGACACTAAGCCGTTGTGAGGCTCCTTAAGGCAGGTTGAGGGCTGCGTGGCATACTGCACCACCCTCTGGCTGGTGAGCTGTCCTGGAAGCTCATGGGGGCACTGACGTGTGTTGTCGCGGTTTTTCCGGGTGGTCACAAATCCGACAGTCCCGAGTTCTGGCTCCGCGTCTGACGAACTGTGCGGTGTTACCAATGTTCTCAGACTCTTCAGCCTCCTCCTCCGTGGAGCCGAGAAGACAGCGCTGCCCCGCGGGGAGTGAGGGACCTTCGATGGCCCCTGCCAGGGCCTGGCACGTGGAGACGCCATCACCGCCTCTCGTCACTGCAGCTGTTGGTTGTGACTGCCATTGGTTTCTGCCACGCGGGTCCCACTTTGAGCTGCCCTCCTCCCGAGTGGTCACCGTGGTTGTGCTGGAGCTGAATTCGGGAACGGGCTCTTTTCGCGTACAGAATTGTACCTCTGAATTGCCCATAGAAACGCTCTTAATGGAAAAGTTGAGCGCTGTAAACAGTAACTATGAAGTTCTGTCAAGCTCCATTTGATTCATGGTGATCTCGCGGTTTCATCCATTCTTAAATACCCCGAGAATCCACTCCTTTCTGGTCTTCCCACTAGGCTTCCTTCCTGTTTGTCACTTTTTTGGTCTTGTCTTCCCAGTAATTGCCACTGCAATCTGTTCTCTGTTCTATTTGTGATGGCCCGTGCTGGCAGAAGAGTTGCCCGAGTGAGTGAGCAGAATTTTCTCCCCTGCGGCCCGGCCCAGCTGGCGAGCCGCCCCTCCACGGGCGCGGCGGGTGGTTTGCTCCGTCTCTCCCCTCCCCCCCTCTGCAGCGCCTCTTCTCTCCAGCCCCATCCTTGTGTGGGCCGAGGGCTCATCTTCCAACCTTTAGATAGCTCCCTTCTGCCTCTGCTCCTACTTACGCATTCCTTCTTCACCCGCGGTTGGATCAGAGGGCAGAATAGTCTGTAAAGAAGCTGTGGAGGGGCTTTGGTTGTATTTTTCTGCGCTTCAAGATGATAGGTTTTTGAGGTTTCTTTGAAGTTTTGAGGTCTCTGTCCAAAAAGGAGGCAAATTTCAGATCTAATTTTCAGGTTTTTGTTTTTTTTTTTTTTTTTTTTGCTAAGTGCATAGCCTAGATCCTTCTAGCTCAGAGACATTGCAGATTTATATTTTCATAGATCACCTTGAGTTGGTTGCCATTTTCAAGCTAAGAAAATGGAGGTTCATAGGGTTTTGTGACTTGCTCAGATTCTCTCGATGTGTTGGGAAGAATGCCTATGTCTTCATAGCATTCGATTCAAAGGAAGATGCCTCCGTCCCCAACTTCTGCCCTTTAGAATTTGTACATGAAATCTACAAAGTCCACGTGTGGCCCTTCTGGTGCCTCCGGTCTGGATCAGCCGCTGTTGACACGACGCTTCCGTTTCTGGCCACGGCTGGATTTGGGCCACCCCTAGTCCCACCAAAACCAGCTGCTGGAGAAGGAACAAGGAACAGAGGGGAGGCTGGCTTTACGGCACCCTCCCCTTGCCATCCAGGGCTCTGGACCACTTGCAGGAAAGGAGACCTTAGCAGTGTGTTAGTGTGAGAAAGGGCTCGTATTTCCATGGTAAAAAAGAATGTGTCCTTTGGGGGCTGGTGGTGTTTGTGTAATTTGCTGATGATGGGAGCTTCGCCTGGGGGAGAGCAGAAGACGCTGTGTCCCAGGCTGTGTGTGAGTGTGGGAGTCAGAGTGACAGTGCTCACATTTAAAATATTTTGGGCACCTGACCTTAACTCAGCAGAGGGTGACCTAGGGGCTGAGTGACTGTTGGTCATCTTGAGCGCTCTGCTCGTTCACAGGCTCCATTTGACCTCGTGTCTAGGGCACGGTGCTGAGAAGTGTGGATTTATGTTTTGCAGTGTCTGTGTTCATAGTGCTAGCCCCCTCACAGGCCCCATGGTGTGGTGGAGAGTTTTTCTAGATGGTGCCCATGGTACTGGGAGAACGGGGAGGGAAAGCTCCTTCAACTGTAATAGCTATGGGCTGGGACTTTGCATGATGGAATTTTGCCTAACCCGGAGTTGATGGTTGACTGTGACTTTGGGGTGATGGGACTTTTGGTGAACGTGGTGTGCAAACGGAGTATCCTATCTGACCCTATAGGTTAGTCATTGCTTTAATATTTACTGAGAGTTTGATTTGCTAGAGCCTGTGTGAGCTACTGTAAGGGATAGAATAATGAAGCAAGAATTGTGTCTTCAAGGAGTCTATAGTCCGCTAAGGAATCTCTAATGTGTGTAAGTTGCTCTAATAATAATACCTGTTTTTGTTGAATGCTTGCCAGGTACCCAGCATTGTGACAAATATTTGGTATGTAGTAACTCGTTATTGCAGAGAAGCATGCAGTTGACAGGTTCTCGTTGGTCCCATTTTGAGGATGAGGAATTGAAAGCTCAGAGTTTAAGTAACTTGGCAAAGATACCTCAGCCAGCAGCTCCTGGCCTGTATGCCTTCCTGTCTTCCTGGACACGTTCTGCATGCAGTAGGCACGGGCCTCGGGGTAGACAGGTGGTTGGATTCTGAGGAAGAGTCCTTGCTTTCTGCCACAGTGACGAGGGGACACGTGATGGAACAGGCAGCACGTTAACTAACAGTGGGACACGAGGGAACACGTAGATGGTTGTCAGAGGGAAGAGAATTGGAAAAGCACAAAGATGAGAAGACACGGGGTGGAATAGAGGTGACAAGGAATGGATTCTGGCAGAATTGCCAGAATCTGGTTAGAAGGACCAACCCAATTCAAAGCTGGGCCGTGGCCCCTGTGAGCCTGCTTTATTTCCAGTCTACCCTTCACTTATGGGGTCATCTTTTGGTGCCTCCCCTAAAAGCTTCTGGGACTTCCTTCTGCTGTGCCTGGGGGACACTTCCTACTTTGTGCTGAGAGTTTGTCAGAGGCTCTGCCCCGATTCTCGGCTTCTCGGTCAACTCTTCTGGTATCTGCAGGCACCCTGAGGTGTCTAAGGAAATTTAATGCCACCTCCCGTCTAAGTATTTTCTACTTCTGCCAGATCATGGCCCTGTGGTTACTCACTGCCTTGCTGCTTCTCCAGCGCCTTGAAGAGATTTGAAGGCTATTTTGTGTTCTGTATTGTTCTCTGTGGCTGAGTTGGTCTGAATTGTCTAGCCTGCTGTCTGCAGAAGTAATGCCCCGATCCTCACTTTGTCCCTGTGCAGTTTGACCTACTTGTGGGACCCAGCCATCCAAGTTACTAGATGGATAGTCCCTTGGTGTGGGGTAGCATGTCCCAGGATCAGTTACTGCCACTCTGACCTCGGGGAGGTTATTCATGGCTCTTCTGTAAGATGGGGGCAGGTTTACAAGCCACAAAATACCTCACAGAAAGGAGTTGGTATCTTACCAATCTCAGTTTTGCTGTTTGTTTTTCTCTTGTATCTGTTCCCATGTATCTTAAGCCAAAATTAGTAGTTTTCAGTTCTCACACACGTGGCCTCCGGCAACTTGTTCCGCTAGCCTGGTCTATGCTAGAGGCCTCTCGTACTTGACACACTAGGGGAACACTTGTGCATGCCAGCTGGTTTGTTGCACAGCTCCAACTACTGGAGCTTTACTTGACAGGACAGCATCTCTTTATGTTCTTGAATAATAAAACTATTGTTCAATAAACTCACTAACTCAGCTGGAGTCTTCTTAGCTCGTTGGGAACTTGTTTCCATCAACAGATACTTAGGTATCTGTCACTTCAGACCTGTCCATATAAATAGACTTGTTTGCAAATGGAACAGTGTCCCAGAAGGTAGAGGGTCTGGCACACATACATGTGAATCCTAACACTTACTTGAAAAGTCAGTTAAAAATTTTTTGAAAATAAAAACAGAACTGTGTTTTTAAAGCTTTTTAGGGCGACATTAGAAACAGATTCTGGAGGTGAGTGGGGGACAGTGACACAGGTGAAGGGATTAGGGTATCTTGAGCCCTGAGTAGCGTGTAGAGTTGTTGGATCAATATGTTGTTCACCTGGAACTCCTAACGCTGTGTTGATTATACGGGAATTAAAAAAAAAAAAAAAAGATGATGAAATGATACAAAACAAATAAATAGTTTGATGAGTTGTTAGAAGGTAACACTCTTCTAACTAGGACCTGGATCAAAATCTAGAGCTTTGCCAGCTGGATGGCCTCTCACGTGCCCCGTCTTTACCCCCAAAGGGAGCAGCGTCCTGATTTCTAGTCAGTACTTAGCTCTACTTACTTATAGTCTTAGCATATGAGTATGTCCCTACATAGACGAGTTGATTAAGTTTCTCTTAACGGGCAGGTACCCCTGCTCTTTCCTTTTCCTGATAATTTATCTGTTCAGGAAGCTGGGACATCCAGCCCAAGGAGACTTCGACAGCGTGGGCTTGTTGATTGAGCACTTGTGGTGTCCTTCTGTCCCCTGCGTTTCCTGAAAATGGGGCAAAGCTGGATCCAGAAGCTTGATCAGGTTCGCCTCTGATCCCTTTGGCAAGTCCAGCGTGGTCTTGTGTTCTTAGGTCAGGAGGCAGGGAATGCCCCCTTGTTTCTCTCGTTGTGATGTTACTAATTGCCCGTGCTTTGTCCAGATCAGTGGTTCTCAACCAGGGACGATTTTGCTCCCACTCCCCTTTCCAGGGGACGTGTGGCAATTGTTGGTTGTTACAACTTGGGGGGAGGTTGCTCCTGGCATCTTGTGCGTAGAGGTCCGAGATGCTGCTATACATCCTGCTTGCACAGCACGGTCCCCAACAGGGAGAATTGTCCAGCCCCACGTCTCAGTGTTGAGGTTGAAAAATCCTGGACTAGGGGTTGTAAAATAGTATTCCGATTTTATCCCTTCTTTATCATTTTGCTAGAATGCTTTTATAAAGATACATGCTGCTCATCATGAGATTATCGAGTTGTACAGTTCATAAATGCTTGATTTTTTTAATTTACCAATTTTCAGGAAAATCAAGATTCTTATCCTCCACAGATGGCCATTGACTTTAAAAGAAAATTACAATGAACACATGGATTAAATGTGGATTTAATTTTTTTTTCACGTTTTATTTATTTTTGGGAGTGAGCGAGTGTGAGCATGGGCGGGGCAGAGAGAGGAAGAGAGAGAGGGGGGTGGACGGAAGATCCAAAGTGGAATCCGTGCTGACAGTGGCAGGCTCGATGCGGAGCTTGAACTCACGAACCGCGAGATCATGACCTGAGCTCAAGTCAGATGTTCAACTGAATGAGCCACCCAGGTGCCCCTAGATGTGGATTTAAATTAGATCCATTAGATACGGATTTACACCTACCTGAAGAGCATCCATCAGTTGGATTTACTATCACTTTGAGTTTGCATTGTCTCCTCTTGGCCAGTGGGAGCTTCTGCAGTTGGGTGCAGAGGCCTTTGACCCAGCCCTTATCTTGGTTGGTTTCCTTGCTCTGGCATAGAACGAGGTGTCCAAGCTCACCCGTACGTTTCCTGCCACTGACTTGGCGTCATCCGTTTCTTTGAGAACCCTGCCCTGGCTGCTTTTCCCTAAAAGTGAACAAGTGAGAACTCGAGACCATGGTCTGGACATCAGGGATGCTTATTGTGCTGTGTTGGTGATCGTTTCTAGGTCTTTACTGGGGACAGAGCTGATTACAGATATGCATGTAAAATTGTCTACCTTCTTTTTGTTCGAAACTGATACCTGAATTCAAGTTCAGGGAAACCAACGGGTTTTAAAATTCTCCATATTCTGTAAGTGCTAAAGCATCTTAAAATTTTACTTTTAGATGGAATCAGCGTGAGTGGCTTTCCGCTGTGCAGTCCCTTTCGACAGGTCGTTCGGCCTCGAGTGGAGAGCAAGCCTGTGAATGCCCCTGAAGGCGGCAAACCAGGAGACCCGAGCCACATGAAGGTGAGTCCACCCTGCACAGGTACGGTCTGCTCGGTGGCTTGGTGTTCTCAGTTTCGGCCACTCTGCCTTTTTGGAGGCAGAGTGTTGAGTGCTCTTCAGAAAAGAAAGAAAGAGAATCGTGTTGGTGGAAAGCTGGTTCCTCAGTATTTCTCCCTGTGGCATGTTTTGGAAAGCCGTTGCAACGAAGCTTGTATGATTGTGTGGTTAAGTCTCATTTCCATGAGATACTGGGAACTGGGGGTTGAGTCAAGGAGTGCAGTGATGAAAGTGGAATGTTTCCTACCTTTTACCTGTTTGTTTGAAAACTGTATTTATTGAATGACCATTCTCTGTATTCATCCCGAAACTTAATCTTTTGGCTACCAACCACGAATTGGTTTCTGAGTGGTGAGGAAGTCAAAATGAATACACACTGCTAGTGTAAAGGTGCCAGGGACTTCTGGCGGAGCAGAGGATGCTGTTTGCCAGGAGCCCTGGGAGGGGCCTGAGCCCGAGCTTGGAGTTTGGCGTCCATAGCATTTGGGAAAGCTCTGTCGGTCTGCGCCTGTCCAGGGATGGGGTGTAGCGAGAGCACCGAAGGCCTTCACAGCTACGGCGGGGGTGCGGGCAGCAGGGTCACCAGAATGGCTTGTCGAGTGAGCATGTGTTGAGGCCCAGCCCTGTGGGTGCTGCGTACAGTCTCGACGCCAGCATTTGGGGGGTGTTGATTGAGGGGACCCACCCACCGAGCTTGACCAAGCTGGTTGTGGCGTGGAGAATGTTGAGCACGGATGCTCTCTGAGGAGGGGTCAGGGCAAGAGGGACGCCAGCTGCTTTTGGTCGACGGCGGTCCTGTCCGTGGATGGAAGTCACAGACAGTTGGGTTTCAGGGAGTCCTCCTCGCCACTGAGGGCGCCACAGTAGAGAGAGGTGCTGGTGTAGCTGGGAGCTGTCCAGCATCTGGATCCCACACACTAGCCGGACTGTGGGTTTGGGCTCCTCTGGGAGCCGGGGGACTGGATGTGGGAAGATGCTTCCCGGCGTGGGAAGGAAGGCAGGGAGGTGTGGTGGAACCGCAGGGCACGGGATGCTGTCGGGGGAGTTCGGGGCACGGAGGGATGGGGAAGCTGCAGCAGTGATGTCCTCGTGGGTCCTTGGGTGTGACGTCCCCTGAGGCCTCCTGACAGCCAGCCCTGGCCCGTCGTCGGTTCTCCTCCCTGCCCAGGCCCCCCTGAGGACCGGCACTTTCCTCTGCCGCTCCGCTCCACCGTCGTGTGGCCTTCCCCACGGGACAGACTCTTGGAATTGAGGGAAGAACCTCAGGATCCCGGAGGTCCTCGTTCAGAGTCAGTTGGGTCATGGTGGCTGTGCCATCAATTGCGTTTTCTTGAATTGAGCGTTGCAAGGCTGGGTGCGCTGTAGTTCTTGGGCGATAAGTGTGTATAGATGTAAGATGAGTGTAAACGTGCTTAAATGGAAGTGCCCAACTGGAGTTTCCGTTTGCTGGGTGCGGCCTGTGTGTCAGGCCCGTGTCACGAGAATGCAAATGGACAGGTTCTACACAACTTTCTGAGTAGGTGGTCTCCTCCAAAGAGACAACCGTGGCTCTGAGGTGATGACACCATCAGCCCCCTCTCCAATCCCTGTCGGTTGCACCGTGACACCTTCTTTCTCTGTGCCTTTTCCCAAAATTACTGAGAAACAGAGTCCCAATGCCTCTTCTTAAAAATTTTAATTCCAGGGGCACCTGGGTGGCTCAGTCAGTTGAGCATCCGACTTAGGCTCAGGTCATGATCTCGCAGTCCGTGAGTTCGAGCCCCGCGTCGGGCCCTGTGCTGACAGCTCGGAGCCTGGAGCCTCCTTCAGATTCTGTGTCTCCCTCTCTTTCTGCCTCTCCCCCACTCATGCTCTGTCTCTGTCTCTCAAAAACAGACATTAGAAAAAATTTTAAAAAATTAAGAAATCGAATTCCAGTGTAGTTAACATACAATGTAATAGTAGTTTCAGGTGTTCAATATAGTGATTCGACAATTCCAAACAACACCTGGTGTTGACAAGTGCCTCCTTAATCCCCATCACCTATTTCCCCATCCCCTCTGGTGACCATCAGTTTGTTCTAAGAGTCTGTTTCTTGGTTTGCTTCTCTTTTTTCCTTTGCTCATTTTGTTTCTCAAATTTCACACACGAGTGAAATCATAAGGTATTTGTCTTTCTCTGACTTACTTCGCTTAGCATTATACTCTGTAGTCCTGTGCATGTTGTTGCAAATGGCAAGATGTCATTCTTTTGTACGGCTAATATTCCATTGTATATTTATGCATCTTTATCCATTCATCAGTCAGGGGACACTTGGGCTGCTTCCATAATTTGGCTACTGTTGATAATGCTGCTATAAACATTGGGGCACATGTATCCTTTTGATTTTGTGTTTTTGTATTTTTTGGTTAAATACCCGGTAGTGTGATTCCTGGATTATAGGGTAGTTGTATTCTTAACTTTCTGAGGACCCTCCATATGGTTTTCCAGAGTGGCTGCACCAGTTTGCATTCCCACCAATAGTGCGTGAGAGTTCGCCTTTCTCCACATCCTCACCAACACCTATTGTTTCTTGTGTTGTTGATTTTAGCCATTCTGATCGGTGTGTGATGATACCTTATGGCAATTTTGATTTGTATTTCTGTGATAATGAGCATCTTTTTTGTTGAGATGCCTATGACATTTTAATTACATCTATGACCATAAAGTAATGTTTTCTATAGGAACCAGAAACAGAGGGACTTGAATCAACTATATACCTTTGCTTTTGGTGCTACAGAGATTTCACCAGGAATTTATAATGGTGGAGATTACAGTTGATCAATTAGAGGACTAATATGAAAACATGAAGTTTCTAAGTGAGTGGAGAAAATCAGATTGAAATAAGACCTTGAGCTTTGGAATACAGGAAGAATTGAATATAAGGCACAATAGTGATTGCTAAAATGCCTATCCTAAATTCCTCTTTACAATGTAAGTTTTATTTATTTATTTTTAAATGGTTTTTTTTTTTTTTAATTTACTTTTGAGAGAGAGAGATAGAGTGTGAGCGGGGGAGGGGCAGAAAGAGAGGGAGACACAGAATCCAATGCAGGCTCCGGGCTCGGAGCTGTCAGCACAGAGCCCGGCGTGGGGCTTGAACTCATGAACTGTGAGATCATGACCTGAGCCGAAGTCAGACACTTAACTGACTGAGCCACCCAGGTGCTCCTACAATGTAAGTTTTAAAGATGACTGAGTAGCCGGATCCTGAGCTCCCCTTCTCTGACAGACATACCAACTCTGCAACTACAATGGAGCAGCTCTGTCTGAGAATGGCCTCAAGACAGGTACAACGGATTCTCCGCAGCTTAAACGTAAAGAAGCCCCCACTTTGGAATGTGATGGGGAATCAAACTCCTACAGGGGTACCCACGATTGGAAGGGCTGTCCTAGGTGTGGATGTCCTCCCCAGGGACCGAGGGATCAAGCCCCACATTCGGTACCCTGTCCTGGGGATGACAAGCCCCCGTGACCTATGGCTTTGAAAATCAATGGGACATCACTCCAGCAAAACCAGAGGGCTATAGAAAATTCAGTCTTCGCTCTGAAAGGGCTTGTGGGCTATATCACTGGGTCACAGGGACAGCCCCGGAGCTGCATTTTTCAGAAACACATGTGCCATAGATGAAGGAGGGTGTTCACTACTCGTAGGGTATGTGCTAGAGGGACTGGGGTCTGTAGGAAGTTTCTCTAGGAAAGGAGGTGCTGAACATGTGTAGCCTTCCAGCCTAGTTGGCCCGACATGGGCAGATGCAGACTTGCACATCTTCTATCTACCTTGCTGGCAACGCTTGCTGCTTCCTGGTGTTCCCTGTGTACTCCCTCCGCCCCACCCACCTACCCCTGTAGAGGCCCCTTCCAGGTGGCTCCCATCCTGCTGTACCTGGCAGGCAGCCTGAGGCAGGACCAACTCCTTCCAGAGGGGTCCTGCCCCCGGGAGGGGAGCCGGCTGCACCCACCAGCATACTCCCAGCAGCTACAGCTAGGCCTCTGAGCCAGCCCTGCCCACAGGTGTGCTTGCAGCAGTCACAGCCCAGCCATAGCAGGATGATGCATGCAGTCAACACAAGGGACACGCCTGGGGAACTCGGTTCTGGTGACCGGGCTGGAGTGCACTTGTGGGACCCCGGGGATGACTTCTCCACAAGGCCTCTACTTTGAAGACTGGGAGACGATGCAACTGATTGACCTAATACATAGAAACAAGCACAGACAAAATGAGGAGATGGGAATATGTTCCAGATGAAAGAACAAGACAAAATCTCAAATAACTAAACAAAACAGTTATAAGCAACATGCCTCCTGAAGAGTTCAAAGTATTGTTTAAGACCCTCCCTGAATTGAGACAAGTCAATGAACTCAGTGAGAGCGAGCTTGAACAAAGAGAGAGAAAATAGAAACAACAACCAGTCAGAGCTTGAATAAGTAACTCAAATGAAAGACCCGCGGAGGGATTCACTGTAGATGAGAGGGGCCACATGATCTGCGATCTGGAAGACAGGATGGGAAAGCAAGCAGGCTGAACTGCCAAAAGAAAACAATTAAAAAAAAATGAGGGTAGTTGAAGGGATCTCTGGAATGATGCCAAACGTGCTAACATTGCCACTGTATGATTCCTAGAAGGAGGGGAGGGAGGGAGGGAGGGAGCGTGCGCACAAGAACACGTATGTGAAGAAATAATGGCTGAAAAGTTCCCTAACCTGAAGGAAACAGACCTCAAGGTCCAGTAAGCACAGAGAGACCCAGATAAGAACCCAGAGAGATCCACATGAAGATCTATCCCCATCTAATCAACATACCAAAAGTTGTAGAGCGACTCTTAAAGGAAGCAGGAGAAAAAATGCTTCGCTACAAGGGAAATCCCATAGACCTCTCGGCTGGCTGTTGAGCCGAAGCTTGGCTGGCCACAGCATTGGTAGGGTGTGTTAAGGGTGCTGGTGGGGAAAACATACAGCCAAGAGTAGTCCACTCAGCAAGGTTATTGTTGGTAATCGAAGGAGATCAAGGAGTGTCCAACACAAGCAAAGTCTAAGGGAGCTTGGCACCACCAACCCGGCCTCACAAGGAATGTCCAAGGGTCTTCAGAAAAGAAAATGCCATAAATAGAAGCAAAAAAAAAAAAAAAAAATTCAGGAAAGAAACCATCTCCCTGGTAAAGGCAAATGGTACAGATTGTGGATCAGCCTCTTGAGAAGTAGCTTGAAAATTGAAAGAGAAAATAGTAAAATTGACCAGAACTTCAATGAGCGTTTAAGGGATACACAAAATAAAAAGATGTAAGTTATGTCAAAATACGAAAGAGCATCTTTTCACGTATCTGGCCCTCTGGATGTCGTCCTGGCAGAAATGTTCACGTCTGCTGCCCATTTTTCATTGGATTATTGGGTTCTGGGGTGTTGACTTGTACAAGCTCTTGGTAGATCTTGGATACCCCATTCCCCTCCATCCTGCGTCCAGACCCTTAGGGTCTGCCCCTGCTGTGCATGGGCGTTCAGCATTTCCTGTGTACCCACCACCCACACTGAAACTTCAGACAGCCTGGGGACCCTCCTCAACCAGTTTCTTAGCAAGAAAACTGGAAGGAAAGGAACTAACCTTTGTGAAGTAGGTCCTGCAGGCCAGGAACCGTGCCAGGTGCCGTGTTCGCTCAGACACGTGCACCATTTGGGCAAACTGCCTACTAGATAAGGAAGGACACGGAGCTTTAGGGAGTGGCTGGCTCAGGCGTGCGGGTGGTGGATTAAGGGCTGAATCCACGTTACTTCTTCTTACCCTGGGGTTGGACCCTGAGTAGGACAGGCTCCTGTGTGTGCAGTCCAAGGAGGGCACTCTGGTGACAGGCAGGCAAGAACGGGTGCGCGTGAGCATTCACGGGCACATAGGAGACCCGGTCGTGCTGGTAACTAACTGCAAACCTGTGAGGTTGTGCAAGTAAGCCTTCTGTGGTCCGGCTGCTTTCCTAGGGAGCCGTGTGGGAGCTGTGCTTGGGGGGGCCCTGTCACGGGGCTTCCTGGCTCTGCTCGGCACGCTCCCCAGTCCTCCCTGAAGCACGAATAATGTGACCTCATTGGAAATGTGCTAAAGCTGTAAAATTACCGCCGAGCAATGGTGTAGTCATGGAAACCAGTAACCCGGTGAAAGCAGCTTCTAGGGACCCCCCCCCCGCCCTGTGCAAGTGGGGAAAGCTAGCATGTGCTTCAAGAGATCCCCCAGAAAGGTTGTGTCCCCTTCTCTGCCAGCACTGATTGTGTCTGTCCATGTTGGGGACTGGTTTTCTGCATACTTTGTGAAGAATCTTCTTTGATTCATTCTTTTGATTGAAAAAAGAGGTGTGTGAAGTGGCTGCGTTTTAGAAATAATATTCCTGGAAGCCGTGCTCTGCAGTACGGCCTCTCTTGACCCTCGATTTCCCCATCTGTGAAGTGGAATAATCTTGCTTTGTAGGGTTTTTGGGAGGCTTCACTAATAGAAGAGCTTGGTAGGGGGAGAAAAGCTGGAGCAAATCAAGAAATACCAAACTGAGACCTGATTCTTGTATATTAAGAGAAAAGCAAGATTGGGTAAGTGAGTCCTGGTTGACAGCGAGCAGCCCTGGGTGGGGCCGGGTTATGGGGTCACTGACCTGGCTTAAGTCGTTGGCTGTTGCTCCTGCTCAGGCCTGGCTTCCCCAGGGTTTGCGAGGCCAGTACGTGCCTCCGAATCTGACCCTGTGTGCACAGTGAGGTGGCCAGGACTTCCCTGAAGCCCTCCCAGGAGGAACCAAAGCCTGGGGCGCCCTGGCCTGGGCTGCGGGGAGGTTTCTCACCTGAGGTGGCCTGTGTGGCGTGTGTCACTCGGGGGTCCCCGTGGCCCTGCCTGTTGGAAACCTCCACCTTCAGCCTCTGGGGCTGGACGACACACAAAATCTGGGAGCCGGTCGGCCACATCCACGCGGACGCTGCAGCCATCGCTCGCGGTCTGTGCCCGAGCTGCCGAATGAAGGCCCACGCCTCCATCTACAGCCTTGCTCTGTGAACGCCTCACGCCTGCCGAAAATCCGGAAGTCCTACCACAACCAAGGTTCTCCAGGAGGTGGGTGAGCGGGCCTGTTTCTGGCCCACATGTGCACATCTGGCTGCTGGGGGCTTGATGGTACATGCCCACCGTGTCAACAACATCTTGTCTTTAAAAATGTCGGAGTGGGGGTCACCTGGGTGGCTCAGTCAGTTAAGCACTCGATTCTTGATTTCTGGCTAGGTCATGATCTTGTGGTTGTGAGATTGAGCCCTTTGTTGGGCTCCATGCTGAGTGTGGACCCTGCTTAGGATTCCTTCTCCTCTTCTCTCTACCCCACCCCTGCTCAGGTGTGTGTGCGTGCTCTCGCTCGCTCTTGCTCTCCTCTCAAAATAAATAAATACTTAAAAAAAAATCAGAATAGGAGTGTTGGCCACAGCCGTAATGGTGGCACCTTTGTCCACCTTTGGGCCGGTGTCCCAGCCACACACTCAAGACTCTCGAGCCTTGGTTTCCTGACCTACCAGTTGGGGAGAAGATCTGTTCTCCTGCACGGCTGTCGGTGCAGAGCCATTGAAGGACTAGTTGGGCAGCATGCGGAGGAGGAACCACACTGGGGGCGCCTGAGTGGGGGGTGGGAGGGGGTGCTGAAGGGAGGGCCAGGGGTTTCCTGGTTGGGAGCCTTCCCCCCCTGCCCCCCCCCCCCCCGCTGGAACCTTCCCGCCTCTCCGACACGGGCCCATGTTCTGTTGTGTGGACGAGCCCGGCTGGGCCCACAGAGTCCTCGCTCTCCTGCCGCCTCTGTGCTCTGTGCGATCCCAGCATTTCTCTGTTGAATGTGTTCACTGTTTCACCACGACGTAAACGGTGCCGGAGCAGAGGGTTCCTCCTCCTGTTCTCCTGTGTCCAGGCCTCCAAGAGGGCGGGACGCACGGCAAGTGTTGGGGAAGTGGTGGTCGAGCACGTGTTTTGCCAATTTTGGGCAAGTTACTCGCCGGACAGGAGGAGTGTTTGTTTGGAGGAGGCCAGATGGAACTCTGTTCCCCTGACTTCCACGGGAGGCCGCCCTCGTAGTGTAAGTGAGCACGGGGAGCTGGGAGGCCGTCCTCCCGGAGCTTAGGCAGTATCGCCACACGCGTCTGGACCCTGAGCCCCCCGGGTCGGGGCCTCGATGTCCTGGCTGCACGTGGTCGGTGGTCATCCGCTGCTGCTCCCCTCTCTGAGGTTGTTTTTTTTTTTTTTTTTGTCTCTTGGCTCTGCGGTTTTGTTTCTCCAGGGAGCTGGGACTGATAAAGACCACAAAACAAATCTCAATCAATTTAAAAGGATTCTCATTTTGCAAAGTATACTCTGACAGTAATGAAGTTAGAATCTGATAACTAAGTCTTTGAGTATTTTTCAAATGTTTGGAAACGAAACGACATACTCCTGATTAACCCATGGGCTGGAGAAGAGTTAAAAAATAAAAATAGCGAGTATTTGGCCATGAGTGAGCATGAAAGCACAGCATGCTGTTGGTAGGCTGTTGCCAGAATGGTGCTTCTGGGACGTGTCACACCGGAGGCCCGTGTTGGAGGAGGAAGGCCTCAAGTCAGACCCCAGCTTCCGCTTGAAGAAAGTAGGAGAAATGGAAATTAAACGTAGTGCAGACAAGGAAATGAAGATCAGAACACAAAACGGGAATGAAAACCCTAATCTAGATGAGGAGACCAAAAGCCTATTCTTGGAGAAAAATGGAATTTACCAATCTGCAGCCAGCTTGACGGGAGAGGAAGGCACGACTGAATGCACCCGGAGCAGAAGACGTGGCCTCCTACAGACTCTACAGAGGGAAGGGAGGCGGGTGTTCTGAGCAGCTCTGTGCCCCCAAGTCTGAAAAGCGAGATGGACTGGACAGATGCCTTGAAAGACACAAAACACCAGAGCGTACAGACCGGGCTGTTGGGAGTATCTAAGTCCGCTAAGGAGGTAGAATTTTTTGTTAAAACCTTGGCCATAGAACAAATCCAGGCCCAGGTGGCTTCACTCCTGCACCTCCTCAAACACGAAGGGAGGATTAATTAGAGTCGTACATCAACTCTTCTTTCCAGGGCCTTGAAGGTGGGGATAATCCTGACCCGTTCTGTGAGGTCAGCACGACCTTGGTGACAGAAGCAGACGAAGATGACGAAAACGGCAACAAAGACTCCTGGACATGGCCGCAGACATCGTCCCTGACACCTGTTGGGTAGGGTTTGTCTGCATAACGTGAAAGCCAACAAATGACCAAAAAAGGGAAACTATAAAAACGTCTTAATAGAGAAGAAACATCTGACGAGGTACAATACCCGTTTTTGACAAAACTGTCGGCGAGCTAGAAATAGAAGGGAACTTCCTCAGCCTGCTAAGTGCACCCACCGAATGCCTCCACCTCCCACGGTGCTTACAGGTGAACGCTGGCCACGCGTTCCCCGAAGGGCGGCCACGCGCTTGGCCGGGCTCAGCTCACACTGCTCGTCGCCGGTGCTGGCTGTCCACGTGCCTTGTGTCCTGGGCATTTTCCCCATGCTGGCTGAGGGCTGTGCTCTTCCGTTGCCTGTCTGGTCAACCTGCACACAGGCAGAGCTGGGCATTCCCCCTCCCCGTTCCCACCTGTTGCCTGCTCCCACCTCTATAGTCGTTCTGTGCTGATGTCTCCGAATTCCTCGAACTAAGATCCTCATGGCCGCGGGGTGGTCCCTGCCACGTGGCCCAGTGCTCGGGCTTCAGCAAACTTCTCTTCATCCAGGTAGTCCAGAGTACTAGGTTGAACATTGCCTGTCCACGGGAATTCTGTTTTCTCTGAGGAGATGGTCCTCGGTGTGGCAAAGCAGGACTGTGAAGTTAATTTCTTCTCAATCAGTTCGAATCCCAGCACATTCAGATGATAGCTTACATCACATATTAAGTGTTCTGGAATCTTTTAGCTTTTATAATAAAGAACTGTAAACGGTATAAAGGGCTGTGGGATGTTCATAAAGTTCTCATGTGCTCTTACATTTGAGTAATTGTGTTTATAAATGGACAGATTGGAACGATCTGCTTAAGAAACTTAGTCTTTTTTTTTTTTTTTTTTTTTAACTCGAATACATTTGCTATGTTATGTAGAGAACATGCTTTCTAAAGCAGTGTTCCAGATAGAAAAAGGCTCCATGAGCCTTTTGGGGCCTAGAGGCGGCAGAATTAAGGTTCCCTTTATCTGGGAGGAGAAAGTTATGTTAGGCCATTGGTTCACGGTCCTCAACTTGCTCAAGGATGGCATTGGTCGTGCTGGCTGGAGTGTCTTGGCATGTGTTGCCTGGGAGATGGAGCACTTGAAGCAGTATGTACAGAGTAGTTCTCTCAGGCTCCTACCTTCACAGCGTGCAAGTGGAAATCACCCAACAGTTGGGGAAGATTAAGCAACGTGCCCAAGGGCAAGCGGTTCCACAGGAGAAGTTAAAAAATTCGAAGCCGCATATGCCTGAATCTAAAGCTTGTGCTATTTCTACGATACTGTGCTGCCTCTCTATAATTTCTAAGTCTGAACTGATTATGGGGCACAAAACATTCTCTATTGATTGAAGCCATATTTATAGCGCAGTGAGCATAAGCTTTCTGCCTATCTGACCCTGCGTTTCAATCTGTAAAATGCGGTTAATAAGACTTCCTCCTGGGCTGTTGTAAGGAGTAAAGTGTCTGCTATTAGCCCTGCTAGATAAGAAAAGCTTACAAAATGGCCAATCCAATTCACTTCCAAATTATTCGTAATCTGTCCCAGTAATAGTCAGAGAGATGGCGTTTCTTTCTACAAAGTTAAGCATAAAAGCTTCAAGGAATCCTTTAATCTGCTCAACACTTCTAAAACTTAATAAGAACTTCAGCAGGAAGAAATGCGAGAGTCTGCTGCATGGGGAATTCTGAAGCCACGTCTAGGAGAGGTCGGAAGGATGCCCCTCGAGGCTCAGTGTAACACCTGTGGACTTGGGCCTGCCGTGGTTGTGTTCGCCTGAACCCCGTGACCTTTCGTCCACCCTTTTGATAGGACAGCCGCAGCATGCCCGGCTCCGAGTGGCGGAGGGCGTGTGTCCGTGCACGCGAGCTGGAGTCCCAGAGCCCGCCTTCTGGTGGAAGGGACAAGCCGTAAACAGACGTGTCAGGTTGTGAAAAGTGCTGTCCAGAAAAGTAAGGGGTGAGCTGGGATGAGGCTCGCTTGCTGGTTTGGGTAGAACTGTCAGCGGAGGCCTTTCTGCAGAGATGCCGCGGACGTCTGTCAGGGAGATCCAAATAGTGCGTGCCGGTGACGGTCGGTTGTGCTGAAGTCAGGATGTTATTTGGAATATCAACCACAACTGCCAAAGTGTTTATTATAAGCCGTCCCCCACCCCCCCCATCGTTAGTCAAAGCCAAGGATGATCCCTTCTTAATCTCGGCATCCTCAGCACCTGGTACGGGGCCCAACACATGATAGGCTCTCAGTAAATGTTGACTGAAAGAACAAAGGAAACGAAAGGGCTTCTAAAGTTTCTGTGTTCCCTCATTTCTTTTTGCTATTGATCATATGTTGCATCGGTTTGTAAACATGAGCATGTGTCTAAATCCTGCAGGGGCTGGTTCAAACCAGTGCTGGCCCCCAGCTGCAGAGTTTGCAGTTCGGTAGTTCTGGGAGGGGGGCTGGGAGTGTGCCTTCCGCACGAGGTCACAGGTGGTGCTGCTGCTTTGGGCACCCACCGTGCTTTGAGGACCGCTGTCTGAAGGTATGGAATGTTGAATTTCTTCTTCTTCTTCTTCTTCTTCTTCTTGGTTTTTTCTTTTACAGTCCCTGGGACTGACTGTGTGTGTCCCTAACAACAGTTGTGACCTTCCTCAAGTATGTCCTAGATTAGCACGTGATGAGCTCTAAGTAGCCTGGTCTGAGGGACCCCAGTCACTGATCTGTAGTACCTGGATTCCTGGGGAGGCATTTTGATAAAGATTATAAAGTCTGAGCAGAAGCATACAATTAAAATGAAATTCAGGTATTAAAATGCTTTATTTTAGGGAACTCCCCCATCTAGGAGGCCCAGAAACCTGCCTGATCCCAGCGTGGGCATTTCCATGGGTTGGGATTAATTGCGGTCCAGTTGGGGATTCTCCGAGCCAGTGGAAGGGCAGGCCTCTGTCCCAGGTCACCGGAGAGCAGGAAATAGTGGGGCATGAGCACCTGTTACTTATAAGGTGGTTGGGAGGGAGGTCACTGACTTTTCAGGGGCTCAACTCTAACTGGTGAGTTTCAAAGGTGCTTGGAGGGAAAGCCAGGCGGGAACTTGGGGCTTGGAATCCTAAGCTCAGGTCCTTGTCTGAGTGTCCACACTGGGTGCGAGCAGGTTGTCTTGCTGGAAGTGCCTACACAGTACCCTGGAGGAGTTGCATTTTTCATCACACAGCCTTCTCAGTGTCAAAACCCGTGAAACACTGAGGAATAAATCTGACACCAGACATGCAGTCTGTGCACTGAAAAGGTGAGGAAGATGAGGGGGATAGGAAGTAGGGAGCATGGAAAAAGGGGCCTGATTTCAGGGGCTTCTCCTAGTCCCAGCAGTGCTACTTTGTGATGGGGATTAGTGTGGAGAGGGCGAGGCAGAGTCCTAAGACTGGCCTCGAGGGTTGGCCCGAGGAGCAGAATGTAAGGGGAACGTCGGCAGGGTCACGTTCTGATGAGGACCTTCCAGAGCTGCCCGTTGGCATGGCCCCTCGTCAGAATCCGTCAGGGCTTCTGGGCGGACTCCTTCTCTGCCTCCATATTCTGTCAATCTCTTTGCGTATCCTCTTGGATTTTTAAGATGGGTCATGTAGTACGTTCATGGCTTAAAGTCTCATTTCCAAACAGCCATGAAGTGGCAATCTTGGAATTTAAGTTCTTAATCTTACGATTGCCTCTGGATCACAGCACTTAAACAAGAATCCGTATTAATGAGATTTACATAACACTCTTATTCTAGATGCTTTTAGTGACCTTGGGGGTTCCTTTTCTTGCAGGGCTAAACAAATGAACACACAGTGTGGTCTTCAGGATGACTCCATGTTTTGTGTGATACAAACGACTTCCTTTGATAACTTCTGGTTATCAAGTTATCACGTTTTTGATAATCTTTGTCTCTTCTGAGAACCAGTGATACCTTGTTAGGCCCCGGTGACACTAAGAATTTTCTAGGCCACGTAATTTTGGCATTGGTCATAATGACAGACTTCATGACCGCTGCTTAATGTGATCACTTCTGCATCTCATGTGGCTGTTGGTACACGTTTTACCTTTGCTTCAGAGATGGTTTTTGAATTTCTTTAACAAGCCCTTTCCATTAGGTTTGTTTACTGTCCTCTAAAGTTCCAGCATCTCGCTTAAATTCTCAGCATGGTGATGAAGACTTCCCCTGGGACTGTCTGTCGATCTCCTGTTGATGAGATCCGATCTCCCCCCCCTCCTCCTCCTTGCACTTTTCACCGGATGGGACTCTCCAGGCACCATAACTTGCCCTAGGTGCCTCCTGCCCCTTCTACGTCGATGGAGGTCTTCTCATGTTTCCTTATGTTCGGAGTCTTTGAAGTTTGATACCCTGGCCTCGCACGTGATGGTCCGGTCGCTGCCAGAACCCGTCAGCCAGCAAGTCCTGTAGATGCTCCCTCCCCGGCGTCTCTCAGGCCAGCGTGTTCTTCCATGGTCGCTCACACCCCACTGCCTTAGTGGAGCCTTCTTGACTCCAGCTACATTCCTTTGGTCTTTTCCAAACGGTCTGGTCGCTCTGCTATCGAATCCACCTGTCACTCAGCCTTCCCCCAAGCACCGATTTTTCTTCAGCCTCTTTGTGCTAGAGAACTTACTTTCTCCCATGACACCCCAGGTGGTCATTACCAACAGTGGGACCCCACACAGGTGGAAGCATTTAGCACTGCTGCCATCCTGACCTCCGTGAGCCGCCCTGGGAGGTTGTTGGAGCACAGGCACGTTTCACACAGAAGGAACTTTTTAATCATTGCAGAAATGGTGGCGGCAAAAACGAATTGCATAGTGCAGTTGAGACGAGCAGAAGTGCAAGGAGTGGGTTTGCACTTTCCCACGGCCCGAGACCCCCCTCTCTCCCCCGCCCCCCACCGTGGGAAACCAGAGTGCGCACCACTCGGGATTGTTTGAATGTTCACGTGTGGATGCCTGTTGATGTGTTGCACGAACATCCCATACCCGGATGCTCGGGCATGTTTTTATGAACAGGGATACCGGTGCGTGTTTTTTTCCCTAGACCAAAATGAGATCACCATAAATATTTTATCACTTCCTTCAGTTAGTGCTATCCCATTCTATATTTTAGGAAATGTTTTCAGTTGCCTCAAATATGCAGAAGATAGAAACATTTGCCTTGTTTGATCCCCGAGTTCTATTTCACCTGATGGGTCCAAACCGGTGGAGAGTCGGGGATTGCTCATAGCATCTGGGTCAGCCAGATGGTTTCTTTTAATCTTGCACTCTGTTTGTTTGTTTTTTTGTAACTCTTGTGAAGAGACCAGGCCATTTGTCCTACCATCTACATTTGTCTGCTTGCTGCCCCATAGTACTACTCAATTTGTTCCTTTATCCTTTGATTTCCTTTAAACTGCAAATAGTATGTAAAGGCTTGATGGGTATGGATGGAACATTTTTGGCTAGAATGCTTCACAGGTGAAGTTGGTACTTGAAGTTGGGTGACATTAGAGATGTAGAAATTAGATTATATCTAGCTTTCCACCTAAATTAACGAGGTGAAGGTTGACCCCTGGAGAGGGTGATGGGGGGGGGGGTTCTGAGCCAACCTTGTTCTTCCTCTAGCCCCTAGAGAATATTCTGCATGTTGGTACTTGAGTAGTAATACAAATGCATCAGTCATGCATCTGAGGGTTTTAAAATCAGGAGATTATCCTTCGTGATTTAATGTCATTAAGGTTTTATGAAACAGGTTTCTAGATTTTGTCTCTAATGTGATCAGTGGCCTTCTCTCACTTTTTAGCTCAACTACCAGGGTCATTCAATGACTCAGAAATACAATGTCTACCAGTTAACAAAATGCTTCCTCTTTCCTTTTAATTTGTAATTTCACATTAAGGAACTGTTTACAAATGTCTTCAAATGTTGAGAAATTAGATTTTTTTTATGCCTTTCTCCTCTCTTGAAGACCATTAAAGACTCGTGGGTTTTCATTGACTTGGTGTTTTTTTTTTCCTAAACGTAGTTTATTGTCCAGTTGGCTTGTATACAACACCCAGTGCTTATCCCAACAAGTGCCCTCCTCCATGCCCATCACCCATTACCCCTCTCCCCCACCCCCCATCCACCCTCAGTTTGTTCTCTGTATTTAAGAGTCTCTTATGGTTTGCCTCCCTCCCTCTCTGTGACTGTTTTTTCCCCTTCCCCTCCCCCATGGTCTTCTGTTCAGTTTCTCAAGTTCACACGAATGAAAACGTACAATATCTGTCTCTCTCTGACTTATTTCATTCAGCATCACACTTCCCAGTCCCATCCATGTTGCTGCAAATGGCGGGATTTCATTCTTTCTCATGGCCAAGTAGTTTTCCACGTGACAGTCATCATTCTGATTGCTCTGTGGTCCCCGCTTTAGGTAATGTTAGTTTTCTTGTGTGCTGTGGACACGACTCTTTTATCCTGGAAAGATTCATTGCTTTTTGTGACAAGAGTGGTCGCAGAGCAGGGGTGCCGAGCCTATTGTATTCCTCGGGGAAATGGGGCCTGTGGGGATTGAGTGCTTGTGTTCCCAGGTGGTGGCAAAGTGGACACTCTCCCATCCTTGACTCTCTATCCAGTGCTCTCTGCCAGACTCCTCTCTTTAGCATTGATGGGACAAATTTGTTGTCACTGTTCCCACTCAGAATTCATGCTCATTTGGACCAGTTACCTACTACCATTTACTAGTGTACACGTGAAAATGTAACTGAAATTTGAGTTTGTTATGGAAACGGTGCAGAACATAAGAGGGGTCGCCTGTCAGTGTTGTGGGAGCGGTCACAAACCAGCTCGCCGACATTTCCAGACTCTAGAGGAGCGGTGGAGGGAGGTGCCTTCTTTGAAGCTTGTTCAGGTTGCCTTTCCCCCCGGGGGAACTATTAGCCGTGAAGGTTGTGGTAATTTGTCACACGGGAGCCTGCTCGATGCTTTACGCAAAATGTGCTCTTGACTATTGGCCAACAGTGTCCAATGGGTATCTCCATTTCCAAAGGGGAAACTGAGGCTTAGAGCAGGCACTTCATAACAGCTAATACGGCTATAAATGGCATTGCTGGGGTCCAAACACAGTCTTTCCCATAGTTCTGGAAGTTTCCATCTTCTTTCCTCTGGGCCCTCTCCAGTCAACCATAGCCCTGCTGGTGTCGTATTAAGTTAGTGGGGTATAGGCTGTCCCTCCCAGTGGCTCACAGTGCTGCTGTAGACACTGTTGTGTCTGTACCTGTGTTGCCGTGTCTTCAGGGTAACGCATGCCTTCCCCGGGCCGGGTCATCGTCTCCTCCCCACGCCTCCGCCCGTCCGTGCTGCCATCCTTTTCTCCCTTCTTCCCCTTTGATAAGATCTTGAGTGGGAGTCAGACGTGATGTGTGTAAACGTCTCCAGCATCACAATGACTCCATTAAAGTATGACTGTACTTTCACATTAAATATCAGAGCCTGTCATCTGACAGAAGGTATACATGACAATGAGATCTGATGTGTGAAATGAGAACTGTCCCGAGCAGTCAGAGCTATTCTGTAGCGGTACACATGGAAGGCGTTGAACAAGTTGAGTGAAACGTACTCTGATGATGTTTTCTGGAAGAATAAAACAAAATCAGTCAAATGTCAAGTGAGAGTTCAGAAGACAGAGCTGTGACAGTCTTGGAAGAGTCCAGGAACATTTTGGTTTTACAGCAAGCCGGGTTGTGGGTTATAGCAAGGCGGATCATTGATCCGCAGTGTTTAGCCAGGAAGTTGCAGGCGGGAAGCCCTTCCCTCAAGAAACTGAATCTATGCAACACAGGGCTATAATATTAAAAAAAGATTCACAAAATATATGCTGAAACTACATAAATATGAAGGATTTCTGTCGTAGACTTTAGATTTCGGTCTCCAGCGTCCATACATCAGTGTAGAGGGAGCAGACCAGCACTTAGCGGGCTGGGAAATGTAGCCCGAGGGTTTATGTTGGGCCCCGACTGCACTTTAAGGATATTTAGTGCTTGGATAACCTGGTGTGTGCCTTCTAGGCCGTAGCTCAGCAACCTGGTGCTTCCCTCCTGCCGGCTTCACACATTCATCCTGGCCTTGGCAGCTAGGAGATTGTGGCATCCCGACAGTGGGCCCCAGAGGGGCCACTGGGTGCAAGATTGGAGATTTTCATCTGTTTTTTAAAAAGCGTTTTTTAATTTTAGAATCTAGGGTTGAAAGTTGCAGGAAAGCTGCAAGAGAAGGCGCGCGTTCCTGTGTTTGTACGTCTTAGCATTTTCTGCCGCTGAAAACATCTCGTGTTGCCACAGCACATTTGCCGCGGCATCGGCGCACCGCTGGAGACAAACTCTGCTCATTGGTCTGGTTTCACTAGTTTATCCCCCACTGGCCTTTCTGTCCCAGGGTCCCATAGGTGCGTGATGTGTAGTCCTCTGGCGTCTGCTGGTCGGTGACGGTTTCTCAGTCTCTCTTGTTCATGGCCTTGGTGGTTTTGAGGAGTAGTGATCAGACCCTCTGTCGACTGTTCCTGGATTTGGGTTCCTCTGCTATTTTTCCTGTGATGGGAAAGAGTGATGTGCCCTTCTCATCACATGTACCATGGATGGTGTTGGCCTCAGGCATGTGGCCTGAGTGGTGTCGGCCTGAATTGAGTTTCCGTACTCGATTCTCTGAGAGCAGGTCGCTACGTATGCAGCCCACGCTCCAGGGGATGGGGACGGGAGAGTGGGCGTCGGGCTCCGCTTCAGTTGGCAGGTAGCTGTGGGAATTACTTGGGATTCTGTTAGGAATCGCCCTGGCATGACATTGCTCCCCGCCCCCTCAGAGGACAGAGCCGGGAACTACGTGTGTGCGCACTAACCCACGTGTCTACACGCAATTATGAAGGGATTTATCCATGTGCTTAAGGCAACACCTCCTTAGCTTAAGCATGAGTTCACACTGGTGTCTGACTTGACCCGGGCCCAGTGGGATTGCTCTGGCCTTCTCACTCCTTTACCTGTGACGTCTCTCCAGCAGAGAGACCCCTGCCACCCTTTTCCTGCTCCTTCCACCCTGTCTGTGGGCGAAGCACTTTCCAAGCTGTGGTTAATGGGCCCCCACGAGGAGCATGACCAACTAGGGCACAGAGGGGCCGTGCAGTTCCTCTGGTCTGTAGCCCCGCGGTTTCCAGTCTGACACCGTCTTCCGAGGTTATGGTCTCATTTTTTTGAATATTTACATATATGTTTCGACGTGCACATGTGTGTTTTCAAAGCATATTGGTGCTGCAGTCTGAAAAGTTGTTTAACTCAGGCATGTAATAAAACGAAGATTGACAGACATAGACGGTGGTTCAGATGACGCAAACATCATCGCCTTTGATGTTGGGGTGAATTATACGTATTTGTGTGGCTTTGCCTCAATGTATTGCTTGGAGCAGATACTTATTGGAGGCAGCAGGATGCACTGGAAATGGTGTTTGGGGGCTTAGAGCCTGGCTTCATGTTCCAGCTTGGCCACCTCCTGTGTGACATCAGGCAAGTTACCTAACCAAAGTTACAGGAAGAAAAAACGACTCCAGTGTTGATAGGCATCTCCCAGGATTGTTGTGTGGATCGGAATGTGTATCTGGAATACACTGCATTCTTGCTACTTGAAGTCTGGTCTGCCAACCGACAGCATCAGTGTCCCCTGGGATCCAGTTGGAAATAAAGCCCATCTGGCCCCCAACCCCCCAGTTCTCCTGAGTTTGGAATCTGCATTTTCACAGTATCTCCAGGGGCCTTGAATGCACATTGAAGTTTGGGGAACCTTCTCTCTGCTGAGCTCTGAGGAGCTGTGATCTACACAAGCCCCCAGCTCCCCTGCTCCTTCCTTCTTGGCGCTTCTGGCCTCGCCTTCAGGAGGCCCGTGCTCACCCCCTTGCCCCGTGCTTTCAGTTGAAGCATGTAGCCTGCTGTGCCTTCTGTCCTCGCTGTCACATCCTCCCTTTCTAGCGGCGTCTGGCACGTTGAATGTGCTCAGTAAACATTTGCCGAGTATGAGAATGTTCTTGGTTCTGTGCCGAGTTCTGAGAACACTACAGGAAAGAAATGGTCCCTGCCATTCAGGAGCTGACCCCTGGTGGACCGCGGGGCCAGGGTCAGATGCTCGATTGTGAATGCCCTGAGGAGGGTGGAGGAGAGGGAGAGCTGCCTCCCCTGGAGGGTGTTGGCTTCTGGGGGGTTTTTGAAGACCAGCCAGCCAACAGACTCGACCTTCACACTTGACTGCATGGGCCTGCCGAGGAAAATTGCTGTTTTCTTGTGTCTTGAGCATTGATGTGGGATGCACTAGCCGGTCCAGGCCCGTTCATCCCGGGTGTTTGGTAAGCTATAGGGAAGGGACTCTTACTGAGTCCCCAGGCCACCGACTCTGCTTTGTCTTGAGCCTGTGCTGCGTCTCCCCATGACAAATTCTGAGTTTCTTCTATGCTGTTTTATGTTCTGTGCTCTTGAGGAGATCCAGCTATCTAAAAAAAGCAACATGAAACTTGTAAAATGAAATCCTCCTAAGGGTCGGGCTGTGGCCCGAAGGTCCTGATCTGTTTGGTGAGGAGAGCAGAAATGAAAACCCACATCTCTGATGGTGAGAATCCTCAATCCCAGGGTGGCCGGGTCCCGCTGGCAAGTCCACATGCGAAGGAGGAGGAGGACCCACCCTGGGCTCCAGCCAGGTTGTGTTCTCTGATTCCTTCGTGCTTGGGATAGTCCGTCCCTGTGCCGTCCTGGGTTTCTCACCCACAGAGTGGGAGGGCCCTGCCTGCTCTGCTTCCTTCACAGGCCTTTGGAGAGTGCGTGCTCCGGTAGCCCCAGGGTTAGAATGCTACACCACCCCTCAGAGCAGAATTTGTGGCTCTGGGTAAGCATTGAAGGCAGGACTAGACTCGATGTTTTCTTTTCGCAAAATGATGAAACCAACTAGCTTCCGTGTATCAGCAGCCCTCTTGGGTCTGTGCTAATGGCTCACATAGGTTATCGGTAGTTCTCAGAACTGCCCTGAGAGGGAAGTGTGGCCGTCTTCACTTAGGGCGGCTTGGAAGTGGCTTGGCTGCCTGCCTGACCTCCAGGCACATGCTCTGCCTGTCCTGGTGTAGCCTCACACCTTTCGGTTGGAGGTTCCAGGGGAAGTAAAAATCCTCAAACTTTTTTTCTCTGAAAGTGCAAAGATTCTTTCTGCTCTTGTGAAGCTTTGTGGAAAAGTGTCATTGTTTTTTTTTTTCTGGCTCAAATCTGAACTTCTCAAACTTGGCAGGAATCTGAAAAATAGTTCTGTCCTAGATGTTTTAAGCTCAACTTTGCAGATTTATATTTAACTGGCTCAGGTAGACCTGGCAATGTCTACAACCTGAGGCGGTGCCCCATCCTGAAGGTAGGTCACTCCTTTTAGGTTAAATTTGTGTTAATGATTTTTAAGCTGAGATCTGCAAGACTCCGTGCCTTCACTCTAAGTGTGTGATTTAAATTTATTCCTCTGGGGGAATAACCAAGGTCTCCATTAGAAAGTCACTTTGGAACACATTTTCACATTTTAGATTGTTGAGCCAGGGATTTGAAGTGTTTTTTTGCTTGGAAACTTTGCTCTAAGCAACTCAAGAGAGGAGGCATATGTGGCAGAGAAAGGCTGAGACTTGTCCCCAGCAGGACACTCGTTTTACCTCTGCTGGATTTAAACACCCATTCTGTGAAGTTTGGGGGAAAATACCTAATATTGGCCACTAGTTTTTAGTAGTGAAAATGGTTAATAATGGCTACCTATGTGACAGGCACTCCATTTAGCACACTGCATGTTATTTCTACTTCAAGGGAATCTCCTTGGAGTAGATCTTTTAGGTTCTGAAGCTGAGCTTCCTGTAAGTTGCTCTGACTTCCCGGAACTCCTTTCTGGGGCTTGGCAGTCAACCCTGCCTGCTTGGTCTTCATTGCCTGGATCTGGGTTTGCAAATTACAGTCCATTCAAGGGGCGGTGTGAAGGCTGGCATTGCACATAAACACAGTTGGTTTAGCTTCTCCAAGATGCCCGTGTTTTTCGGAAGGAGAAGGGATACTGTATTTCTCAAATGCCTGCTGTGTGCCAGGCAGTATCCGTAATCTCATCAATCCTTGTGGCGGTCCTGAGTGTTACACACACGTGGCTCCCTGCAGGGAGGTCAGGCCCAGGAAGGGAGCGATGTCTTCTGTCAGGCAGGTGGGAGTGCAAGAGAGGAGGTTCAGACTCTGGGTTCCTCGATCTCAGCCTGTGGCCTTTTCACACCTGCCTCTTCCTGGGCAGCATAGTGTTACTGGAGGGAATGTGGGACCAGGAGAGAAGTTTTGCTCTAATGGTAGCCCAGGGTTTACGTTTAGGGGTCTGCCAGTGTCTGTCACCGTGGACGAGTTACTGAGCTTGTGTGAGCCTCAGTTTCTCCATTTGTAGAATGGGAATAAATAGCATCTCAGAGTTGATAGGAGAGCAGAGAAAATGCCCAGGAGAGCATCTGGCACACAGGCCCTCCATAAGCTGCTGTCCTTGGTCTCCTAGTGGTCAGAGCCATCGATGACTAGCGCCTCAGCTGGGGCAGCTGCTGAGAACTTGAGAGGCTGGCTTGCCCCCCCCCCCGCACCCCCCCTTCTCTGTCCGCTGATTCGGGCTCTACGAGGGGACTTGGTACCGGAGAAGTCCACTGTTGGGAAGCCGTTAGCTGGGTGGCACTGGAGTGGCCTGCCCGGCTGCGGTGGTCTGAAGGTGGTCTCTTCCCTTCTGTTCATCTGTGGTCTTACGCATTTGACCTTCCTCCTTTGGTGAAGTCTGGGCAACAGAAGGATTTTCTGTTTGTTTAGGTAAATCTTCTCAAGAAAATAGCAGATTTCTGGAGTGAGAAAGGGGCTTAGAACTGACAGGGGCCACTAGTCCTTTCTTGTGTGGAACTTTTTGTTGCTTCCTCTCCCCGACGTGCCTCGATGGCCCCGCCTCTGTAGATGTGGGTGGCCGGGCCAGCCCCTGAGGCGGTCAGTACCTGCCTGGGACTCCCGTTGAGCCATCGCCCCAGTGCTGTGCTATTCTCGAGAGATGTTCCGGGACGTACTCTCCTCCGGTTTCTCCCCAGAGCTGCTGGTAGCACGAGCCAAGGTGACTCACTCTGAGTTCTCTGGCTTCTCACTTCAAGTCTTCCTGGAAGCGTCTGTGCTTCAGAACGGACGGCCAGTGCGGCTGTCCCATGACCGACGAGGGAGGTGGGGAGGCCGTGCGTCTGCCCTGCAGAGCCTGGCCACTCTTCCAGCCCGGCACACGGCGGGTGTCAGGAGGGGGGAGTTTGTGTGCTGTGAGAGGGAAAGGAGCAGCCCGCGGGAGCCGAGGGCCAGAGGCCTGCAAATGCAGAGCAAAAGATTTTGGAGTTCGTGCTTTTATTTGTGCTTATTTTTTCTTGTAACGTTATTTTTCAAAAGTAACGAATGCTCCTTGTGAGAAGAATCTGGGAAGTTAAGATTCAAAGGAGGATAACAAAATAGTCCCTATAATCTTGCTACCCAGAACTGAATGCTTTGATTGTTTTGGTTTATCTCCTCCCAGTTTTTCTCTGCATATTTTTGCAGAGATGAGATCATACCTTATGGGTGGCTCAGTCTTCTTCCCATTTCACTAGAGTTCAACTGTAACCCCCTCCCTGCTGTATGAATGGCCCTTTGCAAGCATAGGGAAAGCCACTGCCCAGGGGCACCTGCGTGGCTCAGTTGGTTAAGCTCAGGTCATGATCTTGCGGTTCGTGAGATCGAGCCCTCTGTCTCCCTCTCTCTCTGCCTCCTCCCTACTCACGTGTTCTTTCTCTCTCTCTCAAAAATAAATAAACATTAAAAAATACGTAAAGTCACTGCCCTAAAGAGGTATATCAGGATTCTACTTGTTTGGTGCTCGGATTGCTAAGTTTTCACAATGGCAACACTTTGATGAGGGGGGTTGACCTTACGTGAAAGGACTTTGTAAGCCAGCAGTTGGGTATCCAGTCTCATCTGTCACTCTTGTGGCTGCATGGAAGCAACTCTAGCAGGAGCAGGTATTGGGGCAGCGGGCAGACTTGATGGAGTCCAGCTTCCTTGTAGCAAACGCACCAGGTGTGTGTCAGGCCATTCAGGAGGCTGTTGGGAAGGCCAGGCACAGATGATTCCAGTTTGCAGAAGGCTGTTTTAGTGAGGGTGGTGAGAAAGGAGATTGATGTTAGAAGTGTTTGGTTTAAAAGCAGTGTTGTATCCTGGGGTGGAGCGGGGAGGGGTTCCAGAAGCACTTGGAGTGTTACTGGGGACAGGGCAGGGGCAAAGGGCCTTTGGGACATGAGCGACAGGGCTGCCTGTTGGACACCCAGGTGGATGGGTTCTCTTGAGGAATTTTCAGCTGGAATTCTAGAGGGAGGTTGAGGCTGCTGATCTCACTTGGGGGTCATCGCTGTGGATAGTGGCTGAATCGCGTGTGATTCCTGGGAATGAATAGAAGGGAAGAGGAGCAAAGGTGGCTCCCTGGGGAGTGTCCCCATTTAAGGGGTGGTCAGGAAGACGGAGACTCCAGGGATAAACAACACTTTGACAAGAGGCAAAGGGCATTTCTGGCGGGGAGACCACGTGTGCAGGGCAAGGGGGCGGGGTAAAGGGGAGTGCCACGTTCCGGAGCAGCTGCCTGTCACTGGTCCCAGTGCTGCCGTCGGGGCCTGATGGAGCTGGGGCTGGGCTGGGATTCTTGTAGGAGGCATAGATAGAAGATGTCGTGGAGTGTGGAGCGCTGTTTCTAAGAGCAGCGCTGAGAGGTAAGCTGTTCTAGAGCTCAGAGGAGGGAGAGGTTACCCCTGTCCCAGGGCAGCACTTGCAGGGTCGGGCAAGATGCATTCCTTCGTGGGTTTCTGCTCCTGGTTTTACAGATTGGTTACATCCTGTGTGTGCGCTGACTTGATTCTCTGCATGTTTTGTATCCTTGCTGATACTAGTGACTTTTGAAAATTTGAAGGCAATGACGCTATCACTCAATTATGCTGGGAGAATTCCCAGTGCCTCCCACCCCTCACCTAACCTGCTGAAGAATATTCCAGCTTGCTCCTCTGTTCTGTTTCTCCTCCCCCTATGGTCTCTGAAGAGGCCCCTGTTTCTCTTGGCTGCTCCTGGGTCCTCATGGGGGCAAATCGGAGTAACCAGAAGAACAAGAACAGCTTGGGGAGGGGTGGGAGAGGGAGGGGACAGGTCAAGAGCTGGCACCGGGGTCTTGCTGGGACTCGAGGTGGGGGGAGGGGGCGGAGGAAAATGTGGGCAGAGGGATTTAGGTGAGGCAGGGGCTGAGATTCTTCTCGGTGACGCGCAGCGGTTGACTGATCTGAGCCGAGTCAGAGCCACGAGGGAGACCCTACTGATCTGTTTAAGCTGCAGCTTCTGAGAATAACGTGCAGAGAAGTACCGATGAGTATCTTTGGCAAATATGAGAATTACTTCCACTAGAACAACCAAGGTTTTTCTTTGGTGTGTTCTTTTTCCACTGAGTCTCAACAGTCTTGTTCACTTATTTTCAAATCCTATGGATTTGGTTGATTTCAGAAAACAACGGGAAAACTTGAAATGCTGGTTTAATGGTTAGTGTTGCACGTAATTGTTATGACCCGATAATTGTGTGGCTTTGAGCAAATGTCTCACACCCCATCGCCTGAGAATTCCCTGTAGATGGGACGCAGAAAGGCTTAAAATGAAGTATACAGTCAAGAGAAAGATGAAGGCTTATGTTTTTCGCAGTAATGTTAAATGGAAGTTCTGTAGCTGTTTGATGAGTTCTTGAAGAGATCGATGCGTCCTACAATAGGAACAATAGTTGATACAAATTGTAGGGCAGCTATTATCTTGTGGTTATAGACATTCCTTAATAGGGTTTATGTTTGTTGTGTGAATCGTTGAAATTTAATTTGAGACCATGTTCTACTTTACTGTTCACAGGCGTTGTATCCTGGGTAGGATTTGACCTTCACAGCAGCCTGGTGCTGTGATGGGTGGAGAGCCTGGGGCGCGGGGGCCCCTCACCTTTTCCAGGCTCTGCATCTTGCTTTCCTTTGTTCTGACGCCAGGTGCCTGGGTCAGGCCTCTTGGACCCCATGGTGGCATCCCAGCTAGACCCCTTGCCCGTAGTTTCCCTTTGCCGTAAAGCTATTTGAGCAGCCTCTAAAAATACAAGTTTGTTGGTGGCACTCCCCCTGGAAACCGTTCCCAGTCTGCCCATCAGTGGCCAGGTCCTTTGGGGTTCTTGAGCGTGGCGCCCGTGGCACTCCAGGACGGTGGCACTCCACCACCCGGCCCCTGTTTCCCCCTGGCGGAGGCTGCGCCTGGCCCTCCCTGCCCACTGCCCTGCTGCCTCTACTCACTACCTGCTTCCGGCTGGGCATGGGCTGCCGGGGACCCCGTTCCAAGCCTCCCTTGCTCCTGGGTGTGGGCACGGGCTGGGTTCTGGACAAGGAAACGTCTGGAATGCAGGTGGTGCAGGGGGAGCTCTGTCCCCTCCCCCTGGCTGGAACAGCACCAGGCTGTGATCCCTCTTACTCTGTGATGGTTGGGCCACACCCTAGGGACAGCAGAGTGGTGAGGCAGGAAGCTGTCCTTAACTTCGAGGAGCTGCCGAGTTAGCCCTGTCCTGCTCGGCTGGGCTGCTGAGGGAGACGGAGAGGCGGTTCTTTTGTCCTAAGGTCACTGGCATTGTGGTGGCGTAGCCCCCAAGCCTGTAGTCTCACCAGGCCACGTGCCCAGTGCCTGTGTCTTGTGGTTCATGCTCCACACTTGGCGGCTGCTGTGGCTTGGGGGCCTCACCCCGTGGTGCTTCTCCTCTGTGCCCCTGTGACATGTTCCTGTGGGGTTCTGTACCCACATGTGCAGGCACACAGGGCTCGGAGCCCGGGAGGGCGGGAGGCCAGCTCACCCCTGCTTGTGTCATTAGCAAGCCACGGGCTCCAGGGCACCTGCTGGGTGACCATGGCTTCTGGGGGACGGGGGCCACCTGCTAGGCTTTGGTCTCTGTGGAAAGGCACTTCTGTAGCTGAGCTGATAGCTAAATTTGAGAATCTAATGTGATTACAGTTGTTACCTTGCTGTGAACTACCAAATATCGTAGGGAAAGAAGGCTTTCCTGTTGAAAATGGTGTAGTGACTTTAGGAATAAACGTTTTCATTTTTATTCTACGGTAATCTAAAGTTTGGTGTTAGAAGTCAGGACAGACCTTGCTCTGGGGAGAAGGAAGGGCAGGGTGCCTGAGGGTGGTCTGTGTTCTTTCTCGAACTGAGCCCTGGGTTTTATAGATGCTTGCTTGGTGATAATTCAGGCTTATCTTGAAGTTTGGTGTACTTTTCTGTATGGTTTTTTCCCCCCAGTTTTATGGAAATAATTGACACATCAGTTTGAAGTGTACAATTAATGACTCGGCGTGTGTACGTGTTGTGAAATGGTCGTAATAGGCTAAGCTAGCACCCCTCACCTCACATAGTAAAATGTTTTTCTTGTGATGAGAACTTTTAAGATCCACTCTCTGAGCAGCTTTCAACTAGGCAATAGAGTGTTGTTCTCTCTGGCCACGATGCTGGACTCGACCGTCTCCGGAACTCACTCCTCACACCCTCCCCACCCCTGACAACTACTGGCCCTTATTCTGTTTTTAGGAGGTCAGGTTTTTAACATGCCACACAGAAGTGACATCTTGTAGTATTTCTTTCTCTGACTTAGTTAACATAGCATAGTTTCCTCTAGGCCCATCCGTGTTGCTGCAGCGGCAGGATTTCCTTTTTCGTGGCAAAATAACATTCCATCGTATCCCCGTGCCATCTTTCCGTCATCCGTTCATCTGTTGATGAACACTAAGGTTGTTTCCTTATGTTCACTGTTGGACATAATGCAGTGAAATTGGGGGTACAGAGAGCTCTTGGACACGCTGTAATTATTATCTCTGAGCATGTATGCAGAAGTGGAATTGTTGGATTGTAGGGTAGTTGTATCTTCAATTTTTTGAGGAACCTTTATGCTGTCTTCCCCTGTGGCTGCCCCAGTTTACATTCCCACCAACAGTGCACCACGGTTTCCTTTTCTCCACATCCTCGCCAACCCTTACCTCTTTTTTTGATGACCCCCATCGTAACAAGTGTGAGGTGATGTCTCCTTGTGGTGTTGATTGGCAGTTTCCTGATAGTGATGCTGAGCACCTTGTCATGTGCCTGTTGACCATTTGGATGTTTTTGGGAAAATGTCTCATTCGGTTCCTTTGCCTGCTTTTTAACTTGATTTTTTTCTGCACTCATGAGTTGTGGGAGTTCTTGATTGTTTGGATAGTAACTCTATATTAGATGATTTGTAAATATATCCTCCCACCTGCGGGTTGCCCTTTTGTTTTGGGTTCCTCTGCTGTGGGGAAGCTGTTTAGTTTGCTCTTGTCCCATTTATTCTCGAGTTCATTGCCTTTGTTCAAGAAGCTTACCCCCTATGCTTTCTTCTAGAAGTTTTACTGTTTCAGCATTGAAGATCAAGTCTTTAATCCCCTTTGAGTCGATAATTTATGGTTGGTGTAAAATTGACATCGGTTTCATTCTTCTTCAGCATGTGGCTGTCCGTTTTCCCAACAGCATTTATCAAAGAGACTGTCCTTCCCCATTGGGTGGTCTTGGTTCCTTTGTTGTAAATTGGCCATATATGTGTGGGTTTATCTCTGGACTATTTTGTTCCGTTGATGTCATTTAAAACAAAACAAAACAAAACAAAACAAGACACCATTCCGTACCGTGGTAATGAGTATAGCTTTGTAATATAGCGTGAAACCAGGAAGTGTGATGTTTCCAGCTTGGTGGTTCTTTTTCAGGGTTGCTTTGGCTATGTGGGATCTTCTGTGGTTCCATGCAAGTTTTAGGGTGGTCTTGTATATGGCTTTTACTTCCTAATAAACAGTATTTAAGAGTAGCTAATTTTAGTTACTCTAAATATAAAAAAATATAAAATACAAAAACTAAGAAAAAAATTTAGTTACTCTAAATATAAAAAGTAAGCACTGCCTCTACCAGTTAGTGAACAACCAGTGTCTACTTTTGGGGAATTTTCTTCCAGTCTTTCTCTGCTTATGTATATTGCCTTTTAAAGAATAGTATAGCACTTTTAAAGTGGAAGAAGAGCCACAAACCATGCCTTGTCTAAATTAAACTGTGACATGCCTGCAGAGAAGGGATTGTCTTAGATGGCACTTGAAGGCTCATCGAATATGCCTGTCCACGTGGGGCTGTTTCCCTTTCCTGCTGCTTTCTTCCTGGCTGCAGCCATGCCACCACCCCGCCACCCCCAGCCCATCACTGCTGGGTGACTGTGTTGTGGCCAGTTCCGCAGACATGGCTGGGAACCAGAGGGTCAGACCTTATTGTTGGGCAGAGAAGGCTAGTGCTCAGATAGCTTCAACCTCACTTGCTTATTGTCAGGAGCTTATGGCTGGTCACCAACCAGCCAGTGTTGTTGGGATCCTCCCAGTTCGGACTTGAACATGCAGAGCTGCTGCATATGATGCTAAGCGATCGCCGTGGAGTTCTGTGGCTGGTAGTTGTCAGTGTTGTTCGTCCCTCTCCCAGCTGGTTCCTTTGCCTATGTCACTGGAGTCAGTAGGCCCCCTTGTTGAGGACACTGTCAGCTCCCGGGGCTGTAGAGACAAGAAAGACGAGTTTTGTATGCTTTGTCTGTATGCGTGTCTGCCACCAACCTTCCCTGCTCCCCAGGTTTGCTATGAGCACCCCTAGATAGGGATCATTTCTTTCCCTTTTGTTCTCTCCTGGTGCCCAGTGCAGTGCCTGGCACCTTATAGGCTCAGCAAGGGCTCTTGGGACTAAAGAATGAGGGAAGGCATGATTGTGTCCCTGAAAGAGATAATAGCTTTGTGGTAGAGTAAGCTGGAACTGGGGAAAACTATGGCCAGTTCAATAACCTCTTCTTTCCTCTGTCACAGTTTCCTATGAGGAATGAGTGAGGTGTTAGGTATGGAAGCTTCTGGCTGATGCTGGAAGGTAATGCTAAGGCAGTCGCAGTGACAAAGACAAAGCTGTCTTAAGGGGGAGCAGTTGCTGGTCCCGTTCACAGGCAAGCCTCCACTGGGAGCTGAAGGGTGCACACCGTGGTGTGAAGGGTGCAGAGAGGCTCATCGGGCAGAGCAGAGGGTGACTGTGGGACAACTGACCCATGAGCCTGGGAGTCAGGTGTGTGTAGGACGGAGTGTTGGGCCAAGAATAGAGAGCAGAGCCAGGTCGAGAAGGTCTTGATGGTCAGTATGTGTTTAGAACTCGAGATGTCTTGAAGTGAACGTGGGATTTAATGGTCACGTGGGACATGGGCTTGTTGTGCCGGCTCTTGGTGTTCATTGTTGGAGAATAAGATGGAAGGGCTCTGAGCAGAAAGTTGGAAACCGGAAATAGCACTTTTCAGTGGATCAGTGTGCACTGAAGGCCTTGAAAATGAGTATGAGGGTAGAAGTGTGCAGTTGAACTAGCAGATCCCAGTGTATCAGTGGAGCTGTTTTCTGCTCATTGAGTAACAGTTTGGGGAAGCAGCCATTCTCAGAGATCTGTGAAATTGAGTTGAAAGCAGTGGGCAGTTATTTTTGGAAGCCAATCTTCCTAAGCCATATTTCTTTTTATTTAGCTGAAATATGTAGACAATAGATTAATAGACCAAGTTCTTAGGGAAAGACAGTTTTCTGAAGCACTCTCCTGCTTCAACCTAGAGACTATAAATGAATGAATTTTCTGATAGATGTATGCACCGGCAACCTAGAGAGTATGATTCCAGGTACCCAAACCAAAGAGGAATCAAAGTCTGTGTGATTAATGGAAAGTAAAGCCAAAGTGCCTTCCTGTGGTAACATTTACAAGCCAGCGCTGGGCTTGTGCCACCGCCATGGAGAAGGCAATCGCAGCTGCAGGCCTCTGGTGCCTAGCTGGGAGGGCTTTGCAGACACAGGACCAGGAAAGCCTCCCCTCCAGAACCGGGGGCTGGTTAGAAGAGTGACTGGGACAAAGAGGACTATGGGCACACATACAGTTAGCCAGAGGACATCCTTTCCTTGCATGAGTCAGCAGGGAGCAACCAAATCAGGTACAGAACTGCCCTGTGGTCACTCCTCTGGCCACAGACCCAAAAGGTGGCATATGAAATGGTTTTCTCGGTGGATGGCTGTACAGTCAGAGGCCACAAACCATGCGGAGGGTGGGGTTACTGTGGAGGGATGACCACAGGTGCAACACGAGAAGAAACTGAACCTCTAGAAATAGGATAAACGGAAGAGACTTCTAGGTAGTCCTGTTGGCAGTGGTCAGGGCAGTACCGGAAGAGGTGACGTGATGAGACAGAACCAGGTGAACTGGAAAAGGAGCCAAGTGGGAACTGTGACAACTCTAAATTAAAAAAAAAAAAAAAAAGATAGTAGATGTATTGTATACACATATAAACATGTATATTATATATGTATTATGCATATATACGTATGTATATTTGTATATGTGAAGTAAAAAATTACACACGGTGAAGAGGACGCTAAATGCACTTGAGGACTGAGGGGAGAATGAGGGAATTGAAGGGCCCTAAGGAGTGTCCCAGGACATCCACAGTTAGGACGAGGGGAAAATGTCAAAGAGCAGTTGGGAGGGTAGAGTAAGGGGATCCAATATATGTCCAGGAGGAATTTCAGGAATAGAGAACAGGGGAAAATCCCAGAGGGTAAGATACTCAGAGATCATGAGTGACAGCTTAATAAAATACATGGGCCTGGGGTGCCTGGGTGGCTCAGCAGTTAGGTGTCTGACTCTTGATTTCAGCTTAGGTCATGAGCTCATGGTTCATGGGATCGAACCCCTGTGTCGGACTCAGCCCTGATGGTGCAGAGCCTGCTTGGGATTCTCTCTCTGTCTCTCCCTCTTCCCTGCTCATGTTCTCTCCTCTCTCATGCTCGTTCTCAAAATATATATACGTATTTTCAAAGAAAATACATGGGCTCTTAAATTGAACAAGTACATCAGGTTTTGAGTTTTCACACGGAGTGGGAATGATAAATCCTTGGATGCAATAAGCTTAAACCCCAGTAAGGATAAACAAAGAAAATCATACAGTCAAATAGCTAAAAGCTGATCGTATTGAGAAAAACTTTTAAAGCAGCCAGAGAAAAAGCATACATTATATGGGAGCAAAGGTCAGGATTGTGGACATTTTGTGATCTAAAAGTTGCTGCCAGGAGACAATGGAACTTTATCTTTTACTTGGCAACAGGAAATAATTGCTAAGCCAGGATTTTACATCCAGCAAACATATCCTAAAAAAAAAAAGAAAAAAAAAATGAGGATGGAATACAGACTTAGAGACCAGCACGTGTTGAGAGAATTAATCTCTATTGGGCTTGCTCTGTGAGAGTCCTTAAAGGACATGCATGAGGCAGGAGGAAGCAATACCTCAGATCTTGAAATTTGTTGAAAATGGTAGAAATATGGATACATACAAATTATTATGCCTTGGAATTTAAAAAATTTCTCAAAACCACATTTTGAATTTTTTTTTTTTTAACGTTTATTTATTTTTGAGACAGAGAGAGACAGAGCATGAACGGGGGAGGGTCAGAGAGAGAGAGGGAGACACAGAATCCGAAGCAGGCTCCGGGCTCCGAGCTGTCAGCACAGAGCCTGACGCGGGGCTCAAACCCACGAACCATGAGATCATGACCTGAGCTGAAGTCGGACGCTTAACCGACTGAGCCACCCAGGCACCCCAAAACCACATTTCAAGGAAAAAAACCCAGTTTGTAAAAACACACGTAAGGTAAAAATACGACAAAAATAGAGTGGGAGGAAGAAAGGGAAATACACAGGACAATATTCTTAGGCTGTATGTATAATTATGTAATATTTGAAGATTCAGCATGCACGTTGTAACCATAGTAAAGCCACAAAACTAAGCTATACAGGAGATACAGCTAATTCAATAAGGAAGGTAAAATCAGAATCCTAAAAGCAGGAAAAGAAAAAGGAACAAAGAAATGGGACAAGTTAGCAAGGTGGTAGAACTACACCAAACCACATCTGTGATGACATTAAATGTGTTAATGGTCTAAGCATTTCAATGTAATGGTGGAGACTATCCTATTTGACAAAAAACATCAAGACCTAAATAAATGCTGTTTATGGAAATGCGTTTTAAATCTAAAAGCAGAATAAACGTAAAGGGATTGGAAAGACCTACTGTGCAGACACTTAGAAGAGAGCAGGAGCAGCTCTATCAGCATAAAACCAAGTAGACCAAAAATAGTACTTGGTATAAAGAGGGACATTTCCTAACGATGACAGGATAAATTGAAGAAACTGCAACATTCTGAAATGTGTATGCATCTAATAATAGAGCTTCTAAATATATGAAGCAAAGAACTGAGAACATTGAAGTGAGATATGGACAAATCCATAATTATAGTTGGAAATTCCTCCACTCCTTTCTTGGTAACTGATAGATGAAATAGAATGTTGCTAAAGATAAAGAAGACTTCAATAACACAACCAACTGGATCTATTTGATATTTGTAGAACACCCGAGAACAAAATCACAAACATTCTTGTCAAGTACATGTTGAACCTTTAGCAAGATACACCACATGTAGGGCCGTAAATGCAGTCTCAATAGATTTAAAAATATTTAAATCATGTACTGACTACAACAGAATTAAATTAGTAATAAACAACAATGCCTCAACTGGCCCAAATATTTGGAAATTAACACATTTCTAAAAAAAAAAAAAAAATCCACAGATTAAAAGAAGAAATCACAAGGGCTATTAGAAAACTTTGTGAATTGAGTAAAGCTAAAAACATGGCATTTCCTAATTTCTGGATGCAGCTAAAGCATTGCCTTGAGGGAAATTTGTAACTGTAATTGCTCCCATAGAAAAATAGTTTGAACTGTAATTTTCCCATAGAAAAATAGTTTGATTAATGAACTATACCTTAACTAAAGAAGAAAAGAATGAATTAAAGCCAAAGTAACCAGAAAGGAGAAAGTAAAGACTAGAAATTGGTGAAATCAGAGACAAATAATAGAGAAAAATCAACAAAACCAAGAGATTGTTCTTTGAAAAGATCAATAAAATGCGTAAACCTCTTGCCTAAACTGATCAAGAAAGAAAAAAAGACCTAAAAATCACTATCAGAATAAATGATACCAATCTTTCCTACAGATAAGAAAAGGATAATAACGGATTTTAATAGATATCTTCAGGTGAGTAAATTTGATAATTTAGGTGAAATGGAAGCATTTCTGGAAAGACATATTACCAAAATTGATTCAGAATGAAATAGAAAGCCTAAATACTCCTATTTAATAAAGTCAACTTCTTATTTTAAAACATTGCCCCAATGAAAATGTTGGCCAAAGAGCTTCACTGGTGAATTTTACCATATTGTAATGAAGAAACACCAATTTTATAAAAACTTCTCTCAGAAAATAGAGGAGAGTACATCTCCTAGTTTATTTTGAGGACAGCATTATCTTGATAGCAAAATCAGAGATGTTATAAGAAAACTAGAGACCAATACCCTTCATGAACACAAATGCAAAACCCTTAAAAAATTATTAGCAAGTAGACTCTAGTGATATACTTATTGCTGGATTCTTTTTCTTCCTTTTAATATGTAAAATGGGTAATTCATCATAATCCAGTGGGAATTATTCTAAGAATGCAAGGTTGGTTAACCATTCAAAATTCAATTTATGTAATTGACCATATTAACAGAATGAAGAGTAAAAACCACAATAATAATCATTATATAATATGTAATATATATAAAGCCCTTATATATGAATATTACATATATACATATATATGAAGCCCATATGTATGTATACACATATACATATGTACATATGTAAAGCCTAGGACAAAACACATTGCACACTAGTGATAGGGAAGTTTGCAGTAAATTAGAGAAGGAAACTTTCTCAGTTGGCTGATGAGCATTTACAGGAAAGTCTGTACTTAATGTGGTACTTAGTGGTAGATGTTTTCGTCCTAGGGTTGGTGAGAAGCAAGGGTGCTCACTCTTAATACTTGTATTTAACATTGTACCAAAAAGTCTAGCTAGTGCCCATCAGGCATGAACAAGAATTAAAAGCCCACAGATTAGAAAAGGAAAAGTGAAACTTTGTTCACAGAAAATATTATCATGTACACAGAAGATTCTAAGGAATTTACAGTACATTAGAGTAATTAAGTTAATATAGCAGGGTATCAGGGTACAAGGTCAATATACAAAAATCAATACTATTTCTATGTATTAATGGACATTTAGGAAATTAAGTTGAAAATACCATACCAGTTACAAAAAAATCTTATAACTAGGATTGTGTTTAAGGAAAGATATGTAAGAACTCTGAGTCAAACGTTACAAAATATTTATTTTCCTTGAGAAAATAAAGACCCAAAATAAATAGGAGACTGAAAGTTCCACATGTTCACTGATAGTAATACCTAGTATTAAGATGGCAGTTGTTGCCAGATTGATTCTTAGATTCAGTATAGTTTGAATTAAATTCTAGCAGGCTTATTGTCTAAAGAGATCATTGCTTGACTCGAAAATTTACATGGAAGTGCACAGGATCTGACCTATCCCAGAAAACAAAGCTGTGGGAATCGGAACAGTGTGGTCCTGGCGTAAGGATAAACACATAATGGGAACAAAATGGGGAATCTAGCAGGAGACTGATCCATGTGCAATCAGTTGATTTTGGCCGAATGTGCCAAGGTAATTCAAAGAGGGGAAAGGATTAACATGTTCAACAAATGACCCTGGAACAGTTATCAGTATGTGAAAAGTCAACTTCTGCCCTCACCTCACACAGAAAAATTAAATTAAAACGGACCATAGACCGAAATATAAAGTGGTAAAGTGTTTGCAAGAAAACATGTGGTCCTGGGACAGGTAAAGATTTTTTAGGACACAGAAATTAGGAAGCATGAAGGATAAAATGAGAAATTAAACTTGACCAAAATTAAAACCTACTTGTCGGGGCACCTGGGTGGCGCAGTCGGTTAAGCGTCCGACTTCAGCCAGGTCACGATCTCGCGGTCCGTGAGTTCGAGCCCCGCGTCGGGCTCTGGGCTGATGGCTCGGAGCCTGGAGCCTGTTTCCGATTCTGTGTCTCCCTCTCTCTCTGCCCCTCCCCCGTTCATGCTCTGTCTCTCTCTGTCCCAAAAATAAATAAACGTTGAAAAAAAAATTAAAAAAAAAAATAAAAAAATAAAACCTACTTGTCAAAAGCCACTTTTAAGGAAATGAGAGCACAAGCCTCAGCCTTGGAGTAAGTGTTTACAAAACCTGTCTGTTGCAGGACTTGTATCTAGAGTGTACATACACAACTCTTACAACTCAGGAAGATAACCTGTGTTGATAATAGGCAAGGGACTTGACCATCTAATTCACCGGGGAAGATGCGTGGGTGACCAATCTGCATGGGAGAAACTCCATCACGTGTCAGTAGGGAGGTGCAAACTGGAGCCCCAAGGAGATCCCATCATGCACTGATGAGAATAACAAAAATTTTAAAAGTGAGGATTCCAAGTGTTGCTGGGGAGCTGGAAGTCCCCTCCGTTGCTGATGAGAATGTAAAATAGTACAGTGGTTCGGAGAACTGCTGAGCCCTTTCTTGTGAAGTTTCCCTAGGGCCCAGCAGTTCTACCTTTGCTATTTACCCTAGAAAAGGAAAAACCCTGGTCCACAGAGAGACTCGACTGGGTTCATAGCTTTATTCATAGGAGCCGAAACTGGAAATCCACAAGTGCCAACGAACAGGTAAATGAATGAACCCACATAATGGGCTTTTTTGCTTGGCAGTGAGAACAGGAGCCATTATGCCCAACAACATGGATAAATGTCAAAAACGTGCTCTGTGGGAGAAGCCAGACCCAAAGAGTATATACCACATGGTTCTATTTACAAGGAATTCTGGAATGTATAAAACCAAACTGTAAGGGCTGGAAGCAGGTCATTGGTTGATGGGGGCTGTGGGTGGGGCAGACACTAGCACTGACTGGGAAGAGGCAAGAAGGAACTTAAAGGGATCGAAGAAATACATGATCCTTATGTTACTTGTGCTGGGGGTTACGGCAGTAAATCCACTTGATAAAGGCAGTGGTTCCGTGTGCTTAATATGCTGGCATTTTATTGCGTGTTGCTTATTTTCCATAAAACTGACCAAAAATTTCCTGTGTTCAGAGAAATCTTTGACCGTCTTTCCTCACCTCTTAATGTACTGATGTGTTCATTACATCCTGTGTTTTTCTCTGTCATTATACTCCTCACACATGGAGTTGTAATTCGTTCCTTGCTTCCTCCATCAGACTTCAGGCTTCTTAAGAGCGAGGAATGTCTTTGTGTATATCCCTTGAGCATAGCCCAGCGTTTGGCAGGGATATTCATTCTTAATTTAAATGTGTATTGATTATAACAGTTTCGGTTTAATAATTGTGTCCTATGTGCCATCTTCTGATCTTAGTAAATGTTGGTTGCACAAGTAAGGAGCCCTCACTACATTTCAGAAATGGCGGTGGCTCTCGGTTGCACCTGTTACAAAGTATATCTGCAAAATGGCCGAAATGTTGGCTTCAGATGATTCGGCTGTTTCATGCCAGTGTCAGGATTAAAACCCGGGGAAATGATTCAGATTCTCTTTTTTCACATACAAATCTTCAGCTACTGTGTGCATGTGTTTACAACTTGGGTCACTTCTCTGTTTTTTCGATTGGTCTTACCAGCAAGCAGAACTTTCTTTGGAGATGTGAGTCTTAAATTTTCTAATTGCTTTGACCTCTGTTTCTCTTGTTTGTGAACCACCCTACCTACCAGAACCTGGCCGGGAGTTCAAGTTGAGCAGCACTGCTGTTGGCTTAGGTGCTTAATAAATGCACACAATACGTGACCTGAGCCTAAAAAGCTCGCTTGACAACATTGCCAGTTCCTGCTTGTTTCCTTTCTCTCAAGGAAAAGAAAAATGTCTTTTACCACCATCAGTAGGATAGACATCCATGATTCAGATACCAGTTATTTTGGAAACGTTGGTATGAATTTTTTGGGGGATCCTTTTGTCGGCTGATCCCCTGTTAGCCGTGTGTGCTGTTATTCCATAGAAACGTGGTTGAGGGGACATTTATTGGAAATCACATGGTATTGGACGGATTCTGAGATGGGGTGTTGGAAACCAGGGAACAGCAGAACCCCTACTACCACATTTTTCTTTTCTTTGAAACTCTAAAGAGGTTTTTAAATGTCCCTGAGTTTAGATCACAGTCTCAAAACTAATGCTACCGTTAGAAAACAGTTTGACAGTTCCTCAAAAAACCCCCAAACTAAGCGGTCTTATGACCCAGCGAGTCCATCCCCAGACGGATACCCCTGAGAGTTGGAAGCATGAATGCGCACACAGACTTGCACAGCGGTGTTGGTAGCAGCTTCGTTCATGACACCAGAACGGTGGAAACCGCCCAGATGTCCGTCAGCGGACGCGGATAAACTGCCGTGTATCCATGCAATGGAATATTTTTCAGCCATAAGAGAAACAAAGTACTGATGCCTGCTACGGTAAGAACAACCTGGAAGCTGCCGTGCTGAGTGAAAGAAGCCAGGTTGGAAAGGTCACACGTTGCATGATTTCGTTTACAGGAAATACTCAGAGTAGTCAAGTCTGGAGACACAGAAAGCAGATGGGTGATAGCCAGGAGTTTGGGGGAAAGGCAGGGGGAGTGCACAGTGACTGGAAATGGGTACAGGATTTTTTTTTCCCCCTCTTGGGATGATGAAATATTCTGAAATTAGATAGTGGTGATGGTTGCACAATTCTGTGAAGGTGCCAAAAGCTGCTGAGTTGTACACTCTTTAAAAGAGTGAATTGTGTGGTATGTGAATGACACCTCAATTCCCCTCCCCCACAAAAAAGGTAAACTTTTTGTCCCTTTTCCAATTCTCCTCTTGCCCTTTGCTGTACCCCTACCCCACGCACGTGTTCTGATTAATAATTATAATAATGTGCTGTCGTCATTCGTTGGGCTTCTGCCATGTGTCCTTTGCTGTGCCAGGCCAGATGCTCGCTGTTACTCCCTCTCAGAGATGCTGGTGTCATCGGAGGCCCAGACACCGGTCCCATGCCATTTCACATACAGCACGCGACCGAGCCAGAAGTTGAAGGGTGACCTGACCTCTAGAGCATTCCTTTCCTCATTGTTTTCCATCTCATGCAAACCTATTTTCCAGGTAAATATTCCCCAGGAGTGGATAGGGAAGTTCAAGCCCTGGTCTATAGACACGTCCTAGACGAGAGCTAGCAAGTGACCGCAGGGCAAGCAGGCCGCCTGCTGGAGGTGTGTGGAAGACCAGAAGGCCTGGACCCTGAAGATGAGTCAATCACCGACTTCTAGAAGACTTTGGGAGGGCTGGGCAGAAGATGTCTCTGGCCCAGGGACTCTGGTCTGTGATTTCCCCGGTGCTCTTGTCTCTTCCTCACTCCTTTCTCACAATATGTAAAGGACTAGAAGTCTCCTCGGTTCATAGGCTGTGCGTAGGTCAGTATAAACCCAGTACAGCCGCAGACTCCATGGAACAGTAGCTTTATCTTATTAAGGGTGGGACGTGACTTGAGCAGGTTTGTCCCTAGAGCCACTGCCTTAGGGCCCTATGAATTTTGGCTCTGACCATTGTGAACCTTTTAACTGGCCGTTTGGCTCCGGTTCCCCCCCGCCCCGCCAGTCCATTCTCTGCTTGCCTGCCAATGCATAGTTGCTCAGACAGTTTCGGCAGACTGTTGGACCCAGCCACTTAGTAGCTGTTGACCTTGGTCACATTAATGTTAATCTCCCAAACCTCTGTTTAGCTGTCGGTAAACCTCGGAATGATAGTACTTTCCTTTCTATATTTTTAGCGGGATTAGATTTAGTACTAGCAATAGCTGACATTGTTGCATGTTTACTGTGTTGGAGACTTCGTAAACTCATGGAACGCATTTAGCACAGTGCTGAGCTTTTAGCCCAATGCCTGGGAAATGTCAACTGCTCTTATTGTTACCATACCTCTTACAAAACTCAAATTTAATTAGGGCATTCCTTTCTTAAATCCCTTCCCATTGTCTACCAGAGATCGTTCAGACTGGCACGAAAGGTCATTTTCAGTCTGACACGGCTCTGGCCTTCCCCTTCAGCTCTTGTAGAGCTCCCTTCTCGTTCAAGGAACACTGCTCACCGGCTCAGAACGCCCGGCCACGTCTGCTCGGTTTCAGGTGTGCCCCTGCCTTGAGGTCCAGCCAAGGTCACTTCCTCACCTTGCCCTTCTGTTCCTGAGCAAGACAGCCACGGTTCTTCTCTGATGTCTGCTGTCGTGCGTCCTCGAGAGGTGCAGTGACTGCCCTGAACTCGCATTCCTGCTTCACCTTTCTCTCTCTCCGGGTTCCGCCCTTCCCATGTGGCACCTGGAACAACAGTCACTCCTGCTGCTCTTCTGTTCCCTCCGCTAGACCAGGCCCTCCTGGAAGGCAGAGAGAGACCTGGTATTCTGCATCTTCGTTCCTCGGCATCCGAGACTGGCGATGCCTGCGCAGCATGCGTTGGTTTGGTGTCGCCCTCCCTACACCATGTGCAGCGAGAGGCGGAAGTGTTCCTTTCTGCGCCAGGACTCGGCACAGGCGATGCCAGGGCGGCACTGAGTTCTCCTAGCTCTTGCAGCGTCTTGGGGCCCCTCCATCCCCTGCAGCTGTGGTGTCGGGAGCTTGTGAGAGCGGTGTCGGAAGAGCCTTCGCGGCGAGGGCCTCGGCTCTTCGGTGTGCTCTGATGGTGGAGGTTACTTTGTACGTCGCTGTTTAGAATTCTTGCTGTTACTAACAGGACACAGCTCTAAGCACGGGTGAGCGCAGAGACCCTCAATGACTTGCATGTGTTTTAGATCAATTCCTCGGGAGGAATTAACCTTCAGCAGTTGGTTAGTTCACTTCCTATCTATGTATAGTAGACCTTCAATCATTCTCGCAATGGGTGAATAAATGAGTAATGTTTGAGCCTGTATTTACTACTTTTGTCTATATTCTCGTAAAGGACTGTTTCCCCCCACGTGTACTACCACCTATTTTTAGCGATACAATTTTGTCTCCGTTATTTATGCGTAAGAATGGTAAGATTGAGGATGTTTCGGTGATGTAGCCAGAGACCCAGAAGTGCCCAAACGGTGACCTGCTAATCACCTCTCTCTCGCGGCCTGAGCCCTTGAAGAAACTGTATAAGAAAGGAGGTGAGGCTCAGGGTCCCATCCCCAGCGTCTGTGCGAGGACCAAGCTCTGGTAAACACAGGCTCAGAGCAGAAGGCCGAGTCTGGGGGGCGCTGGTGGGTCCTCCCTTTTCGATAGTGTGCCTTCTGCCCACTCTGGGTCTTGCCACCGTCTCTCTGGCCACAGCTCTGTAGAAATAGCTAGGTCTGCAGGGACGATGCTGGGTCGTTTTACCCTCCAGCTGTGATCCTGGGGGCGGGCAGGAGAACACAGCGGGAGGAGCCAGCACGGTTCCACCCGCCAGCACGTGCCAGCCCACGCCCACCAGTCGGGGTGCCGCCTCTGCTTTGGGGGTGCACGGGGGGCAGCGTGCCTAAGCACTGGCTCCCGCTGGGCCCACTCCGTCAGCACTCACCTTCTATACAGCCATGTACTTGTCGTTAGTCTGCCCGTGGCAGAAACCCCAGCTCCAAGCGGCTCACTCAGGAGAGGATTGACTGGCTCATTTCATGGGAAAGTATAGGTCTAGATTTATTTTCACATTCAGACTTCCTCTCTGAACTCTCATCTCTGTTTCCTTCAAACTGATAGTGTATTGATGTCTTAGCGTGCCTGTGGCAGAAATGTGGCCACCAGAAAGGACAGGCCTGTGTTCCCCTAGCTTTAGGACGAGGGAAAAGAGCAGTCAGTTCTCTTGATGGAAAACCTTGGGCCTGCCTCCCCATTCCTAGCCAGCTGCCTGAGATGGATGCAGGTGGCGTTGGCGAGGCCTGAGCCCCAGACACACCTTGAGTCCGGGCGTGGATGGCTCCCACCCAGAGCACGCGTACTAGGCGCAGGGGTGGGGGCTTCCGCTGAGGACAGTGGGGCCACGGTTATCAGAAATGGGTGTGACCCACGTCCTCTGCTCCCTTTAGAGACCTCTTCACTGTCTACTTGTAAGGACTCCTGATGTTGTCAGCTCCGCCCACTGCCCCTTCTCTGGCCCCACTGTGTGTCCCTGGAGCCTACAATGACCGTCCACTGTGGTTTCTTGCCCTAACTGGACTTTTTAAATTGTATTATAATTGACACAATACCTTATTAGTTTCGGGCGTACATCAAAGGGACTGGATGTATTTTTTGCACATTACGAGGTGATCCCCGAGATGGGCCTAGTTAGCATTCCTCATCCCAGTCAGGACAGTGTCAGGACGATAGCACCGACTGTGTGCCCTGTGCTGTACTGTACACGCCGTGACTTATCTCACGACTGGAAGTGGAGTTCCTGGAGGGCGAGGACTTTCCCCACCACACTGGCACGTGACAGATGCTCAACAGATGGTTCAGAGGTCAGCAGGCAGAGCTCGTGGATTCCGCGTCAGACACACTGGCTTCCAGCTGGGGCTGCTCTGCCGATTTCCTGGGCAGCCGGTGCTGTGGGTGCAGTTTGCTTCCGTGACACCGCTTCTTTATTCTGAGAACAGGTATAACTGTGTGTCCCTTTTTTTTTTTTTAAGTTGATTTATTTTGAGAAGGACGGTGTATAGGGCAGGGGGTGTGTGTGTGTGGGGGGAGAGAGAGAGAGAGAGAGAGAGAGAGAGAGACAGGGTTCTGAGCAAGCTCGAGCTGTCAGCACAGAGCCCAAGGAGGGTCTTGAACCCACAAACCGTGAGATGAGGACCTGAGCCAAAACCATGAGTTGGACGCTTAACCGACTGACCCCCCCCCCCCCCCAAGGCGCCCCACTCTGTCCTTCTGTAGCATGATGTGAGGATTCTGCAGGATGCCTGGGAGGGCATCTGAGAAAAATTAAAGCTGATGGCTTTGACATGTGTGAAGTAGGGGACAGGCAGATCTCTTAGATGGGTGTCCCTCCCTCCCCCGCCTCGCCGTTGACAGACATCACAGACTGAGTATCCTGTGAGGGCCTCAACTCATGAAGACCGCAACCGGAGAGAATTCATACAAGATCTGCTTCCAATAAACTGCTTGAAAAATGATGTAAAGTAGATCTATTTGGGCCACTTTTGTCTTTGAATCTGTTTGGTTCCTTTGTTGCTTGAGGCCAGCATATTTCCCGAATCTCGCTCTGGGCTGCTGCTTCTGTTCCTCTAGTGAAGAGATTCCCAAGTGCTGGTCTTAGTTTTTCTGCTAACGTGGGCGTGCGTGTGCACAGGCGGTGTCAGACTGGGCCCTGGGCCCTGGGGAATCCGTCAATGAGAACTGCTGATGGGAGTGAGGGGGCTCTTGGGTGATCTGCACCGCCGCTGAATTGAGCACATGTTCCTTTCTGGGGGTACTTCTTGCCCTGTCTGGTCCTCCCTGTAAAGCTGGGACAGGTGGACGCAAGCATGGGAATCCAGAGGAACAGGCCTGTGGCCAGGCCATACAGCTCCAGATGCGTTCATTCTGCATAGCCCTCAACCACCTGTCAACATTGACCAGTTCACGGGGTGTCTGCTTCCCTAGAAGTGACCTGTGAATTCTGTCAGGGTGAGCGTGGGGTTTTGCTCTCTGCCGTGCCCTAAGTCTTTTCATTCAAGTATAATCAACAAAAGTTTTATGGTAGCTTCAGATGCATGATACAGTGACTCAACAATTCCGTTTCTCTGTGCTCATCATAAGTGTACTTTTAATCCCCATCCCCTATTTCAGCCATCCCCCCACCCACCTCCCCTCTGGTAACAACCACTGTGCTCTCAGAATTTCAGTCTGGTGGTTTTTTTTTTTTTTTTTTTTTTTTTTTTTTGTCACTTTTTAGGTCTTAAATTCCACATACGAATGAAATCATGGTATTTGTCTTCCTCTGGCTTATTTCACTTAGAATTGTACTTTCTAGATCCATCCATGTTGTTGCAAATGGCAAGATTTTATTCTTTTTTGTGGCTGAGTCATATTCCAGTGTGTATACATACCAATTCTTTACCCATTGATCGATGGACGTTTGGGCTGCTTCCCTATCTTGGCTGCTGTGAAGAAGGCTGCAATGAACAGGTGTTTTGAATTAGTGTTTTTTTTTTTTTTTTCCTTTGGGTAAATACCTAGCAGTGGAATTATTGGATCATGTGGTGGTTCTGGTTTTAATTTTTTAGGAGCCTCAGTACTCTACACTGTTTTCCACAGTGGCTGTGCCGGTTGGCATTGCCACCAACAGTGCACGAGTGTCCCTTTTTCTCCGCATCCTTGCCAACGCTCATTTCATGTCTTTTTGATTTTAGCCATTCTGACAGGTGTGAGGTGATAACCCATCGTGGTTGTGACTTGCATTTCCCTGATGATGAGTGATGGTGAGCGTCTGTCCATGTGTTGGCCATTTGCCTGTCTTCTTTGGGAAAGTGTCCACTCATGTCTTTTGATTTTCATCAGATTATTTTGTCTTTTTGGTGTTGAGTTGTAGAAGTTCTTTATTGTATTTAAAAGTTTTTTTTTAATATTTATTTTTTATATTAAATCTAATTTATTGTCAAATTGGTTTCCACACAACACCCAGTGCTCATCCCGACAGGCGCCCTCCTCAATACCCATCACCCAGCCTCCCCTCCCTCCCACCCCCCATCAACCCTCAGTTTGTTCTCAGTATTTAAGAGTCTCTTATGGTTTGCCTCCCTCTCTCTCTGTAACTTTTCTTTTTTCCCCCCTTTCCCTTTCCCATGGTCTTTTACGTTTTTCAAGATCCACCTGTGAGTGAAAACCGATGGTATCTGTCTTTCTCTGCCTATTTCACTTAGCAATAATACCATCCAGTTCTATCCACGTTGCTGCAAATGGCCAAATTTCATTCTTTCTCATTACCAAGTAGTATTCCATTGTATATATAAACCACATCTTCTTTATCCATTCGTCAGTTGATGGACATTTAGGTTCTTTCCACAATTTGGCTATTGTTGGAAGTGCTGCTATAAACATTGGGGGATAAGTGCCCCTATGCATTAGCACTCCTGTATCCCTTGGGTAAATTTCTAGCAGTGCTATTGCTGGGTCATAGGGCAGATCTATTTTTAATTTTTTGAGGAGTATCCACACTGTTTTCCAGAGCGGCTACACCAGTTTGCATTCCACATCAAAAATGGCAAAGATGAAGTCAAACTTTCACTTTTCGCAGAGGACATGATACTCTACATGGAAAACCCAACAGACTCCACCAAAAGTCTGCTAGAACTGATACATGAATTCAGCAAAGTCGCAGGGTACAAAGTTAATGTAGAGAAATCGGTTGCATTGTTATATACCAATAATGCAGCAACAGAAAAAGAAAGAAACTGATCCCATTCACAACTGCACCAAGAATCATCAAATACCTAGGAATAAACCCAACCAAAGATGTAAAAGATCTGTATGCTGAAAACTATAGAAAGCTTATGAAGGAAATGGAAGAAGATGCAAAGAAATGGAAAAACATTGCTTGCTCATGGACTGGAAGAATAAATATGGTTAAAATGTCAATACTACCCAAAGCAATCTACACATTCAATGCAATCCCAATCAAAATTGTACCAGCATTCTTCTCGAAGCTGGAACAAGCAATCCTAAAATTTGTATGGAACCACAAAAGACCCCGAATAGCCAAAGTAATACTGAAGAAGGAAACCAAAATGGGAGGCATCATTATCCCAGACGTTAGCCTCTACTACAAAGCTTTAATCATCAAGACAGTATGGTATTGGCACAAAAACTGACACATAGACCAATGGAATAGAATAGAGACCCCAGAATTGGACCCACAAATGTATGGCCAAGTAATCTTTGAAACAACAGGAAAGAGTATCCAATGGAAAAAAGACAGTCTCTTTAACAAACGGTGCTGGGAAAACTGGACAGCAACATGCAGAAGAATGAAACTAGACCACTTTCTTACACCATTCACAAAAATAAACTCAAAATGGATGAAGGACCTGAATGTGAGACAGGAAACCATGAAAACCCTAGAGAAGAAAGCAGGAAAAAACCTCTTTTGTGGCTCTGTACAAATTTTAAGATTATTGTATTTCTGTGAAATTTGTTGGTATTTTAATAGAGATTATATTAAATCTGTAGGTTTCTCTGGATGGTATAGGCATTTTCACAATATTGGTTTTTTCAGTTCATGAGCATGGGGTATCTTCCCTTTGTCCTGTTCAATTTCGTTCATCAATGAAGTTTTGGAGTAGGCCTTTCACCTCTTTGGTTAAGTTTTTTCCTAGGGATTTGATTTTTGGTGCAGTTGTAAATGGGATTGTTTTCTTAATTTCTCTTTCTGCTACTTCATTATAAGTGTATTGAAATGCAACAGATTTCTATGTATTAATTTTGTATCCTGCGATCTTACTGAATTTATCCTTTCTAGTTTTTTCGGTGGAGTCTTTAGGGTTTTGTGTATATACTATCATGTCATCTACAAATAGTGAAAATTTCATTTCTTCCTTACCTGTTTGGATGCCTGTTACTTTTGATTCTTGTCTGATTGCTGTGGCTGGGACCGCCAGTACTGTGATGAATGCAGGTGATCGGGGTGGACATCTTGCCTTGTTCCTGATCTTAGGGGAAAAATTCTCCATTTTTCACCATTGAGGATGACGTTGGTTGTGGGTTTTTCATATGTAGTCTTTATTATATTGAAGTATGTTCCTTCTAAACCTACTTTGTTGAGGGTTTTTATCATGATTGGATGTTATACTTTGTCAAATGTTTTTTCTGCATCTATGGAAATGATCATATGGTTTTTATCCTTTTGTTGATGAGCTGTGTCCCATTGATTTGTGAATATTGAACCGCCTTTGTAATTTGGGAATAAATCCCACTGGATTGTGGCGAATGAGTTTTTAAAATGTACTGTTGGATTCTGTTTGCTAATATTGAGGATTTTTGCTTCTTTGTTCATCAGAGATACATGCCTGTAGTTTTAATTTTTGGTAGTATCTTCATCTGCTTTTGGTTTCAGGGTAATGCTGATGGAATGCTCATAGAAGGAATTTGGAAGCTTTTCTTTCTCTTCTATTGTTTGGAATAGTTTGAGAAAAATGAGTATTAGCTCTTCTTTAAATGTTTGGTGGAATTCACCTGTGAAGCCATCTGGCCCTGGACTTTTGTTTGTCGGGAGTTTATTATTGACTCAATTTTGTTGCTAGTAATCAACCTGTTGATATTTTCTATTTCTTCCTGATACAGTTTTAAAAAGTTATGTTTCTAGGAATTTATCCATTTCTTTTAGGTTGTCCAATTTGTTGGCATGAAATTTTTCATCATGTTCCCTTACAATCCTGTATATTTCTGTGGTATTGGTTGTCATTTCTCCATTTATGATTTTGAAGCCTGTCTTTTTTTTTTTTTTTTTTTTGAGGAGTCTTGCTAGAGGTTTATCAATTTTCTTTAACTTTCTAAAGAACCAGCTCCTGGTTTCATTGATCATTTCTATTTGTAGATTTTTGTCTTTATTTCTGTTCAGATATTTATTATGTCCTTCTACTGGCTTGGTGCTTTGTTCTTTTTCTAGCTCCTTTACATGTCAGGTTTGGTTTTTGGAGATTGTTCTTGAGGTCGGCCTGTATTGCTGTAATCTTCCACCCTAGAGCAGCTTTTGCTGCAACCTAAAGGTTTTGGATTGTTGTGGTTTCACTTAAATTTTTTCCAACTGTTTTTTGATTTCCTTTTTGTCCATTCCTCCCTCAATGTCTTGAGTAGTGTCTGGGAGGTAGGAGGCTTTTAATAAATACTTGTTGAAAGAATGTGTAGGCACTGGAGATACTGCTGTGAATTGTTGTTAGGGGTCAACCCCCTCCCCACTCCCCACCCCGCCAGAGAGACAGGCAGGTGGACCAACAATGAAGTCAGTACAAGGTGGAACATGAGCCCAGAGGAGTCTGGGAAAATTCATTTAAGTTAGGAAAAGTAACCGTTTTTTTTTGTTTGTTTGTCTTAATGGTGGACATTGATTACACTTGTAATCAAAAGTAATTGTTTAATACAAATCAAAACCGAATTTGTTGAATACAAATCAAAATGAGGTATAGCCTCACACCCACTAGGATGGCTATTATCAGAAAAATGGAAAATAACCAGTGTTGGTGAGGAGGTGGAGACATTGGGACCTTCTTACCTTACTAGTGGCGATATCATTGGTGCAACTGCTGTAGAAATAGCCTAGCAGTTGCTCAGAAAGCTAGAGGTTACCACATAAGCCAGCCATTCGACTCCTGGCTTTATACCTGAGAATTGAGAAGAGGGGTTCAGACAGATGCGTGGACACCCGTGTTTGCCGCAGCCCTGTTGACAGTAGCCAAAGAGTGGAAGCCTCTTCAATGAGCGAATGGGTGGAAAATGGTTGGCTTTCTGCAGAGTGGATTCTTTTTGAGCCATAAAAAGGAATAAAATACGGACACATGCTACCACATGGGTGACCCTTGAAAACATGTTACGAGAACATGGTTCCGTTTACGTGAAATATCAGGAACAGGTAAATCCATGGAGACAATGCAGAGGGGTCGTTTGAAGGGCGGGACCAGTGGTCGGAGGAACAGCTGCTTAATGGGCATGAGGTTTCCTTTTGGGGTGATGAAAATGTCCTGGATTCGGATGGAGCAGTGGTTGTTCTGCGTTGTGAGTACACTACATGCCACTGAATTACTCACTTTAAACTGGTGAGTTGTGTGTCAAGTCAAATTCACTTCCATGAAAAAAATTACTGAAAAGTTAAGTCACCATGGTCACTTGGAAGGGCCACACTACAAACGCCAAGGACAGTACGGTAATGAGCCAGTGGGATCCCTCCTTCACCACCGTGTCGCCGCTGCCTTTGTCCGTCAGCCTGGCTCCCTGACCTGCTGATGGGAGCCGAGAACCGCGGCTTCAGGAGCGGCGACGAGGCCTGTGCTCTCCGTCTACGTCTCTCCACTTTGCACCAGCGGCCTCTGTGCATGCACCTGCTGCACGGGTTTCTGCAGACCCTCCCCTTCTCCCATTCGGGCATCGTGGGCTTCCTGGCCGCAGCAGGTTCACCCAGAACAGAGCGCTCTTCCCTCTGGGCCAGTCACCCAGGGAAGGGAGATGGCCTTGAGCATTGTTACAGCTTCCTTACAGAGGTACGGGGTTAGCTTGTGTGTAGCCTTTTACTTTGGGAAGAGAAAGAAATCCATACTCGGGCTCGTGGAATATTCACGTAAAACGCATCTGGAGCTCCATTTTCCTACCTGACAGTTTTACTCCTGCAATTTCCAGTTTTCTTTGAGGTAGTCCCATTCAGATGCCTTTGTGGTTCTGTAAATTCAGCAAGCTGACAATCGAAGCTGCCTTGGCACCAGGCAGGCTTCGGTTTGAGGCCTGTCTGGGGTGCTGACGTGCGACACAGATCATGGCTCAGCACCGTGGTTCCCAACCTTACAGAGTGGCTGCGCGGAGGCCTGTTCCAGGGTGGCTCCGAGGGCTGGGCAGATGATGTGGGCAAAGTGCACGCTGTGTTTTGGTGCGGGGGGGATGGGGGGGGCACAGGTGCAAAGTAGCACACTGTTTTCTCGCCCATCCCATGGAACCCCTTCACCGTGGTTTGTGACGTCTTTAAGAAAGTCTTTGACAAAACCATTTATTCTTCACCTCATTACAAGTGTCACTGTTAAGGTCCCCAGAGACCTAACTGCTTACTTTCTACTTGGACCTGTGTTTTGTTGCTGTTGACATTGGCCCGACATGCTCCCGCTGAACCTGGTATAAGTTTTAAGTCTCAGATCCATCACCCAGGTGACTGCATCATTGTGAAGGTGAAGGCGGCCAGAGTGTGCTTAGGTTTGATTGATTCCCCTGCCTGTATTCTTGTCCTCGTGGTATGACGGAGAGACAGTGGCTTTGGGTCCACATGAGCCAATAGCAGCTATCCCAGCTGGGAGGCTGGGGACAGGATGCTCCCCTCCAGCTCTTCAGGAGGGGATCCCAGCTCGTGGCTGACTGGGGAGGGGTTTGGGGTAGCATAGCATGCACAGGCCTGGTCCTGGGCCCTGTCAGTGAAAGCCACTGTTCCTTCCCTGGACAGGAGGCTGTAGACACACTTGGGGGAAGGAAGGCTGGCGGGGGCGGGGGGTGCCCAGGTGTAGGCATCTGCAGCCCACGCTGCCACCCTGCCGAGTCAGCCTGCTTTCTTCCTCACTGCACACGGCCTTCGGGGCCCTGGCCCAATGCCCCTCACTGGAGTGGCTTGGCACATATGTCCCTTGGCAGCGAATGGTTCCCTAGAAATAGAAAATATGTCCCAGACCCCACACTGCCCCTGGGAGCGTGGTCTACGAGTAGCTCACAGGCTCGAGGGGGACACAGAGAAGGGAGGACTACTCATGGCGTGTCAGAACCGTGCACTAGAAGGCTTGGGCGGGAGGGACAGTGTATTTTAACAGAAAATTACGTTATTCGAGGCTCACATCTGGACGCTGCTGTGATGCTGTTCCGTGTAGATGCCCAGCCGAGCCCCACCTGGACCGAGAGCCATCCTACCCAATAGCGTACATAAGCCAGCGTTCTGTTTTGGTGGCCTTTCTGTCATGCTGCCTGAGCCTGGTGCTATGTGTCCTCTTCTGATGCTTCATTCATTCCAGTCAGACGCCATGCCACCTGGCCCTGAGGTGGCAGCATGTGGAAAGGGCCCTAAAAGGGGTGACAGTGGGGGGGACAGTCAGGCTCCGTGTTCTAAGGGACGAGTTGGGTTGCTTGGGGCATAAGGGAGCAGTGTGAACAGAGGAAGATGTGGGAGTGGTGGTGGGGGGGGCGGTGGATCCCTGGAGTGCCCCCCCCCCAGAGGGGTGAGCGGTGACAGAGGATGTGGAGAAGCAGGTAGAGGTGACAGGGTGGCCGAGAGTGCGGGCCTGGGGCCGACTGCTGTGGTTCGATTAGGGCTGTGCTGCTGACTTGGTGTGAGCTCCGTGGGTTCCGTTCTCTTACCTGTGAGACAGGGATAGCACAGGACCCGTTCCACACAGATGCCACCATTGGGTCTGCTCATCCTGGCCTGGGTCCTGGTGCCCAGTAGGCACCTGCTTACGCCTTACTGCCAGCAGGGGCCAGCTCACCCGGGACTTGATGTATGCTAAGGTGTTGCATGTCAGGGGTGGTGGGGACTCGCTCTTCTGGTAGCTCACAGGAGACCAGGGAGAGGAGACAGGGCTGCCACTGGTTGTGCTGGGAGATGATGCAGCCTTGAACCACGGTGTCCGGTGTGGATGGGAAGAGGCGCATAACGAGGCGCGTCCCGAGGAGAAAGTGGGCACGCCTCAGGATTGGCAGGGTGTGGCGGGGGGGTGGAGAGGGACTTGGCGGGTACGTCCTGAGTTCCAGGGGACCCCGAGTCGTGCCCCTGTGTCCGGAGGGCAGTAGCTGGTTGTCCAGACAAGTCCCTGGCCCAGGGGACGAGTGGGAGTCAGAGTTGGAGGCCTGGCCGTGAGCGGCAGGTGGGGGACGCGCAGGGCATGGTGCCAGCACTCAGGGAGACCGTCAGCGGTGTGTGCAGGGTGTGCAAGTGGACAGAAGCTCGGGGGAGGGACAGAGGAGGACAGGTGGGTTCTGGAAACCCAGGGGTCCTCAGAACAGGTGGAACTGCTGATGGCAGGGAGGGCCAGGAGGAGAAATGGGGAGAATACCCCTGAATTGGGCATCGTGCAAGTCGTTGGCAGCCTCGTAAAGTTTGTCGAGCAAGGTTTCGGCGGGGTAAAAGGCGGAAGCCGGTCGTGATGTGTTTGGAGCCACTGGGGTGGGTGAGAAGCGGGTGGAGTTGCTCGGTCATGAAGTTTCCTATGAAAGTCGGAGCAAGGAGTCACCTGCAGGTGACCGTTGACTGTGTCTTGCTAGAAACAAGAGTCCAGGAGGATTGAGCCTGCTGGTTTCAGATGAAGTACAGCTGGGCTCCAGCGGGCTCCGGGGCTCCTCAGGTGTTGGCTGTGACACTTTCAGCCCTCTGTAAAATGGACAGAGTAGCCACATGAGACGAAATCAGACCGTCACTGAGGCGCTGGATGCGTTACATGGCACATAGTGGGTGCTCATAGTTTGTAGTAATAGCACTTTGCATTTCCTGCTGTCGTTTCCAGACCCAGGAGAGTCTGTTTCACCGGTGTCTGCCCCCGTTCGCTGACCACTCAGTGGGGAGGCCACTTGTGCCCCTGTCCCCTCCGCTTGAGGAAGGAACAAAATCAGGTCTTGCCGGCTGCGCCTGGCGCTGCAGCTGCTCGTCTCACCGCACGGGGGCGCCCGCTGTCAGCAGACCCTTCTCCGCGCTGCAGTCCATGGGCTCCTGCGGGAAGGCTCCTTCTGAAGGAGGGGCGATGGTTAGGATTGATCCCCTTCGCTTTTACAAGCAGTGCTTGCTTTCCCTTGGATTTGCGGAATGAGACACCTGTCCTCTTCCTTCCTTGAGCTGAATGCCTTGGGTGAGATTGAGAGGAAGTGCTGGTCTTCCCGGGGAAGTACCACTTTATGTAGAGTGCGGGCCCTATGCACTGGACTCTGGACTCGACTTGCAGTGGGGCAGGTGGGAGGCAGGACCCACTCTGGTTTCTGTGCGGCTGGAAGACCGCGCTGAGTGGGAAAGGTGGGGTTTGGCACAGTGCTGCAGCAAGCATTGGTAGAGGACTGGCTGCGCACGAGGCACCGTGGCAGGTGCACCGAGGAGGGGGAAGTCCTCCCAGCAGGCCGGGTAGGGCACGCGTTATGAGCCGATAGAGACATTTTAAATCTAAAGGGGCCTCAGTGGGATTTTAGGTCACGAATAGTGCGGGCAAGAAGGAGAGCAGGGAAGGGAGGCCAGGGGGACTCACTCCCAGCCTGCTTCCCCCACTGTGTGGTCCGGGGAGTCAGGCTCCCCTGGAGTCAGGGACTGTGTCGTGTCTGTTGCTGCCTCTTGAGCGCCTGGGCGACAGTAGGTGCTCTTTTGATATTTACTGAATAAATAATGAATTTGGGGGCAGTCACTTCACTTTCTCAAGGGGTAGGTTGTTGAGTTGTAAAGTCGCAGTAAGTCTGTTCTTGCTCACCACTGCAAGGGAAGACATGTATGAGACCAGCCCAGCGTGGTACTTGGCTCCTGGTAGATGCTTGAGAAAGTGTTAATTCCGTTTTCTTGGCGACAAGTTGCCCATGGTGGCCGCAGAGTGGATCAGCGGCAGGATTGGAGTGGGGGAGTCGTACTGAATTATCCAATATCGCTTCCCTTAGGTGTAACATGGTGATTAAAGAAACACTACATTGAGTAAAAACGTGTACGTTTCCTGCTTCTGCATCAAAGCCCATAAACGAAGAGGCTTAAAACAACACAGACTTCTGATGTTGCATTTCTTGAGGTCAGAAGACTCCGTGAATGAAGATAAAGGGGCCTGCCTTCTTCCTGGAGGCTTCAGTGGCGGGTGGGGGGGGGGGGTCCCTTCTCCTTGCCTGTTGGGACTTCTACACGTGGCAGCTTTCTGTGGCTCCTGGTCGCCCCTCTGTCCTGAAAGCCTGTGGTGTTGCCTCTTCAGCAATCTCTGGCCCTCCTGCCTCCCTCTTTCCCTTAGAAGGGCCCTTGCGATTACTCTGGGGCAATCTCCTTATCTTGGGATCCTTGACTGAATCCCATCTGCAAAGTCCCTTTTGAGTGTAAAGAACTATATCGGTAGGTTCTAGGGATTAGGAGTAGACGTGATTTGAGGGACATTATCTGGCTGACCACAATGTGCAAATCTTTTGACCCCCAAATTCCACATACAGTTGAAGAAAAAGAAATAGACTAGTGCACCAAGATGTATATAGCAGCTCCTTTGTCATGGCATTATTCAAAATGGCAGAATTACCAGAAGGAACATAAACATTCAGTAATAGGGAATTAAAGGAATTATGATACCTGTATGAGGACATTAAAAGTCTGGAAGGACCTATGTTAACATGGAAAGACATCCAAGATTAAATAGGTGTTACAGAAAAGTTATGAATGATCCCCCATTCGTATAAAATACATGCCTTTATACGCATGCCTAGGAAAAAGTCTAGAAGGATATACAGCAAGATGTTCACAAGGCTTATTTCTGTGTTTTGAGATACTAGGTGATTTATTTTTGCTTCTTAGTGTTGACTAATGTTTTGACAGTGAAATGTTATAAAAAGAACCCATTTTGTTTTTTTTAAAGAAAAATTACTGAATTGAGTGGAAGAGAATTCATGATCTAATGCAGGATTGGCATCTGAAAGTTCCACTCTGCACTGGCTGTTTCTTTGAATTGAATCTTGGGGCCCAAATGAGACGACAGCCCTGTTGCTCGGCGCTTCAGCGTGCCACGTGGAGCCTTGTTCTGCTCTTGACTCCTCGCAGAGCGGCGCTCTCCCTTCGTCATCCCCTGGTGGTGGCAGGTCACCCTCCCCTGTCTGCCGGGAGAAGAGGAGGAAGGACTTGAATAGGAAAGGAGTCCTTCCAGTTGGGCTGCAGCGTAATGGTTTTATGGCCCTTTTATCTGAGATGCTCTCCTTCTACGTGAAAATTTTTGTCATTCTTTCTGCTTTCCACATTTTTTTTCTTCACGTGTTTTCTCAGCCACGTCTCTGTACTAGAGGTATGGTGACAGTCTCTGCATTGTACCAGGGGCCCTCCTCTTTTCTCGGAGGTATGATGTAAAGAGTGCCTTGGTCCGTCCTTGAGAGCATGAGGCTGCCCCTCCGAGGGCTTGCAGGGGGCGTGAGGGAGCCGGGCCCCGTTCTTCCGTCACAAGGCGCCACTAGGTGCTTGCTGCAGATACTGATGATTTTCAGATATCTTCAGGAAACGTGGGGTGTTTTTCTTGTATGCTAGAAGAAAGAAAATAAATTTATAATTAAAACATGATTCGAGGAGCGTCTGGGTGGCTCTGTTGATTAAGCGTTTGACTCTTGATCTTGGCTCAAGTCATGATCTCACGGATTTGTGGGTTCCGGCCCCACAGCAGGCTCTGCACTGGCAGCATGGAGCCTGTTTGGGATTCTCTCTGTCTCTGTCTTTATCCTTCCCTCCCTCCCCCCTCTCCAAATAAAGAAGTAAAAATATTAAAAGAAGAATTCGATAGTATTCTTGCAGCGATGCTGACAGAGGCTGAGCACATCACTTCGGTACCCATCTTTTGTTGGAGCCTTACAGCAGCCCTGTGAGGTAAGCAGCAGCATTTTCATTTCCCGGGGGCAGGAAGTGAGGCTTTAAGGTGTTAGCTGATGGCACCGGAATTGCATAGCTAGCGAGTGTCCACGTTGGATCGGATGCCCGGGACTCGTCGCTCCTGGGTCCGCGCTGCGAGCTGTTGGCTCTGTGGGACAGGTGAGGGGGGGTGTCGAGTGCCTTGTGTCCCCAGGCCCTGCTGCTAGGGTGCGCTTTAGATCCTGACAACCGTCCCGTTTCTGTTGAGTTTTGCTCTTTGCATTTGGCAAGAGGTGTGCTAGGGCTCAGAGGGGGAGAGAGAGTCCTCTATCACACAGCTAGTGGGACAGAGGCCCGGCTCCCTGATTCCAAAACCCAGCGTGGTCCACCTCTCCCCGCCTCCCTTGTGGATTCCAAAACCCAGCACGGACCACTGGGTTTCGCCAGGTCCCCAGGAACGTCACTGGCAAAGGTGTAGCCCTCAGATAGGTCATTCTGAGGGTTTTTGAGCGTCTGCAAAAAAAAGCGAGATGTCTTTTTTGTTATTAGGACGCGGCCCCTTTTCCCGTCAGGCATTGCCAGTCAATCTGGCAAGTGCTGCGGGAACCAAACTACACACTCGGTTGGTTTTCTTGGCCTGCTCTTTTGTGCATTGATGGACAGTCAGGGGGCCACATGTCAGTACACCCAAAGAAATTTATCTTTTTGGCCAAAAGGTTGCTTATGTAAGGCTTGGAAGTGATCAACACTGTCCTCTGCAAGGTCCCCCAGGGCGCTCTGTTTTTTTTTTTTTTGTTGTTGTTGCTGTTGTTGCTGTTCCTAGCATTCATGAACTAGGTGCTCAAGAAATATTTATTGAATTAAAGAAATTAACTGCATGCAGGGATTGTCTATAGAGCATCCGAGCAATGGCTCTTGGGAGGGGTGGGGGGCAGACCCTGGTCCTGGCTGGTGATGGGAACTCAGGTTCCTCCTTACCTTGACGTGCACAGCTTCTCCCTGGTCCTGTGGTCCTGGTCCCCCCTTCCAGGGCCTGGCCAGGTCTGCATTAGAGATTTTTAACACAGAGGAGGGGTTTTCCCCCTGCCCCCACCCCATCTCCACATTTCTGTCCTTAAGCTAAGCAGTCCTGGCTTACTTTTTTTTTTTTTTTTTTTAAACATTTATTCATTTATGAGAGACAGCACAAGCAGGGTAGGGGCAGAGAGAGAGGAGACACAGAATCCGAAGCAGGCTCCAGGCTCCAAGCTGTCAGCACAGAGCCCGATGCAGGGCTGGAACTCATGAGCTGTGAGATCATGACCTGAGCCGAAGTTGGACGCTCAACCGACTGAGCCACCCAGGCGGCCCTAAGCAGTCCTGGTTGGGAAGATATCCTTGCCCCTGTGTTGATCGGTGAGAGTTCTGGCCCTTTTAAGCTGTAGCCCCTGGAACCCACCTCCCCAAGGAGGGAGCCCTTCGGTAGACATGTAATTGTTGAACATTTGCTAAGTGCCCCTGACCGGAAAGAGGAGGCTCCCCAATCACATGGGACCCACGGTCCAGTAGGGGGAGATCTGTCCGTATTTTAACAGTATTGGCCAAGTGCTCAGCTGGAACTCGGACAAGCCATGTGGAGCTCGAAGAAGGGAGTGGTCATTTCAACTTGCCAGTTGCAATGAGTCAAGATTTCACGTATGTTGATTCACCTGACAGATACTTCTAGCCTTTTCTGTGTTGGCCTGTGCTGGATTGCAGGGGCCTAATGACACTGTACCTCTTCTGGGGGTTGGTGGTCTCCCATTCACATGAGGGTGTTATTTCAAACTGGGATAAAAACGAGGCAGGAAAAGACTGACGGTGTGAGGCTGCAGGCCGGGTGCCAGATGAGGATGTCTTGAGGGGGTGCCCAGATCCAGGTGGATGAGTGAGAGCTGGGAGAAGTGAACTGAGGATGAGGTTGGGAGCCACAGTGAGAGGGGCCAGGAGGCCTGCTTGCTGGTGGGAACTGTGTGCGTGCAGCCCTGTGGGCCCCTGGAGGTTTGATGTTGATCATCAAGGTAACTGGGAGCCCTCGGAGGGTTGCAAGTGGGGGAGGGAGAGAAGACCCGCTCCCTGGCTGCATTGTGGGGCGTGGTGTTTGCAGGGAGGCTAGTGTTGACCCAGGGATCACAGTAGGCCATTCCACGAGAGCAGGGACAGCAGTGATGGCTTGGAGTGAGGAGGCAGCACAGAGACAGACACGGATGGGCTTCAGAGACACCAAAAAAGGATGGCACTTGTGATGGAGGGTGTAGAGAGAGGAGTTTTTGACTTGGATATTTGCAGTGACCATGGACAGTGGAGTCGTTGAGCAGGATGATGCGGGGAAGAGAGGTGTTCTCTTTCTTGAGGGGGCAGGATAGAGATGGTCATGAGTTCAGTCTTAGATTTGGGGAGCATAGGGTGCCTTTGAGATATCCACGCTGAGCAGACAGCTGTATAAACAGATTTATACAAGGCTCAAAGGTGATGTTTGAACTGACTCTTGGAAAAAAAAAAGATCTCATGGTTTCCAGGTGAACAGCAGCAGGGAAGGACATGAAGGCAGTCTGGTGTGGAGGGGAAAGTGGGGGTGGGGGCTGGAAAGAGCCCTGGTGTTAGGGGGCTGTGAACTGTTGTGGGGTTGAGAGCTGGGTGTGTGGCAAGGAGGGGAAAGGGGAGATGTGGGGTTGGCAGGTCTTGGGGAATCTTCTGTGCCATGTTAAGAAATTGGGACTTGATCCTGAAATGTATCAGCAGCGACTGGAGGGCTTCTTAGCAATTGAGGGTTACAGTCAAGTTGATACTTGAGAAAGATCGCTGCCAGGAAAGGGAAGGATGGATTCGGTGAGTCATTCGTTCACGCATGTGTCCCTGCCATGCCGTAGGTCCTGCACTCTGTGCTCAACACTGTGTTAGATGCTGGGGAGGTGAAGCTCACGGCCGAGACCACGCTTGGCGTTGCTTGTCTGTGGGGGGAAGAGAGACCCATAAACATAAACTGACAATAAAACATGGTAATTGTAAGGAGACACAGGTACAGAGGGTATTGGGATGGAGTAAGGGGAGCTCACCTAGACTGTGTAGAGAGGAAGCTCCTAGGATGAAACTAGAAAAGTTGAAAGACACCGTCGAGGAAATGGGTGGTCACAGAAATTGCATCCCAGACAAAGGGATGGAGAGAACAAAATCATGGAGGGCACAAGTAACACAGTGTGTTAGGAAACCACCGTTGGTTTGTTGCCAGAAGGCAAAGAGCAGAGGGAAAGTGGTGGAGAGTGAGGATGGGCCAGGACTTCCAGTGTCTGGAGACAAAGCAAAGAGCCGGGATAGGATCGACTTTGTCTTTTAGAATGATCGTTCTGGCAGCTGTGGGGAGAGTGGGTTTGTAGGCAAGAGCCGATGAAGTCCCCCTCATGATGATAAATAACCCCACACCCCCAGCCCTGAAACCTCATGGGAGAGGGACTGGAACTTCTTTGCATGCCTAAAGACCATTTGTGAAACACCCGCTGCTAATGTCCTACCCGGTCATGAAAGACTGAGGGCTTTCCCGTCAAGAGTGAGAGGAGGATGTCCACGCTTGCCGTTCTTACTAAATCTTGTGCAAGTGGTTCTAGCGGGATAATTGGGCTAGAAAATGAAATCAAAAGCATCTGGATTAGGAAGGGGGACGTAAAACTTACCGCAATTTGCAATAGCCTGCAGTAGTAGAAGTAGTTCACTAAAACGCTGTTGGAACCAGTAAGTTCAGTAAGGTTGCAGAATGTAGCAAAAATCAGTTGTAGTTATAAATAATTAACATGAACAACCCGGAAATGAAGAATACAGTTCTTTTTCTGATGTCAAAAATAATAGGAATAAAACGCGCAAGAAGATGCAAGCCTTGTGTGATGGACACTGCAGAGCATCACAAGTTGAGGAGGACGTGAATAACGGGAAGGCATCCCGTGTCCGCGGATTGGAAGGCTTCATGTGGTTGAGGTGGCCTTGCCGCCCAAATGGATTGACAGATTCCTTGCAGCCTCCATCAAAATCCCAGCTGGATTCTTCGCAGAAATCAAGCTGATCCTAAAATGCATGTTTTTCTGGCACGAGTTCCTGGGAGAGTGGCTTCGCTCAGACACGGCTGACTTAGTGAGGGGTTGACGGGTATGCGGCATGGCGAGGTCTCGGGCCTCGTTTTAAGCCTCTGACCTATGTTCACGAGGTAATCTTCATAAGGAGCCTGCAAGTCCCCGTTTGGTGGGTGAGGAGACGGGAGGGAACCAGCCCTAGGCCACACGGCTGGAAGCAGGAGAACCAGGTTTCCGGTCCCATCAGTCTGGCCCCACAACCCACCGTCTTGACCCCCCCACTGATTACTGCTGCTTCCCTCAGTGAGACCGAGCATACAGGAGCCAAGCCGGGCATCCTGAGCCGGAGGCCTCTGGACATGGAGGGTGGAGGCACTCAGTGGGCGGTTGGCTTCACATCTGGAAGTTGGGGAGGGGGCTCGGCTTCTGATGAGAGTCTGAGCACCATCGCCACGAAGGCAGTCGTCACCGTGGTTGGGAGGAGACAGCGAGAAGAGCGTGTAGCTGACGACAGACTTGTGTGTCATGGGAACCGAGAGACCAAAGGTCACGGGTTGAGTTGTGCTCTCTCAAAATTCGCCTGTGGAGGCCCTACCCGCAGGCCCTTCTTGGGCCTTATTTGGACCCTTATTTGGAGATGGTTTTTACAGAGACAGTCCAGTGAAAATGAGGTCATGAGGATGGGCCCTAGTTCAGTACGACTGCTGTCCTCATCTGAAAGGAAACTTGGAGACGGAGCAGCTCACAGGGAGGATGCGTGTGAACGTGCAGGCGGCCGTCCGCAAGCCCAGGAGAGGCCTCAGAAGGAGCCCAGCCTGTCAACACTTCCGTCTCAGACTTGGAGCCCCCAGGATCAGGAGGTGATGAGTCCTGTTGTCTCAGCCACCTGGTTCTGGTACTTTGTTCTGGCAGCCCTAGCGGGCCAATGCAGGAAGGAAGAAGGCTGGGCGACAGGAGGGATTGTCACCAGTCTCAGGCGCACAGAGGACAGAAGCCAGACCTGCCCACCGGGTGCCTGGGATCACGGCGTCCCCCTTGCAGGGCTGCTTGGTCGCTAGTGTGGCCTGAGGCCACAGCCCCGTCCGAGTGTTGCTCGGACCCCTCCAGGGTGGGAGCGGCAGGGATCCCTCCCTCCCTGTGACTCCATCATTGGCTGTCCCTCTCGGCCCCTCCTAAGCTGTCCCCATACAGTTGAGGTTTTGCAAACCAGACGTGGGAGTTACACGAGTCCTTGTTAAATGTTGTCCTGCTGGCTTCGATGCCCCGCATCAGCCGGGACAAGCCGCTTACGGCGTCAGCTCTTCTGTCTTGCAGGTAAGCTTTCTCTGGAGACCCGTGGCGGCCCCAGAATGGAAAGGAATTTGCTCATTTTGTGCTGGTTTCAGTGACTGATGGAAGCAAGAAAACGCCTGTAGGAGGTAGGGCCCACAGGGCAGCAGCATAGGGCCGAGTCCCTGCCGTGCCCCCGGGGTCCTCGTGGAAAGTCTTTGTTCTCTTGGCTCCTGGGTCCCAGGACGGTCTCAGCAAGCCCCCCACCCACCCCCCTTTGTAGGCACCTCCTGTCCCCCCCCCCCCCGAAATGTGGGCGTGGCTGGGTGTGGTCCTTCACCAGGTGGTCTCTGTCTTGATGTTGGCGGCTCCTGGGACTAGTTCCTGCCTGCGGCTGTCAGTGGTCCAGCTCTAGCATCCCCTGCAGGTGACTCTTGGGCTTGGCTTTCCTCTGGTGTACAATGGAGGTGTAGTAATAACACACACGAGGGTGCTGAGACGATGAAAGGAGCTGGTACAAGTAGAGAGTTCGGCAGTAGTGCCCGGAACACACACAGTGCTCAGGACGTGTTCTTGTTACCGTGACCTCTGTGCCCCCACCGGCACAGGCACGGGGCTGTCAGCAGAGACGTCCTGCCCCCGTGTCTCCCTGGCCCTCGCTAGGGCAGGGTGGGGCTGCTGGCGGTGGGCCCCGGCCGGGCAGCTCTCCCGTTATGTGTCATGTGGCCGGGAGCCTTTAGGAGTTTACAAAGTGTGGGACCTGAAATCTTACCTACATACGTGTGCACGCGTGTGCCCGCTGTACTGTAGCGTGCTCTCATGTCGGTTCCTCGGGGCTCATGCTGGCCCTTTGTGCCCTCGGTCACGCGGAGCCAACACTTGGATGAGGTGAGCACGGGATTCGCCGATCTTTGCCGGCCACCCTGGAAGAAGATGGTGTGTACCCGTTGGAACCATCACACGGCCCTCTGTGGTAGACCTCTGGTCCCCATGTCACAAGGGAACAATGTGACTGAAGCCCAGTCACTAATCTCGGAGAATGCTATTCCTCTCCCTCCGCGGGTGCTGAGGAGCCTACGGTTACCAGCTGTCCCTGGTCTGCTCAGAACTGGCTCGTCCCCTGGGCCCTGCTGACTTCTGGCCGTTGGCGGAGACCCAGAGCGCTGGGGGGCAGTCCGCCTGACCACCCTGTGGCTCTGAGGAGTGTGAGGGTGATGGGACCTGCCCCCCGGACGGGGTCGTCACACGGTTTGTTACTTAGCTCCACCAGGCAGACGGGTTTAGCGCAGCGAAGTACAGACTGAGAACGTAGGAGATCTTCCCATTCACTGTTTCTGCTGTAGATGCAGGGAACTTACCAAGAGAGCCGCTCCCAAGTGGGTTAGTTCCTCTGGGAAACCTAATCAATAGGACATGGCTGTAAATAGTATTTGTAAATTAGCAATTTGCAATCCTGATAAAATATGAACAGATTGCAACAATAAATAGAAAAACTGAGCACAAAATGAGAGTCACTCTACTCGTGTTGTTTATTACATTGTTCATCTTGGGCTCAGAACTCAAGAATCTTGTGTGCCTTCGGTTGTAAGGTGAATATAAATGGTGGTGGAGGGGAATCTCTAAATGAATTGCTTGAAGTTTTCTCTGAATTCCAGCAAGAGAACTGGAAAGTGTTTTTTGGAGGAGCTCCTGGGATTAGGGTCAGGGTCTGTGTGGACGTGAGGCTCTCCGTGAGACACCGTGACCGCGGGCCTTCGGGCATGCTGCCTGGGGTATTCTCACAGCCTGGAGCCCCGGTGGGGGCACTTTCTGGCCTGGTGGTACATTAAACGTCTCCAGGCACTAAGAATGAGATGAGAAGTGGACAGTTCTCCAGTTTCTTCTCATGTGGTGAGATAAGTAAACTGGGAGTTTTTTTTCTCTGACCTCAAGAAACTTGGCACAGAAAACACTTTGGTGCAATACAGCTGACTCCAGAAGCCAGGTGTGCAAGTCAGGTGAAAATGTGGTTAATTGCCATGATGGGTGAGCGGAAATGAATTTGGAAAGTACAGAATCATGAGTGAGGGAATCCATTTTATTAAATGGTCTAGAGCTATAAATACTAAATGCTGAGGGTCCTGTGACCCCCTCAGGCGGTCTGGGTATTTTGCTGCCTCCCTGCACATGCTCTCCTTGTTGTGTTGTTGTTGTTGGCCTGGCCCACTTGAGGATGAGCTCCTGAGGGCGGGGCCTCGCTGTCTGGTTCATTGCTGTGCACCTGAGCCAGCATCTGGCCCACAGTAGAATCCCTGTGAATATTCCTGAATAAATGAGTGAATGTGTGCCTGCCTTCCCTGTGGATGGAAAGTCCCACAGGAGAGGTTGCGTGTGCTTAGCAGCCTCCTACAGCCCCGGAGCCTCGTGGCGTTTGGCACCAGGGGTGAGCGTCTGGGCCTGGAGGCCTGGGTGCCAACACCATGTGCTTTGCCTAGGCGATGGTGAGTCCCTTTGCCTACGTGTTGCCTCTTCTGCACATTCACTCTCCATGGCTTATTTTGAGAATCAAACGAAATAATACGTAAGAAGTGCTTTAAAAACCATGAGATGTTATTGGTGATTGAGCTGTGTGTGTATCTGTTTACCTGCAGTCGGTGTAATTATGCTCGTTTAGGACAGAGTGATGTTCAGGCTGAAAAAGAAAATAATTCGGATGATGTTCATCAGCTCAGATTTATTCTCTGATTTGCCATCTTCTTGATCTGAAGTTATCAAGCTGTAGGTAAATATTAGGACTTTTAGGACACTAGGGGTTGAAACATTGCTTCTCTGACGCACCCAACTTGTCCTTACGATGTTACCCAGTGCAACTCGGTGTCTCCTGCAGTTATCCATGATGCCTTGCTGTCTCGTGCCCACAGTAAGGTGTCAGCTGAGACACTGAGTTGTTGGTGAGATGGGAACGTGTGTGTGTGTGTGTGTGCGCTAAGAGCACATGTGCTGCCCCCACTAAAGAAAATCATTCACGTAAGCATACAGGGAATAAGAGGTGTGCGGCACGATGGTTGGTGTGGGGGAGGGACTCCCACGTTGTTGCCCCAGGAAGCACTTAGGCTTTGTTGGATTTTCTGCTTAAGTTTGTACTAAAGTGGGTATTGAGCTGTTGAACGTGGCAGGGTAGAGTAAAACACGGACTTGAGGAAAAGAGGCAGCCATACAGGAAGAAAAGAATAAATGCACGCTTGGATAGAAAGAGAACGAAACTTGCCCTTATCACGCACCTGTGTTACGTGATGGGTGATGTCGGTACTTGACTGGATTGCTGACCACAGTCATGCTGCAGGGTGACTCCGCTTGTACTCACTGTTTTCAGAACTGGGGCTCGTAGGTAATAAGTAGCTTGCCCGAGATTATAGCGTATGAATGATGGGGATGGTTTCAGAGTGTGGTGTGGGTAACTCTAAGAAGCGTATTGGTTACTACTCATTATAAAGTAGAAGAGCCATAGTAATAGGTGAGAGCCATATCGTGAAGGTGGCTGTAACATTTTCATAGGAAATTTAAAAGCTCAAAATAATTATAAAGTGTCATAGTGTTATTTAAAAATAGTTTTAAGTAGTTGTTGCTAGGGGCATCTCTTTTACTGGAGATCCGCTGCCATGAAGAGTGGTCCAGTCGAAAGACGGGTGTATATATGCACAGCGTCATGTGCAGAGACCTCCCCTCCCGTGGCCTCACGCGTGTTCCGAGGACACACGCTCCTGGACGTTGAGTGTGGGTATTGGCTCCTCGCTGAGCCCTACTTGGAACGCACTCTGATGGGAGCGGGTTGACGGGTGCCTGCTATGGCCTCTGTCACATGCACCTGTGGCCACCCAGCTGCTTCCTGCGTGGCAGCATCGTGTGCTCTGTGCCCCAGGAGGCGGACAGAGTGCTCAGGACGTCCAGCACACAGAGGAATTGAGTCGCTGGTGAATTTACTAAATACATCCTCATAAATTCCTTAAATATGTCACATTTCCCGGTACTTTCTAAAAAAAGAAAAGCTGGTTTTGAAAATTCAACTATTCTATGAATTTTAGCGCACACTGTCCCATTTTCCGTAGTAGGTAGTGGCTTTAAGTGATGTTCTCAGCAAAGGAGACAGTGAGGACAGAGTTAAACTGAGGGAGTTGGAAAGGAGTTGCAGCCAAGACGGCCCTGTGAGGTCCTGCTTTGTCTTGTCCTTGCCGGCAAAAGGGCTTAGGCAATAACAGAAAAGATTGAAAAGGAGAAAACCAGAAATACCGCTGTGAGTTAAAAAAAAAAAAAAAAAATTAGATAAACATTCCATGAACTGGAAAAAAAAAAAAAATGAAGCAGCTTTCTGGGTTCTGGGTCCAAAAGGTTTGTTGGTGACTACGATTTTAGCACAAAGCAGAAAACTCAAAACATCAGCAAATCTAATTCTGATGGCTCTGAAAGGAATAATATGTCACAATCACGTAGATGTTATCTTAAAAATGCATGCATGGACGGTTCTAAAAATTCTCTCTGTGTGGCATATCATGCTAACAATTTAAGGAAAAGTACAAAAATTTAATAAAGAATAAAACTCAACATACATTCATAATAGCTCTTCATAAACTAAGACTGTGAGGCAGTATTAGCTTAATTGTTTGTGAAAAATCTAGAAGAAATAGCCTGTTTAAAGGTGACACCCTAGACAGATTATCTTCTTAAGTTAGGAGGAAGACCAGGATGTCTGCTGTCACTGCTTCTACTCAAAATTCTCTCACTTCTGGCCAACGTGATAAGAAAAGATGAAACACGTAAGAGGTATGCGAATTATAATGGAAGAAACCAAACTGCATATGGTGGGCTCGTCTATGTGGAAAATTCCAGAGGCTATGGACAGACTGTTAGAATGAGAGAGTTCAAGTTTTCTTGATTTAAGATTAAAAAAACAGCATATCTCTGTACCAAGTGCTAATTAGAAAATACAGTTTAAAATAATTCCATTCAGAGGAGCGCCTGACTCTTGTTTTTGGCTGAAGTGATGATTTCACAGTCCATGGGTTCAAGTCCCACCCCGGGCTCTGTGCTGATGGCAAGGATCCTGCTTGGGATTCTCTCTCCCTCTCTCTGCCCCTCCTCTGCTCTTCTCTCTGTCTCTCTCTCTCAAAATAAATAAATAAACTTAAAAAAATCTTATAAAAAAACCCACCCCCGTTCACAGTAGTGACAACTACTCTATTACCCTGAAAAAAAGCCCAGCAATGTATGTCAGACCTTTATGAAGAAAATCCTAAAACGTGCAAGGAGATGTGAAAAAGTAGCAAATGATACATCATACTTGTGGGTAAGAAGACTCAGTCTTGTGCGGATGTCTGCTTATTCCCGGATCTGCAAAGTACCTGTAATTCCTGGAAAAATTCCAACAGGAGTTGTAAAATCAGCTTGATGTGCTAATGTTAAAGTTCATATGGAAGAAGGAGCCAAGGGGAGCCAAGAAGAAAGTGACCAAGTTGAGGAGTCCTGCCCTATGAGATAGTAAGACTTACAAAGCAAGACTAATTAAAACAGTCTCATAAATGTACAGGGACAGCTAGACAGATGGAAAGGAATAGAAAGCCCTAAGTCAGATCTGTACATACAGGGAAGTTTGATGTGCCCTATTTCATCAATTCTATGAAATAACGTTGTTGTGTCTCCGAAATACAGTTTCATCTTATTTATGATGTCTTATAATTGTTGTCAGCCAGATGGCAGACCTAACATGGTTTTATAAAAACCTTAGGATGAGAATTTTAGAACTGATAGGATGTGAAATGGTGGGGAGATGTTATACATGGGTGGGAAAAAGTAAGAACCTTTCATACACGGTGCTGGCATGGTTGGTTATGTACAGGGGAAGAACCCAGGAATGCCACAAGCAAGATCAGTATTAGATAGCAGAAATACCCCGGTATGAAAAAGCAACATGTTTGCAACCTTAGAAGATGGTACAGGAGACCCTCTCAGCGACCCAGGGGCGGGCCGGGCTGCCCAGGCTGGGCATACGGAGAACAAACCGGAAAGAAAGAGGCTGACAAGCTTGATTTGATCACATCACACTTTTACACAATTCTGCAAAGGAGACTGGGAACAAAATTTAAATCTAAGTCACATGTATATCATGACATTTTGTGCATCGTTAGGTATATATGACATATCCCAAATAATGCGAAAGTTAGGACAGAGGCAGAGAGAACCCACGGGAAGGGAGATGTGATCAGCACGCTTACCCAACAAAGGACTAGACTGTACGTGGGATTCTCACTCCTACTCGAATCTAGAAGCAGAAGTTAGGGAAATGGGCTGTGGAGCCCAGCAGGCCTCTTCCAGAAGAGGACGTCTCAGCTGGCACGGCCACGTCTGTGTTCCTGTGTGGCCCCGCCCAGTGATTGAACACTGTTAGGAAAGCTCTTGTAAATAGCAGTCGAGGAGGTGCATACTGATGCGGAGTAGCAGCTCCCTGTCCAACCCGCTCTCCTGCTTTGTTGTCCCCCCAGGGCTCCGCGCCCTCCTGCCGCTAGCTTCATCATCTGCCTTGGTTTTGCGCGTTGCCTGCTCTCCAAAAGGGCAGTGGTGGTTTTGTAGGCTCGCTCCCTGCTGTGTCTTCATTGTGTTTAGCACAGTGATTGGCACGTAATCTTTTTCTTTTTTTGAGTTTATTTATTTTGAGAGAGACAGCTCGAGCAGGGGAGGGGTGGGGAGAGAATTCCAAGCAGGCTCTGCACCGACAGCATGGAGCCCAGTGCGGGGCTTGAACTCCCGAACCGTGGGGTCATGATGTGAGCTGAAATCAAGAGTCCACACTTAACCGACTGAGCCGCCCGGTGCCCCATGCACATAATGGTTTCAGTGTTTTAGTGGATGGGTGGATGGGCAGAGGAGACAGGTACAGTTTCACATGTATAAAGTCTGTACTTACTGGAATGGGAATTAACAAAGTCTGTGGTACCAGAAACGGCAAGGACGCAGCAAAACAGGAACTCTTATGGAGTTCTGGCCAAAGTACAGATCTGTGCAACCATTTGGCACTTGGAGTAAAATCGAGGCTGGGCGTGCCGTTTGGCCTCTCCCCCTCCCCCCCCCCTCGACAAGGCATCAGAGGAACTCTTGGGCAGGGGCCAGCACAGGCTGCTCCCTCTCACACTGCTGGGATGGTGGCCACTGAAAGAACCTGACTGTTGATAGGGACTCGCAAGGAAAATTCGGTAAATCCATGCACTGCCCCGTGCCGCGGTAGTTAGGATGACAGGTTTATCAATCTGGTGAAATCTTGAAATGATCGCTTACTGAGTGAAACAGTAAGTTTCAGAATAAAGCGATTAGTAGGACTACGTTTCCATCGTTTCAAAACCTGCAGAATGCTTCCATACACGTAACAAGCCTACAAAAACATATGTGCGTAACATACACCAGTTTCAGGATGATGGTTATGTCTGAGGAAGAAGGCAGGGGCACTTAGGGGCTCTGCCTAGCTATGTAAACAAGAAAAAAGTGAAGATTTATTATGGCCATGTGGGTTTGGGTCCACGCCCCTCAGCTCCTGGATTCTTAACATTTTACCAAGTTGCCTGTCTTTCCTCCAAGGACGTGTAATGTTAAAGGTACAGTTGGGGTGTCTGGGTGGCTCGGTCGGTTGGGCTTCCGACTTCGTTTCAGGTCATGATCTTACGGTACGTGAGTTCGAGCCCCGCGTCAAGCTCTGTGCTGACAGCTTGGAGCCTGGAGCCTGTTTCAGATTCTGTGACTCCCTCTCTCTCTGCCCCTCCCCTGCTCATGCTCTGTCTCTGTCTCAAAAATAAATAGAAACATTAAAAAAAAAATTTTTAAAGGTACAGTTGACTCAGCATAGCATAGAAGAGAACTCCGGATTCCATTCCTGTCCTCCCTTCCCTCTCCAGAACTAACTAGTCACTGGAGTGTGGTGTTTGTCATTCCTCTCAGCCTGTCTGGTTGGTTATTGGTTGGTTTGTTCTGGAGACAGGGCAGGTGGGAGGGGCATGTCTGGAAGAGTGTGTGTGTGTGTGTGTGAAGCACGTACAGGCACAGTGCACAGGATCGGGAACTACCATGTTCCCAATGGCACACACGTGTTCCTGTCAAGTTCATCCATGGAGTCGGGGAGAGCTACGGAAATCCTACACTCCCATCTGAATTCCTGCAGTAGCTTACTTTGGTGCTGAGGTTTCAGAAGACTTGGTCCTTCATGGTTTACCTCCTCCCTTAGAATCTCCTTGTAACAAGGAGAGGGACGCGAGCTCACTGTATTTTCTGCCCAGTGGAGGGGCAGGTTGAAGGGATTGTAAAGTCCTTCCATAGATGGGAAAAGCTGACACAAATATTGTGCCTTCACATCCATTGGTAGAAAGCCCCCTGCCCAAGTCCAGGACATTTTCTCCAAGAGGCAGGTGGTAGGGAAGAGAAGGCTGCTGCCTGTACCGGTCAGTGTCTTAGCAGGCACAGCAGGAAGGGACAGGTGTGCAGGCACAGCACTGAGCAAGGGACAGCCCTGGGAATCTGCCAGCCCCTCTAGGCCTGAGGGAGTGAGGGCCCTGGCTGGTGTTACTGCAGCTTCTGAGTGCTGGAGCCATGGAAGCGTGGCTGGACAGGGCCATGGGCATGGGGAGACCCGCCCCACTGTGCTGTGGCAGAGGGGGACCGGGGGACACATACCCTGGGCTCCCCTCCTAACACCCTTCCATCCTGCCATTCCTCCATTGGCTGACCCCAACCAGAGAGAACCAGGGAGTAATACAGCCCAAGGGTCACCTGTCACACAGGCCACAGGGTGGGCCAGATAGGTGTGTCGGAGGTTCCAGCACTTTGTGTGTTTCGTACATTCTTCACATCGCCTCCATGAGGTAGATCCTGTCGTCTCCGTTTTAAGAGCAGAAACAGAGGCTTAGGTATGAGGTAGATGAAAACACTCTGTACTGAAACCTGAGCTTGGTCTCTGGCTTGTGACTGACTCGGGCACTGGGACCGCAGCGGGCCCTCTGGTCCGGGCTCTGTGCTGGGATATGGTTTTCTTGGAGGTCCGTGGCATATATAGGTGCCCCTCTGTTGGTGTGAATAGAGTTTTTCCTTGTCCTATCACTTTGTCGCACATGTCCTTTAGGGCTCTAGATACAGCATTGCTTCACCTCTGACTGATGGAATGATGGAGGGATTGTGATGGATGAGACCAGAGCAGGGGGTCCCACATCTGGGCCTGGGTAGCCGTTCTAGTCTGTATTTGTGTCCTGGGGCCCTGGATGGAGCTGTGGCTGCTTTTATACTGGGCACGTGCTCTTTGGACGCATAGCCTGGGTCTTGTGGGCCCTGCCTTCCAGAGGGTTCTACTCCGTGAGAACAGGTAGGAGCAGGAGGAGAGCACACAAGCTGAGTGCTGCCAGGCACTCTCCCGTTTTCCTTCTCCAGCAGCCCTCCGATGCAGGCATTTATCATCCCTCTTTATAAATGAAGAGAGGGAGGTTTGGAGAGGCTGATCTATTTATGCCAGTAAACTAAGAACATGGCTAAGCTGGAATTCAAGACTGCAGCTCTCTGGCTCTGAGTCTCCTGCTCCTCTGCAGAAAATGACCATACATTTATCCACCTGTACAGGGATACAGATGTGCCCGCAGGTGGGGGCAGTAGAGGAGGATAGGACACTGCACTGAAGAAGTGGCCTCTAACCCAGGTGGGGAGCAGGAGCAGGGATGGGACACTCGCTTTCGTGGAGCCGCTGTCCACCCTGGCCTGTCCCCCACGTGTGGTCACTGCGGGGGCACCCTTCCCAGTGAGGCTGACACACGGTGCCCGACGGGGGTTTGCTCTGCCGTGCGGGGTGCATGGGCAGTGACTTGAGCCAACTGTGGCAGCAGGACCCCCCAAAAGGCTGCCCTTTGTGTTTTGGGGGCTCCATTTTTGGAATATTACAGTGAAAGAGAAAGGTCATAAAATGTCACATAGTCTATTGTGTGCTTCCAACATTCATTCCTTGGCACTTGGAAAAAAGAAAATGAGAAATCATCCCGTGCGTGTGTGAAAGTGTGCACGAGACGCAGTGTTTCTGAGGACACGTCTTCAAATGCAAGCGTGTGGGTCTATTTTTAGGCATCCTTTCTCCCAACAGTGCTGTTTAAAGATTCAGCTCAGGCTGCTAATAGGTATATTTATAACCATTCTGTCAAGGGCCCCAGCATGAATGCTGCTGCCGAGGATGCTATTCTTGGAGGCGGTTGCCATGGTTACCATTAACCCTTTGCCTCAGAAGAGTCTATCTGTCGGGATGCTTTGTTCCCCTAGGGCGCCCAGTAGCATTCAGATGCATACATGTACTCTGAAATGGAAGCGAAAAAATGGAGTGTGTTTAATGCTTAAACAGTGAATAAACTCCATAAATGAATGGGCAGCACGGGTAATAGAAGTAGAGGTTCCTCCTTGCCCTTAAAAAATAGAAAAATAAAGTTAGCTTTGTAGCCACTGCTCAGCACTGCTGTGCTAAAATCATGCTTTCAATGTGAATATAGACTCACCGGCGAGGAGAGAGGGCTCAGTCCCATAAGATACATTGTTCCTGCCGTACTCTGCCTAGGATTTCTCCAGCTTGGCAGCTTACTGGTTTAAGAAATCTGATCTCTTGATTGTTCTCTCCTGAATGGAGCACTCCTCCAGCGAGCTCTGAATCTGGTGTCCCTTAGGGTGTAGATTCAGTCCTGATTTACCTACGTGGACTTCCGGGTCATGGGTTCAAAATAAGTAGACACAGTCCAGTAAGTAGACATACCCCCCGTTTTTAAGGAGCCGTGGTTGGTTCTTCCACCCACAAGTAGCTTATAGTTGCAGGAGGAATGAAGCATTCTACAATGTAGAACAAAATCAGCGTTACAAAAAAAAAAAAAGCAGCATAAATATTTTCTGGAAACCTCGAAATGCTGCCACTTGGGCTGATGGTCGGTATTGATTTTGGTTCGCATAATGGAGAAAGATTGCTGGCTGAGGAGGGCCTGGCCGTGGGTGGCCTGTGGGCAGGGGCTGTGGCGTGAGATGCCTTGGCAGGACGTCGTGGGGTCTCCCTGAGGAAGGCTGAGGGACTGGTGTTGTCTGAGGAGCCCCTGAAGGTTGTGAGAGCTGTGGACTTGGTCTGACTTGAGTTTTATGAAGGCAGCTATTTGGATAATGTGGCAAGGTATCGGAGGGAGCAGGATAGCGGAGTGTGAGCTATTTCTGGGTGGAATTTTGAAATGCACAGATTCTTTTTCTTAATTGGTATATAAGAGCATTGCTTGTTGAATTGAATTATCTTTCATTCACTGATTGAGATTTATGCAAGAGACATTTTTATGCTCCTGTTAAATGCCAGATAAAATGCCAGGCGTACTGGGGGAAGCAAGGCATTAAGTGCATGGGGTCCCCCCCCCAATAGGAAAAGAGAGATGATCCTGGCTATTTAGAACACAGGACTTAGTTGGAAGACTGAAGTGAATGGTCTATTTGAACAAGATAAAATACATGTATAAACATGATGCGTGGCTTAAGGATACAGTGAAAGGGTCATTGCTGGGAGTCAGAAGGCATGAATTCCTGGTCCAGCTCCTTGGCTTTGATTTCCTCATGTGTAAAATGAAGAGGGAGGAGGGAACAGTGCTAGGTTCAGCCCTCCTCCCTCTGTGCCCACTCCTCCCTGCCCAGCTCAGTGCTGGCCACCTGTCCCCCTCCCCGCAACGGGCACCCCCTTGTGGCGCGCACATGGGGTGTGGTCTGATTCCTACTTTCCTTCCCTGCCGGTGTCACACACTCTCTTCCTCTCCATCTCCTCTCCCTCTCCCACTCCCCTCCACCCCCAGCATCAGCCTGTAAGCTCCTGAAGGGCAGGAACTGATCTTAGTTCTTGGTTTATTCCCTGTCCTCACAGTGAACAGAGCTTGGCTCACAGTAGGTACTGGTGAGTGTTGAATGAATAAAAGAAAACTGAGAGATTAATGGCTTTTTGGTAGAGTGGGTTTTTAAAATTTTATTAGGAATTATTTGAGCTATAACAGAAAGGTATAAAGAATAATTTAATGATCAGTCATGAATCTACTGCCCAGCTAAAGGGCTGGGTTCCTTTGATGCTTCTGTGTAGGAGGTCCCCCTCAGAGCCTTGCCCCCTCCACAGAGGGAACCACGGTGCCCAGTTGGATGTTTATCATTGCCATGTGTTTATACTCCCACCAAGAAGCTACCACTCAGCAGTAACTAGTATTAATTTGCATATTTTCACCTTTTTATCAATTGCGTGTGTATTGGAGTAGAATGTAGGGACCAGCTTGCAGGGCAGTGTCAGACACATATGTGGAGAGGCGCCTTGAGTCTTGGAACTTAAGGCACGTTGAAGGGGACGGGCCAGCAAAGGGAACACAGCCCAGTGTGGACATCCAGAACCAGGAGAGATCACACGTGTCCCGGTGATTGAAATAATGAAGGCTCCTTTCCTTGTTGGTGGACCCTGTGGTACAAGGCACCATGACGTTCATGTTTTCCTTTTATGTGTATTTGAGAAAACATCATGGCAGACACTGTCGTAACTCTCTAAGTGAGGAAGAATACCTGGGAATATAATAATGGAGGAATTTCATCAACTACACTTGAACATTTTAGAAAACCATGATTTCCCGAGATACCGAAGAAATAAATTCTGGGCCTGGGCACCAACGTTGAAACATAACGGTGTGAGCTCCACTTACTTGTGTTTATTTGTTAAAAAAAACAAAAAAAACCAAAAACCCAAAAAACAATTAGGTAAGACTTTGCCATCTTTTTTTAATCGCAAGAAAAATGAGCATATGGCCCAGTAAGTCTTATCATTGGGTATGCCAGTGGATTGCTGCCAATCAGATACCAGCTATGGATTACAAACCTCTGGAGAATCTCGAGAAAGCAGAAAAATACAATGTTTTCTCAAAAATGCTTTATTTAATGGGGGAAAAAAAAACCCAGATGTGCCATGAGACGGATTTCCACTCTCTTGTTGAGAGGATTGCCAAGCTGGTTTGCTGTCAGTTGCCCAGGAAGAAAGTAACCAAATTGGCAAGCAGATGAAACCAGGAGGAACATTCAGGAACATTCTAGCACCTTACGATGGTGTATATACATCAGAAGTGTATCCCTGAATAAAGATGTCGTTTTAAAAAGGTGCCGTGTAGTTGGCAAGGGGACTGCGCTGTCCATCCATAGCTGGGATTCTGCACTTTTTTGTACCAGTTTGGTCACCCATTTCAAGGTGGCTTTCAAACCAGGACAAGGTTGGGTGCACCTTCGTTTTGGGGCAGTTTGGGGGCTAACTGGTTCATCTGGTGTTGAAGCGGAGAACCAGTGGGAGGTGCCTGGCACAGTCTGCTGGCGGCTTAGAGAAGCTTTTGCTTCACTCGGTGTATCTTACGCCAGCTCTGTCATGGTTGGGGGGCCTTCTGACATTTCAGACGTGGACAGGAGAGACGTGGAACCAATGTTTAAATTAGTGGAAAGAACAGCCTAACCGGGAAAACCTCGCTGGAACAAGCAGGGACCCATGGGATGAGGCAGGTACACCCCTGGGGAGATGCCCTTGGCCACTGTCTTACAGCCCAGGGTCCTTGGGGGTGGGGCAGCCCGTCATGTTTCTCCCATTCTTTCACTCCCACATCTGAGGATGCACGTCTTCACTCCATTTCAGCATCCGTAAAGCAGAGGCAGCGAGAGTCCTGACAAGGACTGCAAGAGAAACTCTGAGAAAAGCGCTCAGCGTGGTGTCTGCCCCTATCTTAGGGCTCCTGTAGTTTATTCATGGCTCCGTCTGGCCTGCGCTAGGTACAGGGGGTGCAGAGCAGAACAGAGGCAGGTTATGGTCTGCTTCCAAGGAGCTCATGGTCTGGTTACGTCGTGAATCGACAGAGGATTACTGATGTCCACAGTAGAGTGAAAATATCATATAGGCTGTATTGTGGAAAAGCCCTTGGTCTCCCTCCTGGTTACTGAGCGAGCGAGGCCGCACGTCACAATGGCTTGAGTCTCAGGTGCACATCTGGAAAATGAAGATGGTTCCCAGCCAGCAGGGTCGGTGGGCGGGTTTCAGTGAGATCATGCATGCATGCCCTCTACTCAACCTGGCACTGTCCCATAATATTTGCTCAGTAAATGGTGGCTGGTTTTAATGAAGTTTTTAATTGAGTTAAAGTCAGAAAAATGCATAAATCGTAATACAGTTTAATGAAATATTGACTACCCTGTGTACCTGTGAAATTTTGAATCCTCTCGTGTAACCACTTCTCAGGTTGGAAATAGAACACTAGTGGTGTCCCTGCTCATTCACTGTCCCTCGTCCTTCCCCAGAGTCTAATACCATTGATCATATTGCCTGTTTTTGAACTTGACATAAATGACTTTGTACCATCTGTACTTTCTTGTGTCTGGCTTTTCAATGACCTCCACGTGGTCATGTGGGGCAGGAGTCAGTTAATTTTCCACTGGGGTACAGTATTCTATTGTATGAATACACCCCAACTTACTCTGTTGATAGACCATTGGGTTCTTTTCTGTTTGGGGCTATTCTGTAAGAATACTGGATGATATTGCTATCTGTGTCTTTTTTTTATGATTTATTTATTTATTTTTAAGAGAGCGTAAGTGGGGAAGGGGCAGAGAGAGAGGGGGGGACAGAAGGTCTAAAGCAGGCTCTGTGCTGACAGTAGCCTGATGCAGGGTTTGAACCCACGAGCCGAGCCGTGAGATCATGACCTGAGCCGAAGTCTGACGCTCAACCGACTCGACGACGCAGGCGCCCTGTATGTGTCTTTTTGATCCACGTGATTACGTGGTTCTGTTGGATGTAACCCTAAGAGTAGATACGCTGGATCATAAGCTCTGTAGCCATTTCTTTCTTTTTTTTTTTTTTTTTTAATTTTTTTTTTTCAACGTTTTTATTTTTATTTTTGGGACAGAGAGAGACAGAGCATGAACGGGGGAGGGGCAGAGAGAGAGGGAGACACAGAATCGGAAACAGGCTCCAGGCTCCGAGCCACCAGCCCAGAGCCCGACGCGGGGCTCGAACTCACGGACCGCAAGATCGTGACCTGAGCTGAAGTCGGACGCTTAACCGACTGCGCCACCCAGGCGCCCCTCTGTAGCCATTTCTAAGAAAAATTCTTTTGAGCACAGTGCAGAAAAGGTGGAATGGGTGCAAGGAGGGGAGAGGACCTGGCCCTCCCAGGAAGGACAGTTTAAAGGGCTGTTTCAAGAACCTGAAAGGGCCGTCCAGTGGGAGTGGGAGCAATGTCCCAGCAGAGGGACTAGGAGTTACAGGTGCCCACTGTGCCTTACCTTGTCATCCACCCTTGGACTCCTGAGTTTAGGATGCTTTAGCTGTGCCCTTCTTTGTTTCCGAAACTTTTTATTTGGCTGCCCTTTCTAGAATGGGCATGTCGTGGACTTCTGACTCAAGGGTTCCCAGATAGCCTGCCTGGCCGCTTGGAGTCTGTGGGTTCATCCGTCAGGTGTCTTAACTTGGAGTGAGCACAGACCGTGTGCTGTGCCAGCCCAGCGAGGCCCGTGTGGTGCTGTGTGCTTCGCTGCCTCCGACAGTGCACCTGGCTCTGGGTCCCAGGTGGAGACAACTGGCCGTGGATCCGGTGGACTCTGCCACTGTGTATTGAAAGCCAATAATTCCCCTTTCCTTCCTCAGGATTTTTATTTTGTCTCCGAACCACTTGTCTCTGTCTCATTGAGGGAGAGCCCACGAGATCCACTCCTGTCTTTATGTATCTCTGCTCGCTTAGACTCTGAGGGGACAAGGCACAGTGTGCTCATGGTTCTGAGCTGCTGTTCCCACAGTGTTGGCTGGGGGAGAGGAACAGTCTCTCTAGACCTGCAGGATCTGTCAGACCCGAACTGGAAATTACTATTAATTCCAGCAAGCACCTAGAGGAGCCTGGAGCTGTCCTGGGAGAACATCACACAGACCACAGAGATTCAGAAAGGGGCTTTAGGGCTTCCTTTTGGCCTCTCGCAAGTCCTTCTTACCAAAACTCCGAGCAGACAGAATGTGTCAGGACATGGTGCCTGATGCAGACTTGAGTGTTTCCCGGTGATTAGCTATTTTAATTATTCCGTTAATAATAGTATTATTGCCATGTATGTTCCAGGATTTCATGGAGTTTTGGTGATATCCCCCGATAGGCTTAAGAGCACAGATTTTGGAATCAGACGTACCTGGATTTGGATGTCGACTTAGTTACTATCTTAGACAAAATGTATAATGTCACCAAGCCTCAGTTTTTCATATAGAAAGTGGGGATGCTAATATTTACTTCATAGGATCATAAATGAAATACTGAAGTGTGAAGCAGGTGTTTGCTCCGAATCATCTGAGGGTGGTGGTCAACGTTTACTGATCACCAGGTCTGGGCTGGGGCTGGGCTAATGAACCTGCACTTAGAATCGGCTCTCTGGCACGTCGCTGCTGCTCCTGGGCTGCAGAGGGCGCCTTGAGTAGCATGAGATGGGGAGCACGGCCAGGAAGTGTGTGTGGGCACCTGGGGATGATGTGCCGCCCTTCAGGTTGGGTGTGGACCCCCACTCTTCACTGCTGCACCCTATGTCAGTGTAGACCCTATGCTCTAGGCTGCTTTGCTCTGCAAAGTTGTACCTGGGCTCCTGGTGTGGACCCTGCATGCTGCAAGGCTTGGTCCGAGTGTGAGCCCTGCACTCCAGCCTGGGGGACCCGGTGCTCTACACCCTGGGTCCAAATGTGACCCCCACACTCCCCACTCCTGCGTCCCAGGTCGGAGTGTACCTTGCCCCGAGCACTGCTGTGCCCTGGGTCCAAGTGTGGATCCTGCTCGTGCATGGTCACAGCTTGGGTCCGAGTGTGAACACTGCACACCGTGCCCCGGCTCCGAGTGTGGCCCCCACGCTGCTTACTACTACGTCCCGTCCCAGTGTGGACCCTGCGCTCTGTCCTGCTGCACTCAGGGTCCGAGTGTGGACTGCGTGCACTGCCCCCTTGAGCTCCTGGTGGCCCTGTTGACCCTGCATCCGCACCTCTGGAACTTGGACCTGGCTGTAGACCCAGAGCTCTGCCCACTCTCTGACTGTGCTCCCTGACTGTGAATGTGTGCTCCCTGCAGCTCCATGGGCTCCTCTCTCCATCTCCACTCTCGGGGAACTACCCACCCTTCTAGACCCAACTCGCACACTGTTTCTCCCTGAGCCTTGGCTGCTCTGCCCCCGCGCTCTCCCCTGGAGTGCCTTCTTCCTTTCCGGCTGCTGTTAATGGCCCTGACCCCAGGCTTGAAGTTCCTGGAGGACCCATCAGAGTGGTGATTCATTTCACTTCTTCCCAAGGTGTCTCACAGTTCCTTGCGCATAAATAAAGAACAATAAATGTATGTGTGTGCTCAGTAAGGAGCCAAGATGACAGAATTCTGCCACCCCCACTGGGCAGCCCCTCGCCTCCTCCTGCCCCTGCTGGTCATCTGGTTTTGTGCAGCTTTGCTTGTTCTGGCTGGAACCTGTTTTATCCAGGGCAGGTCCTGACCAGTTTCTTCCTTTCTCTCCTGCCCCTCCCCCTTGGCGGTTGCATGCCTTGGTGAAAGTACCTACCTTCCTCTCCAGATGGCCAGAAACATCACAGGTAGGGAAGGGGAGAAAGAAATCTATTTCCTTTTCTTCTTCCCATTCCACTGCTGCGGTAATGAATAACTTGCCTGATTGCAGTTTAGTAATTTGTCGTTTCTGTTACCATGACGTGTCTTTCTAAGACCATGGGTTCTGTCACTTTTCCCCTTAAAATCCTTGCTTGTAGAATGCAAGCCAGACTCCTCCCCTGCCATTTCAGAACCCCCAGCCCGATCCCACTGTTGACCCATCCTGTCTTCTCCTCCACTCTGAGTGCAGCAACTATCTAGAATTCTCTCTTTAAAAATTTTGTTATGACGTATACACATGTCACTTTGACCATTTTTACATGCGCAGTTTAGGTGGCATTAATTAAATTTGCAGTGTTATGCAGCTTTCCCCATTATTGCCAAAAGTTTCCATCACCCTATTAAGGAGTAACTTCCTGTTTCCCCATGTTCCAGCCCCTGGTAACCTTCATGAATTTGCCTTTTCTTGATATTTCGAATATATGGAATTATACAATATTTGTGTTTTTGTGTTTGGCTTATTCCACTTAGTCGTAATGTCTTTAAGGTTTATCCATATTGCCACATGTATCAGAACTTTATTCCTTTTGATGGTGGAATAATATGCCAGCGTGTACATACAGCACATTTCTTTGTCCATTTGACTGGTGATGGACACCTGGGCTGTTGGCACCTCTTGGCTGTTGTGATACACGCTGCAGTGAACATTGGCACACAAGCATCGAGGCCCACTTTTCAATTTTTGTTGTTGTTGTTGGGTGAACACACCTGGGAGTGGAATTGCCATGACACGTGGCAATTCTATGGTTAGCTATTTGAGGAGCCACTAGACTGTTGTCCACATTGGTTCCACCATTTTACATTCCCACCAGCAACGTTTGAGGGTTCCAGTTTCTCTACATCCTCACCAACTTTGGTTGTTTTTCCTTTCCTTTCCCTTCCTTTCCCTCCATTCCCCTCCCCACCATCCTAATAGGTATGAAGTTGTATCTCATTGTGATTTTGATTTGTATTTCTTTAATGTCTAACGATGTCATCTTTTCATGTGCTTATTGGCCATTTGCATCTTTTCTTTGGAGAAATGTCTCCTTAAGTCCTTTGTCCACAATTTAACTGGATTGTTAGTCTTTTTGTTCTCAAGTTGTAGGAGTTCTTTATATATTCTCAGTATTAAACCCTGATCAGATATGAATTTCTAATAGGTTCTTTGATTTTGGAGATTGTCTTTTTACTTTCTTGGTAATGTCCTCGGCACATTTGGAGGGAGTCCAAGTCATGTTTTTTCCTTTTTTTGCTCACACTTTTGGTGCCACATCTAAGAATTCATTGCCACATCCAGTGTTAAGAAGATTGACCCCCCCATGTTTTTTCTGAGAGGTTTTATATTTTTAGTTCTTACAGAGAATTGATCTAATTTGAGTGAATTGATGTGTAGTATATGAAGGTACGGGTCAACTTCATTCTTTGTGTAAAATCCAGTTGTCCCAGTACCATTTATTGGTGAGACTGTGCTAGAAGGGACCGGGCGCCCTTATCGAATATCACTTGGCTGCAGGTGTATGGGTTTTTTTCTGGACTCTCTGTTCTGTTCCATTGTTCTTTGTGTCCCATGCCAGTACCTCCCTGTTTTGATTGCTGTTTTCACTATTTGGAGCCCCTCATAATTTTATAAGAAGTTGAGGACCAGCTTTTTCATTTTGAAGAAATGGAGTGTTGGAATTGTGCTAGGGTCTGCATTCGTTCTGTCTTCGGCTTTTGGTAGTATTACCATCTTAATAATTAACTTTTGAATCCAGGAACATGGGGGACTCTCCATTTATTTAGGTATTTATTTTAACAATGTCTTGTTTTTGGTGTATGTCTTTCACTTCTTTGGTTTAACTTACTCCAAGGTATTTTATCCTTTTAAATGCCATCGGAAATGGAATTGCTTTCTTTCTTTCTTTTTTTTAACGTTTATTTATTTTTGAGACAGAGAGAGACAGAGCATGAATGGGGGAGGGTCAGAGAGAGAGGGAGACACAGAATCTGAAACAGGCTCCAGGCTCTGAGCGGTCAGCACAGAGCCCAACGCGGGGCTCGAACTCACGGACCGCGAGATCATGACCTGAGCTGAAGTCAGCCGCTTAACCGACTGAGCCACCCAGGCGCCCCATGGAATTGCTTTCTTAATTTTATTTTGAGGTTGTTCGTCGCTGGTGTGTGAAACACAACTGATTTGTGTGTGTTGATCTTGTACCCTGCAACTTTGCTGAATTCATGTATTAGCTTTGCTGGCTTCCCGATGCATCCCTTGATTAGGATTTCCTGGATACCACATTATTTTGTCTGTGAATAGAGATGGTTCTACTTCCTTTCCAGGTTGGATGTTTTTTATTTCTTGTCTGATTGCTCTGGTGACAACTTTCTGTGAAATGAGTAGAAGTGGTGAAAACGGGCAGCCTGTCTTGTTGCTGATCTTCGGGGGAAAGCTTTCCGTCTTCGTTGAATGTGATGTTAGCTATGGATTTTTCATAAATATCCTCTGTCATATTAAGAAAAATCACATCCACTTCTATTTTGCCGAGTGCCTCTACCATGAAAGGGTATTGAATTTTGTCAAGTGCTTTATCTGTATATGTTGAGATGGTCCCGTGTTCTTGCCTCCTTGTAATACCGTGGTATAAAACATGGATAGATTTTTTTCCCCCTATACTGAACCACCCTTACAGTCCTTTTAGCGTGCTGTTGTTCAGTTTGGTTTTCTAGTATTTTGCATTTAGGTTCATGGGGAATATGGGCCCGTGGCTGTTGTTGTTGTTATGTCTTTAGCTTTGGTATCAGAGTAGTGTTCCCCTCCTAGAATGATTTAAGAAGTGTTACTCCTCTTACATTTGTGGAAGAGTTTGAGAAGGATTGGTCCTAATTCTTTAAATATTTGGTAGAATTCACATGCAAAGCCATCTGGTGCCAGACTTGTCATGGCTGGGGTTTTAGGACTGTTTCTTTTCTTAAATTTATTTTTAGTATTTTTAATGTTTGTTTATTTTTGGGAGACAGAGAATGTGGAGAGGAGGGGCAGAGAGAGAGGGAGACACAGAATCCGAAGCAGGCTCCAGGCTCTGAGCTGTCAGCACAGAGCCCGATGTGGGTTTCGAACCCACGAACCATGAGATCGTGAGCTGAGCCAAAGTCAGACGCTTAAGCGACTGAGCCACCCAGGCACCCCAGGACTGTTTCTGATGAGAGCTGGGAACGCTCATGCTCTCCCTTGCCTGCCTGTGGGCCCAGCACACGCTTGAATTCTCAACCCAGGTCCCCTCCTCCTCCCCCTCCTGGAAGTTCGTTCTAACCAGTCGTCCCCACTTGTGTCTCTGAGACTTTTCACATTTCCTCCATCACTATCGGCATCCTGTCATTGTCTTGTGACCTGTGTCTCTTGCCCACCAGAACGGTCTCCAGGGTAAGGTCTCACCTGTTCACCTTCAGGCCTGCAGCTACAGGTCCAAGCGCTCACCGGCGCTTGTTGCCGAGGCCAGGAGGACTCCCCGCGTGGAGGAGGGCTGCCATTTGGGCCGTCTCTGTGTCCTGCTCCATGGCCGTGAGCTTGATGAAAGAAGTTCAGTAGGAAAAGTCAAGCCCCGGTGTCATTTCTCAGTGGCTCACAGGATAACACAGGCAAGGGGATGGGAAACGAGTGAGGCTGAACAATACAGGGAGAAAGTTTTACTGTCTGAAAAACTCCTCCAGCAAATGAAGACATCCTTGGGTTTCAAAATCAGAAACAAAGTGTTACGTGGGTTCGGTCCCTTTTTGAGCGGCCCTTTTCCTGAGAGGTAGTGCCTCTTTAAAAGAGAGTCTGAGGAGTGAGACTGTACCGACAGCTGTGGTGTCCGTGGCCTTGGGCATAGTACTCTGGGAAGGTGCCCTGTGTGTGGACAGTGCTGTGCTGGACGCTGGGCACACAGGTGGCAGTGTCACTGTCGGTCACCAACTGTCTGTAGTTCCTAGGCACCAGGAAGAGTGCTTTTTTGTCACGGTGTCATGCGTGGCCGGGATTGGAAAGCAGAGAGCGCGTGGCCTTGTGGGGCAAGTGGGAGCTCCGTGCGTGGGAAGGGAGTCAGAAACGCTGCCATGGAGAGGCTGCCTCTGCAAGGACTCAGTGGTGTCACACAGGACACAGCATACGGTGTCCCCTCTTGTAGACAGAAGTCTGGAGAGAAGCTTTGGTCCACATTATGAAGAGCTTTGGCGGACCTTTTGCTGAAGCCTGAAGTTGGTGAGATGTTACTGAACATGGGTGTGAGTAAGCAGTTGTCTGGGACCCCAAGAATGTCTGTGTGGAGAGGACCACACAGGGGACCCAATGTCAAGATTTTGTTCCTCAAGTCTCTGGGAGAAGGATAGGTAAGTGCTCCATTTACGAGAGGCAAGGTCGGCTAGGACAGAGGGCATGCGATCTCCCTCATGGGGACCCGGTTCTGGCTGAGGTCCAGCCCTGTGACCTTCCAGGCCCAGAACCGGTCACTCAACCCCGTGAGCTTGACTTTCTCAGTGTGTATTGGGAGTGTCATGTTAATGTCTTTTTTTTTCCTCAGGGCCTTGTTGGAGAGGCCAGATGAGCTATGTCTGTCTAAGCAAAAACCTTCTAAGTAGCTAAGTGCTGGGCAGAGGCCATTGTGTTAAAATCCAAAGCAATTTTTAGCAGCTTGTATCATAGCTTAGTATAATGTTTCTGTGGGGCAATTTGGCAGTCCTCTATGTATCAAGAACCTTTTAAAAGTCTAAAACCTATCACCACTTACATTAATATACCCCAAGGAAGAAAAATCTGATGCGCAAAAGGATTTGCATGCAAAGAGGGTTATTGCCATGTTATTTATAACAAAGAAAAAATTGGAAACAATCTGTGTGAAATAAGGGGATTGGTTAATTGAATTACTGATCACATCTATAATGCAGCCATTTTTATATGCAACCACTGAGAGGGTTTAGGAAGTACATTACAAAGTCTTTTTACAGTGTAATTTCAGTGGATTTTTCAATGTAATTTACAGTGGATTTTTACAGCAGAATCTGTATGGGAAGAAGGTGGAAGGCTCCACCTTAATGGCTCTTACCTTAGTGATGGAATAGTGGGTTGTTTGAAATTTCCATCCTATATAATTTTCTTAAAAAATTTTTTTTTAATGTTTATTCATTTTTGAAAGAGAGAGATGGAGCACAAACAGGGGTGGGGCAGAGAGGGCCGGGGAGGGGGGCGGGTGGGAAAACACAGAATCTGAAGCAGGCTCCAGGCTCTGAGCTGTCAGCACAGAGCTGGACACGGGGCTCGAACTCACAGACTGCGAGATCGTGACCTGAGCCGAAGTTGGACGCTCAACCGACTGAGCCACCCAGGCGCCCCTATAATTTCTTATTATTGTTTACTATGTTTGACAACTTTTTTGTGTGATTAAAAAACATTGAAATTGCCGACTTCCCCAAGTCAAGTACAACACGACGAACTGTGTGTTTCCTCTGTTGAGAGTGAGCTGTCAGCCTGATGTTTGGTCACCCCCAACACCACGTGTTTCCTGCAAATAGAAGGATTCTCCTTTGCAGCCACTTACCTAATCACCAAAATAAGGAAACCGCCTTTCCACCCTCACACTCCATCCACATCTGCCAGGTGTCCACATAGTGGCCTTTATGACAAAAGGGTCGTGCTCCAAATCATTTGTTTCAGAGTTCTACCCCTTAGACTTCTGTGCTCCACGTCAGTTCCTTAGGCTGTCTTTGAGTTTCATGATCTTGCTAAACCTAGGTTTATATGTTGTACTGAAGTATCATTAACAGTGTTTTGTTAGCTTCAGCTGTGTGGTATCAATTCAATTAATGACATTTCTCAGCCCTCATCACTTTCCAAGTGTTAGTCTTAATCCCTTTATCTATTTCACCCACCCCCACCCACCTCCCCTCTGGTGACCACCAGTTCTCCATATTTAAGAGTCTGTTGTGGGTTTTTTTGTCTTTTTTTCTTTTGTTTTTGTTTCTTAAATTCCGCATATGAGTGAAATCATATGGTATGTCTTGGGCTTAATCTCAGCACTGGACTCTCTACATCCATTCATGTTGTTGCAAATGGCAAGATTTCATTCCTTTTATGGCTAATATTCCAGTGTGTGTGTGTGTGTGTGTGTGTGTGTGTGTGTGTGTGTGTGTGTGTGTGTGTGTGTGAGAGAGAGAGAGAGAGAGAGAGATACACAAAAATAAATTCAAAATGGATAAAAGACCTAAATATGAGACCTGAAATCCTAAAACTCAAATCATAGGCAGAGATTTCTTTGACATCAGCCATAGAAACATTTTTCTAGGGGGACATCTGGGTGGCTCAGTAGGTTGAGTGTCTGGCTCTTGATTTCAGCTCAGGTCATGATCTCGTGGTTGTGGGTTTGAGACCTGCATCAGGCTTCATGCTAAGCATGGAGGCTGCTTAACATTCTCTCTCTCTCTTTGCCCCTCCCATGCTTGTGTGCTCACATGCACAAGCACTCTCTCTCTCTCTCTCTCTCTCTCTGTCTCAAAAAATAAAGAGGGAACCTATGTGGTTGACTCTGGACTTGTCATGTATGTTTGCATCAAAACAATGAAAAAAATGAAAACGAAAAAGAAACCTATTTTAAGATCTGTCTCCTCAAGCAAAGGATACAAAAGCAAAATTAAACTTTTGGGACTACGCCAAAATAAAAAGCTTTTGCACAGTAAAGGAAACCACAACAAAATGACAAGGCAGCCTACTGGATGGGAGAAGATAATGGCAAATGGCATGTTCAGTAAGAGGTTAATATCCAAGGTACATAAAGAACTTCCACAGCTCAACACCAAAACCCCCACATAATCTGATAAAAAATGAGCAGAGGACCTGAATAGACATCTTTCCCAAGAAGACATACAAATGGCCAGCAGACACACGAAAGGATGCTCACCATCACCCATCATCAGGGAAATGCAAATGAAAGCCACAATGAGGTAGCACGTCACACTGTCAGAACGGCTAAAGTCACAAACACAAGAAACGACAAATGTTGGTGAAGATGTGGAGAAAAAGGGACCCTCGTGCACTGTTGGTGGGAATGCAAACTGGTGCAGCCCCTGTGGAAAGCAGCATGGACATTTTTCAAAAAATTAACAATAGAGTTACTAGTAATTCCCCTACTGGATATTTACAAAGACAATGAAGATGCTAATTCAAAAAGGTGGGTGCACCCCCCATGTTTATTACAGTGTGAATTTACAGTAGCCAAGATACGGAAGCAACCCAAGGGTCCATCTGTAGATGAATGGATGACCTTGACATTTTTAAAGATTATAATTCAGTGATCTTGTGGTATGTTCCTCAATTTGAGGTTGATGTTTCTTCACGATTAGATTCAGGTTACCTGTCTTTGGCAGGAACGTGACAGAAATGATGCCTGTTCTCATTACATCAGTGGTGCAAGGTTTCTGTTCCACTTCTGATGTTGACGGTGAGCACGTGGTTAAGGTCTGCCGGACTCCGCTGTGAAGCTTGTCTGAAACGGAGAGCTATTTTATAGGAGGGAACCGCGAAACTGTGTCAGGGTCCTGTTTCTTACCTTGCAACAGTCTACTCATTCAGACACACCCCTACGGATTCCTAATCTTTTTGCCTTTTGGGTTATAATCCATTACTGTCACTGTTCACTTTGACACTGTACTGTCTCATATTTGACCAAAGGAAGTCCCTTCGAGCTGCGTTGTCTTTCTGATGTACGTATATCCTTTTTTCCCAGTGCTTTCAGTTTGTGGTATAAGATGTTCCGAGCTGACCTTGTACTTGCCCTGCTCCATCTGTGCAGCTGACCTTTTCTCCAGGAGCCCTGGTTCCTGAGAAGCCCAGATCCGGGAACAGGTTGTGCCCATGGCTAGTGAGATGTCCCTCTCAGCAGACGGGCTCTGCACGTGTGTACGTGTGCATGCACACACACGTACCTCCCTATTTCTGTGTCTATTTACATATATTGAAAAGCGTGAGTTTCTTCAGCAATACTTCTAATTCCAGTCCAATGTCCCTGGCTTTATCCTAATGTTCTCTCTCCATATTCCTAACTTCCCTTTCCCTTAGGGAGAAGCCTGGCTCTCCTCATCTTGAACACATGTACTCACTGTTCAGTCCCCTTGTGTGGGCTGTGGCCCCTGGACCCCACCGCTCCTGCCCCACACGTGACCTCCTCATCCCACTTGGGTTCTCATGCCCTGTGCCAGGCTGTCCCCTGGCCCTTGTGTGGACATCCTTCTCGCCCCGCTGAGGCTTCATCCCCTATACTGGGCCACACCCAGTATGGATACCCTGTGTCCCCTCTCTGATTCAAGTGACCCCTGCCAGATGGTCCTACCACTAGGATTTCCTTCTCTCCCAATTTGGCCCTTCACATTCGGCTGTTGAAGCTCTGCTACCCATGATGGACCACCCCTCTACCCAGATGCCCTGCACCCCGTCAGGCCAGCCCCACCCACAGGTGTCCCCCTCATCCCCTGAGCTTTGACTCCTTAAGGCACTCCCTCACTTGGCCCCACTCACCTTGGCTTGCTTGGGCTCTGACGCCCCACACCTAGCCTCCTCTTGTGGAGGGCTGCCCTGCTCCACCTCACCTGGTGATGTGGACACTGAACTGTTCAGAAAGGAGATGGGGCACTATTATTATTATTATTACTAATTTTTGCTAAGCAGATTTAAATAGGGAATTGGAATAAGATGTGGAGGTGACTTGATTAGAGAGAGGGACTTGACCTGCTAACTGCAGATGCCCAGGAGGCTCTTCCGCATGGACTGAGTGACAGAGGCACAGAAGAGGAGTCCTCTTACTGGGGGGCTTCAAGGGCTGCGGACTTGCCTGCTCTGGGAACGAGCCTGGCTCGTGTGTGCAGGCCTCTCCGGGAATGAGGTTGACTCCTGATCCAAAGGGCTGCATGGAGGCAGTGTGCATGGGCGTAAGCACAAGGTGTTTCTATCTGGACAGACTTGTTTCCGAGTCTAAGCTCTGCCCTTTGTTGGCTAAGTCCTGCTGGCCCTTAGGGCAGTTGAGCCCCTCGAGCCTCAGTGTTCTCTTGTGTAAAGTGGAGCACTGAGGACCCCCATCTCACAGGGCGTTTGGAGGGGCCAACAGTACATGGAGTGTAGCAGGTTTCGATTAGTGCTAGTTCCTTCCTTTCACAGCTTTCAAAGAAATTGAATGTTTCACCCGGACCTGGAAGTAAATCCTCATTCTGGATGCGGAGGCTCCAGGCTTGGTGATGGGTGTTACCGGATGACGGGTAGAGGCACACATTCCCTTGAGATGCTTCCTTAGCGTTCTCTGGCCCCGAGACCCCCTCCCCCACACCCTGTGTCCCCCTCTTTGGTCTTCAGCCCACACAGCAGCTTGAGACCCTCACTCATTGTTGCTTGGGGGCTAGCTGCCCATTCTGGGAGGGCATGGGTTGACGGGCCCACCTCCATCACTCTGAGCACTAGCCATGTCCTCGTGAGGTAGCATATCGTGCCGGAACTGGGATTGGTTTCTTCCCTTATGCTCCAAAGTAAATGAAGCCATACTTAGGGTACCAAGCCTGATCTTGGGTACCAGATCTCTGTTCTGGATCTAGGGTACCAAGCCAGATCAAGCCTGATGTATGACGGTCTGAATTAGGCAGTGACTAAAGAGCCATAGGGAAAGTCAGAGGAATACTTCCTGCCTTTGATGTTGATTAAAAACAAGTTAAACAAATTAAAAACTCTTTTTGTGTCTGTCATTGTCCCAATTTTGTTTTTGGCTAAAGCCAATTTAGGTCTTTGCTGTGAACTGTCTTCGTAAGTCAGACAGATGCTATCTGGTTGGCTTTGCATTCACTCTGCAGAAAATTCAGTATTCCCTACACTTCAATAATAAAGGTGAATTTGGACTTGACACTTTATGACTTGACACTAATCTAGTGAAGCCACCTTATCTTTTATATTATGGGGATCTGATTTTGGCAAGAAATTGCAACAGATGCAAATAGTTGTTAACTTAGACTTCATTCCCGTCTTAGTTTGGCTCTTACTGGTTGATGGACAGGAGTAGCATTTGGGGGTTTGGTCGACAATTCCCATGATGGGCTAGACTTGGTGGCCCTTCTTTAAATGTTCACTGGAAATGATTTCTGGAGTGTATTTTTTATCATTAATGAAATCAGTCTTAAAGAACACATCCTTAAAATAGCTCTTTAAATTAAGCCAAGTGGTACTTGTTTGTTTAACTCATTGGATGTTTGAGTGCCTGCTGTATACCAGAAACTAACCTGACTGCTGGGGTTATGGTCATGCATATAATAAGGCCGCTGCCCTCCAGAGGCTCAGGATGACACAAGAGAGCTGTGTGACAGTGCATTTTATGGGCGATACATAGAACCACAGATTTTAGTTGTTCCTGTCCGTATCTAACTCCTTGGAAGTTATTTTAATTCTGTTTCTTCATATTCTATTTGGTTGTGTATGTGGATGCCCAGGATTCTTTTCATTCATTTGTTCTTGGTTCATACGTGTGTATTGAGCCCCTGTATCCATTTCTACCGTGAGCCGAACTGGTGTGGTACATGCCCTCCAGGAACCTCTGTCTGGACCCTTGTTGGTTCTAAACCTTGTGCCCATAAACAACTAGCAGACATCCGCTTGGGGAAAAGTGCCCCACTCAGTGTTTTGCACTGTACCGACTCGTTCTCTCAGCCTACGGGAAGGAGCGTTTCTCTCTGTCTGCTTACAGATACCTGTGTTAGGCACGAGCACGGCTGTTAAGGAAACACATGCTTCACTTCCAGAGCCGGCTCTGGAGCCGGTACTGGGTTCCTGGTCCATCTGCGCAGGGGTTGTCTGGGGGTTCGGATATCTGTCTGTCCGAGCTGTGGCGCAGAGTCCAGGCCCCCAGGCTCTGCAGGATTGCTGGGTTTCCCCACGTCGCTGCAGCTGTCAGACTTCGAGATGAGCTCTGGTAAAGTTAGAGCCACCTCTTGTCACTACTTACACTTGGGCTAAATACATTGTCCTAATTAAATGTTGCTTTTTTGTTTAAAATTCTACAGTGCTGCAATTCAGATGAGAAGGCTGCTATTTTGACAGCTGATGCCATTTAATTTCAGGATCATTGTGCGTCTTGTATTCAACTGTGGACTAAACTGCACCCTCTCTTGGAACTTTTGTACATTATAAAATACCACATTTTTACGAATGTCTGATCAGCTTGGCTTGATGTGGTATTTGAATTCTCTTCTGCTGATAGTCTCTGACAGGACCCCTTAACGTGGGTAGGGGGGTGTTGATTACTAAATTTACCTGTTCGGAACCTGGGGCCTTGTGAGTGAGGTTCTGACAGAGACCTGCACATACGTGTCCATTTGTCTGGTGGCCACAGACGGTGTCCCGTGTTCACAGTGCTCCAAACAGACCTGCTTTGCCTCTGTCTCTAAGCTGGTCCCCTGCCCCACGCCCCTCCCAGTGGATGGCTCCCCCTTCCTGCCACTTGGCCGTGTCCCCTCCACCCCGTCTTTGGAATCCACTTGAGCGAGTGTCACTTAGGCCCAGTGAAACACCACTGCTGTACTGGCTGAGTACAGAGCAGCACTTGGGACGAAGGTGTGTGCCCGTGAAACTGCCACCACGGCCCAGGGCCAGAGCACCTGCGTGGCCCCACGGGTTCCCTGCTCCTCTGCTGCGTCCTCACCCTTGTTCCTGGGCACTTCCTGCAGTCGTAGGATGGATTTCTTTTCCGGAGCTCCATAGAAATGAATGACCTCATTCACATCTGTCTGGGAGTCATGGCGTCCGGTCTCTGCCCCCTAGGTGGGGTGTAGGTTCTGGTCGTTGTTGTCTGTGGAATGGCTTTCCCACGCGCAGTCCCCTCACTCTGCTGTGCGTCCCCCACAGCACGGAGGGAAGGGACCTCCTGCAGAAACCAGCCAGCCCTGTGGTCCCTTGGAGGGCCTCTGCAGCCCCCGGGGAGAGCCGCGTCCTGCCCTGGGCCCTGGCTGCTCTGTCACCTGCAGCTTCAGCCCCGGCTGGGCTCCTGCGGCCTCCGAGCCTCCCAGACGGCCCCTTTGAGGGAGCGCCAAAGGGACTCTTGTCCTCTCTGCTTTAAAGGTGAGGAAACAGCATCTAGGGTTTATCCAAGGCCGCCTCCCTGGGGAGCAGTGAGCCTTTACTCCTCTTGTCAAGAGCCCACCTTCAGAGGACGGGGGCTTTTGCTCTAAAAACGGAAGGGCTGGAGCCTGAGGGTTCGGAAGGTCTTCTCTTCCAGCTCTGCCAACCGTGTGTTCCCTCCGCCAAACGACACTGCTGTGCCCAAGAGGTCACCCCCACTCTGCTAGATGATACGACCGTTAGCAAATAGTCGCTGCCCCTCCCTGTGGAGGCGACGCCCTCACCCCACTGACAGGAGGCGTCCTGATGATGGCGGCCCCTGCCCTGTGCATGTCAGGCTTGCTCTCGTGACGTGCTTTGGCCCATGTGAACGGAAGGGGCACGTGGGAAATGGAATAGGGCCCCCCGAGGACGTCCATGTCCTAACCCTAGACCCTGTGATGATGTCGCCTTCTGCAGCAGACGGGACTGTGCACGTGTGACCCTGTTGAGGATGAGATGGGGAGGTTTTCCTGGGTTACCTGGGTGGGCCCGGCCTAACGGCCAGGGCCCTCGTGACAGGGAGGCAGGAGGTTCGGAAAGAGCAGCGGGACGTGTGACGATGCAGCCAGGGCGGAGTGGTGCCAGGAAGGGGCGGCGGGCCGGGGAGCGCAGGCGGACAGAAGCCAGGAAGTGGCTTCTTGCCTGGAGCTCCACGTGGAGTGCAGCCCTGTGAACACCTGGATCAGAGCAAGGACTTCCGACCTTCCGATCAACTTGGAGACCATGTCCTCGGCGGCCATCACGGCCGGGGTGCCTGCTGCTTCTGAGCACGTGGTTCGGGAGTCACCACGGGGCGCCTTCACCTTGTGCTCCAGCGCGGGGCTGGCCGTGCTCTGGACAGGACCGCTGCCCTGTCGAGGTCCCCATCCGGGACAGGCCCCTGAGACCCCTGGGGGGGCAGAGACTCGACACCAGTGGGGGCCACTGCAGGACCCGGCCTCCTCTGACTGACCCCCTGTCCCAGGGTAGGTTACAGCCGTGCGCGCCTCAGAGGGAAAGCCTTCCATTAAGTCAGCGGATACTTGTCAGTGTCCCTTGATGTCCGGGCACCGTCTCAGCCCCTGATATACCAGCCGCCAGACATTGTTCTCACCCCTCGGAGCTTCCAGCCTCTTGAGAAGGCAGGATGTAAGGAACAAGTGAGCATTAATTTTGATTTTTGATGAGCAATGGGGCAGAAATACCTGAGGTGCAAGGAAAGTAGTAGGGTGTGGGGTGCCGGGAGGGCCCCGTGGGAGCCGACCCCGAGGCTGACCCAGTGGAAGGGGGGCAGACCAGCCATGCACAGGTGAGGGCCAGGGCTGTGCCTGTGTAACCGGAGGTGGGAGTGGCTGAGCTTTTGGAGAAGCAAAGGGTAGATCACACCTGCCTCGTGGACCAGGGGGTCAGGGGTCTGGACTTGACAAAAGGGCAGTGCATGCCAGGGAAGGACTTTGGGCAGGGAGGTAAAATTTGCAGTTTCACTTGTAAAGCAAGTAGCCACTTTGGCTGCATTGTGGAGAATAAATAGAAGGAAGATGTGGCTGTGGGCAGGTCAGTAGTGAGTCTGGGCGACAGCTGGGGTGTCCCGACTGACAGGGACAGTGGTATGGGAGGGAGGGAGGCTTTGTATGTGTTCCAGGACCAATAACTAGACTTGTTTCTGTATGGAGTGTGGGGGAGTCGGGGCGGTGAGAGGCACCAGGGGGGATGCCGGGGCCTCCCCTGAGACGTGGAAGCCTGAGAGGGTCAGGAGTGAAAGGGAAATAAACCGTTCAGTTGCAGGGCATTCACTTGGAGATACATTAAGGACATGTCAGGGGAGGTCAGGTGGTGATTGTGTTAGATGGGTCCTGCCCAGCATGTAGAGCAGGAGTAAGAACGTGTAGGGCTCAGTACAACTTGTGTGGACGCACGTTCGGCACATGCGTGTTGCGTACAAACCGTGTATCAGACCGCACTCAGCTCGGCCGCACACCTCAGCCTCACGAAATCACTTCCGTCCTTCCCTCCTTCACCGCTGCGCTGGTGTGGTGTGTATGTGAGCGTGTGCATGTGTGGTGCTGTGTACTTTCCCGGGGGGCGTATGTCCCTCCTCCGACACTCGAGCCTGGGTCTTGTCCATCTCCCCCACCTGTTATAGGCCTTCGAGAAGAGGCCTGAACGGTCGGAGCTCCTGTATGTGGCAGATCTCCCCACACGCTCCGTGAAAAATTCTCCTAGGAACCCCTGTGTGTTGGCGTTATTTCTCCCAGAGAGAGAAAACTCCGGCCCAGAGAGCCCGTGTGTCCTGTCCCAGGTCATGAGCCTCACAAGTGGCAGCTCTGGGACTGAATCAGGTCTCTCTAAGGTGAGGATTTTGACTGAAACGATCTGTAGTAGGAACCGGTTGCTTTGTAACGACGTACCACGAACTTACCACCTCACACCAGCTCATGTTCATCCCATGGTTTTTGGGGCTCAGGGCCTGGGGCGCCACTCAGCTGGGTCCTCCCAAGTGAGGGTCACAGTGAGGACCAGAGCGGCCGTGTCGTCTGGGGCTCCACTGGGGAGGGATGTGTTTCTCAACTCCCTCCGGTTGTTGACAAACTTCAGTTCCTTCAACTTGCCGCTGGCTCCCAGGCGGAGACTGCCTGCAGCTTCTGGAGGCTGCCTGGGGGGTGGGGGGGGAGGGTCTTCACCACGTGGGCTTTCCCAGGATGTCTTGGCTTTGCCGAGGACAGCACGCAAGAGGAGAGCCTGTGGTCTCCTGTCACGTGATCACGTCTGTTGCGTCCCCTGCATCCCAGCACCTTGGCGTGTTCCCTCTACTGCAGGCAAGTCGTGGTCGTGAACCCACTCAGGTGGAGTGGATCCCATGGGAGTGTGAACAGCAGAAGGCCGGGATCCTGGGTGCCTTTGTGAGACCCTGTGTGTCATGGGGGCAGGAGACCATGTCTTACTGGCCACTTGAGCCCCTCTTGGAAGGAGCACAGAGCTCTGCCGAGGAGGCCTTCTGTGAACGTTGGCGGAATTTCGGCCATTGGTTTCCTATCAAAGAACTTACAGCTGTGTCTCCAGGAGGATAGGCACACCGTTTCCCCTTTGGTGGTCACCTTATGGTGTGCCTGTGGTTCTAATGCTGGTGAGAAAATTAGGTCCTCTCGTGAACACGTTGTGTCACCTCTGGTGCTGCTGTTGGTGCTACTGGCCCGGTCCTGCCCCTTCTTCCTGGGCCACCGTGGCACCTGGCACCCTGGCCTCGCCCCCTTGGGTCAGGCCCCGCCACCCTATCATCCCCCTTACCTGCCAGGGGATCCTTCTTCAGTGGGGCCGGTGGCTTTCCCAGGGTGCCTGGAATGAAACCCAGGCTGCTGGGAGACCCCACTCCTCCATGGCCTTTGCCGTTCATGTTTGCACAGCTCTGTCTCTTGTGTCTGGATGCCCCACGGCACCTGAACCCAGGGGTCCCCTCGTCCCTCAGTCCCGACTCCCGCCTGTGTCTCCGCACCTGCGTTCCCTCCCTGAGAGGCCCTTGCACTCCGTTCCTTATCCAGCTTCCCATCTGTACGTGGCTGGGCCGATTCCCTTTCTTCACGATGTGCTTCGAGGCTTCCTCCTCTCCGGAGGCCTGTGACGTCCTCGGGAACCGTGTGTCCGCTCCACTTTGCACTGCGGTGCCAGGGACGTGCCCTCGTGGAGCTACACGTGTTACGTAGTCATTTGGTTTTGCTCTTGTACTTCTGAAAACGCACCTGTGCTCCCAGAACCTCGCACGTGTGTCGATAACATATGCTCCTTGAGTTCTGATGGAATCAGTGGGAAGGGCAGATGAATGAATGACTGAGTAAAAGCATCTCAGTGAAGCTGGGTGGAACTGAAAATCCTAAAAGCAAAGCCTATTTAAAATGCCTTTCTGGAGGAAGCACGCTATATTGTATTAATTAACTCAGAAGCTTGCAAATCAGGGAAATGCTCGCAATCTCTTTTTCCAGTTACCGAGGAGAGAAGCTGGCAGAGTGTCCTCTCCATTCATCATTTTCAACCTAGGGCCGGCTGTGCTTCCGTTTCTGGTAAATAAGGAGAAGAAATCACACCCTATTTCGAGATGAAGGGAGTTTGTTCCAGAGTCCACATTTGCCTTAATTTCTGCTTCGTGGGCACACACAGGTCTCCCCCAGTCCAAGCTCAGGCCATGGCATCCTGTCCTGGGGAGTCTGCTGTAGCGCCTAGAGCAGGACCGGGCATGTGCACACGAAAGCCTGCAGGTGATGTCCAAAAACCAATCCTGCACAAGTCTCATGGGCAGATTGATCCCCACGTCCTGAACATTTGCCCAGCACGTCATGGGTGAAGTTGGACCTCTGGGAGTCTGAAGGAGATGTGGAGCCAGGGAATTGGGTCTGTGGGGTCCTGGGATGGGTGTCGGAACAGGCTCACATAGAGCCGGCCGAGGAGAATACTTCAGGAAGCCCCCAAACAGGTCTGTAGGAGTGCAGTTGGGGTTTCCTTTCTGGCTTAGATGAACTTGGAAGGTTTTAATGGAGGAAGTGATATTTGGGAGACCTCATGCCATGAGGTGAAAGGATTTGGAGTCAAAACTGGCTAAGTCCCCTGCCTTGTTCATGAGTCATCCCTAAGACGGCAGCATTAACGTCTCCTGGGAGGTGTTCTTGTGACCATTGGAAGTTGTAACGATGTAAGAGAGCCTTAAGGAATGAAATTCATGGAAATAATTTTATTGGAGCTGGACCTGAGAGGGTGGGTAGGAGCTGTGCGTGAAGAAGGAAGGGTATTTGGGCTGGGGGGCCGAGCGGAGGTGGGGCCCGCGGGAGCCAGGGGCAGGGCCTGGGCCTGAGAGAGTCCAGCTGCAGTGTTGGCCTCATGGTGGGGGCCCAGGGTGGACGGGTGCCCGAGAGGAGCTATTCCTTTCTGTTTTATCATGTATTGCGTTTCTGTTCAACCAGTTCATCATCCTGATCGGTTTTCTTAGGCTGTGGATAAAATTAGCCCAGTTTCCTGAATGCAGTCCAAATGTCAGCCCTCCTGCCATGTGCTTGCTGGCTGCAGGCTGACCCTGCCTGGCGTCGTTGGGCTGGCCGCCTTCGTGCCCTAGCTCCCCGCCTTGTGTTCTGGATCTCTGCTCCTCTGTTCCTTGCCCAACACTTAAAAACTGGCTGTGCCGCCTGGTCTCCGAGAGACCCTCACCCTTCTTATGGCTCGGGTGTGATGTTAGGCTGTACTGGGGAGGGACGGGTCTGAATTAAGACTTGATGGAGTTAGCAAAATGGCTTTGAAGCTCTCTTAAGCAGAAGAGGGAGTACACCGGGGAGCAGCTTGGCTCTGTTGTGGGATCCAGGGACAGGCCCCAGGCTGGAAAGCGCGCTCACGTCAGCGTGCCCCGTCCCTCTCTCACTCTCCGTGGTTTCTTTTCCCTCTTTTGTCTCGTGCTGTTCCCTGGCTCCTCTGCTTCTTCAAACCCACGCCCCCGACAATAGCGTCTCACCCTTGGGTTCACACCGTTGCCGGTGAAACCTGCGCCACCAGCTCCAGACTTCCTGGAGAAAGCGTCTTCTTGGCTCAGCTTCTGTGTCCTCCCCTGGCCCTGGCCCTGTGGCCATGAGGCCTGAGCCCCTTAGTGACACATACTTGGCTGCTGGCATCCTTGCCTGTGCATAAGAAGACAGGTGCCCAAGAGGGGCTGTTTGTGGGCTGGGCAGAGACTGTATGTAGGGTGCTTTCCCTGAACGTCAGAGAGGTGAGGAATCCTTTGCCTGGGACCCCTTGGGAGGCCACAACAGGTGTAGCAAAGGCCATTCATTCATTGTTCACGAGTCGTCTTTCCTGACAGGTGCTGGCTGGACTCTGAGGGCAATGTGTGTGTGTTTCTCCGGTTACTTTCCAGAAATCGGGTAGGAATCTGACTTTACCTGTCCCGAAGCTTTGTTCTGGCTGGACTTGAGGAGCTTCCTCTCGAGTGCTCCTTCCTGGCTGTCCTGTGGGCACCGTAGCCACCAGGGTCCTGCTGTCGGGGGGCGGGGGTGGGCGGCCAGTGTGTTGAGCAGGGCTTCACCCCAAGCGCATCTTGGTTCCTAATTTGTAAAATGAGATGATGAGTAACTACCTCATGGAATTTCTGTGAGAAATCACCTTTTATGGACTTCATAAGCTGTCCCTCAGATGATGATGCAGATGTGCTTTCAAATGACCCGCCATCGCAGGAAGGGTCCTGTTGGTCTTGGCAGGTCTTAAATGTGGGAAGGGATCTATTCTTTTCTTTCTAGACAGTGTGCATTTGACGTCGTGTCTCTTCACACGAGTACGGTGCTGAATCAGACTTTATTTTCCAGATTCCTTTTAAGAGGAAAGTATCGAGCTTCCCTTTGCTGCTCATGGAGTTGTGTGATGCACCTCGTTGGAGGCTGCTTCGCTTCCTGTCGGCGTATTTTTCTTGCGGCTTGGCATTGAATAAAAACTGCCATCATATACCTGCTGTGTGCCCAGCACGTTATGTGCATCATTTCATTTTTATCCTTGCACCAGTCTACAGAGAACACAGTACCGTATCCACCTTACAGATGGGGAAACTGAGTCTCAGCAAGTAAAAATGACCTCAGTGAAGTTCGTAAGACTCTCAGACTCCCAAGACTGCCTTCTCCCTGAGATTCCACCGTGCCTTACAATGGAGCACAAGGACGTATTAGAGGTTCAGGCAGGAAGAGCTCTCCCCGTTTGACTTCTATAGATTCCACGTGTGATCCGTTGCTCTGGCAGCATCTGAGTGGCTGGGAGGGCCTGAACTCTGCCCGCACAGCCCCTCTTGGCCTTCGTCCCACCCCCAAGGAGTCCGAGGGCACCCGTAAGCACGCTCGAGCGCCATGGAGCTCTTCTCCCCACACATCAACGCGCACACTGCATGCGCTGGCGGACGGGGTCCACGGCAGCTGGTTTCTCCCCTGAGGGCTGTCACAGTTGGTGGGTGCTGCCAGGGGGTGGACCCCACATCTGAGCACAGCCTGGGGAGCTTCCATGTAGGGTCACAACAGGCGTTTATGGTCTTGAAGAAGCAATAGCAGTATGAAGCAAGTTTAGTGCATGAGAGAGCTATGCAGCTCGGCGTAATGGCCCCTGAAAATTTGTAAATTACAGGCCTCAGCATCCATAAAACAATGACTGTGCCGAACAAGCAACTCACTGTCTCCCTCACGTTTCGTACAATTCTTACCTTCTCTCAGGGGAGAGAAATGAGTGTTTTGTGGACTGCCTAAGTGGATTGTTCTGAAAGTGTCACAGGGAGAGAACATGTCGTATGTAGAAATAGCCTGCCTCCAGGGGAGTGACGATCCTCACTTTTGGGTGTGAATTTCCTGCCTCCGAAAGTTGGCCAGGGTTTCTTCCAACAGGTGCAGAATAAACCCTCTCCATCTTTCACAGAGCTGCCAGCATGATCTCTCCAAAATTCAGATGGGATCGCACCGCACCCCTGCTTTAAACACTTTGAGTTTTCCTCCTGGCCTTCTGACTCCGAGTCCGCCCCCTTTGCCTGGTGGGCATGCGCTCTGCCTCTTCACCCCACCCTTTACCAACATCCAGAACGGCGTGTGGCCCCCAGACCCCTGTGTCTTGTCACACCTCTTCACGTGGTGCCTGCTGCCCACTCTGCTTGGCATGACCTTCCTCTCCTCGGGCAGACTCCCCCTCCACGCTGCCTTCTTGGCAGTCCGTCCTTCTTTCCCTCTGATAATGTTGATAGTCTCCCAAGTTTCGCCAGCACCCACTCGGATAGAGGCGGGTTTGTAGGTGTGCAATCACTGCCCCATCCAGGTGGCTTCCCGACCATGAGTGCCCTGTCCCTTCTCTTAGCCGCTGTGCTGGTTCCCGCTACAGTGAGTGCACCGGTCGTAATTCCTCCTTTCGGATCCATGCTCTCCGCTGCAGTGGGAGCTTCCTGCAGACAGGGACAAGCCTTCCATCCTTCGTCCTTTCCATGGCCTGCCGTGGATCTGGCTCTGTGGGGCGGTCAGAGAGACCTGGCTGAATGGGAGGGGGGGCGTTATGGCAGGTATTGCATGGGCTTCCTTGAGTCCTGTGTTACTAGTCACATAGCCTGGGAAGCAGCCTTATTTCTGGATCACCGATCTTGACTTGGACTTTCCTTCTGTTCTAGAAGGTATTTTGGTATCTGCTGTCATCGTGGGAACTGGTGGGGGACCGCGGCTCTCCAGCCTCCTCCTACGTGCTTCCCTGTCATGTGCCGCTCATTTGCCCTCCTAATCATGGCACTTCACCCCTCTCCTCCTTTGTCTTTAAGTCTTGAATGTAATGACCCAGCGCCTAAAAGCAGTTATGAAATGATTGCCTCAGTGATGGATGGTCCCATTATGATTACATCCTGTGCTGGGATTAAAGACCTTACCATGCAGTGCCGAGGAGACCACATTAGTGCCATCTTCTTGATCAGACTTAACCCAGATTTTTGTCACTGAACATAGTCAAATTAATGACATTATGATAACAGATTTTGACTTGAGGCTACGTGACCCCAAAGTGCCGCGTGTCTTTTGCAACGTCAGTTGCTGCTGTTAGGAAGATCTTCTTTTTTGGAGAGAGTTTTATTGGAAATTCTAAAAATAAACTTAACCCATATTAACCCGATGCTAGGTGCATCGTGGGCACAGCATGTCGACTGGCTTGCGAGATGTGTGGCCTGGGAGGGTGCTCGGTTTACTCCAGCCACAGTTAGGGCGGTGTGTCCTAGGTGAGGGGCCAGATGAGGGGTTATGAGAAGGACTGAAATGCAGCCCTTGGTGCAAAGGAGAAGGCGTCTTATGGGGACACGGACAAGGTAATGGACACTGGATGACCACGGAGTGCTGTGGGAGAATTGGAGAGGCCTATCGGCCTCAGAGAGGGGACTTACGCGAGGGTTTTAGAAGTGACAGTGGCTGATTAGAGATGCTGAGTGACGCTTGCAGAGGGTGGTCCACATGCCACAGTCAGCTCATTGACCAGTGAACCAGCTGTTGTGCACGGGGGAGGGCCTGACCTGCAGGTATGGTGGGAAACGCCAGCCGTGGCCTCTGAGACTTGGCTTGTGGCAGGCTCTGGCTTGGGGATCGGAAGGTGAACATAACCTCTGTGTTACCAGTAGTGTCCCAGTTCTGGCAGCCACGTGGCCTCGTGAAAACGCCCCCAAGTTGGACTTCTCCCTGTGAGGCCAGGCTTCCTCCGAGGACCCTCCCCTTTGGGGCATTAGGCATAGAGAATGAAAACTGTTTGCCTCCTGCAGGCAGGCGGCTCCCAGGATGAGCGGGGAGGGTCTGTGTTCAGCAGGCTGGGCTTTTCCTCCCTCCTCCCTGCTGCTCCCAGAATGCCCCTGGGCAAACGTGGGCCCTGCCTGTGACCGGGGTGTCCCTCGCATGGTGCCCCCTGTGAAAGTCTGAAGCTGGGGAACAGGTGATGTGCTTTCTTCTCCTCAACATAAAAATAACTTCCCAACATTCTGCGGTTTTAAGACTGGTCGCCCTACCCTGTAAACAGTAATGAGCACGTGTGTGGGTTTGAGCCCCGCGCAGCTGAGTGGGGCCGCACACCTGCGTCCCACAGCCAGTTGGGACCACGGAGAATTCCCCAACGCAGGTCTCCGCCTTCGCGACGTTGTGCCTTTCCCACGTGGGCCTCCCCAACCCCCACAAACGGGACTGCTGCAGCCCTGCTGGTTCCCGAATGCCCCCGTCCTCACCTGTCTCCTGCTGTTTTCCTGATGTTCTCGCTGTGTGGTCCGAGAGTGGGTGTCAGCCTGCACCTGACGCGGCAAACGCCACCTGGGATGGTGCTTGTGTGTCCTCTCTAAAGCAGAGGTCCTCCTGGGCGGGGGACCGTGTCCTCCATGCTCGGATCTCCACTGTCGATGGCTCCCTTCTGGGCCTGTAGGGGTGTCTTCCCTTCCCCTTCTCTGCTCCCCAAAGTAGACTGGGACTGACCTCCACGCCCTAAAACAGTCTCCTGAATAATGCGTGCTGGATGCTCAGTAAATACTGAATAAATGACTCGTAAATAATAAATAAGTGAATGAAAAATGGTGTGGGAGAATCGTTTTTATTTATTAAAGGGAAACAAAAGAGGAACGTGAAAACGGAGCGTGTCCAGGAGACAGTGTGGCGGAGCAGGGGAGACGTGGGGTCGCACACGCCCCGGCTTGAACTGCACCGGCTGCCTCCCAACAGCAGGGCCCGGGAGGGGATCGTGTGGCCTGTGGACACAGCTTCCAGGGGACGGGGTGTTGTGGGGTCTGGGGATGATGATGGCGGTGTCCCCGCGCTCCGACCCGCCTCGCACGTACAGAGATGGATTGGAAGTGATGCGGTCGCCGGGTCCAGCCTGGTGCCTGACGCCGGGTGGAAGCTTCCTGTGCTGGCTGCTGCCGCCACCTGCCCTCCTGCCCCGGCGGCGGGACCGGCCAAAGCGGGCTGTGGGCGCATCGGTTTGATTGTCACCGTTCCGTTGATAAAAGTGGCCGTCCGGATAAAGGCAAGAGCTACCCAAAAATGTCCTCTGCCAGAGAAAGCTGTGAATGTTTGACGAGGCACGCACGCCACAGAGCCCCACCTCAATGCCTCCTGCAGGAGTCCCCTTGTTAAGGTGTCCCCTTTGATGGAGCGTGCCGGCCTGCTCCGGGAAGCTCGCTGCTTTTCCAGGCCGCTTCGCCGTCATGCATATTTTAAGGAGTTTTGCCGGCTGGCCGTTTCCGTATGTTCATCTATCAGATGGATCACTTTCAGGACGAAGGGCCTTGTCTGTGTTCTGTCAAGGAGCCACACGCACCGTTGTTAGTTTCCTTCTTCCCTTTCCCGTTTCGAGGTGGGTCTCCATCCACGGTGTCCTCCCCGTGCATTTGGGACTCCTGAAGGGGTTACCGTCGGCCCGAGGGAACGCGACTGCACAGTTAGGTTTCTGTCTTGATTCCCGTGGGTGGCATTTGGTCCCCTGCCCCCAAGTCCCGGAGGCAGCCGCGGGGAGTGGGGTGCGTGGGGCCCGGCCCCACCCGGCCAAGGCAGGTGGAGAGGAGTTGAGAGGGACCTTTGGAAGAGGTGACCTCTGAGCTTGCCTGGAGGAGGAGCTGACCCCTGAGGCTCACTCAGCGCCCTGCCCGTGCAGGGGAGCAGGGGCGGTCCTGTGGGTTAGCTTGCCTCCCTGGTGCCTGAGCACGTGCCAGTGATTGGGAAAGAAGGGGGCTCAGCCGTAGGCGGGGGGAGCTGAGGGAAGGGAGTCTTGAGCAGGTGTGGGGGCAAGTGGCGGGTGCTGGCACGACTTGAGAGCCCTGTGCCCTCCAGGTGGGAGCCGGCCCAGGGCGGTTCAGGAGCCTAGAGCCAGCTGAAGCACAGAGCTGACCTGTGAGGCAGTGTGGCCGGGAGCCTGGCCTCACGCTCTGCCCAGCCGTCCTCTGCCAGTGCCTCCTGTGGGGAGCTCGGCGGGAAGCCCGACCAGGGCAGGGGCCATCGTCGCTGTTGTCTTGTGGGTCGGCCCCGGGGAGAGCCCAGCAGGGTGGGAAGTGGGTCTACACGACCGCAGGGGGCGCATTAGGCTCCAAGGACCCCAAGCGTGATACCGGACCTAAGGCTTCCACACCCAGCCCCGCCAGCCTCTGGTGACCCTTGGCATTCGTAAGACCAGGGGTGGGGTCCAGGGTAGGACAGTGGGCTGTGGCCGTCGTCTGTTTGGTTGTTGTCACGTGGGAGAGGTTACCGGCTGCCAAATGAAGACAGTGGTTTTGAAAGAGTTTGGTAACGTGCCCTGCCCGCGTGGCGTCGTTTATGGAGGGTGTAGCTGACGCCCACCCAGGACTCCCAGAGGTTTCTGCCCGCACCCAGTACCCCGTATGCGCACAGATGAGAGTGTGGGTTGAATCCTGCCCCCTTTTCTGGCTCCCTCCTCAGCCCCGTGCGGTAAATGGTACCTGCTCTGTGTCACAAGCTGGTAAACGGCAGATCTGAGATTCGGACCCACTGCGTTGGTGTCATGGTGCCACGCGGCCTTTCTTCTCTTCGGCCTTTCTTCTGTGGCCGCCACATTTCCTGAGCACCTGACTCTGTCCCTGACCAGACCGTCACCTTTCTGCATGTGGATGAGCGGTGGTCTTACACTTACTGGGCTCACTCCGGCTGTTCTTAGAGTGGCCGTGGGCCCTGCTGTGTCTGCTGGCACGTGTTGTCCGGGAGTGCCTCGTGCCTTTCTCCAAACTGCCCCAGAGCCCATCAGGTTGTCCCCTTCCCCCCTGGGCTCAGCAAGGAGGGGCCTCTGCCTTGCCGGTATGTGTGCAGGCCCTCGGCCCCGGGAGAGACTCGTGCTGACACAACTTGCCCTCTGCTTGTGCCGTGCGACTTTGGGTGTAGAATTTTTATAAAGTTTGAACATGTACCTGGAGGCATTTTGGAATCACATTTGCTTCAGAATTGGAAAAGAAAGTATTTGGGGTAAATTATAAATCACCTCTGCTTTGGTTTTAGGAAACTGCATTTATATTCTTTTTCAGGAAGTAAAAGTTTTCTTGAAATGAGGAAAAGAGGGGCGCCTGGGTGGCTCAGTCGGTTGAGCGTCCGACTTCGGCTCAGGTCATGATCTTGCAGTCCGTGAGTTCGAGCCCCGTGTCGATCTGTGCTGACGGCTTGGAGCCTGGAGCCTGCTTCGGATTCTGTGTCTCCTTCTCTCTCTGCCCCTCCCCCTCTCATGCTCTGTCTCCCTCTCTGTCAAAAATAAATAAACGTTAGGGGCGCATGGGTGGCTCAGTCGGTTGAGTGTCCGACTTCAGCTCAGGTCACGATCTCGCGGTCCATGAGTTCGAGCCCCGTGTCGGGCTCTGGGCTGACAGCTCAGAGCCTGGAGCCTGTTTCAGATTCTGTGTCCCCCTCTCTCTCTGCCCCTCCCCTGCTCGTGCTCTGTCTCTCTCTGTCAAAAATAGAATAAACACTAAAAAAAATTTTTTAAAAAAAAAAGAGGAGAAGAAAACACCCTCTGGATAGTGGTTTTGAATTTATTCTGAGCTGTAGTATGTTGTGTCCAGTTGAAATCTTCACAGAACCCCCAAACACAGAGAAGATCGATGTGGGGCTACTGTGTCTGAAGCAACGTAGTGGATGTTTGGGGCTTTGGGAACACTGATGCGATTAATTGCGTGCGTGTTTGTTGAGCCTCTGCTATTCCCTGACACCGTTCCATGCACCGGGAGCATGACCAAGAACCAAACAGGTAACACCGCCAGGAGGATGGTGTTCTAAGGTGGGGAGGGTGGGGAAAAGCCCTGTCCAAACAGACTTCGTGCCTTCAGCTCAGCAGTCCTGGTCACACGTGCTCAGAAAGTGTGACAGGGGAGAGGACGGGGAGGGGGTGTGATCCAGGGGGAGGGCAGGAGGGCCAGCGCTCACGGGCCTTGCCCTCTTCTGTCAGGAAGATGTGCCCGGCCCTGGGAGGTGGTGGTGACGGTGGCTTGCGAAGGGGACAGAAGACAGAACTGCCCATTAAATGGAGGGAGCACTGAGCATCTGCTATGGGAGAAGCTGGGAGCCGCCAAGATGAGAAACTCAGGGCTCACGGCTGGAGGTGGGCATTTTGGGTCCTAATCCTCATTTTGCAAATGATTCTGTAATTTATTTGATGATTATGTAGGTATTATTTTCTCTAGGGTTCGAGTTCCTTATTTGGAAATAGAGGATTGGACTGGGGAAACTCTTGGCCCCACCCTCTGCCACTTTATCCTCGCAGATTACGAGTCCGCGATTTTCACTGGGTGCCACACACACACACACACACACACACACACACACACACACACACGTACACACTCTTCTTCGCCGTGGAGACCAGGAGCTGCACACGGGTCCTGGCTGGTGGGGGCTGTGGGCGAGGTGAAGACCTCGGGCTTTTCCACGTCTTGCTCCTCTTTGCGCCCCACGAGCTGGTGCGTGCTGCCTCGTGATCCCCAGCTGGTCACTTACACATGGTCCGTTTCCGACCTCCTGTCTCCTCGTCGCACGTAGAGTCCACACTCTTCGTCCAGTCGCATTTCTCACCCGGCCAGCCCTGGGCCTTCTCCGGGTCCTCGTGTGGCCTGGTGGGGATGAAATCCTTTCGTCTCCCCTGCCCGGGAGCTGTGGCATGTGCGTGCTCGCTGCTGGGGATGCTGCCCCCACCCCCACCCTCCCGGCCCCCCCTGCTCTTGGCTCCTCCTTCTGGGTTCTCCAGTGTCAGCTGTGTTGTCCCGTCTCCCGAGAATCCCGCCCTGAACTGAGCGCTCCTCCCGCCGAAACATCTGCTTGGAATCCTGCTCCCCTTGTTTCTGTGCCCCGTAGAAGGTGAGGTTCCCTTCTAAAGGTGTGTTACCACCCTCCATTTCTGTCCACACCGCACCTCCCGGGGCGTCCGGGGCTGGTTTGCTTTCCTTCTCTGGTCTCCGCAGGGAAGGCCGTGTGCCGTGTCGAGGGTGTGAGGAGTGAGCGAGTGCACCTCTCGGTGGTTCCGCGACTCCGTAGTTACTTACCCACCACGTGCACCGATGGAAACTCCTCCGAGATGCGCGGGAGGTGATGGGCTTGAACTGGGACCTGAAGCCCGGAGCGGAGCAGGGTGGATTTTCCTCACGGGAAAGCACACATGTGCCAAATCTCCCTCACGGTGTCAGGAGCACCTCAGACCCCGGTGGGGGGGGGGGGGGCGCGGCTCAGGACGAGAGCTCCCGTTCTGGACACAGGCACACGCTGACGCAGATCACCGCGGCCCGGACCCGCCAGGGTTGATGAAGAGTGCGCTGCCTGCCAGGCAGATGAGCTGCTGGGGGTATAAAAATGATACTTGTGGAGAGAAAGATGAAACGGGTCTCCCGAGCATCCCCTAGGAGTGGGGTGCCGTCCGGACCCTTGATGTGCGTTGTCTCATTCAATTCTTGGAGCTCTGAGGGAGGAGGCCTCGTGCCCTTTTCCTAAGTGGAGGTCCAGGTGCGGTGACTTTTCCCGGGTCACACAGCTAGTAAGTAGAAACTTTGAAGGCAAGGCTTCTCTTGCTCCGAAGCCTGGGCTCTTCTGTTCCACCGCTATCTTCGGGGGCACAGTCTGTGTTTTCTCTCTGGCTCTCGGCACTGCCAGTCTCTTGGAGTGGACGTCTCAGCCCACCTGGCCACTCCAGCTTCCTCACCGTTTCACCCTGCGGGCCTCCCGGCGCGGATGGCCCTGACCTCCTCTTTGCAGGGTCGGACGTGAGTGTGGCTGCCAACCCGGAGCCCCTCTCCAGCTCCTTGTCTACTCCAGGGGAGACTCCGACAGTTGGCACGTGTGTCTGATCTTGTGTCAAGATCAGCTTCCCGGGCACCTGTCTCTGTCAGCAACTTAGCCAGCTTTGTGCCCTGCTGCCTGGCCTCGGACACTAAACCCGGCGTCCATCCTGCGGGGCCCGGGGTCTTGGTGCGTTGGCTTGCGGGCCGTGGTGTGGGAGCCGAGTGTGGGAGCCGAGAGGGTTTTCTGAGGTGGTGCTGACCTTGCCTCAGTTCTGAAGGTTGAGCCGAGCCCTGTGTGATTCATCATCTGGCACTTTGTCATTGGGTTTCTTTTTGATCTGAGCAGCAGACATTAAAAAAAAAAAAAATCTATCATTATAAAATCTGCATTCCACCGGTGATTTAACTGGGCTTAGACCTTTCGTTGCTCTTTCCCTTGGTCCCTGCCTCCAAGGAGAGGTGAGGGCCACCCCCTGCGCTGCAGCAGGTCTGGTGTGACGAGATGCTGCCTGCTGGCTCCCGTCAGGAGGAGACCCTCAAGGGGCTCTCTGACTCGGGTCGTGCGTGGTCCGGCCCCTCTGTGGAGCCTCTCCCACTCGGGAAGATGGATTGAGGGACAGAGGAGCTTGAGAAGAGGAAGGGCTTCACCGAGGGGGTACTGTCCCCGCTGAGTCTGGAAGGAAGATGACATACTCACCAGGGGGACAGGGGAGAGGTGGAGGGAGCGTGTGTGAGGGGGGAAACAAGGAGTTCGTGGGGAGCGAGGACACGGTAGGAGTGTTCCTACACGAGCTCCGTTCGCTCTGCAGAGCACAGAGCTCTATGGAGTCTAGCTGTGTCTGTCTTTCCAAAAGATGGAGAGGCTAGAGGTTCCAAGGAAGGAAGAAACGAAGTCGAGAACAGGAAGGGTTGGTCTGGTCAGCGGGGGAGTCCTACCCAGTGGCCGGGCAGGAGACGGATTCAGCGCGTGTTAGGCGATGTCTCGGGAGAAGGGATGACTGTTGAGGATAAACGAGCGGTTCATTTGTCAATTTGCCACATATTTATAGAGCACTTACTACATCAGGCCCTGATTTAACATGGCTACGCTCCCCTGAGATGAAACCTCTGGATGACCCTCCTGTCAGTAATGGGCTGTGCTAAAGCCCAGTAAGGGGAACAGGAACCAAAGTCTTTGTGGTCTTGCCCTGGGAAAGGGGAGGTGCTGGGGACCGTGGTAGACCTGGGGGAGGGAGAGGAAGAGGGGAGACCCTGTCTGGATTCCATAAGGACTGTCCTCCCGAGGGTGGCCGTGGATCCCCTGCCAGGCCGATAGCAGGCTGAGAAGTGCGCACGCACAGCATGGCCCATGGGGCTGGAGGCCATTGTTGGCTCCCTGGGGTGCAGTGCAGGTTCCTGGTCGGGGGGCGGGTTGGGGTGGCATCTTGTTAACTTTGAAAGTTTAACACCATCCCTAGGAGGGTTGGAAGAGGGAGAGTGGCTTCATTTCTTCAGAGCGGCTCTGGGAAATGTTCTAACGTAAGAGCGATGTTTAAGAAGAATCCATGCTGCTGCCAGTCCTCCTGTGAGCTCAGAAACTCGCGGTGGTGGGTAGGTGTATGGAGCCCCGACTCTGCAGTCAGGCTGCCCAGGTGGAGACCTGGTCGTGTCACGTACTCGCTGGGTGACCTTTGGTGTGTTGTGTTGTCTTGTGGAACCTCCGCACCTTCACCTGTAAATGAGCAGCAGTGTCTCTCAAAGGGCTGTTGGGATTGGCAGCTGAGCCAACAGCTATGAGTGCTTTGTGGTCACGGTGGCATCGCTGACTACAGCCCACCAACGATTTGTTGCTGCTTGTTAGATTCAAGGTACTGGTCCTTAACAGCAGCACTCCTGACGCTCCTTCTAGATAGTCCCCTGTCGGGGGCACTGGTACCAGCACCCTTGACTTGCACGCACAAGTTGCCAACAGTAAACTCCCCCACTCAGTTGTGACCAGCCCGAATGTCTACAAATCCTGCCAGATGTCTCTGGGGGAGGGCAGCACCTCCCACGTGTTCTGTCCTTCCTCCTCACAGCTCTCTTGGCTGAGACCACTACTGGGCCTGGTCCACAAGTGAGGAAACTGAGGCACAGGGAGGTGACGTGATTGCCCCAATATGCTGTGTTCACGATGCTTCTACAGAAAGGGAGGTTCCTGACAGTTTTTCTCAAGGTTCTGGGAGAGCAGAGGGAGTCGTGGGGCTGAGGGTGAGGGGACCTCGTGCCTCCCCCTCTCTGCTGCTGCTCTGCCAGCCTCTGCATGGGCGGGAGAGGTGGAGCTGGTGTCCTTTCTGATTCCTGCTCCCCATGCACTCTTCCAGTTTTTTGTTTTTTTTTTTTTGTTTTTTTTTTTTTGTTTTTTTTTTATTAGAGAGGGGGGTGGAGAGAATCTCAAGCAGGCTCCATGCTCGGCACAGAGCCCAACATGGGACTCAATCCCATGACCCTGGGATCGTGACCCAAGCTGAAATCAAGGGTGGGGCACTTAACCGAACTCCCCGCAGGTGCCCCGCCATGCCCTCTCGACATCCAGGTTTACAGTTGTCCCCCTCATCCAAGGGCTCTGTCATCTGCAGCCCGGAAGCCTATGGTTCTCCTTGTGACATGTGGCCGGAATTCCAGTGGTGGCCTCATATGGTCTCATCCTGTAGGCCTGTAAGCATCCACATCATCACGGGAAGAAGGGGGAGTACGGCCCCGTATTTTGACCGTATTTGCATAGTTTTGATTACTATAGTTCTATTTTACTTTTTGTTAATCTTTTACTGTGCCCAGTTTATAAAGTGAACTTTACCATAGATATGTGTATGTAGGAAAAAAAACCCCATGGTCTAAATAGGCTTTGGTACCATGGATGACTTGAGGCATCCACTGTGGGGTCTCAGAACGGCTCCCCTGTGGATAAGGGGGCTACTGTATCTCATTTCTTTATTGGCTGTCTGCGTTGTGTCAGATGGTTGCATCATCCTGGTGAGTCAGATACAGTCCTGGCTCTTCAGAAACATGAGCTCGGGAGCTGTCGGGATGTGGGGACTGAACGGTGTCCAGCACCGGCACCATGACTCTGCAGGCAGGCAGGATGTAGCGCTGGGGAGTGTGGCGGGGGGGGGGGGGGGGTCGAGGGTGGTATCGGAGGCGCCCATCGCCCCGCGCCCCCGGCAGCCAGAGGTGTCTGCTCACTGTCTCCGCCCACTCCAATTGGAAGAGGGAAACAGGAGCGAACAGTGAAGGAGGTGGAGGAAAGCCCAACCCAGACCAAGAGCCTGTGCAGCTGGAAGACCGTGCGGGAGCTGTGCCATGAGGAGCTGTGTCCCCTCCTCCTTGACTTCTTCATGTGAGAATGTTCCAGGCCCAGCCCTGTGCTTAGCTCCACACTCACTCGCGTGGTGACCTCCCCACGCTCCACATGCTTGTGTTGGCTGGCCTTCCGGGGCCCTCGGCTGGATATCTGCTGTGCAGCCTGGACGCCCTGTGCTTTACCCAGCAGACCTTTCCCTCCAAGCCTGCTCCGTGCACTCCTAGCGGATAGCAGCACTCTCCTTCTGCTCTTGTTTTTGGAATCATTCCTTACTGTTTCTCAAAAACCTCATTCGTGAGCAAATTTTGTTGTCCCTACCCTAAGATGTGTCCAGAATTGGATTGCTCGTCACCCATCCCACTGGCCCGCATCACCGTTGGCTCTCCCTGGGGTGATGGCAGTGGTTTCCAGACCGGCGTCTCTGTTCGCCGCTTTCCTCCCTGTGATCTCTTGTGCTTCATGCAGTGCAGCAGCCGGAGCGATCCCCTTGCCACCTAAGTGAGATCCATCGCTTCTCTGTGGTGGCTTCCCTGCATCACAGAAAAATCCAGAGTCCTAACAGTGGTCCAAAGGTTGTGTGCGTGAACCTCTTCCACTCCCATCTGACTCCCTTTGTCTTTGCTCTCCACAGCCCTGCCCTGCCCCGCCCCTGGCCCGCTGTAGTCCATACAGGACCATGATGCCTACCCTTTTGCCTCCCTGCTTTACCGGAGGCCCTTCACTCTTCCTGAGATGCTCTTCCCCTGGGATCTCCACGGCTCCTCTCACCACCTCCAAGTCTTGGCTGAATGTAAGCTTCCCAGCAAGCAAGGCACCTGCCAAGTGTCAGGTGGCAGCCCCCTCTCCTCCTGCAGCCTTCTTCTCCAGCTCTCAGCTTCCAGGCTCAGACGTGTGCTGCGGGAGATGCCTACTTACGTTTGCTGCCCTTGCTTGAAAGGCACTGTCTTGTGGTTGGCGGTCTTTGTGTGCATATCGGACCTTTCAGTAAGGATTCCTCTTGATGAGTGTCAGGATGTATTTGTGTTGATTTTTCCATGGCACACAGGGGTCGGTAAGGTTTCTTTAGGTCTGTTGGAGGCATTGAGGGAGTGCTGGGTTCCCTTCCTTCTGCCTCTCTGCTTCCCTCTCGTCTCTCTTCTCTCTCTTTGGAAACTGTTTCTTGATAAGAATGCAGCTTTTAATGAACGCAAGTCTTTCAGGATTAGAACCAGTCCTCAGATCTCCAGCCTGTGTCCCGTGGAGCTATTGGAAGGGCCTTGCCCTCCCAATGCCTGACTTGCTGCTCTCTCCCAGCCCAGGGAAGGGCCTGGCTGTTGACTGACCATCTGTCAGGTGCCTGCTGGGAAAGTGTCATGGTGAGCTGCTCCTTCACTCCCCTGCCTTGGCTGGCATAAGCTGCTGGCCATGGTGCTGAAGACGTGCTCAGGGGTCCAGCCAGGTAGCCTCTGGGTAAATTGTGTCCCTGTTCACATCTTGGGGTGGCTTCGTACTTGTGTGGCATGACACTGGTGGCTATGACCTCTCAGTCCACTGTGGTTTGGCATTTGAGGGAAGAGACCCCTTTTGTGGCATGACCCATGGATCGAGCTTTGGAACTCCAGTTCCAATGGACGTGGTTTATGTATTCACTCTTGGGACAAAACATGTATGGTGGTCATCAACCACAAAAGCTCTGAGTACCTACTACCAGCTTAGAAGAGCAGCAGGCACTGCATCAGTCTCTTCATAAAATACCATCTCGATAAAGAGCTGACTAGGTACATGCCATTAACCCTGCTATGTAGGTGAGGAAACAGCTCTGAAAATGAAGTAAGTTGCCCGAAATCACATGCTGCAGTGTGTTGGAACTGGGATTCAAACTCAGGGATCAGCTCTGTCCATTTTGCTGTGTTGCTGTTAGGTCTGCTGGTGCCATGCTCAGCGCTAAAACAGACGGATGCATTTGAGGTCCTTCTCCTTCCAGCGTTGCTGGTGTCAGGTCAGCAGGTGTGTGGGCACTGTGGATGCGGATCTGAGGGCGAGCAGCCCGTCTCCAGGTGTCCCTGTGTCCTGCTAGCTGGGGGGCTGCACATAGGGCATCCAGCCCTTTCTTGGCTGCCTGTGCTCTGGGTAGGGTGGGATGGTGGGAGCGTTGAAGGGGACTTGCGTTCTGGGGCTGGAGTGGAAGCAGGCAGCCTCTGGAGCCAGCCTGGCCTGCCTGGGGCTGCACCACCACTGATGCTGATGGAAACTGAGCCTGGAGTCTCCTGGGCAAAGAGGAAGATAACCACCCCCTTCCCCTGGGCAGAGGCATGACAGGACGGGGTCCCAGCTCCCTGCACGCAGGTGCCCCTCAGCAGACACTGCCTATTGCTGCCTCGGGCAGTCAGGTTCCAAGTTAAGAGTGGTGGGGCAGCAAGCGGGCCAGGGCACAGGTCACCTGCAGATGAGCTGGCCCCAAGGTGTCTGGGAAGGTGTGCCCAGCAGTGAGAGTGGGGACGTACCTGGTGCTGCTGTCCCCATGGAGGCCATGCTGCTGAGAGGGTCAGTGTGGAGTCTGTGTGGGGCAGCTGCCCTTGACTTGACTGTGTGACATGGAGTCCAGGGCCAGTGGTGGAAGGGAAGCAAGAATGAGGAGGACCAAGGGGAGGGAAATTAGATCCGTGGTCACAGGGGGATTCTCATTCCAGCCCTGGGGTCACGTCCAGGCAATGTCAGGCAGGCACCTTGGCTCTACGGGCTCAGCGTCCACCTGTGCCCACTAAGGGGTTGTTGGTCTGTAAGGGCTGGTTCTTCAGGTAACAATCATGCACTGGGGGTTCTTCACCCTCCCAAGGTTGGGAGCGGACAGTGGGCTATGTTTCCACCTGACCGGGACCCGGGGTCACCTCCTGCCATAATCTGCCTTGGGACTCTGAGAGACACAGAGTGCCTGCCAAGAGGGCTTGATGGGTGCTTCCTTGGAAACGGGGCAGAATGTCCTCCTCCCAGACCCTGGAGGTTCTCAGGTAGCTAAGACTCGAAGGGCTCTGGGGTGGTTTACATTTGTGCTGATGAAAGAGAAAGATGAACAGAGGACATTTTAAAAAGCTATTTTGCCTGTTGTAGAAGTGGTAATAACTCTCCAACCATGTTGACACCAGACAGCGTGCTGGGCGACATGCTTGCTTAATTTGATTTCAGAGTAATGTGGAGGTGGATGGTTCCTCCCATTGACAGAGCAGGACCATGAGATGTAGGGTGAACTTTGCCCAAGTTCTCGTAACTAAGAGGCAGGGCCAGCAGTGTCAATTTTTCGGACTCTGAGTCCCATTTTCTTAACCTGTATGCTCGTTACAAAAAGGAGAGGAAAACCGTGGAAAGTGTACACCATCGTTTCCAGCACCCAGAGGTGACTGACGTTTGAGCACATTCTTCTTCACCCCCTTGGTCAGAGGGAGGACAGGATTTGGGCAAAGGGACATGCTTGGGGGTCAGACTGTCCTGGCCAATTCCTGGAGTCAGTAGCTGTGTGATATTGGAGAGGTTACTCAGTCCCTCTGATAGCACTTTCCACACCTGTGAAAGAAGGATAAGGATGTGTGCGGTGTATAAAGTGTCAAAGGGTGGATGAAGTAATGTGGTGACAGTAGCAGGGGGGCCTGATACGGACGAGGCACTCCTTGAAGGGTGGCTTTGGCTTCGATGATTCTGGTAAAGAATGCATTTGGTGAGGCCTGGAGACTGGCCGAGGGAGCCGGCAGCTGGAGAGCGGAGGGCAGGGAGCCGCGTGGAGGGCCGCGTGCAGGGGCAGGATGGGCCAGGCTGTGGAAGCCCTTGAAGGCCGTGCTGGGGGGTCGGCTTCTGTCCCAAGGCTGTGGGGGGCCGCTGAGTGTTAAGGAGAGACTGCTGGGGAGAGCAGTCCTGGGCTGAGAACAGTTTTTAATTCTGTTATTTTTTGCAACTTAGCCGCAGCGGGCGGGACAGCAGATCAGAACCCTTTGAAGCCGACTTGAGAGGCCCCTGGTGCCCCTGCTTCACTGCTGACTTTCTAGCGTTTTTCATCTCTGCTCTTATCTAGATCATGGGAGTTAATTATCTCTCCAAATATTAACTCTGTCCGTGACTTTATAATGAGATTTTCCATCATCTTCCAAAGACTACCTGCTGCTTTCTGCAGGAAACACCGTTGGTAGTGATACTTTGGTGCCCAAAATAGAGGCAGCAGGGTGGCTACCCATATGCAAATTGGTACTAAGGGATCCTTCCTTTGGGCGAACTCCTGTCAATGTGGGGGGCCCATCTGGGGCTCTGAAAGTCTCCACCTCTGTGCAGAGCATGAGCTTGGAGAGCCCCTCTGTGGGCTCGGCCTTGCCTGCCCCTCTCTCTGCCCATGCTTCTTCCACAGCACTGGGCTTTGGTGTCGCTGAGAGTCCACAGCCATCGACGCCGTCACCGCACGCGAGGGACACTGGCAGCTGGACCTCCCAGGCAGCTACGGCAGGTGGTCGGACAGAGCGCCTGTAGTGAGCACTGCGTGCTCGGCGGCCTGAGCCTGGCCGAGGGTTTCTCCTCACTGCGCCTCTGCTTTCCTTGAGACGGGACGACCTCTCTTAGCTGCTCTTATCATTGCTGGGGACTTGTTTCTGTGTATTCATGGTTTATTCCCTGTCTCTGGGCTGTGTCTCCTGTCCATCCTCAAAGGCTGACCTGCAGCTTTTCAGACTCGATCCCGTCAGCACTGAGTTTTTGTATGTTCTGGAGAGTCATGCCAGTCCAGCTTCTCCGGAGCAGACATGTGCTCCAGAGTGGGGCTCCGCGTGCACCTGCTTCTCCCATCGGCCCGCTGGGCCCCTCTCAGCCTTGGGTGTCAGTGCAGGGAGCCAGGATGGGCCGGGAGTTGTGGCTGTTAGAATTCCGGGCTGGGCGGGCGGGCCAGGCGCCTCACCTGGGGCAGCGCTGGGTGGGACGCTGGGTGGCCGGTCCTCGCTTCAGCGGATGGCCAATCCCACCGTGATCGCTGTGTGAATCTAAAGAAACACATATGTTGACCTGGGCTCAGAGCACTCCTGGGGGCTTGGGAGCCTTCCCTCAGAGCCGCCGTCACGTGCCTCACTCCTGGTTCATCTCATGTTGACCAGACTGCTTGTCTCTGGAGTTGGTTTTAATTCCCACTTGTCTGAGATGTTGTCAGTTTTGTCCTCACCTAGTCCACCACGGAGGCTTTAGGAAATGAGGCGAAATCAGTCTGGTCTTGACCTCAGCGATCCTGCAGAGGGACATTGCAGGAAGTGAGGGCTAAATCTGTGTGAGAAGGTGACTGTCCATGTGTCTGGGGTGTGGTCTCGCCAGCTTGGGGAGGTCCCTCCCTCTGTGCACGAGGAGGTGGTTTATCCCACGTGAGCATACTGAGCTCTACCTGTGCTGGTACTAGCCGAGCATGGCCCCGTGAGGGAGGGGCGGGGTGTGGCAACCGGGTCCCTTTCTCTGGCGAAGCAGCAACCATGTCCTTGCCACCAAGTCCTCTGCTGCTCTCTCTCTCTGTGGGCGCTCACCACCCCTCCCCTTGGCCGCCTCTCTGCAGGGGCGACAGTTTCCAGGATTAGCGACAAAGCGTGTAAAGGGTGCAGTGCAGAACTTGGCCTGAGCTGGCCTGAGTGTCCGATAAATACAAAATTACCTGGATTAGCTCCAATCCCCCAGGCCTCCCAGGCAACTGGGAATGAATCACCTGGTGCCTGGTAACACAGCCGGAGGAGATCAACACGATGAGAGTTTTTTTTTTTTTTTTTTTTTTTTTAAGTATCAGCTGTTTAATGTCAGGTGAAAACACAAAACTTGCCCTCAGATTAGGGCTTGCTGTGAGCAACAGGGCACAGGAGGAGCTGAGTTTCTCAGCCTTGGCTCTAAGCAGCCGCAGCGGCAGCCGGAGGTCTGATGGATGAAGGGGGGGTGTGCTCGGAGCGAGGGGATCGGTGTGATCCGTGTTTCAGGTGGAACCTGGATTCGTATGGAAATACTCGCTAGGCTTCAGCCCTAGGTCAACCGATGTAAGCTCTAATAGCTAGCAGAAACAATAGAATCCCTGGTGTGTGTGGCTGTGTGTAATTAAACATCTGCCTGCTCTTGGGTTTGTAGGCATAGGCTCCAAAGGCCTCTCACCCACTCATCCATCAGGAACGGAACATCTGCTCGTTGGGCACTCTGCGCAGCTCGGAGTATTGGTGCGGGGAAGATTTGTGCAGATGTGTGGCCCTTCGCCTCCTAGTCCCAAATCCAAAAAGCTCCCCGAAGAACGCTTTCCTTTTTGTGAAGATGGGTCCAACCTATTGGGGGTTGAAACCAGACCTGATTTTGTGCGATGCTGTTTAAAGTCATTGTTTCACTTAGTAGGACTCCTTCTCTGTTACAGCAGACGCCTAATGTGACAGGTGTGGCGTGTGATGGTGCGTGTGATAGCGCACCTACCTCATCGCCTTTCTCAAATCTGAAGACGTCCCTGCTACGGAAGGCTCCGGACCAGTGCCCTTCTGACTTGTGCAGCGAGGAAGTTGGGAGGGTGTGGAGTGGCAGCTCTCCAGGGGGATATGGAGGAAGGCGCTGGGGGCGGGGACCCTGGGAGGGCGCCCTGCGGAGGAGGGTTGTCTGGGCACAGAGGGGAGAAGAGAAGGCTCTGCCGGGACAGCAGCAAAGCAAGGACCCTGGGGAGACACTGTGGAGGCACCGCACGAGCCTGGTGCGGGAAGAGCCTCTGCGTTGGCTTTTCCTGCAACTTGCTTTCCTGCAAAGAATTTCAGTTTTAAAAACAGAAGCACAACAGAAAGGTATGGAGAAGAGAACGTCCCCCCTCCTGCTCCCAGGAGAGCTGCTGCTGTGAAGTGAGCCCCCAGACAGACGCGGCCTCTGCGTTTCTGTGCGGGGGGAAGACTGGCCAGAAGGAGAGATGGTTGTCCCCTGAAGTAGTGTCACTGTTTGCAATAGAATTATTGACTGTTGTTAGTTGACTTCACTGGAACAGGGGGATGAAATGGAATGAGCGACGAAGGAATTGCTGCACTTGGGGTACCTTCAGGCATGAAAAGAGAAACGGTGGCCTAGGAGCTTCAAGATGGAGAGAAACGTGAGAATCCTGGAATCGTGTGCTTAACCTTGTGTTGCTAAACTGTGCGTTTCCGTTCTCCAAATTGGTGGTTGATTTCTCGTTGTGAAAAATGAGGAGATTTAAACTTGTGTACTTCCTGCCTCTCGTCGTCCTCCTCACACACAGCCGTTTCTTCTTCAGGACGTGCAGCACTTCCGGTCTCTTGTCTGTCCTCTCAGACGGCGCTCGGCGCTCCCTGTGCGTCTCACTGGAGGCCACGCTCCCCGCCGCCCTTTGCCACAGCTGCCCGTTCCCGAGCGTGTCCTCCTTTCTCTCTCAGCTGGTGGACCTTACCAGAAATGTTTTTGAGGATGGCTGCCCCTTAGGTGATTTTCTCATTCTCCTGCTGCTCACAGGTGCCGAATCCCTACTGTCAGGCAGGTGCGGAGGCCCTGGGGGTGTGGCCGTGAGCACCACAAACAGAATCTTGCCTTCAGAGGGCTTCTGTCCTGGTGGGGAGAAGGCAGAATGAATAAAACAATTTCTTAGGGTGATGGTTCTGGGAAAGAATGTGATACGTGATGGGGGGGCATCTCTGAGGAGGGGGCGTTTGTTCTGAAGTCTCAACAGTGAGAGCAAGATGGCCATGTGCACACCCAGGGGTGCGCGGTAGTTGTCCAAGCAGAAAGGACAGCCCGTGCAAAGGAGCAGGGTGAGTCCAGCGTGGCGCTTTGGAGGAGTCCCGAGGCCTCGTGAGTGCGTGTGCTCGGAGCTTTTGTTGGCGACCCCAAGATTTTGTGGGGCAGGGGCACGGGGGCCTTTGTAGTGGCCCAGGGAAGGGTAGCTCCCTGCGCTGCAGACGGGTCACGGTGTTGGTTGGACACGGGCTGTGGGGGAGGGGTGGGGTGGGGAGGGGCTCCCGGTGCCAGGCACTTGGACTCAGGACCTGTTCAGGAGAGAGTAAGGGTGTCCCGTCAGCTGGCGGCCCGAGCACCAGAGTTGTGGGGTGTGATGTCCTTACTGAGGTCAGGAAAGCTGGGCGGGATCGGATCGTGGGGAGAACTCAGGGTTCTTGTTGGGCAGGTTCCCTCTGAGCGCCACTTAGGGTCCAGCAGAGGTGCAGAGAGCCGGGGCGCGTCTGCTGCCCTGGGGCTGGATGAAATTGTGGAGGTGGTGGCAGGGCCCACAGTGCCCCAGGGGCACTTGAACATCTGTGATGGAGCTGGGAGTGCACAAGGGGGTGGGGGGCAGTGCGAGGCAGCAAGGGCGGGTCCCTCGGAGCCTGGGGAAGAGGCTCTTCAGAACATGAGTGAGCGGGAAACCGAGTCAGAGCTGCTGAGGGCATCAGGGGAGACCAGGCCAGAAAGCTGCATTGGCTTTGGGACTGGGGAGGGCCCTTCGGGGAGGGGAAGGCCGGGGAGAGGAGGCTCCTCCCTCCTTCACCCTCCAAACTCTGAGCACCCCCCCCCCCCCCGCCCCCGGGGCTTGTCTTGATGACAGCACTCTGGTGCCACGCCCTCTCTCCAACACCTGGCGGGGGTGGGGACAGCAGCACGTAGGGGTCGTTGGTAGTTGGACCCCATTCAAGTCTCAAAGAGGGGGCAAGATCAGGCAACCCTGTGCCTGGCAGGGTTGCAGCTGTGGTATGGACACTTGGGGAGATACGTGTGCAAGCCTGCACTCCTCACTTCTGTGTCCTCCTGCCTGCTTGCCCTTGTAGAGAACCCAGCCCGTCCAGAGTGCAGGCCTGGGAGACAGTTTCAGCAGCACTTTGGAGAAGAGATGTTTAGTTTTGAACAATGAATCAGAAGCGGAAGGTTTGTTGACAGAGGCAGGCCGCGGCTCCCCGCACAGAGAGCGCCAAATCGGGGCATTATCGACCAAAGCGTCGGCTCTTGTCCACTTCCACAGGGGTGTGCGTGGGGCTGTTCTCCGGCAGGCCTCGCAGGAGACTACGTGTCCCTGTGCCCTCTGAGTGGACGGGCAGGGCAGAGGAGAGCCGGTCGCTTTGAAACAGCAGAGTGGGCACCTGGCGACACGAGAAGCTCTGCTTCCATTCGGCGCGTCTCCTTCAGGAGGCAGGTGCTTGGCTGGTGAGCTGGCCGTGCCTTCCCGGTGCTTTCGGCCGGGACGGTTCCCAGGGCTTCCCATGGCACAACGTGAAGACCTACACAGAAGAGAAAGGATGGTTTTATACTTAGAGACGTTTTATCAGGATGCTGCAGAGAGAAGTGGAAGTGTGGATTTCCAGTGTGGGCTACAGTTTTAACGCCCCGACCCCCCACTTTTCACAGCATCCTTTCTGCAGTGAAGCAGAGGGAACCTAAGGTGTAAACCTGACTGAGGTGGCCCCCTCTCCGGAGCAGGCACGTGGGCTTCTTCAGGAGACTTAATCACGAGGTCCCTATCGGTCCCAGAGGGCGTCAACAAACCTTGGGGCGCAGGGGGAGCCCTCCTCTTCAAGGAGGCGTGCGCTGGCCTCGAGGCTTACCCGGGCATGGGGGGGACCACGCTGGCTCTGTGTATCTGTCTCCGTTACCTGCGTTCTGGCGGTGAGTGGGCAAACAATCACGTCACGTACACCAGAGCTATCTGATGAGGAGTTTGAGAGCTCAGCATTTCGAGTCCCGCCGAGTCCTGCTCCCTGCCTGTCCACCTTGGGCGAGTTACCGAATGTCCCCAGGTATGGGTTTCCTGTCTGTGAAGCAGGAACAACGGTGTGCCTGCTGCAGGGATTTATTGTGAGAAGTGAAAAAGAAGGTAGGAGCCCGTGCTATGCTCTGTGCCTGGCACCGAGTCACATTTGGTCAGTGTCAGGTGTCTGTTAAGGTGGCAAAGTGTCAGCTCCAGGCTCAGGGCTGTCATGTGGACCCACCCTCTGGCTAAGAACCAGGTAGGGCTTCCCTGGATGCTGGTCACCACCGTGAGCCATGTGTGGTCCCAGCCCCGCCCACCAGTCACGGCAGCCCCATCCCCGGGCAGCTCCCAGCAGAACTAAGAATGCACATTAGCTCCGGTGACGTGATGCATTTTGATTTTCATGTTGACTTTTGGAAAGGCGGGTTGGGCCAGATGTGAAGGACCTTGGGTGTCATGCAGTGAGCTTCGATGTTGTCCTGTAGGCCACTGATGTAGGCTTTTAAACAGAACAGGAATATGCTCATGTTCACCACGGAGTTAACCATTATATCTAGATTAAAAACGGCTGGGATCCCAGCTAAATTAAAGATGAATCAAAAGCAACGATACTTAGGATAATTTTGGTGCTCTGTCCGTTTAGGATTTTTCTAGTGGACGATTTTACATTCATAGAGATGTATTTTCATTATAATAGCATAACGTGTTCACTACAGAAGATGTTACAAATACAAAAATGTGGGAGGAAAAAAAAAATCAACTGTGTTCTATGGCCCGGAATCAATCTCTGTCTTTAATTCTCTTCTCTTTGCACAACTGTGATCACAGCCACCATTTATTGAGTGACTCCTATATAACAGATGTTATCCTAAGCCTTTTATTAGAATAATGCCTTCTGTGGGTTTTTTTTCCTTTTTACCTTGACACCTGTAGAACCTGAAGATGAGGCAAGTCAGATGCCTCGACCAGGACCACACAGCTGCTAGATGCCTACACAGCTCCTGCCTTTCCGACTCTTTGTGTTGTAACAAGTTGCACGCACATCTTTGTGTCCTGCCTTCTTCACTCAGCGTTAGTACCGAGCCTTTCCCCATTTCAGTCAACGTCACTGTCAGTGTAATCCGAATGCTGTATGATGTACGACCATATGATGTGACCAGGATATTCTAAATATTTTTCTTAAACGTAGGGCATTCTGGTACTGACCCTTTTACTACTAACTTCATAAACACTGCTGTGATAAACATTGTTTTTCTCTGTGGAAAGATGCTGTCTGAATTCCAGATCGTATTCTTAGGTTAGATTCTCAGAAGTGTCATTACTTAGTTAAAAGGTGTGAACGTTTTAAAGTCACTTGTTGGTTGCTGTAAAATGGCTTTCCAGAGAAGCTCTCCTGCTTCAACATCACCAGCTGCGTGTGAGGATGTTGATCTTGCCCCAGACTCTCCAGCAATGGACACTCTTGTTATAACCTCGAACAAATGTGAGCTTAACTGAGACGTAAATAATTTTGGCCTGCGGGCCCTTGATCTCAAACTAAGACCATTCGATTTTTTTGTGTTTAACAAAAGGAGAAAAGAATGAGTCTAACAGTCTTTTGCAGAAACTTAGTTTCTAGCAGAAAAATTAACTTAAACATCAGGCTGGAAAAATAGGAAGTTTGTAACAGTTTGTCAAGCGCTGGGCTCTTCAAAGCAGTATTTTCAAGTTTCGTAGTTGAGAAGACTTACCTTCTCACCCGCTTTGTTCTGTGGACCTGTCACCACGTTAATGTTAATTAGGCTGTTAAAATGCATTAGAATATCAAGATGCAGGGGCTTGTCCTCTTTCACCTATCTTTATTTGGCAAATCAGAATGTGTTCTCTGCCAGTGCTTTGGGGGTCCCCTTGCTTCTCTCCAGCCCCAGAGCGGCTGTCGCCTGGGTTCTCTCTGGGCAGGGAATTGGTGGTGCACCGTGCGTTGACATTTTCATCCCTAGAAGACACGCTGCTGTCTGATGTGGTTTCAGATTCTGTTTTTCCTTTAAATTCTTTGAAGAAGGTTGCTGCTGGCCCGGGTCAGAAAAGCACTGGCTTTCTTGTGGCTGCTGGGTCCGATAACAAAACATGTGGCTTTCATCTGGGGCTGATAACTCAAATTTCAGATAAGGAGGAGGTGGGGTCAGAGGATTCTAAAGCTTCTTTTTCACTGACAACATCCTTCGCTTGTTAAACATTCTTCAGTTTCATTTGGTTCACCAGTCTTATTTTGAGAGGGCTGGGTGCCGGGTGGTCACAAGTGCCCATGGTGCTCGGGGTCCCCGGGAGAGGGAGAGCTGTTTTCAGAGACTTGCTACATGCGAGGCAGGAAAGTACCGAATGAGTTCTCCTGTGGGCGAGGCCTCTGATTCGATGTGCAGGACAGAGCGGTGCCCAGACGGTGCAGGCTGGTGGGGAGGCAGGTGTGTCCAGCCCACTTTGATTACCCTATCCATTTAGGGTTGCTCTAGGGGACAGTTGTACATTTGTAGACTTGCATTGTAATAGAACTGTGAACTCGACACACGAGTATGACCATCTTGCCTGGCACCCCTCCCCTGCCAGGACTCCACAGAGGATTTCCTTGATTGGTAGTGTCTTTCTGTGAGCTCTCTTCTAGAGGAATCAGATACGCATCAGTTTTACTCTTCACCTTGACTTTGATGGAGCAAACACTGAGAGTGAAGGGGAACAGGTTGGGGGGCAGTCTGGTCAGAGGAGGGCATTGAACTGGGATCTGAGGGATGAGGAGGTTCATAGCTGGAGATGTGGGTGTGCGGTGAGGGGAGAGGGCCAGGTGAAGTGTGTCCTGGGGGAGGGCCCTTGGGTTTGTCACCTGGAGAGGTATTTGGGAACAGGTGGCAGTTCAGTCTTGATTATGCCCTTGCAGGTTGGTAGGTTGGTGCCTTCTCTGAGAAAGTCCAGTCACACCTGCAGAGGCAACGTGGTGCTTTCCTGGAAGAAGTGGCTTTCCCGACTACTGGCCCATGAGGAGTCTAGGGCTTGTGATCGTGGACACAATGGGCCCATCCCAGCACCTTCCCACAGTGCCAGTAGGAGGACCTCAGGAGATAGTGGTTGTACAGCACCTTGAACTCTAAAGCGTTGGATAGAAACTCTGTGCCTGTTTCTTTGGCACTTGGGTCAGTGTCCACACACACACACGGCTTGTGTGGCTCTGGCCCCAGCACTGGGAGTCACATGGGCAGGCTGTGGGCGGATTTGTGTGCCCAGCCACCCCGAATCGTAGGTGCAAGGCTTAAATCTCCACAATGCCGAGTGCCAAGTTACAAGGAAAGCTGTTGAGAGACCTTTGCACGACCTCACCAGATGTTCACAGTCAAAGGCCTTGTTTCTGACCTTTAACGTACTTCATTCTCTTGAGTCTTCCAGCATCTCTTCTGGGAACCTTGGCCTTTTCGTGAAATAGAATTGATTCGTATAAGGTGAGATTTCTTAAAGTAGAAGTTAGAGGGGGTACCGTCCGACCAGGTCAAAGGGATACCTTTTGGGTATGCTTGCTTGGGCTTTTGGGTTGACTGTCACTATCAAGTGTGTGTCCCTGTCATTATAAAAGGGAGAAATAGAGGGGCACCTGGGTGGCCCAGTCCGTTGAGTGTCCGACTCTTGAGTTGGGCTCAGCTCCTGATCTTGTGGTGACGAGATCAAGCCCTGAGTCAGGTAGAACCTGCTTGAAGTTCTCTCCACCCCTCCCCTCCCTCAAAAACAAACACTTAAATATAATAAAGGGGAGAAAGAGAGCAGTCCCGGGTGCATGACTTCGGGAGAATACTTGTGATTGAGGCCAGCAAGCAGGACTGCCAAACTTTGGGCTCCTTCTTGATTCTGCACCTGCACCGCCCCGGTCTTCACAGCCCTTCACAGGTGGGTGTCACATCACTTCTTTGGGGCTTCTTGAGGTTGAGGAACTTGCCACATTCCCATGCCCTGTGACGGCCAGAACCAGGATTTGAGCCAGGATTGGCCTATTCAGAGCATAAACTCTTGTCAGTTTGGTGTTTGCTCGTTCTGGCTTTTTTTCTGTCCCAGGCTGAGAAGCTGGACGTTAGCGCAGAGGACCAGTGGCCTAAGTGGGGTCTTGAGGGTGTCAGAGCCAAAGGGCCAAGCCGTGGTTGGCCAGGTCTCCCGTTCACAGGTGGTGGTGAGGGCAGACAGGGAGGGGCTGATCCAGGTTTAGGGCACAGGCCACGTGCCTGGATAGGACATCCTCTCTGCTGGATGGAGTCCTTGAAGATGACACATGCTGGACTATGAGCTGTTCCTTTCTAAAGTGGGTTTGAGTCCTGCATCAGACGCCTTTATCCTTGCAGGGTAGTGTTTTTTCCAGATGGGCTTCCATTCCTGGTAGGCTTTCTTTTCCCCACCTGCAAAGTTCCTACCTACTCACTCACCCCCAGCCTAGCCAGCTGTCCCACGTCCTCCACTGAGGCCCTGGACCTCCCCTCTGTCTAGTGCTGCTGTCGCCTGCCCGTCCCTCCCTCTGGAGGCTGAGGCCTGGGGGCTGAATCTGGACCCTCTCCCAGGTCGGCGGTCAGTGGCTCAGGCCCCAGCGCCGCAGGCGGGGGTGGGGGGCACTGCCACAGGATCCACGTGGGCAGTTCTGGCCTTGTGTTAACAATTAAAATGTTGTTTTAAAATTTCATAAACCTTGGTACTCTTGCAAGTGACCACATAGAGCTATTTAAAAGCAAGAAAGCAGTGAGGAAATCCTTCGGAACAGATTCCTTGTCTGTAAGCTGATGGCGGAGCGTTTTGTTTCTTTCTTTGAGAACAGTTTCTAATTAAACGGAGATGAACTGCATGCTTTGAAGGCATCTTGTCTCGCGGTGGTTCTGCTACTGTTGGTGGGTTTTCACGTGCTTTCTTTCTAATTTCATGAGCTCCAAGACAAATGCAGGATGAAGGGCTTGCTTTTTGGGGAAGAAAACTGTGTTTTGCTGTAAGGACCAGCAACCTTAGACACGTTAAGCAGACTTCGTTCTCCACCTGAGACTTTCTGGACTCTTGCTTCTTCCTATGGCTTTTCTGCCTCTCCTTCCCCCCCCCCCCCCGATTCCTCGGCTTTATTTGCTTTTGCCCCGTGTCTCAACCCCTCTGGTCTTTCCACCCTACGGTCTGGCCCAGCTACTGCCTCCTTCAGGATGCGCCTCCCATGTCCTGGACTCCCTGTCCCAGAGGGAGCAGCACAGGCCCTGCTCAGAGGCAATTAAAATGAAGACCCTTAAAACCACCTCCCGGGGCCCGTTTTGGCCCAGGGGGCTGTCAACCTCTGACTCTGGGGTCCGTACTTGCCCAGTAGGGGTCCTGTCGCACCTACCCTTGTACAATTTTGTGTGAGGTGAAGGAAAAGAAAGTCATTGGATTATCTTACTTTTTAGCCTCTCTCATGAAGCCACATATTCCCTAAAGCAGGGATTATGTCCATTCACTCACCCATTTGTTGATTCATTAATCCATTCAGTCACTCAGCTATTTATGGAATACCTATTGTCGAACAAGTGAGTCAGTCTTCATAGGGCGTCAGTCTAATGGGGAGGTATTTGTTCAAAACACAAACAGGTATGTATTAGATTAGAATTCCTTCTATGGCTATATTTTGTTACTTGTATTTTAATATAGGGTCTCGCGTGCATACACACACACACACACACACACACACACACACAAAATGTGACAGTTGGAATTGAGACTGGTGTCCTGGTAAGTTGGTGATGCACCAGGAACTGGGTGGTGCTGTCCCTGATGGGCACTGGGGCTCCCAGAAGGAGGCCTGGTATGGAGTGAGGGGGAAGCGCTCCTGGCCCCGGGCGGCCTGACATGTCTCCTGTGCTCTTCCTGTGTCCTCACATTTTGATGAGCCATCTTGGTTAAATCCTGGCTTTCTCAGAGACTGTGATTTTTGAGGGAGTTTTTACTTTGTAAACTTACAAGGATAAGGACAAGACCCGTGAATTAGTGTGATTGGAGAGAGCCCATTATCTGAGCCCACTGATTAGCTGGATCCACTCACCGAGCAGCAGGGGGGAAAGTGCTAGATCTTTTGAGAGGCTCTTGGGAAGCATCCTCCTCATGATGTTATCAAGGGAGCCATTGCGGACCATGGATTCTGTGTTAGTGTTGCAAGTTAGTGTCTTCAGGGTTTCGAATGTTCAGGGAGACGTGGTGTATGCATATAGTGCTTAAAAGTGGTCAGACAGCTCGCTGCCTCCCTACTTACTTACAAAATGGGGATCATGACCATACCTCCTTTTAGGACTGCAAGGGGCTTCCAGTAGGAAGGGCTTCCAGCCTGTAGAGGAGCAAGCAAGTCACATTAGCTCTTGGTAGTGGTAAGGGCTCTAGTCCTCACCATTGTTACCGGTGGGTGAGCATAAGAGCTTTTACTTCCCTGTTTGACTCCTCTGTTCAGAATCTGCAACGGCAAAAGGCTGCTAAGGAGAAGTGACTCACAGTGCCCCTGTCTCGCTGCAGAAGGCTCGTTCCCTGGCTGTTACACAGGTGAAACTGTGCTATCGTGGGAAGGTCCTAGGTGCCCGGCGACCCTGGGTGGGGGCTTCCCCTACTTGGCAGCCTCCTCTTCTCTGCTCCAAAAAACTGGGTTGCAGAAATAGAGGCGAATGGAGACGTGCCGGGTCATCTCACCGGCTTGAGGTACTCACTGTAGGTGCAAACTCATGGTGCAGTAGGTGGGGACGATGGTGGCGAGGACGCCGACTTCTCACACGGTTGCGCTGGAGGTGGCCTCTGCAGAGCTCAGCCGTCGACTGTCTTTGGCTCCCCGGTCTGTTCATCTGTGCCATCAGCTGGCCCCCCAGGATTGCTGCTAGGATTTATGAGCCAGCAGATGGGAGGCATATATCTGGGGCATGGTAGGTGATTAAGTTACAAATGTTGATTGTGGGAAATTTCAAACACATAGAAAGTGAATGGGAGCGTACTGAATCCCCACCCGTCCACTCACTGGCTTCAGTAATTTCAGGCACTCCTCCCGCAAGCCTTGGTCATCTCGGCTACACCACTTCCTCTGTCCCTGGGCGGTGATGAGGAGGATGGCGGTGGCGTTGTCATTTACTTGTCCTCAACCGTGAATTGATGCACATTTAAATGCACAGATCTTAACTCAGATGGCTACACCCTGTTGCTCTGGATCCTTCTCATGACTGAGGATGTTTCAGCCTCTCCAGAATGCTCCCTCCTACTCCTTCTCAATCAGTCTGTGCACCCGAATTAGAGGCCACTTCTATTCTCCACCCCCCATCCCCCCTTGTCTATTTTAGAACGGCCTAGGGGAGGAATCACATTGCAAATAGTCTTCGGCCCAGTTTCTTAATGTTCAAGAGACTCACCCGTGTTGTCGATCAGAAGTCCTGTTTATTCCTGAACTTCATCTCCATTGTATGTGTTTATCCACATTCCTGTTGATAAGTGCTGGAGTGTTCCGTTTTTTGCTATTAGGAATAAAGGTGTTATGAATGTTCCTGCAGAATTGATTTTATGGTCGTAGGACTTTATTTCTCTTGGAAATATTGGTAGTATGGAAACACTGGTATTATGTAGGAGTGGAATTGTTAGATCATATGTTAAGTGGACGTTTACCTGTATAAGAGACTAGAAAAGTTATTTTGTAACATGATGGCACCACTTTACATTCCCATCGAAAACGTGTAAGAGCTCTAGTTGGTCTACCGAAATAGTGTTCCCAAACCTGAAAATTTTAGTCCTCGTAGTGGTTAACTTACCATGTATTAGAAGTTGTATTTCCCTAATTCTAATGACATTGAGCACCTTTTCGCCTGCTTAATGGCCTCTTGTAGGTCTTCCTCTCTGAAGTGTCTCTTCAAACCTTTTGTTCATTTTATGGGTTGTCTATCTTTTTATTATTGAGTTGTAGGAGTCCTTTATATATATTGGATCTACGTCATTTGTCAGATACATACATTGTAAATGCTTTCTCGTGGCTTGCCTCTTCACTTTTTAAAAATTTAGATTTATTGAAGTATAATTTACATGCAATAAAATTCACCTTTTTTATGTAGAGATTTGTGAATTTTGCCAAAGTCATACACATAACCATTACCACCAAAATCAAGATAGAGTAGTTCTTTCACCATCAAAAATTTCCTCATGCTCCTTTGCAGGCAACCCTGCTTCCTCTGCCAAGCTCTTGGCAACCACTGATACACTTTCTGGTTTATGGTTTTGTTTTTCTTGAATCTTTTCCGAACATACGGAATCAAAGTATGTAGCCCTTTGTGTCAGGCTTCTTTCACGTAGCATAATGCACTTAAGATGTATTGTCTGTCGTAGCTTACCCCTTTTGGTTGATGAATAAGCTTCCATTGTGTTGAGGTACTATGATTTGCTTAACCGTCCACCAGTTGAAGAATATTGGGTTTTTATTTCCACTTTTGGGTGTTTATGCATGAAGCTGCTATCAACTTTTGCCTGTAGTTGACTGTTGGGGAAACCCCTAGGGACGTGATTGCTGGGTCACAGGGTGAGTGCATGTTTAGTTTATACTTTATGAGGAACCGCCAACCTGTTTTGCATGGTTGCTGCGCCATTTTGCATTCCCACCAGCAGGGCGTGAGAGTTCCAGCTGTCCCGCATCCTTGCCCACGCTCAGTCTGACTAGCTTGGTTTTTCAGTGACTATAGTAGGTGTGTGCTTTTAATCTGTATTTCCCTGATGACTGAGAAGGTTAAACATCTTTTCATCTGCTCATCTTTGGTAAATGGTAGATTGTTGGTTTTATTACTGAGTTTTGAGAGTTGTTGATATACTTTGGACATGAAACTTTCACCAGATAGGTGCTTTAAAAAGCTATCTTCCCCTCTGTTACTTGTCTCTTATTTTAACAGTGCCTTTTAAAGAATAGAAGTTTTAAATTTAGGGGCGCCTGGGTGGCTTAGTCGGTTGAGCATCCAACTTCGGCTCAGGTCATGATCTCGCAGTTCGTGGGTTCGAGCCCCGCTTCGGGCTCTGTGCTGACAGCTCAGAGCCTGGAGCCTGCTTCGGATTCCGTGTCTCCCTCTCTCTCTGCCCCTAACCCACTCGCATTCTGTCCCTGTCGCTCTCAAAAATAAATAAACATTGAAAAAATTATAAAAATTATAAAAATTAAATTTGGATGAAGTACAATCAATCAGTACTTTTCTTTTATGCGTTATGACTTTGAGGTTACATCTAACACAAGGAAGTAAAGAATTTTCTCCTTGGATTTTTTCTGAAACTTTTAGACTTCTACGTTTTGCATTAGGACTACAATTCATTTTGATTTTACTTTATTTTTCATGTTGCGAGCTCTGAGTTGAGAACTTACTTATTTTTGTTGTGTAGATGTCCAGTTGTGCCAGAAATAGTTGTTAAAATGATTGGGATTTCACCATGGAGTTACCTTTCCACCTCTGTTGGAAAGCACCTGGCCATATGTCCCTGATTCTATTTCTGGATTCTCTGTTCTTTCACCAGTACCCCACTGTCTTGATTGTAGGAGCTTCATAGGAAGTTTGGAAGCATTGTTCTCCAGCTTTCTTCTTTTCTTTCAAAATGTTTTGCCATTCTCATTCTTTTGCCTTTCTTTATTAATTTTGGAATCAGCTCATTGATCCCTACCAAATATCCTGCTGGAATTGATTGGGATTACATGAGTCTGTAGATGAATTTGGAGAAAATTGATGTCTTAAGTATATGGAGTCTTTCAATGAACACAGAGCACATCTCTCTATTAATTCAGGTCTTTCTTGTATCTATTAGTGCTCTGCAGATTTGAGCACCCACACCTGGTGTGTTTGTGTGTGTGTGTGTGTGTGTGTGTGTGTGTGTGTGTGTGTGTGTGTGTATGTATCTGTGGGTATCTGGGTGTGTGTGTATCTGTGTGTGTATGTGTATCTGTGTGTACCTCTGTGTGTATGTGTATTTCATGGTTTTGGTGCTGTTGTCATCTGTGAATGGAGATAATTTAGTTTCTCTCTAATATATGTCTTTTACTTTGTTTTCTTGCCTTACTGAACTTGGCAGATCTTCAGTGTGATGTTCAGTGAGAATGGTTGAAGAGTGTGTCCTTGCCTTACTCTTGATCTTAGGGGAGACATTTAGTTCCTCACCACTAAGTGGGGTGCTAAGTGTTGGCTTTTCACAGATGTCCTTTTTCAGGTTGAGAAAGTTCCCTTGTGCTTCTGGATTGCTGAGAGGTGTTTTGTTTGTTTTTTTAAGGATTTTTGTCAGTCATCTTATTTTGTTTTGCATCTGAGTGCATGAGTAACATGGGCCTGTGATTTTCTCTTCCTATAGTGCCTCTCTTCATTGTGGCCTAAGGTAATCCTAGCCTCATAAAAATCCTGGCCTCATAAAGTGGATGGTTTGTTACCCTGAAGCCTCAGCTATCTGATGAGAAAGGTTATGTTTTGTAGATTATGTGTGTTTTTCTGGCTGTTAGAAGGGAGAGAGGATCTTGCCAGCTTTTTATACTCTGGGTAGAAGATGGAATTCAGTTTTTACTGGTCTTTTTTGATGGGAAGTTTCAACTTTGATATATCTACTTTATCAACGGTTCTGTTCATGCATGGTCCTTTCTTGTTTCTGTATGCCTGTGCTTTCTCCTGAAAGCTCTATAGTTCTCCCATTACATTGAGATCTAGGACCCGTCTTGAATCACTTTGCTCATATGGAATATCCAGTTTTTCCACCCCATTGGTATGAAGGGTTTTTCCTTTTGCCATTAAATTGCTTTGCCGCCTTGTTCAAAACTCTCGAGTTAGCATGTGGCTCCATCACCTGACAGCTGTATCGGATCAGAAAAGTGGAACCACCCACCCAGGCCGCAGTTTCTTCACCCATCACCTGGAGAAAAAGTGTTACTCGCCATTTAGGGTGCTTGTGAGGGTATGTGTGAGACAATGTGGGTAAAGTGGCTGGTGTGGGAGCCGCATGTGCTTGGGTGACGAGGTGCGGACGCTTGCTGAGGACCTCCCGTGGGTCAGAGACCCAGCGCGTCTGCCACCAAGGCAGACCTGTGCCCTCCTGCTCCTTCTGCCTCATGACACAGCCTGGAGGGTGAGCGACGGACGCAGACTGGCTGGCACATCCCAAGGCCCCTCTGGAAGTGTGTGCTAGCCCCACGATGGCCTTCGTCACTGTGGCTCAGCTGGGAGCCCGTGCGTCTGTCTGGCTTCAGGGGACAGCCCTGCCTCTGTGAAAGAGAGGCTGGTGGCTGAATGGCTCCAACCACCGCGACAGGTGTCAAAAGAAGACACCGTTGTTCCTCCCTTCACGGAGCAAGGGCCACCTGGTATCTAATCATTTTTGTTCTCGTAGCAGTTACTGTTGATTATTCAACAACACTCAAATGCACGTTTCCGTGAGTCACCAGTACGTGTGTGTATGTGTGTGTTTAGGTATGCTTTTCTTTTTAACGTTAAGTCCATTGCTGGCAAACGTGCGTGGAGACCGGAGTACCACTGCTTCCGTGGCCTATGTGAGTGGCTGCACTCTCTTAAGAGGGCGACGGTCAATACACGTAATCTGTGCTACGATGACATTTCTATCTTTTGCTTCTGTCTTGGAGTCAAATTTAGTAAAGAGCCGACATGCAGGTGTCCTTCCAACCTTTGTTCGTATGAGCAAGTAGGAGAAACAGTCCCATGCCTGTCAGCAGGGGACGTTTTGGTGGCTGACAGCTCACATATGTAATGATACGTGACGCGGTCACTGGAAGAAGGTCTGTTCTCTGTATTGGTTATTTCTAAATTGCGTGCACGTGGACACAGCCCAGAGGGGAATCCCCACAGGAGAGCGATAGTGAAGTTATTTCAGTCCTCTCTGCCCAGTCAGGTGCTTTACCTATTTCCACCAAAACCCTTGCGGTGAGTAACATTAACTTTGTAAAGGAAGACACTGAGGTCTTAAGTTGTCAATTGGCCCAGGTTATGTGGGCACTGAACCTTGACCCTGGGGGTCGGATTTAGAATCACGAACTTTTGGCATCAGTGCTATGCTGGGTGGTGGTGGTAAGATAGCAACACTGGGCTGCTGCTTTGTCTTTACAATTAAATTCTGTTGGCACACTTATGTTGTTGACAAGTTTCATGAGCACGGTGACTTCAGGAGGGGGGATGGGAGTGCTTGTTCTCTATAGGCATAACTGTGTTCAAAGCCCTGGGCTGGTGGGCACGTGTGTTTGTGCTAGGACACGAATCTGCCGTGGCCAGTTGGCTTGTGCATTTCAGAAAGTAATTTTTTCAACACTTTATTTTTTTTTAATTTTTAATTTAAATTCTAGTTAGTTAACCAGCAACGTAACATTGATTTCAGGAATAGAATTCAGTGAGGCATCACATACAACACCTAACACTCATCACAAGTGCTCCCCTTTTTTTATGTTTATTTATTTTGAGAGAGTGAGAGAGCGTGTGTGAAGGGGGGAGAAGAGAGAGAATGCACGCGGGCGTGCAAGAGAAAGAAAGAAAGGGAGAGAGAATCCCAAGCAGGCTCTGCGCTATTAGCACAGAGCTGGATACAGGGCTGCAACTTACTTACAAAACCATGAGATCATGATCTGAGCCGAAATTAAGAGTTGGGTGCTTAACCGACTGAGCCACCCAGGCACCCTCGCAACAAGTGTCCTCCTTAATGCCTAGCCCCCATCTAGCCCCGACTCCTGCCCTTTTCCCTCCATCAACTTTCACTTAGTTTTCTATCTCAACATTATTTTTTTAAGTTTATTTATTTTGAGAGAGAGAATGAGCATGAGTGGGGGAGGAGCAGAGAGAAAGAGGGAGAGAGAAAATCCCAAGTAGGCTCCATGCTGTCAGCGCAGAGCCCAACTGGCACCTGATCCCACAAACTGTGAAATCATGACCTGAGCTGAAGTCCAGAGTCAGACACTTAACCCACTGAGCCACCCAGGCGCCCCCCAACATTATTTTAAAATCCTGTTTTCCTTCTAGGTGTGTTTTATCCTTTATATATTGTGGACACGAGGGAGATTCAAGGGTGAATTCCTTAATATAGTAACACAGATTAAATAATCCTTTTCGCATTGACAGTGGAAAGGCTCATGCATTATTCAGGTAGTTAATACTGATTTGATTTATTAGGCAAAGCGCTATTGCTGTGCCAAGTGAAGCGTTGTTACCAACGAGGACTGAACAAGGGCCAGAGTGCTGGTGTTTCTGGTAAACTAATTAGGCTTTGATTGCTGCCTGCAAAACACACATGGACAAATGAAGCATCTTTGAGCTAAGAATTTCCCAACACAGGTGATCACCTGTTCTTGTTGTATCCACTGGCCTGGTTTCATCACGAGGTTGGCTGAGTTTGAATTGCTTTTTTGGGCGACAAGCCTTGATGATGGAAAGGTCTTTGGAGGTGGAAATTGTGTAATTCATAATTTGAGATAACTCCTTGAATGTCTCCTGTGAATATAAAACTTGTATCACTTGGGTGCCTGCTTAAGCATCTCGGCCACGATGTGAGGTGGCCATCGAGTCCCTTAAGCCCCACTGGGTGTTTGGTCCTCTGGTCGCCTTTGGCGTCTGTGACTGGAGGGTTGCCAACAGCCTGCTGAAAACCGAATGCAGGACACGCACCTTCACGTGTTGTTTGTTTCGTCCTCTGGGAAAGGTGCCCGTCCTCTCTCCAGCTCCCGTGCAGCGACTATTGGTTTCATAAATGTCTCACGTGTCATGTGTCCATGAAGGCTTGCCTATCACCAGGTGGCCCCATTCTATTACTGAGTGCCAAGCACAGCATTGGAGATTTAAAGATGAATGTGTCCTAATCCTTGCTGCACGGAGCTCTGACACAGGAGGAGGCTGGCAATCCCCATTCGAGGTGATGCGCGTGTCCGTGCGCATGCACACATGGCGTAGGTAAGTGCCTACCACGGGCAGCCCCCAAAATAAAGGAAGGCCTGTGTAAAAGCACATTGCATCTGCCCAGTGAGGCGCTCTTATACATGCACGCTGCCTTGGACGCTGTGGGACCTGGCTCTTCCTCCTGGTGGATACGACACACGGCTCACTCCTCCTCCTGTGGTCCTTGAAAGCTTTGGTGCTGGCATCCAAGCTTTCCGGAATTCCTTCCTTGCTTTGCTCAGCATTTTCTGTTATCGCGTGGGCTCAGGCCTCTCTCTAATCTTGTCCTTTCTCTGCATGGGCTCTGACTGGTCTGTGTGAACAGCACCTTAAAAAAAAACAAAAACAGAAGTTTGGCATTTTATACTCTCCTGCTTTAATGTACTCACGTTGTCCACTTACTTGTCCTGTGACTTGGTGAAGACTTTTGCTTCTACGGATTTGCATGTTCAAAATGAAGACATTGGGAAAGATGCCCTCCATGTTTTCTTTCAGTTCATCCCTTTGCTTAAGTCGAACCAAAGGCCTAACCCTGTCCCCACATCACTTAACTGTGGACAGTAGTTTTCTCATCGAATTTGAGCGAAATCAGAGTGGCTTATTGCCAAGGCCCAAACCTGACCATTTAAACGCCTAGAAGGTTGAATTAGGAGGAGAGGGTCTTGCATAAGCCACTGCTGTTGCTGTGAAAGGTTCCTGCCTTCTGTGGTGTGTGACTGAGGTGTTTGAAGGACAGGTATTTCTTACATGTACTCAGGACTCCCCTCTCCTGTCACCCCTGGCGCTGTGATGGGTGCCTGTCACCAGGTGGCTTGCACTTCAAGTACAGACGCCTTTCTTTTCCTGAGAACGTACCTACAAGCGCTGCACAGAGAAGCTGGACTCCTGCCACCCAGCGAGCCTGTGCCTGGTGCTGTCGGACATCAGCCGTGACCCCCGTCACCGTCCCTTACGTTCCGTGTTGGCTCACGTTGGCGCCAGGTAGTTTTGATGCCTGTCTTTTTTTTTTAAGACTTAAAAAAAATAACACAACAGTTGTTCCTTAGATGGTGGTTTGCTGTGGGCCGTGCCCATAGTAGGGGACTGCAGTCTGGGGCCAACCCAGTAACATCCTGGTGGTAATTTTCTCCAGGAGACATCCCCGTGTGCCTGCTGCCTGCAACTCCCGCGTCTCGCCCCAGCACATGGCTCCGTTTCACCCACTGCCCTTCAGCAGACACACCTGTGCCAAGCATGGGGAGCCCGCCGAACACCACCTAATCATTTCCAAGGAGCTCACAGCTACCTGAGGACCATTCCCCCGTCTTCGGTCCATCTTTACCTAGGCCCCGACCTCTCATGGCTGAAGAAGGGATTCTGTGAACTGTCCCCCCAGTTACTGCTCCCATCCCCCCTTGTTTGTCAGTGCTGAAACTTGTCCACGAGGGCCAAATATTGGACTGTTGACCTGGAGCAGGTGTTTGGAATAGGAAGAGTCCTGGGTGCCCAGGGGACGAGATCCAAGTCCGTGATGGCTTTGGCTGGTGGCGGGCGCGACACCCCTGGTCGCACACCATGCTCTGGGTGCAGCCGTAGCGGCGGCCAGGGAAAGCTGACCTTTCGGGGGTTGGACGTGTGAGCGGGAGGTTTCTGTAGTCCCCCTCTGCCGTCACGTTAGAGAACAGGAAACTAAGGGAAGGACACGATGTGCCTCACCCTCCCCAACCCCAAAAGGCAGAACTCTGAAAGGGTTCTGTCCTCCCACTATACCCGGTGTACCTGTTGTGAGTGGCTCCCTGTGTCAGCAGGTCCCCTGACGGATGCTTTACACAGGCTGTTCCAATGTGAAACGGAGCCCCCAGTTCAGTAATAACAATCACGGCAAGTAAGCAGGTGACGAGGAAAGTTAACACCAGGTGTAGGGACATTCACACGTAGCTTCTTCCTTTTCGTTACGAGGAGGTGGCTACTGCCGAAGTCACCAACCGTTTCTGTCGCACCAAGTCTGTGCTCATTAGAGGGAGAGTGGCGCTTGTGTAAAATCTACAGGATCCTGCCTTCCGTTGTGGACAGGATGCGCTGTCACTCTCGGTTCCCAGGCAAACGTCCTGCCAGAGGGCGCTCGTGGATGGAGGCCTGGACAGCCCTGCAGGGGTGCACTGAAGGGGGCGTCCCTGTGTACCAGATCCTACTGCTCTGTCCCTTTTCCGGAGTCTGACGTCCAAACCGGTCCCAGAGAAACCCCAGAACGTGGCCCCTACTGTGAGGAGGTCAGCTTGTTGCCAAAATACACCGACCGAGGTTTGCAAGAGGCTTCCCGACTCACACGGCCTCCTGCCCCTGCTCCTTGCCCTCTGTCACTTAGACCCCTGGAACATGCACGCCGGCCTCTCTCTCGTCTGTCCGCTCGCCCATTCTGCTAGGACCCTGTGCTGAGCACAGGGCGCGTCCACAAGCGCCATGTGTTTCTGCGTGCTCCAGGGATGCTGCTGCCTGGTGGGCTGTGGTCAGAGCTCCATCATTTCCACCTCATTCTCCAGGAGCCTTCACGGTCCGTCGATTTAAAAATGCTTTCTTGCCCCTCCTGTGTTGTTGTGTCCTTCCTTTTTACCATTAGAATTGAAATCTCCGACGCATGTTACACGCAATTCCAGGTATATATCAGAAAATGTCACTTTGTAAAACAAGAAAAGGTAAAAAGAAAAGCCGACCGTTTCACATAATCCATTATTGTGTGAACACAATGACGTTCTTTATATTTTTTAGGAAAGGGTCATGTGGGTTAGTGTATAATTGGCATAGGAATTTGTTACTCCTGCCAGATACATCCGTTGAGTTGGGAAAATTAATTATTTGAATATGTCATTGTGGAGAGGTACGGTGTTTTGATGCAGAGCCGCAAAAACCACACTAGATAAATGGCTAACTGGAATATAATGACTGCACGGAGAAAAATGGATTAATTTCCCCAGGAAAGTCTTCACTGAATGACTGCCGTTCCACTGCCATTCCTCTTCCAGGTAGTGGGAGTTGGGCTGGTGGAGAAGAGGGACACAGTATCCCCAGGGGTGCGGGAGTGTGGACGTGTTCAGATTGCAGGCTGTGCCTGGTGCTTAGGCTTTGTGTGACAGTGACAGCACGAGCCCAGAGGGGTGCCAGGCACGTGGACCCCTTGGGAGAGGGGAAGAAGAGCCCTGCGTACACCCCGCCCTCCAGTTGGGGAGTGTCTTACTCTTACGATGTAAAATTCTTCTTCCAAGGCAGAATCGTTTTCAGGAACCGTTGGCTTAACACCGGCTGTGTTAACTGTCCCATAACGAAAAGTACGCGCTGAGGAGTCTGAGCGCGACTCCGGCATCGTTGTCCTTCAGTATCAAAATCCAAGCTTTCTTTACTGTCCCCCTTTCTGGTTCTGGCCAGCCAGCCACCCAGCACACGTTTTTCGTGGGCCTTTGTGGCCGACAGGTGCCAATCCTCGACAGGATCGAATGGTCCAGTGCTGAAGGGAAGTACAGCAGATGGATGGAGAAGCGCTGAGCGGAGCTGCCGCGGGGTGGCATCCCAGGCGAGAGCTGCCTTGTGGGAGTCTGTGAGCGCTTACTAGGAGGGCGCAGGAGGGGGAGGGGGTCTCGTGTGCGGGTGCAGAGTCGAATCTGGGACCCGACTGGAAAGAGCCTGAAGACCCTCCGTCACTCCTCAGGTGTTCATTGAGCACCACCGTGTGCCGGGCCCCGTCGGGTGTATGCCCACCGAGCGTCGCCGTGTGCCCCGGGCCCCATTGGGCGTATGCCTACTGAGCACCACTGTGTGCTGGGCTCCATTGTACGTATGTTGGGGGCAAGGCAGTGAATGGGTGAGGTCCATGTCCCCAAGAGGCGAATCTTCTAGCGAGAGAGCAGGCAATAAGCAAATGAACAGGAAAGCCAGAGTGTGACTGGGGAAAAGTGCTTTAAAGGAACACACGGGTGCCATGCAGTGAGCAGGGTTATGGGAGACCAGGGACACCTCTCAGGCAGTGCTGGCAAAGCTGAGCCCTGAAGGATAATAAAAAGCCAAAAGGTCAGAGGAAATAGCTGGGGCAGAGGGGCAGGCAAAGGGCTCAGGCTGGAGAGTGTGCTGTTGGGTCTCAGAACGGGGAGAGGGAGAGGAGGCACTGTGGGAAAGGTAGCAGGTGCCAGATGGTGCCCCTCTTTCCAGGAAGCCACGGTCAGTGTTGTAGGTTCATTCCAAGTTTGAGATGATGCTATGGAATGCTTTTGCCAAGCAGTAGGGAGCATCAGGACACCTTGGAGTGAGGGCGCACACAGGTCCCTGGTTGTGCCTGTGCCGTGTTCAGGGAAGATGGGGTTCTTCCGCTGGCTTCGTGCAGGTCCGGTCAGCACTCAGGAGTCGTTGGCCTGGCCCGGTGTCTTCCTGGTCTGCGCAGCAGATCCGTGTTCCACTCAAACTCCCTGGGGTCAGGCTGGCCTGGGAGCATTGGCCTTGTCCTCTGGGCAGGAGGGGAACTCAGGGCGGGGGAGGGGGGGGAGACACAAACGTGGGTGGGAAGAGGTTATAGGCCGTGGGCTTGGACATAGGGGACATGCGTCCTGCTTGGATTCTTGTCCTGCTCCTTGCACGAGATAGAAATGGGTCTGATCTCTAGAAGGTGATGCTAAGACTGGCCTGGACCCCTCAGGGCTTATCAATTTGGCTGCTGTGCTAAGACAGGTACCCAAAGCTCTCCATCGCCTGGCCCTGACTGCCTCCCTATTCTCTCCTCCCTGGCTCTGCCCACCCTCTCCTCCAGGTCCCTGTTTTACTGAGTTTCATATTTCTCTTGCCTTTGCGTAGAGCCTGTGCCCACCGGCTTCTGCTTCTTTTGCCTGTCTTATCATCCTTATCCTGGAGAACCCACAGACCGCTGGGGCGGGCCTCCCCTTTGTCCTGGTACACAGCACTGAGCTCACTGTCCTGCCTTCTGTTTGCTTGTTTCCTGCATAACTGTGGGCTCCCTGATGGCAGGGACCAGCCCTGCTCACGTCCCCAGCCCCCCAGCTCTGCACTAGTACCAGCACATGGTAGTGTCAGAGCCGAAGAGGGGGTCAGGAGAGCTACAGAGGAGGGTGACGCGGCCTGCTGGCCGGTCGTGGGAAATGGCAGTTTTCCCATGGGCAGCTTGCCCCCCCCACCCCGCCTCTTTTTAAAAGTAGGATCCCCTAGGGGCGCCTGGGTGGCGCAGTCGGTTAAGCGTCCGACTTCAGCCAGGTCACGATCTCGCGCTCTGTGAGTTCGAGCCCCGCGTCGGGCTCTGGGCTGATGGCTCAGAGCCTGGAGCCTGTTTCTGATTCTGTGTCTCCCTCTCTCTCTGCCCCTCCCCCGTTCATGCTCTGTCTCTCTCTGTCCCCCCCAAAAAATAAATAAACGTTAAAAAAAAAAATTTAAAAAAAAATAAAAGTAGGATCCCATGCTTGACTGAATCCAGATCTGAGTGAGGTAGGGGGTTGGCACGGTCTCTCCGGGCAGTTGCGGTGTGCGTGGAAGCATGGGCCTGGGGCACTCCAACCTCTCACTCAGAAAGCCCAGATTCTTGACCTGAGGGTTGGCGTCCCTTGGTGAGCTGAAAAACTGCTGACACTGGGGACCCCTCCCAGAAGTACTGATTCCGTTGGTCTGGAATGTGGTCTGTGTGTGGAGGGCCCTAGGAGCTCACCATGTGAGCATCCCGATGGAGCAGTTGGTGACAGGCCTGCCCTCATGCTATGAAATACTAGAAAAAATGATTTAAATAACGGTTGGCAGGTAATAAAACAAAACCAAAACCAGAAATTCAGCACGGCGTCATGCTCCCTGAGAGGAGAGAGACAAATGAGGTGAGCCCTAGGATTGCCTTGGCGTTGGGCCAGGATGTGTGGGGAGAAGGAGCTGGAGCAGAGCAGGGCCGTTCTCCCGAGAGGAGGGCACGGAAGTCAGAGCTCAGGGAGGTCGAGGTGGCTGAAACTGCGCACGGAGTCCCAGAGGAGGATCTAGCAGAGAGAGCTCCAGAACCTGCGTGGGGGTCACCTCGAGCTCGTTGCTGAATCCTAAGCCCTGTGCATGGAGGGAGAGACCCCTGTAAACCAGGAAAAGAGCTTCCAGGTGAGCTGGACGATCCAGGAGCTCACGCGTGGCTGGGAAGCATTCACGTTCTTACCAGCCTGAGTGCAGAGACCTCCGTATGGGCACCTGCAGCCTTCTGTGGTAGAAACCACGGCAGCGGGGGGTGGGTCACACCTCAGTAGGAGGGCCGGCCCCATGCTACGGGACAGGCTGCTCTGGACTCCCCCTAAGAGGGCTGAAAGTCAAGCCGTGCAAGGAGCATGCCGGTCCACAATACCTTAACAGGCAGGCAAAGCCGACTTCATTCTTCAGCGGGCCCTCAGCAACACGGGGCGTGTGCTGTCCTGCAAAATCCAGAAACATGGGAGCCATAAGGTGGAGGAGAGTCGGCTACCAGAACAGACTCAGGTGACACAGAGGTGATGGCATTAGCATGCACAGACTTGGAAGTAGTTACTAGATTTGTGCTCAAGGATTTAAAGAAAAATGTAAACCTAATGAAAGAAATGGAGGGGGAAGAACAAAATAGAACTTTTGCTGAAAGTCCACCTGGAATTGGTTGTGGAACATATGAAGGAATTTTAAAACCATAAGACAACCTAAACTGAAACGTATGAAAATTTGACCAAACAGAAGCAGGCGTATGAAAGACCAGCACACATGTGGAGCCATGGCCAAGGTCATAAGTGTTCAGGGAAGAAAACTCAAGACCACGGGTAGACATTGCTACACACACAGTGCCCTGGGAAGCCGGTGACGAACCGAGTAGCTGGGACAGTGTGCAGCTGGGGACCGCACGGAGCGGGGCACAGCCACGCTGAAGAGCAGTCAGCAGTGGCCTGCACCACGAAGCAGTCCCATTCCGTGGCCCGTAGCCAGAGAAGTGAAAACTTAGGTCTACACAAGATTTGCAGATGGATGTTCTTTGCAACTTGACTCAGAGGAGCCAAACACTGCAAATGGCCCTGTGTCACATAGGAGGAAGTCAACAGGGGCGGGATCGTGGAGTGCTCGGGCCAGTGACAAGGACCAAACAAGCATACTCTCGGTAATGGGGGGTTTCAGAGATGTTAGGCTGAATGCATGCACGAAGCCGGACCCAGAGAGCGCATGCTGTGTGGTGACGTGTGTATGTATTCTAGAATAAGCAAACCTGTCTATAGACAGCGGTTCTCCGTTCTGCTGGGGGTGTGGGGCTGTGAGTTGTCAGCACAGGGACAGGAAGGAACTCTCAGCGGGTGATGGGGAAGCTCTATGTTTATTGTGTCGATTATATAACCTAATGTTTGCCACAACTCCTTGAATTTGACAGTTTCTATACAACATATCGTATCTACTTGGGTTTCACTGCTAGGGGCTTGAAAAAGCGACCTTGACAACAGGCACCTGTCCAGGAGGTTTGGTCTGCAGCAGAGTTCGAGGACTGCTGCTTCTAAGTACCGAACCTGGCCTCTGCCTGCCCTTTCCATCAGCATTCCAAACTCTCCTCTTCCATCCGCCACACTTCTCGCTCCATCCAGAAGCTCCCATGGCAGGTCCTGCAGTTTCCGAAACTGCTTCCTGCCCCAGCCCTTCTCGATGACCCGCTGCCGTCCTGCACGTTCCCACCCAGTCCCCCCTGCCTAGTGTGTCCTTGTCCCTGGTCTCTCCTGCCTCCTGAGACCGGGTGCTGCCACACCCTGCGTCTCCATGCCTGCCCAGGGTGTCTGCACAGCCCGAGAGGCTGCCTGGTGGGTGAGTGGTGGAGAAGCCCGGTGGCTGGGCTGGAGGAGATGGGGGTGGGGTCTGACGTGGCGGAAGAGGAGGGACCTGCACCGTCCTCAAGGCCCGTGTACCGTCCTCAATGGGTTTAGATTCTCATTCGCAGGCCGACACCAAGCCCTGTGAATGTTGGTGGGGAGGGCGTTCTGGAACTAGCTGCCAACGTGACGCTGCACCCCTGCACCTCATATATTAAAGATTCTCAGAAGCGACTGGGGAGAGGAAATTAATTTTCCGTCCTCACTGACTGATTGTGATCTCAGCTCATTTAAGGGCTGACCCAAGATTCTTCTACAACCAAGCCGGGGACAGCGTCCCAGAAGTTGGGAGGAGACCTGCCCTGTCCTGTTTGCCGCGAGCTTCCTGTATGTGATGTGCTTAGAAAGACAAGAGCTCACAGGCAGTGCCGTCCACCATGTCGTGGACGTGGCCACTCTGGGAGGCATGCCGCCCGGAACACAGTGGATCTGGGAGGAGACTCTCGCACTGCCCCACACCCGTCAGCTCCGGGGGCCAGGCCAGCATGGCTGCACCTGTGCATTTGCCGTCCCCTCTGATGCGACACTGCCAGGCTGGCATCATCCCCCATATCTACAAGGGGAAGCCGAGGCCAGAAAGTAGAGAAGCCGTGTCCACACAGTGGTCGGGTGCAGGGGCCTCTGGGCGCGGCCTGCCGTCTCTAGGGTAGGTCGTCTCCTTGCATCTAACCCCTTGTGCTGCTTTTCTTGGCTTTTTCTGACCTGGTCTCCTGCCTGAAATGGCAATGTTACCTAGGAGCGGTTCGAGGATCTGCTTGGAAGATAGCCTGTTCTCCTAAGAGTGCTCTCTCAAGCTGAATGGTGGGTTCCACATGTGAACACTGAGTGGTTGGTCATGTCCAGCTTGAGAAACAACATGGTAAAATGGAGACAGAACTGGCTGGGGTCAGGCAGAGGTGGTTTCCAGTTCCAGGAGCAGGTGCTGTGGTGCCTTGACCTTTTCAAGTCTCTCTTCTCATCGGTAAAGTGCAAATATGATGACCATCTAAGGAGGCTTCGTGTATGGAAACTTCTAGCAGGATGGTGGACGTCATGTCAGCAGACACTCAAGTGGTGGTGGCCTTGTCAGCTCCACTTTGCCCCGGGCCCAGCCTCCATGTCTGCTGTGGTCCTGGGGGCCGCCAGCTTCTGGAGTCTGGGTCACTGTAGAGTGAATGCACCTCTCTCTAGTCCCCTTCCTCCCCACATGTGAGCCGGTGTCAGTGCTCCTGGGCAGGGAGGAAGAGGCCTCCCAGGGTCGTTCCCGCTTAGGCTGATGGCCTAGAGGCGAGGGGTCCATGGACGGCCCAGATGTCACGTGCAGGCACCAGGCACGACAGCAGGTGCTCAGGCCTTCTGCTCTGAGGCCCACGTCTGTGTTTCCAGCAGCCTCTCCATTCTCTTCTGCCTCCCTCCAGTCCCGGCCTGGCCTCAGGGCCCCAAGAGCTTCCCTTCTGAGGGCCATGTGGTCACAGTCCTGGCCTCGGGATGACTACACATGTGGCCATCACTCACATGCTTTGGAGGAAGCCAGCCTGTGCCGTTATAGAGGCTGGAGCGCAGTTCCTTGGTGGGGTTCTGGTGAACGGAATCACCCCTCTCTCCACGTCTTCTTCCCTGGCACCTGCTGCTTACTAACTGTGGGGCTTACCACCCCGTGCCTCAGTTTCCTAATCTGTAAGGTGGGAATACTGCACACGACCATGGGTCAACAAGGGAGTCTGGGAGCTGTGGGTAGTGTACGTCCAGCACCACAAGCCCGGTGAACATTACCTGCTGCCACAGCTGCTGCTTGCCTGCCAGGAAAAATTGTTTAACGTTGTATTTTGAAATAGTTGCAGATTTCCAAAAGGAGGCGGAAATAGTTCGGAGCATTTCTGCACACCCCCCCCCCCCAAATGTTAATGTCTTCCGTAACTACAGTAAAATGATTAAAACCAGGAAGTTAATTAACACTGACGCGGAGTAGTACGGATCCTATTCCAGGGTCGCCGTGTTTTTCCTTTTCTAGGTAGCCGCTGTCTGGGTCAGGATCCAGGCCAGGACCACACAGTGCAGCAGGTTGATGGGTCTCCTGCAACCTTTGGTCTGGTCCAGGTCCTCTGTCTTTGTCTGTCATGGTCCAGACACTAGCATGCCCTTCCGTTTGGGACTGTCAGTGGAGGTTAGTGGTTTTCGGCAGGAATAGCTCCAGTGATGTGTGCCCTTCTCAAAGTGTCACCCCTCGAGGCACATGGTGTCGTTACGTCTCATTCCTGCTGATGGCAACTTTGATCATGTGCTCAAGGACATGTCTGTCAGATTGCTCAAAAGTTACCAGCTGTCCTTTGGTGATTAACAAATAAGACGGGAGGGACTTTGAGATCGTGTAGATACCCTCCTTCCCTTCTCTTCTCTGACTTCTGCGCCCAGTGATGAGTCCTGCACCTTCGGTGGTGATGACAAGATTTACGAGAGGGTGGTTTTTGTATTTCTACCATCCCTCCTGCCTGTATCAGTGGGAATTCTTTTGTAGGAATGAGATGTCCCCTCTCCTCCATCTACTGACTGTCAGTAGAAGGTCACGGATAGTGGTTTTATTCTGTGGACTGTAATCCGTCACTGCTCTTACTTAATGGGCAAATTAGCTCAGACTTGACCGTTAGACTTTCTGCACATTTGAGGAGGTTTTTGTATGTGTTTTTCTTCTTCCCTTGGAGTCTCCCCACGCCCTCCCCCATGCTGTGTGCTGAGATAAAACTCGACATACTCTGTATTTGCTGTGGTGATTTTGAATTAGCTTTCTAAAACCCCTGGGCTGGGATGCCGACATCTCTGCCGTGCTCGCCTCAAGTCCCAGAGCTCTGCGTGCCCTGGCCCATCCCTCTGGCCACCGCCTGCTTCCCTGCTGGCCGCCTGCCTTCCTCCATTGCTTGTGCCGAGGCTTCCGGTGCTGGGGAAGAGCTGCAAGGGGAGAAGGGTCTCTGTCCCCACCCCTCCGTTTCCCCCTCCCTTCTGCTTCTCATGCTCTGATTACAGTGGGAGCAGCGATGGCTGATGCATCTGGATGGAAACAGCTACACTCACGCTGTGCAGGATCTTCTGTGAGAACTAGAAATACTCAGTTGCTAATAATGAGTTTAAATGTGTGCTCTTCTCATTAGTTCCTTCTCTGCATGTGCTTCCCCGGAAGGATCTCAGGACCACAAAGCCATTTCTACCTTACATGGGGGAGCAGCCATCCTAATTAATTATCTTTAAATAATTATAAATGTCCTTTATCTGCCATTACAAGCAGATCTCTAGTGAATGAAGCTTCCCTTTTCCTGAGAATACGCTGTTGCATGTTCTTAAAGGCAAAACAAAAAAGGCACACTTTACTGTTCGGGTTCAGAGGGGTGGGGGCCGGAAGCCCCCCACCTTTGGAAGGCCTTGGCAGGTGTGGCATCTGTGCTGTCTCCTCCCCTGTGCCAGGGAGCTGACCCTGGTCTAGAAAGCGAGAAGGACCGCCAAGGTGCTAGCTGGAAGAAAGAGACAAACTTGGGGCCTTAAAGGCAGTGGGGCCAACCTCCCCATGTGAGAACCCCCGACCCCACAGTGCCTGCGGGAGCCCTGGGTGTCCACTCTGCCCATCTCAGCAGGTCACACAGTGATCACGGGCCTCTCACGTGGTTCCGTGGTTCCACCATTTTTAAAAAGTGTTCCTACGTTTATTCTGAGAGAAAATCCCAAGCAGGCTTCCTGCTGTCTTCACAGAGCCCGACACAGGGCTAGGTCTCAAGAACCATGAGATCATGACCTCAGCTGAAATCAAGAGTCAATGCTTAACTGACTGAGCCACCCAGTTGCTCCCGTGGCCCTGCTTTTAAAGGCCCACCTGCCCCTTCACCTCTTTCGGGGAGAGGGAAGGGTGTGTAATAATTGGCCCAAATCTCTGTGGCTGGCCTCCAGGTCCCTAATATTTTGCGCAGTTAAGACAAGTGTCTAGAACCAGAGGTCATCTTTCTGGTTAACATCGTGAGCAGAGTGGCCACAAGCCCTGGGGATGAGGTTGTGTCGACACAACAGCTGAAGGTCCGAAGAGAGCCATCCAGGCCTGCTTTAATGATTTCTAGTCCACAGCGAGAAATGGGGTGCTCACAGGCACCCTCCCCCACAGCACGCAGGAGCTCTGTGGCCGCTGGGCATCGGTACTCTACCGAGTGGACAGGGTCTCTTCCCTCCTGGGGCCACTGGTAGTTTCCTCTTGTCCAGTGCTGCCTGGCGGGACCCCAGGCTCAGGACTGGTCCCTTGCTTTGTCCCCTAACCTACTGTCCCTTGCCTTCTTCACTTTGCCTCCCCCTCCACAGATGTTTACAGAGCACTCAGGGTACCCCAGGTGGACGTGCCAGGGACCCAGGAGGGTGGCTTGAGTCCCTGTGAGGACCAGTCAGGGGCCACAAGCCTCAGGTAGTCCCAGGAGGAGGTGTTTGTGCCGTGACACAGGTCAGTCCCCTTTACATGGGGCCCAGGGGAGGGGGGTGGGCGTTGGCTGTCTTGGCGGGTGGTGGGGAAGACCCGCCCGAGGAAATGTGGGTACCCGGGCGGGGGTTGGGACTGGCCGGCGATTCCAGGCGCAGGATGCAAGGAGCCTGGGCTTGTGTTCAGACACATCTGAGTTCTAGCAGATGCCAGTGGGCAGAGTTTCTTCATCTGTGAAATGGAGATTTGCTGTGAGAATCAGGAGACCAGGTTTGTCATTGCTTCGCACATAGTAGGCTTTTCACAGAAGTTCATCCCTTCTTCCCTGTTTCCCCGATGGGAGTTCCTGGACTCGTGTGCCCTGCAGCCCGGAGCACCTGAGACACGTGGTTCGTGCCAGACTCACCACGGTGTTAGAGGGAACTTGAAGTTACTACTCCAAGGACGAGTTCTTCACTGAGTTTTAGGACTCCCGGAAGTGCCACGGAGGGTCACGCCTGAGCTGACCCAGCACATGACGGCCCGGTCCCCTGGCTGATGGCATATGTCCCCTGCACACTCAGCCATTAGGCCGGTTCACCTGGTCTGTACTCGGGCCCCTCGTTTCCGCACCCCCCCACCCCCATCTGCTAACACTGCATGTTTCACATGACGGGCTAAGCATGTAACTTCCACAGTTGGCTCGGTGCCTGTCAGGGCTGGGCCGACTTGTAGTGGAATCGAGGGAGGAGCCGTTGGCCCTCGACCTTGTGCTAGTTCCCCTAACTGTGCAATGAGGACGAAAGCCACCATCCCAGAGTTACCCTGAGGGTTCCGCGAAAGACCCCGGGAATGCCTCGCACGGTGCCGGCCCGCGTAGACACACGCTTGGTAACCCGCCGTTACCTCCAGCCTCTGGCGAACCCCCAGGTTTGGAGGCAGGCAAGGAAGTAGCCCATGTCCTTCTCTTGCAGCTGCCTTTATCAGAGATGGATGAGCAGAAGGGAAGAAAGCCTAATGAGGAGGCCTCTGCCTCTTTCCTTGCGCTGGAGAAATCAGCTGCTGGTCTCCGACGCAGTCCCTGTCACATCCTTTGTCACGCCTGGTGACAGGCTTGACTGCGAGTGTCTGCTCTCAGTGTAGGCTGTCGCTTCCCACGTGCAGACCATCCGTCCCGCGTGCCTTCCTTAGGGCCCCTGTGAAAACGACAGGAGCCCAGTTGCAGTACAAGTAACCTTTGAAAACTCCACCTCCTCAGGCAAATGGCAAGGCTGATTTGGGGCGCATTGATTTTTCCATTTAGCTCAGGGAAGGAGCGTTGACTTTTTCAAGTCAGATGATCTGCCTCCTCTTGCCAGAAGTTATCGGCGTGTCAGGCAGTGGGACAGAGTCTGGGCCAGCAGCCCCAAGTCATGTGTTTCAGTTGTGGCCCCGACCTTCATAGGTTGTGTGACTTTGAGGAACTTACTTGACCTATTTGGGTCTCAGTTTCCATGTCTGTAAAACGAGAGAGTTGAGATGGATGTTGGTAAGAGCCCTTGTCGCATGAAATGGAGGTGACGAGACAGATCTGTAATGGCGGAATACGGGTGTGGACGCGGGACCTGTCCGCTGCACGGCTTGGACTTTGTGTGCAAGCCCATAGTCGGTCTGCCTTCCCTCCACCTCACTCTTCCATTTCTCCCTTTGGGTGAATGATTCTGGAATTCCTATGGTGTTCCAGGCCCGGAGGTTATATGAGATCAGCAGCACCCAATTCCTGGGGGTGGTGCAGACTAATCGGCTAGAGACGGGGATTAAGAGCAGCACAGATTTCTGAGACACTGAGAACTGAGCACAAGTGCCCACCGGCATGGCCATCCACACAGCATTGTGGGCCCTGGCTCCCTCGTGCTCGATTCTGTTCTTCTGATAGCTTTATGCTTTGCCCGCATCCCTTAGCTCACTCTGTAAACCAGCATCTTCCTGCCCCAGAGGCAGGGGTAAGTGCGGGACACCTAGGGTTGCTTTGCAAGGGGTGGGGCACGGCATCTCTGGCCTGTGCTTGCCGGGCACGGTGCTGGGTGCTAGGGCAGTGTGGTTCAGTGGAGAGAGCACAGCTTGGCAGGTAGATAGAATGTTCCTCCTGGGCCACAGATATGCGGAAACTGCCCCACTGCACCCGAGCTGTAGATAGCAACCTTTTTGAACCTTGGTTGGCTCTTCCCTCAGTTGGAGCCTTTGTCCCCAGTTCGTGGAAAGCTGTAAAATTGGATGTGCTGACACCTGTTGTATTAGGGGCATGAGTGACCAGGCTCTGGGCCCAGTGGCCGCGGTCAGTGGTGCTGGTTTCCTTGTCTTCCCGCCTCTCATCCCGCCGGCTGCACAGAGATGGACCACAGGGTCAAAGCACGTCTCTTCCAGAGCTTCCCATGAGACTGTCTGCACAGGTGTGAGCGCTCCCGTGTGGACAGTGGCATTGTTGTTGTCATTGCCCCCTCCCGTTCCCTGACAGTTGATTGGGCACATGGTATGCACCAGGCTCCAGCCCTCACAGCCACCTTGTGAGGTCAGGGTGCGCGGCCTCCTCTTGTAGACAGGGAGTGGGCGCCTTGCCCGGGGACCCACGGTGTTAATGCAGAGCTAGTGGAAAACCAGTATGTGTGTCTCCAGAAGGGTCATTACGGGGACTTCTTGTTGGAAGGAGCTTCAAGCTCAGCTCTTACTGGGTCATGTTTGAAGGTGCACTGGGCTTCTGTGGCCAGCACTCTGTACACGGCCTTGTTCTGGGTTCTGGTTGGGGGCCTGTGGCTTCCAATGGGTCTCCTGTAGCTGGCCATGTGCCTCTGGCCCTTGATGGCCCTTTGATTCCTAGGATGACCTCCTGCCGTCCCTGGGAGCTCAGCTTAGGACCCCTTCCCCTGGTCTTTTCCTCTGTTGACCTTCTGGGCAGTGAGCACACAAGGAACCTGACTTCCTGACCTCTTCTTGCCCACCCTGTCCCACGGAGAGGGGCACGGCCGGCCGGCACGTGCCGCTGCTTCTATCGGAGCCTGATTGGAGTCTGATGCAGCTTCCTGCTGAAGGCACCGGTGGAGCCGGGGTCATAGGTCTGCGTGAGGGTGCGTGAGCCCGTCTCCTGTCAGGGGAGACACCCGTAATGTGTTGTCACTGTTGCTCTCTCTGTAGGGGACTGAGGAGCCGTCTGCTCTCAAACAGGTGGAGACTCAGGAGGAACTAGGCAGTGGTGTTGGAGCCCCTCCTGCCACCCTTGTCTCTTTCATGAGTGGGGTTTTTCTCTTAGTTTGAGTCTCGAGGCCGTCACTGGTTTTCCGCTGCATTCTGGAACCTCTCCCCTAGACGTGATGGGTCCCGCCTGCCCCCTGCCACTGCCACCCCCCAGCTCGGCCTCGGTGAACACTTACGTGCCCACTTCCTCTTGGCTCCTCCTCTACCCTGGGCTCCTCCCCTGGTCTCCTCTCTGCACATTCACGCTGAAGACCTGCCCTGTGTGTTGGACCTGGGTTCATCGAGCACCCGTGTGCTTCTGAAAGGTGCCTCTGTTGAGGGCTGTGTGTGTGTGTGCGCGCGCGCGCGCGCGCACGCATGCAGGCTGTGTGACTCCACTCCCTTGAGCACGAGGAGCTATCTTTAGCTGCTTGCACTTGTCTTGCCCTGGAGGCTGTGCAGGGGGCAGCCTGGAAGCCCATGTGGGGGCTGCGGGCCTGCTTCCCAGGCCACCGGGCTGAGCCAGTCACAAAAGAGACCGGTCCTTCGTCATGGCCCCTTCTGCAGGAGAGCAGGTGGGGTGCTGGGATGTGGCGGCCGCCTCACCAGGCTCTTGGTACACACTTCTGTTCTCCAGAACAGGGGACGTTTCTCCTGGTTTATAGATGAGGAAGTTGAAGTCCAGGGAACAGCGTGAAATACTCTGATCGGGCTTGTGGCTGGTGGAGCTCAGACCTGAACCCAGCTTTTCACGTACAGCTCAGAATGAGGACTGAAGGAAAACCGTTTGTAACTTAGGGCTATTGTAAAGACAGTTACAACTTAGAAGTGGGCAGGGGGGCATTGAACAGTAAACCTCTGTGTTCTTTTCTTCATTCCTAGATTCTTTAGAGAGGAGAAAATGGTCAAGTTTCCTTCTCTGAGCATCTCCCAGACTCTGTGCCTTTCAGCAGGTGTTGGCCTCGCCGTGTCTGAAAACCCTCCCCCGGTTGTTTTCTCGAGAAACGTGGGAAGGCCCTGCAAGGCTGTGGACCCCATGAGCTCTGCTGGGAGGTCCTGGCTGCCAGCTGTCGTGACAGAAGCCCCCGCAGGCTTGGCTGGGAGGCCGGGGCAGGCCGCCAGGCCCAGGGTCCTGACAGAAGGGGCTCAGCGGCATTGAGGAGTCCAGGCTGAGCCCTTCCAGCCCGCCCACACCTGTCTTTCTAGCCTCGTCTTCCAGCAGCCGGGGGTGTCTTGCCCAGGTGTTCCTTAGCGGGGACAGGGGTTTGTCCTTTGGCGTCAGCTCCATGGACCCCGTCTAGAACCAGTCGCAAATTCCTTTTCCTTCTGGTTAAAATTCCGCTGTACTTTGGAGAAGGGCTCTGATCTGTGGACGGTCAGCACTGTTAGAATATTAACTAGGTTCAAACTGTACTCTTGGTGATAACTGCTTTTCATTTTTCTTGGTTAAATAGGCCAGTATTGACTCAGAGCGACCGTCTGGCGGAAGGAGTGAGGTGAGGGACGTAACGGATCTGGGGCTTCTCCCCAGCTTGGGGGCTGAGCGGGGCAGTGGCCTTCCTCCGGCGACCCCGTGGGTTTGGTCTCCCCGGGAGTCCCAGAATGCGCTGCCTTGGTCTCCACGTGGAAGCAGTGGAGCCAGTGACTGCTCCACCGGCAGCCTCGTTTTCTCCTTGCATGCTCACACCTGCCCCTCACGCGGGTAGACCTCCAGCCTGTCATCGCACGCGCTAGAGCCCAGGGCACAGGCCGTGATGCCATCGGCCTGGGTCCTCGGACCTGCGAACGGCAGGCCTTCCCGCACTCAGTCTTCAGGTGCCTTGTCTCCCCATTTCTTTTTCTTTGCACCTGTGCTGGTGGTGGGGTGGCCAGAGGCAGAGACTCGAATGAAGTAGACAGTCAGGTGCCTTGGTGGCGACTTGGCTCTTGCTTTTGTGGGTGAAGTTCTCTGCCCACATTCTGACCGTTTTGTTTTTAATATTCATGATTTTTCATGATAACTTCCTGACTACTCACTAATCCTGGCTTTCCTTTGGCTTACTATTTTCAGCTGACATGGAATGTTACTCCTCTGTAATTTTTATTACTTAACTATTCTTAGTCTTTAGAGTGACGACGTCTTAGGTGAGTGTAATTAGAAATGCATATTGAGCGCACAAGGGATAATTTCCTTACGCGGCTGTGCATTAAAAAAATAGCATCTGCAGGACTATAAGGTTTCCATTTATAATAGAGATTTATTCTCCCGGAGGCTGGGAAGACATAATCCTCGGAAAGCCCTTAATACCGGTGCCGAAGGTATTTCATTCATGCGCTTGCTCAGTGAGCTTTGATGGAGCTCCTTCAGTGGGCAGTGTGCCCGTCTCCGAGCTGGCATTGGGGGCACCGCCTCGCCTGAGGGTCTCTCGGGGGAGGGACCTGACGTTTCAACGAGTCCTTGTGCCTCTGTTTGTTTACAAACAGTGTGTGGCAGGGTCCCAGAGGGTGCCTGGTCACCCCCTGCCTGCACCAGCTGAGTGTGGAATGGCAGAGTCTCCTTACCGATCTGAAGAAGCTAGGTTGGAGGTCCGGCCTCACTGCCGCCAGGTGGGCTCGCCAGGGCCTCCCACACGGTCCTGCATCTGTGCCATCACGGGCCGGGCTGGAGACCCCTGTTGTCACCCGCGGGGCAGGCTGGCAGGGCCCCTGGAGGAGAGAGGGACGGGGTGGGGCCCTCCGTACCTCCTCTTTCCCCGCATCTCACCAGTCAGGGGAGTTGGCTTTAGCTCCCTGTCTCCAGGTGGTGGTTCTCAGTGCGTGGTCTCCAGACCTGCAGCTTCAGACCCTACCTGACCCACAAATCAGAAAACTGGCGTGGGGCTCAGCAGCCTGTTGGAGCCGGCTCTGTAGGTGGTCCTGATGCAGGCTGTCGGGCAGAGCTCTCGTCGGCACACATGTCGGTAGGGGGGTGCTGGTGGGCCGCCGGGCCGATGCCTTGGGCCTCGGGGCGCCGGGCTGCAGGCTTGTTGTGTCTGGTTGTGGTGCCCCGGTCTGTTTACCCGCCACCCCCCCACCCCCATGGGTTGTACCATGCTGTTTTCTGTGTGAGCTTGGGCATCGACAGGGTGAGCGGTTCTCATGGCCAAGTCCTTCATGTGGGAACAGGAGAGTAGAAAATGAGGGTTCTCTGCAGAGATGTGGCCGAGGATGTGCGTCCTGGCCCCCCTTTGGCCTCCTCTTCGTCACTGTGAAATGTGGCCGAGCTCTTCTCTGAAAGATGGTGAGGCTTAAACCACATGATGAACAAACAAAACTGAATCAGTGTTTTGTGGTAGATGGTCATTCAAAGGCGGTTTCCTGTTGGCCAATAGGATGAGATATTCTGGAGGATCTCTAGCTTGTAGACTAGAAGAAGGAACCCCCACTCCTGGAGTTAGCTGCCACTACCACTTGCGGGAGCGCCTCGTTTTGTCTCTGTGCCCAGCTTTCACCCCGTCGTGGGGATGACGGACATCCGCTCAAGAGACAGAATACGGGCTCTAGGTGGTGGCCTTTTGTGCCAGCTGAGCCAAGAGATATTCCCTAAAGCAGTTGGTAAATTGATTCACTGTGGGGACAAAGGACTGAGGTCCCGAGAGAGGTAGGTGCTCACCAGGGCCACTGACTCGAAGGGTCCAGAAGTGCCATTGCTGGCCAAGTAGGCAGAAAGGTAGTGTTTTCTGTTGAAGGAAAAGTTTTCTGGAGTGGGAAAGAAGCAAAGGCCACCGACCGGAAGGGCTGCCGAACCCCGAGCAGAGCAGCAGAGACGAGGGAGACCAGGAGCAGCCCAGCTCCAGGGAGAGCAAGTCCGGTCTGGTGGGAGGCTTTGCCACAGTCCCAGCCGTGAGGCCTGAGCAGCCTCATCTGGCTTCGGTGGAAGGCCCTTTCCCCACTGACCACCTGCTCTCAGCCGGGTCCGATTGCTGGAGGAGGTGACATTGCAGGAGAGAGAGAGAGCACAGGCCTGGGGGTCAGAGTCCAGCTGAGCCCTGCCCCAGGACCTTGTGGCAAGTCCTTGAAGCCATGCTGAGGCCCTGGGGGGACTGGGAATCTGTTCCAGGGGGCACCTGGTACCATCCCTGGAGCACGTGTGTGCTCTGCAGAGTAGCTGCATTGTTGACAAGTTTTTAGTTTTTCCTAAAGTCCAGGCTCTAGAGTCCTTGATGTATCCGTACTTTCTTCAGTGTTGTGTTTTGAAACATTTTAAGCACGAAGTTGAAAGGACAGTGCAGTGAGCAGCCGTGCTCTCCGCCTTCGTCCTTTGGGGAAAGTGGAAGTACGTTCAGAAGCAAATGGAAGGCTTGATGCTGCGTTTCCCCCCCCCCCCCCCAACTTGGCTCCCAAGAGCAGGGGCTGTTTCCTGAATCTCCGTGGTGCCGTTGCCATGCCCGTGGCATCTAGTGTGGGCGCGGTGGCCTCATCCAGTACGTGTTCTGTGTTTACCTAGTAATGGTTTGTTGATAACCTTCCTTCCTGATGGATAAAGAATGCCTACTTCAGTTTATAGCCCCTCCTTCCAGTATAGCTTGTTCTCAGGTGTTTTCTCTGTTTTGCTTCACCGACAAGCTGGAATAGATCTCAATGCTGTCTTGGGCTCCTCTCGGCATGTGACCACCTTTAGAAAAGGTTTAGGATCCTCTCCATAGGGGGTTGGTGTGATAGGAAGCCTTGGCCTTGGCCAGGTCAGTTGTTCCTTTCTGGATCTTGGGTTCCCCAGGTGAAAAACAAGGTTGCTGACTTGATTCTTTCTTTCATTTCATGTTTTATTTTTTTATTTTTGAGAGGGGGAGAGATCGCACGCAGGGGAGGGGCAGAGAGAGAGGGACACACAGAATCCAAAGCAGGCTCCAGTCTCTGAGCTGTCAGCGCAGAGCCCGATGTGGGGCTCGAACCCACGAAACACGAGATCGTGACCTGAGCTGAAGTCGGATGCTTAACCGACTGAGCCACCCAGGTGCCCCTTGACTTTATTATTTCTAAGGCCCCCTTTTAATTCTAACTCTTGGTAGCTAAAATCACTGAATTCATGCTGTCAGGAGGGAGAACTTGAGAGGTCACTGGGGTCATCTTTGCCCTGCAGTGTGGCCTCTACGGCTGCTCGCTATTTGAACACCTGTGCTGAGAGCGCATCGTTTCACAGGACTCCAGTGGTTTGGCGCACTTCACTGTATATACATGTTTATTTTGTTTTCCTGCTGGGCACCGTGCATCCGTTGGATTGATCCTAGGGTCCCTTTCTCAGGCACCTGGGGATGGAAGCTGCCTGGGAGATGGCAAGTATGTTGGGAATGGAGATGGCTCAGGGAATCCCTGTGGCTGAGGCCTCATTTTCTTCTGCTGCTTCAGTGGTCATCCGTGGAGATCATACGGACTTTGGGGTCCACCATGAAGTTGTAGCTAAATTCCTACCTGGAAATTGGCTTGACAAGCTCTCTGTTGAGGGTAATACAGCTTGTAGCATCCAAGGTTCCTAACTTTGAGTGGGTACCTTCATCACGGGTTCAGCAGTCATGGGTCCCCTGGTAGCTGGGATACCTTCCAAGGGGCCCTTCAGTGCCTACACCCCCACCTTCTTGACGCCATCAGACTTGGCTGCCTCTGGACAGTAGGTCATACACCTGACACACGTTTGGCATGGGGGCAAAGAAGGCCTTGCCAGTGTGCACCCGTTCAGCTCAGGGCTGACCTTGCCACTTGATCACTGGCCTTGGTAGTGTCAGGGATGCATCAGGCATGACGTTCTGAGCAAGGCCACCAAGTGGGTTTTTGTCAAAGGGGTCACTCGGTCTTCTGGGAAGCAATGTTGGTACACATTGAGGTCATGAATGTCTCGACCGTGTCATAATTGTCATGGATCATCTTGGCTAGGGGGGCTTGGGTGGGAGGCAGTTGGTGGTAGATTAGGCACTGCTGATAATCTTGAGGGAGTTTTCATGCTTCTTGTGACTCGTTCTCAGGACGGGAGAGAAGAGATGCTAGCTCCTCTGGTTCTACTTTTCGGGTGAGTCTGGCAGTTTCCAAGACAGCTGTAGGCGCCACAACATGTTAGTATTAACATCACTCCTATTGGTGTTTGTGTGGGTGGGTTCCTGCTCCTGGAAGATGGATACAGGGTTATCCTTGGGTCACAAATTCTATTTGCAGCCTGGACGGACCTTTCAGACTTGGGATGGGTGGAATCTTATTGGAATGGGCAGACCATGCAATTGTTAAACGAAGAGATCAATGGAAAGGTCAATGCCGAGATCATTGGACACTGTGTCCACTTTTCCAGAGTTGAGAGAATTCCTGGGTAGAGCAGATGTCTAACCCATCCCATTCCATGTGCTCGGAGCATCATCAGGTCCTAGGGATTTGGCTGCTATGATAGCAAAAGGTGCCACTTTCTGCTGGGCAGAGTGGATCAGAGAGCTTCTACTGGGGACCTTCCATGTGCACAGACAGACATCTTAATGTCAAGTCTTCTGTCAAAACATGGAAGTAAAAATTAGGGAAGGAGAAGTCAGGTGCACTCTATGGTTTAATGACTGGAACATAAGTTTTGGATTTATATATAGCTGGCATTTGTAACTATTTAGCTATAGGGAACATTAAATCATTCTGTTTAAAAAAGTGTGTAATAATTGTGTATTTTTTTTTAAACCTCACTCAGGGAAGCACTTAATGTGCTGGGAAATCCTCCCACTGTTTATCTGGCTTACTTACAGTTCCCCCAGATAAGAATCTGGCTACTTAAGCCTCATTAACAAAAAAGTATCCTTCCTTCTCTGTGAATTAAGCCTTTCTGATTCTTGTACCTCTCTTGAGTAAAGCCCAAATTGCATCCCAACCATTTGAGTAAATGAACTCCACATTTCCAGCCTTGGTTAACAGACCACATGGCCCCGTGCCTATTAGAGTGGCAGCATGCACTGGAAGTGTGGGGGACCGTGATCCCTGTCTCTAAGGCTGGAATACTATTAGGGACGTAATGAACGCGCTGCAGTGTGACGGATGATGCCAGGGCTAATGAGATCAAAGACCGACTTGTCACAGATGTAACGTTGGAGGAGATGGCACAGTGCATTTGATTTAGGGCCACGATTCTACGGTGTGGATTTAGGCTCTTTTTCCCCTTCCATGTGATATACTCAGCTTTCCATGAGTACCAGGTGCCAGAGTCTAATGTTGACATGTTCTGAGTCCTGTCTCTGTGGCCCCACGGTCGGGGTGGGAGCTGGCCCACTCTGAAGCACTGAGTTGTGTCCTGTGGATGCGGTGCAGGATACTGCATGCCTCCAAGGAGGAGGGTGCCTGTCCCCTGGCTCTGAAGGTGGAAACTGGGGACGTGGATCTGACAGAGTAGATTGTTTCCTACCAAGATGGCTTTGTGCAACTCCCTCTTGCCTTTCTTAGTGTTTCTGCTTGACCCTACCCAAGGCCATTGTCATGCCTGATGCTGGGTGCTTGTAAATGCAGATGACTGCCTCTCTTGAATCAGTTGCTGTGTCTTCTGTTTTATTCTTTTTTTTTTTTTTTAATTTATTTTGTAGTCTGCTCACCTAGCAGTTTGCATGAGCCAGGGTCACGTGGTGTCCATGCACTCACATCCTGTGTTTGTTTGTTGGTTACTCACTGGAGATGTTCTTCATTTGCACTGTTGTCAACCCAGACATGAAGAAGACCTAGCTAGTTGGAAACATGAATTTGTACCACAGGGAGATAACACATGTGCCAGAATAATGGTTATTCAGAAAAACCGACAACACCTAATGTTGGCAAGGATGTGGAGCCACTGGAACTCTCTTATGTTAGCGGGAGTATAAAATCGCAAACCTAATTTGGAAAACTGCCGTCTTCTTAAAATGAAATACACACCTGCTGTAATGACCCAACAAGTTCACTCCTAAGTATATATCTCTGAGAGATAAAAACATACTTTCACAAAAAAAAAAAAAAAAAAGAAAAAAGAAAAAAACTTGCTTGAGAATTTTTTAGTAGCTCGATTTTTATTTTCTTCAAATTGGGAGCAACTCCAATGCCTGTGAGTTGGAGAATGGATAAACAGCTTGTGGTAGATTTATACAATGGAATACTACTGAGCAGTGAAAAAGTAACTATACATCTGTAGCTGCCATGATATATATCTGTGTACACACCATAATGGATGAATCTTGAAAACATGTTGCACAAAGGAAGCCAGTTATGAAAGAGAACATACTGTATGATGCTCTATATGTGAAATTCAGGCGAGGGCAAATCTGTGATAAAAATGTTCAGAAAAGTGGTTGCCCAGGAGAGTGTATCTGTCTTGGATTAGAAGGGAGCACAAGGGAGCGTCCTTGGTTGGTGGACGTGTTGTGTATCTTTATTAGGTAATAGTTACATGGGGCATGCGTGTATCAAAGCTTAATGAATTGTATACTTGGTTGAATGCCTTTACTGTATGTAAGCTTACCTCACACCAAAAAGGAAAGCCTAACAAATATCAAACTCCAGTTAGTAGATTTGTTTTTTGTTATAGTGTGTATTAGCAATTATGATACTACTTTCTATGTATTTTATGTGTGAGCAATTGAGTAAGCATATTGAGGATGATGGGACCTCATTTCTCCCAATTAAAGAAGGTTGTTACAGATGTGGAAAGGGGAAATTTGAGTGAATCTTAGGGTGGGAGTCTGGAACCTGAGTTTTCACTTACGAACTCCCAGTTTGTGGTGTATTTCTATATTGTTGTCCATATATATGCAAGTGACTGTATAAAACTAGATACGGAAATAGGTATCGGTATACATAAACACATGCATATAAGCACAGGCATAAGCTCACACTTGAGGTTTGTTCGTGGAAAAAGCCCTCCAGCCGGAGCATCTTAGTAGCATTGAGCACAGTGAGCACCTATTTCTTGTTAACATTCCCCACAAAAAAGACCCTCAGCCTTCTTCAAAGAAATGGTAGATTTCTAGGGCAGGGAACACAGAAGATGACCCTGGAACATCCTGTTGTTCTGTAAAGTAAGGAATTGCTTAAAGATTGATGAGGGCGTGTCAAAGGACACAGCAGCCAGCCTGAACAGATGCCAAATCTGGGACCATCTGCGCATCAGCATGAGTAATGGTGGTAACAGATTATAACCCATTGAATAAAACAAGGAGCCATTAATCTGTGTGCATATTAACCAAATAAACAGGGAAGGAAAAGGTCATGTAAGTAGATTGGCATCTAATAAATGTGAAATGATGATGTTAGAAGACTGTGAGTGGATGGTACAGTAGTGGGTGAAAATTTAATGAGGAATACAGTATTGACCAATCCTCAAAGCATCTGCACACAAATTACTTATTGATTACTGGGGAAAAATGAGGAACTAAACAGAGGAGAAACCTTGCAGACATTCTCCTTAGCGTATTTATCTATATATAAGTATGAAAGAGTGACAGAGAATTATACAACAATGGGATAAAATGTGAACAATTTTTGAATTAGGTCATGGGGAGGTTTTTCGTACTTTGAACTTTCTTGTCATTTTGAGATAATATTGAAGTTAAAAGTTTAAAAGATTAACTTTAAAGCACTAGGGAAAAAAATTTTATGACCTGGGAGCATGGAGGGTGTTTCCAACCATGATTCAGGAACCATAAAAAATAAAGGTGCAAGGGACATAAAAAATTGATGCATTAACTAGAAGAATAGTAACCATTTCTGCAAGGCAAATAGCACCAAAGACAGCGTCCAGCTGTGAAAAATGTTTGCAATTTCTATCACAGGCAAGGAGTAATTCCCTTAATATATAAAACCTTTAAATCTGGAAGACTAATAGGTCAATTTAAAAAAATAATAATTTGTTTTTAAAAACCTCAAATGATGAGAACATATACTTCTCAAATAAAGATGTGAAAATGGCTCCTTTTCTTGGTACCAAAATCCGATTGACTTGGTCTTTTAACAACAGTCCCAGGCACACCTGCCTCCATGCTGCCCTAGTGTCCCAAGCCTTCTCAGCCACTGAGGGACTGTTGTGCTTCTGGAGTAGGAGCCATTTGGATGGCTGGCATTGCTTAAACCCATTTCTACATTATTGTGGATGTACCATTTAATTTGTAGTCACTTGGCATCTTTAAGGCATAATTAACACCGAAGAAAGACTGGCTGAAAGTGCTAATTAACTGGAAAGTAATGGTATGGCTTTCATTTGTATGTTTCTCTGACCTTACGTAAACCATAGGGCTGGTCTCTTGGGAATGAACCCCAGCTGGGACCTCTGGTCCTGAATGTTTGACTTCTTAAATGGATCATATCACAGCTATTAATCTTATGTCCTATCACAGAAAGAGAGCAGAAGGAAATCTGTGGTGACAGGTCCAATTAGGGTCTTTAAAAATTAGAGATCTATATCTTATAAATTAGTTAGGATACTGTATAAAGGTGAGGGTGTCTATCAGGCAAGAGCCTTAGTTAGATTAGAATCATGAAACATGAGATTAGTAATACAGAATGAATAATAACAGTTCACCGAGAAACTGGTAAGAACCTTGGGTAATGTCTGGCACAACCCTGATTTTACAGATGAGGATATGGGGACCTGGAGAAGGGACATGACTTTACCGAGATTATGTGAAGTTTTAATTGTAGTAAATCATAACTTCACTTGATGATTTTTGCTGTAGAACCTGGAAATCCTGACTCCTGGATCCTGGATCCTGGAAATCCTGGAATCCTTTGTCCTTAGACGTGAGCAGTCCCACATCGGTGTGGCCCACACTGTTACTTGGAATCTTCTGGTGTAATGTTGGCAAATGATTGTGTACCTATTAATGGTCAGGATCAATTTGTGAAGTCAACTTTGAGTGTGAATTGCTTTCTATAAAATTCAGCCACGTTAACTGTACAGTTTGATGAGTTTTGACAAAAGTGTATCCCTTGTCACCGCCACTGCCGCCATAATGTACAATATTCTCATTACCCCCCAAAGTTTTCCTGATCCCGTTACAATCAATCCTCTCTTGTCCCTAGCCCCAGGCAACTACTGACGGGTTTTTTTTTGTCACTAAGGACCAACTTTTTTCCAGCATCTCATATACAGGCAAGCATATAGTATATCCTACTCCCTTTTTTACTCAGAATAATGTTTTTGAGATTCTTCCATTTGTGTGTATCAGTAATTTGTTCCATTCAGTTGCTGAGTAGTATTTCATTTTATGGACATACTATGATTAATCTAGTCACCCGCCTCTTCCTGGACATTGAGGTTGTTTCCAGTTTGGGAATATTATGAATAGAATTTCCATAGATATTTACATATATGTCTTTGTGTGGATATGTGCTTTTGTTTTTCTTGGTAAGAGTTTTGTTGTTGAACAGTATGTTAATTCTTTATGTTTGGAAGGAATTTTGACTAGTTGTTTTCTGAAGTGATGGTACTATTGTATATTACTACGAGCAATTTCTGAGAGTTCTGGTAGATTCCTTAGGATTTTGTTTTTATATGATTGTGCTGTCTGTGAGCAGACAGTTTTACTTTGTCCTTTCCAACGTGTATGTCTTTAATTTCTTTTTCTTACCTTATTGGACTTACTAGGGTCTCAATAACAATGTTGATTGGAGTAATGACAGCTGTGTCCTTGCCTGAGTCCAGGTTCACATTTGTGCAGAACACTTAGTTGACCATGAGCTGTGGTTTTAAAAGTGCAAAAAATTTTTTTCATGAGTGTGTTTTATAGATTGAGGGCATTCCTTTCTATGCCTAGTTTGTGGAGATTTTTAAAACAAAATCATAAGTGGGTTTTGAATTTTGTCAACTGTGTTTTCTGATGTTACTGAAATGATCATGTGGCTTTTCCTTTTTGTCTGGTAAAATAGTCTCTTAATGTTGTGATGACATTAACCAATTTTCTGATACTACCAACCTTGCATTGCTGAGATAAACTTATTTGGTCATGATGTATTTTCCATCTTATGTGCTACTGAATGTAGGATTTTCACATCTTTTTAAAAATTTAAATCCACGTTAGTTAATACGGAGTGTAATGATTTCAGGAATAGAATTTAGTGATTCATCACTTACATATAACCCCCAGTGCCCATCTCCACAAGTGTTCTTTTTAATGCCCATCACTCATTGAGCCTATGCCCCCCACCCAACACCCTGCCAGCAACCCTCAGTTTGTTCTCTGTATTTAAGAGTCTCTTATGATTTGTCTTCCTCTGTTTTTATCTTAGTTTTGCTTTCCTTCCCCTAGGTTCATCTGTTTTGTTTTGTAAATTCCACATGACTGAAATCATGTTGTATTTGTCTTTCTCTGACTTATTTCGCTTAGCATAATGCATTCTAGTTCCATCCATGTTGTTGCCGATGGCAAGATTTCATTCTTTTTGATGGCCAAGTAGTATTCCACCACACACACACACACACACACACACACACACACACACACACACACACACCACATCTTTATGCATTCATCACTCCATTTGGGCTCTTTCCATACTTTGGCTATGCTATAAACACTGGGTTGTGTGTACCCCTTTGAATCAGCATTTTTGTATTCTTTGGATAAATACCTAATAGTGCAATTTCTGGGTTGTAGGGTAGTTCTGTTTTCAATTTTTTGAGGAACCTCCATACTGTTTTTCAGAGTGGCTGCACCAGATTCCATTCCCTCCAGCCGTGTAAAAGGGTTCCCGTGTCTCCTCATCCTCGCCAACATCTGTTGTTCCCTGACTTGTTAATTTTAGCCATTCTGGCCACTGTGAGGTGATACCTCATTGTGGTTTGATTTGTATTTCCCTGATGATGAGTGATGTTGGGCATTTTTTCATGTGTCTGTTAGCCATCTGGATGTCTTCTTTGGAAAAGTATCTATTCATGTCTTCTGCCCATTTCTTTACTGGGTTATTTGTTTTTTTGGGTGTGGAGTTTGATAAGTTCTTTGTAGATTTTGGATACTAACCCTTTATCTGATATGTCATTTGCAAATATCTTCTCCCATTCCATCAGTTGCCTTTTAGTTTTGCTGATTGTTTCCTTTGCTGTGGGGAAGCTTTTTATCTTGATGAGGTCCCAGTAGTTCATTTTTGCTTTTGTTTCCCTTGCCTCCAGGAACACGTCAAGTAAGAAGTTGCTGCAGCCGAGGCCCAGGACGTTGTTGCCTATTTTCTCTTCTAGGGTTTTGACGGCTTCTGTCTTATGTTTAGTCTTTCATCCATTTTGAGGGTATTTTTGTGTCTGGTGTAAGAAAGTGGTCCAGGCTCATTCTTCTGCATGTTGCTGTCCAGTTTTCCCAGCACCACTTGCTGAGGAGACTGTCTTTATTCCATTGGCTATTCTTTCCTGCTTTGCCAAAGATCAGTTGGCCATACGTTTGTGGGTCCATTTCTGGGTTCTCTATTCTGTTCCATTGATCTGAGTGTCTGTTTTTGTGCTAGTACCATACTGCCTTGATGGTTACAGCTTTGTAATACAGCTTGAAGTCCAGGATTGTGATGTCTCTAGCTTTGGTTTTCTTTTTCAACATTACATTAGCTATTTGGGCTCTTTTGTGGTTCCATACAAGTTTTAAAATTGTTTGTTCTAGTTCTGTGAAGAATGTTGGTATTATTTTGATAGGAATTGCAGTTAATGTGTAGATTGCTCTGGGTAGTGTCGACATTTGAACAATATTTGTTCTTCTGATTCATGAGCATGGAGTGTTTTTTCCATTTCTTTGTGTTTTCTTCAGTTTCTTTCATAAGCTTTCTATAGTTTTCAGTGTATAGATCTTTCACCTCTTTGGTTAGGTGTATTTCAAGGTATTTTATGGCTTTTGATGCAATTGTAAATGAGATCGATTCCTTGATTTCTGTTTCTGCTGCTTCGTTATTGGTATATAGAAATGTAGCCAATTTCTGTACATGGATTTTATATCCTGTGACTTTGCTGAATTCATGGATCAGTTGTAGTAGTTTTTTGGTGGAGTCTTTTGGGTTTTCCATGTAGAGTATCATGTCATCTGCAAAGAGTGAAAGTTTTACTGCCTCCTTGCCAGTGTAGATCCCTTTTATTTCACTTTATTGTCTGATTGCTGAGGCTGGAGCTTCCCACACTATGTTGAATGACATTGGTGAGAGTGGACATCCCTGTCATGTTCCTGACCTTAGCGGGAAAGTGCTCAGATTTTCCCCATTGAGGATTAGCAGTGGGTCTTTTGTATATGGATTTTATGATCTTGAGTATATTCCTTCTATCCCTGTATTCTTGAGGGTTTTTTATCAAGAAAGGATGCTGTTATTTTGTCAAATGCTTTCCCTGGGTCTATTGAGAGAATGATGTGGTTCTTGTCCTTTATTTTTTAATATCCTTTATTTTATCCCATTGATTTGTGGGTATTGAGCCAGTCCTGCATCTCAAGAATAATTCCCACTTGATCGTGGTGAGTAATTCTTTTAATGTATTGTAGGATCTGGTTTGCTAGTATCTCGTTGAGGTTTTTTGCATCCATGTTCATCAGGGAAATTGGTTTATAGTTCTCCTTTTTAGTGGGGTCTTTGTCTGGTTTTGGAATCAAGGTAATGCTGGCCTTGTAGAATGAGTTTGGAAGTTTTCCTTCCATGTCCTTTTTTTTTGGAACAGCTTCAAAAGAATAGGTGTTAACTCTTCTTTAAATGTTTGGTAGAATTCCCCCTGGAAAGCCACCCGGCCCTTGTTTGTTGGGAGATTTTTGATAACTCATTCAATTTCTTTACTAGTTATAAGTCTGTTCACATTTGCTATTTCTTCTTGTTTCAGCTTTGGAAGTTTATATGTTTCTGGAAATTTGTCCATTTCTTCCAGATTGCCCAATTTGTTGGCATCTAATTGCTCATAATGTTTTCTTATTATTGTTTGTATTTCTGTGGTATTGGTTGTGATCTCTCCTCTTTCATTTGTGAGTTTGTTTATTTGGGTCCTTTCCTTTTTCTTTTTGATAAGTCTGGCTGGGGCTTTATCAATTCGGTTAACTCATTCAAAGAACCAGCTCCTAGTTTCATTGATTTGTTCTATTTTTTTTTTTTTTCATTTTGATATCATTGATTTCTGCTCTAATCTTTATTATTTCCCTTCTTCTGCTGGTTTTGAGCTTTGCTATTCTTTTTCCGGCTCCTTGAGGTGTAAGGTTAGGTTGTGTTTTTGAGACCTTTCTTCCTTCTTTAGGAAGGCCTGGATTGCTGTATACTCCCCTCTTATGACCACCTTTGCTGCATCCCAGAGGTTTTGGGCTGTTGTGTTTTCATTTTTATTGGCTTCCATGTACTTTTTAATTTCTTCTTTAATTTCTTGGTTAATGTATTCATTCTTTAGTAGGATGTTCTTTAATCTCCAAGCATTTATGGTCTTTCTGAATTTTTCCTTGCGGTTGATTTCAAGTTACATGGTGTTGTGGTCCGAAAATAAGCATGGTATAATCTTGATCTTACTGTACTTGTTGAGGCTGATTTGTGACCCAGGATGTGATCTGTTCTGGAGAATGTTCCATGTGCACTTGAGAAGAATGTGTATTCTGTAGTGTTAGGATGAAATTTTCTGAATATATCTGTTAAGTCCATTGGGTCCAATGTGTCATTCAAAACTATGGTATCCTTGTTAGGATTTTTACATCTAAGTTTATGAGGGAACATAGGTCTGTAGTTTTTCTGTCCATGTAAACCCTTATTTTAGTATTTGGGTAAGACTGGCCTCTTAAAAAGAATGGGGCCATCTCCTCTATTTTCTGAAGGTGTTTGTATAAAACTGTATTGTCTCTAACCTGAAGTGTTGATAGAATTCAGTGGGGCAATCCTCTGAGCTTGGCTTCTCCTAGGAGAGCTGTTTTCAGTTGTGAATCCAGTGTCATCAGTTAACATGGGGCCCTTAGGTTTTCTAGTTTTTCTTGGTTCCATTTGGTAATGTGTTTATTTTATTTAAGTTGAATCTATTGGCACTAAGTTGTTTGCACTATTTTATTATTCTTTTAATGTGTGTAGGGTCTATGCTGACATTCATTTCCTTTTTGATATTGGTAAGGAGTTTCTTCTCTTTTTTCATAGGCCTGACTTAGGGGAATATCACATTTAATGATGTTTTCAAGAACTAGATTTTAGTTTAATTTAGTTTTCTCTATTTATCCATTTCAATTTAATAATTGGCTGATTATGCCCCTCTCGCTGTGATGTTGTTCCTTCTTATCCAACTCCTGGCCTTCCAGCTGTAATAGTATTCTGTATCTCCATATATCCTGGGATATTTGTCTAGAACATGCCATGGTTTATCTTAAGATATCTCTGGGCTTGTGTATTTAACTAGACTTGAATCCCTGTAGGTGGCCTCGTGTCTTCTCCCAGTGTCCCTTACACAGTAGACATGTGTTCACGGTCAGCAAATGAGTACGTGGATGGATGAATGCTCTTCTGAATAGTTTGCAAAAATGGCAAGAGAGAGGGCTATGCAGCCATGTAGCTCTGCATTTAAATCCTGGATGTGCTGTCTTCCTGGGTGTGTGGCTTGGTGCAGTCTTCTGACTGCTGTGAACCTTGTTTTTGAATATAGGACTTTCTTTGTAGGACTCTTAAGAATGTTAGAGTCAATCTATATAGATCACTTATCATAGTGTTTGGTACCTAGTAGCTGCTCAATAAAAGGTAGCCTTTGGAAGACCTTTTATTTTAGCTCAAATAATAAGTTGTATGCCTAGAAGTTTCTTTCCTTTAGTTCCTTGCCCACTACTGATTTCTCTAATAGTCCTTTTCCAAGTAAGGACTGCACCATGTTCTGAGAAGGGGAAGTCTCAGGACAGAATAGCACATTGCTTCTCATTACATTTTGATTGAAAAAAAAGTTTGAGCATCTTGTGTCTTTTGCCTTAATATTGTAATTTTATAGGGCTGAGGAGGCTTTTTTTTTGAAATGAAGGAAGAAAGACAGGAACAATAATTTCACAAAATAATTAATTTGCTTGACTTTTATAAATTATTTTCCCTGTAATTACATCTTTTCCTTGCTTCTTAACAGAGGAAAGACTCAGCCACTTCCAGAAAAACAAAACCACAGACTCTTCCTTCTTTGTAATGCTGTTACCTATCCTGTGTATTTTTTGCTCCATTCCTAGGCGATTTCTACTACATCACATCCTGAAAGTGACTCTTAAGTTTGCCTTAAAAAAACAAAGACCGTGTGACACTTGTGTTACCTCACAGGTTTGGGCATTTCAAGGCTGTTTTTCAGAATGTTTGTTTCCCTGACCACCATGCCTGCAGTGTGGGAAGACTGCCATGTAGATGTTGGCTGATAGGTTGGCTTCGTTTATTAGTTATTTGTTGAGATACTTGTTCACTCACCGTGTACTGCGTTCTCTGAGATCAGGGGTCAACCCTTATTCTGCTGGGAGCATAGAGCCTGACACCAAAAGTACCCAGGAGGGAAAAGAAGACGAATGAAAGAATAGACTGAGCAAATGGAATCTGTTGTATTCAGAAGGTTGTTAGAGAAAGGCTTATTGGGATGTGTGTATGTGGGGGGTCTTGCTACTTGCTGGTGACTAGGGATTTTTCAAAAAGTGTGAGAAACATTCACAAGAAACCAGCAATCCTTTTGTGAGATGATAGGGCAGTGCTTTATACTGTGGGAAAAAGATTTGTGATTTTGCTGAGTCCAAAATAGGATCTTTGGGTATTAAAAAAGGTTTTGTCTTTTGTTGAGCCTTTTTTGAAGTGAGGAAGTGTAGGAGTCATCTTGGATGAGGCGTGGCTTTATCTGGGCCATGAAGGGTGAGGAACATTTATGCAGGTGGAAAAGTGAAATTTATGCAGGTGGAAATCAGTGAAAGTGTTCCTGGTAGTGCACAAGTTGAAAGGAACCTATAAGCCCATACGTGTGAAGGACACCTTAAAGAGGGGTAGGAAGTGAGTTTTTAAAATGTCGCGACAGACTTGGACAGATCTGTCTCCAAAGAGAATCATAAATGGCCGGTGATCACATGGAAAGACGCTCAGTATCACTAGCCGTTAGGAAAATGCAAATCAAAACCAAAAAGAGATACCACTTCACCCCCGTTAGGAGGGCTGTTATAAAACCAACAAATCCACCAAATGGGAAATAGCAGATGTTGACAAGGCTATGGAGGATTTAGGACCCTTGTGCACTGTTGGTGGCAGCTGTGGAAAATGGTATGTTGAGTCCTAAAACAATTCAATATATAGAAATAAATGAATTCCCCAAAGTGTTGAAAGCTCTGTCTCAGAACGGGTGTTTGTACACCCACGTTCATGGCAGTGTTACTATTCACAATAGCCGAAAGGTGGAAGAAACCCAGGTGTCCATCAACAGACAAATGGGTAAAAGAAAATGTGGCCTGTATACGCAATGGAATGTTATCCAGCTTTCAAAAGAAAGTTCTGGGGCGCCTGGATGGCTCAGTAGGTTCAATGTCCTACTCTTGATTTCATCTCAGGTCATGATCCCAAGGTCATGGGATTGAGTCCCATGTTGGGCTCCACTCTGAACGAGGAGCCTGCTTGGGATTGATTCATTCATTCTCTCTCTCTCTCTCTCTCTCTCTCTCTCTCTCTCTCTCTCTCCCCCCCAGCCCTTCCCCCTCCCTCTAATTCTTTCCTCCTTCCTCTTTCTGCTCACATGTGCTCTCTCTCTAAAAGAAAGAAAAGTTGTGACACATGCTACAACATGTATGACCCCTGAAGACATTCACCTGAGTAAAATATACAGTCACAACAGGACAGAAACTGTGATCTTTTTAAGTGAGGTTTCAAGAGTCATCAAATTCACAGAGACAGAAAGAGAATGGTGGTTGTCCAGGGCTGGGGGAGGGGAGCAGGGACTTAGTGTTTAACGATAGAGTTTTAGTTTGGGAAAATGAAGACGTTCTGGATATGGATGGACGGTGGTGATAGTTGTACAGCCATGTGAATGTACCTAATGCCACAGAACTTACATTTAAAAGTGATTAAAATGGTAAATTTTATTACGTATATCTTACCGTGATACAAAATGGGGGCGGAAAAAAGAAAAAGAAACAGGGCTGAAATCCATTTCCCATTTCTTCCCACTTTAAGCCGTGTTGCCTCAGGGTGTCCAATGGTGGGGTTGCAGAGGGAGAAAGGCGTTTGTTTAATGAGCATCTGTTGGTTCTGCTACCTCATTTTCTCCTTGAATCTTCGCTGGAGTCTGAGATAGGCATTCGTTGTTGTCCCTGCGTCACAGTGGAGAAATGGGCTGGGAATGGTGGGCAAGAGCCCGAGACCTGGTGGAGCCGGTGCGTCAGACTGAGCTTAACCGGCCTGCACCCCTCCCCCGTACCGTGCGGCTTGGCCACTTCTGGAGTTTTTTTTCACCTGGCCTTCTCACGGCCAAGTTCTTGTCCCCCTCCCGATGCCCTTTCTGTGACCACTTGCCCATGCAGGTTGTTTATTTTCCAAGTCTGCGCTGCGGTCGCCTCTCCGCTGGAGACAAGAAATCGGTCAACAAAAGCGATAACTAAAGGCTGAACACGGTGTCTGGCCAGGAGGGTTTATCGAAACAGGACTCCTGAACAGAGAGAGGAAGGCAGGCAGCTCCTTCTTCCTGTCGGAAGCGTGGCTTGGTGGCGCTCTTACCAGGGGAGAGGACACGTGCGTCCCCCCCTTGGGCACATGGCGCTGAGGTCCCGGATGGCCATGGCCGGTGCCGCTCTGGTTTCTCTGGCCCAGCGGAGAGCTCGGACTTGCACACGTGTCTTCAGTGGTCCGCTGAGGGCCGGCTGTGGGTACTTTCTCAGACCCCTCTTTACGTGGCCTAGCTGCAGCGGTGGACGTTCTGGCCCTTCATCCTGAGGGTCTGCCTCCCTGGGATTCCCGTGACTTTTGTCTCTCGTTGCTTGTGCTTTTGGGGTCCTACCTGTGAAACCACAGCCTCGTCCACGGTCACGAAGATCTACTTCTGTTTCCTTCTTCCGGTTTGATCAGCAAGCTTTCCGTGTCAAGAACCATACAGTACATACTTTGGTTTTGTCAGCCACGAATGGTTACTTTCATATGTTCTTTGTTTTTCTTTGTTGTTGTTTTAGAGCCTTTTGACTCCGTAAAAACTGCTCTCGGGGGTGTACAGAACCAGGCTTCAGGCTGCTTTTGGCTGGGCCGTAGTTGGCTGGGGCCCATGCTGGGACTTGACTGCAGAAGGTTGAGTCACCGGAGTGAGGAGTTGAGCTGGGTTTGAGATTTCTTGTTGCTATAGTTACTTGGGCGCGCCACAGGCTCCCAAATTCCTCTGCTGTTGTCATATGCTGGGGGGCAGGGCAGAGGGTAGGGGCTGCTGAGGCGCCAGGGCGTTTGCCCAGAGTGGTCTTCCTCCATCCCCAGCCCTTCCTGCACCACCAGGGCTGGGGGCTTTCCATACCGTGTTCCTTCCCCACTGGTGCTGGTGGCAGGAGCAGGTGGGGTCTCCCTGCTGTCCTTGTCCCGCACTGTGCATCTAGGTCTGATGTTATGGGCTCCCTTGGCATCCCTTCTCCTTGCCCACGCGGCGACCTCTCTGCCCAGTACATGGTGGGCATTGTGGACGAGTGGGTTTCCAGCTCTGACAGCATTGGTACAGGATTCTGGCTGGGGACCACCTCCTGCCCTTCCCCCCACTAGAATGGGTATTTATCCCTGCCACTGTACTCTTGGCATTGGTCGCCCCTCCTCCAGAAGCTTAGGATTTTGCTTCAGAGTAGAGAAGGGTCTGCTTGGGGATGGGAGGGGAGTGTGGGGTTGGGGCTGGTGTCTTGGCTTCTTACCTTTATTTGGTGGCTGCTGACTCCCTTCCTCCATGCCTGTGCTCTGGAGGGAGGCTACCTCTGCTTCCCCCACCGCAGCCCCCTGCCCTAGTCCTGTGTGTGTATACCCCGAGAGGGTTCATGGTGAGGAGCCTACAGTGGGTGGGAACTATCTTCTGGTCTGGGTTCCTGAGGGGGTCTTTGCTATTAGTAGAGCCCCTACTCAGCCTTTAGCAATTTATTAACCTTTGGGCTAATTGCTTCCTGCCAGTTGTGTGCTGGCTGGCTCTGTACTTGTTGAGAAGATATCCCTACCCTTTACCTTCCAGAAGGGCCTTGTACCTCCTTGGCCTTCTGGCTCTGTGGTTACCCTGTGACCTCATCTCTTGATGGGTTCAAGGAAGTGTCAGGAGTTTGTAGCTGGTCAGCCTTACTGACTGTTGACCTGGGAGCTATGCTCTACCTCCTGGACAGAAGTGCCACCTTCCCCCAACCCTCTCGTCTGTATGTTGAAGTGATGCTGATTGAAATGTGTTTTTCTCTCAGAAATGCTCTAGGAACCACAGAATAATTTTGGAGCTTTTTTCCATTTGTGCATCTGGGCTGAGGGATGTTGGTGCAGACACAGGGCATCCTAGGAAAGACGGTGCAGGGGCCCAGTTTCCGAGTTGCCCAGTTGGGGTTATCTTCCCTCTTACCTGAGTGAAGCCTGCCTTCTGGAAGAAAGCCCATCAACTTGGCGATTACTAACTACCGTGTTTACATCATTTTAGACCTTGGAAGCTATCCTGAATTTCAAATACTCTGGAGGCCCGGGCCACGCTGAAGGGTATTACAGGAACCTGTCCCTGGGGCTGCACGTGGAGGCTGAGCCGTCTGTGTTCTTCACCCGAGTCACTACTCTGCCGGCGACCAGGTAAGAGGATCTCTGCGCTATGATTGCCTTCTTCTGGAATCTGACAGCACTGCATTTGGAATTCCGACCTCAGGATTCATCTTGGTCCCACCTCTAGTCAAATCCACACCACCGTGCCAAGTTGCGTAGCTTCCCTGGGACTCAGGTTTCTGTATCAGAAAAACAGGCCTTATAAGAAGTGCCTTTTCTTTAGTTGTAGTGGACGGGCTTTACACCTTGTAACGTGGCAGAATAATAACATCAACATTACAACATGCTTGCTTGTGGCCGTCATTGTACAGGACACATTTCCCACTCATGGCCCTGAGGCTGGTCCTGGCTTCAGTCCGATTCCCTCTCCTGCTAGTAGGGGTTCGGCAGGTAGCCACACGTCCTGGGGACTCCTGGAGTCTAACATCTCTTCCTGTGTCACTTCCGGCATCCCTGGAAAACAGCGTGCAGAGCCAGGCTGTCCGGGATCTCGGCACCTCCCCGTTCATGGAGTTCCCAGCCATCTAGAGCCCTGGGCTGTTTCTGCCCAGGGCGCCCATCTTGCACAGACATTTTCTCTCCAGTTTCCTCCTCCAGGCCTAGCCTTCCTCCAGGGGGAAAGAAATCAGACAGCGTGTCTATGTCAAACCCAGAAGTGGCCAGAGGTCCTAGAGGTACTCTGCTCGGAGGCAGGAGAATGACAATATCGCATCGAAAACTTTGAGAGAGAGTCGGGAGTGGTTGGTTCTGAAGGTGGTGGGTGGTATTCCATCCAACCGGGCTGCTCTTCTCAGATTCTTCCTCCAGCGGCCAGCAGCCTGTGGGAAGCAGGTGCAGATTACCACCGAGTACTTCCTATTTATTGTTATGTCCAGTGGTACCTTACATGTTGGGGTAGGATGCAGTGGGACAGTATTACTTCTTCCTCTTTTTTTTAAAGTTTATTTATTTTGAAAGAGAATGCAAGTGGGGGAGGGCAGAGCGCGGGGAGGAGAGAGAGAATCCCAAGCTGGCTTCGTGCCGTCAGCATGGAGCCCAATGCGGGGCTTGAACCCATGAACCGTGAGATGATGACCTGAGCTGAAATTGAGTCAGATGCTTAACCAGCTGAGCCCCCAGTGCCCCTAGTATTGTTTATTCTTGATAGAGTTACGGTGGCAGTGATCACAAGCACCTCTGTAGCCTTGAACTGGGAAAGAACATCACAGGCAGCAGCCCCTGCCCTCCACCCGTGGGTTCCGTGTTCCACAGAGTGAAAGAGAGGGATGTTGCTGCCCACGTTAATGTTGATAAAAAACTCCTTTTAAAGTGATACAGCCCCAAATAATAAGTGTGGTTTTGGTTTATAGGAAAGACCATTTTTCTTCCCAGCCATTGGAGAATGGCTCCGCAAGAATTAATGGCTTAGCTTGGGCTTCTTAGCATCGCATTTCATCATCTGTCACTTTTTTCAGTCCGTGGAGTAATAGTCTTTCTTGCCAAGGCTTGCCTCTGTTTTGCATTTGTTGTATAAAGCATCAAAGCACTTACCCCCGGGGAGGCTGTGACCAGGGCTGCTGCCAGATGCTGTGAGAGTATTTCAGGCCCTTCCTGTGCATTAGGGCTGCTCCGTGATGTACCTGCTGTGTTCCTTTCTCATCCTCGCATCGCCTGCTGCCACTGCTCATATAAATAGTTCTTGGAAGCAGCACAGGTTGTCACTGAGTTGGGTTTTCTCCCCCCTCTTGATACCTGGCTTCCATGTCATGGCCCCTGCAGCTCTCAATGACAATTTAAGATGACAAAAATGCTGCCATGTGGAAAGGAGCAAACACACTTGGAAAAGTCAGTGGTTAGCTCAAGTGCTCTTTGGCTCCCGATTACCCCACCCACTGATTCTACTCTTTCTTGTCAGCCGACATGGTCTTTTTCTTGCTCTCGGGATTGATCTCCTAACCTTCCCTTTCCGTTCCCGCTAAGTCTGATTCTCCCCAGATCCTGTGGATTGAACCTCTGAGACATCTCCTGACCCCCTCTGCATTCCACTGCACGTCTTGGTTACCTTTCCTTGACACTTTAGGAGTAGTTGCCTGTGTGGTCCCCCTGCCTCCAGTTTTGCTCCTGCATCATCCTGTAAATGCAGACGGATTAAAGACTTTCCCAGTACTTGGGAGATAAAGTTCAAAGTCCGTATCGTGATATTCAGAGGACTTAAAAATTTGAGCCAGACCTTTGCCTTTAGCTCTGTTTGTTCCCACTTCCTCCACACATCCAGGCGAAGACACTTTGCCTCTGTCAGCAGCACTAGGTGTATCAAGACCATTTCCTGCAACATGTCTTTGCATACATTTCTAAAACTCTTCTTAAACTGTCTTTCACCTACTCTTTTGGGAAAAGTTTGTTGGCCATTGATGATCTACTACGTCACCAGTTTTGTAAAATTTTCCTGAATGTGACTAGATAGAGTTGGTTAGTCCTTCTGTGGGCCTTGTGTTTCTAGTAAAGTACTTACCAGACTATAAGCCTTTCAACAAGTACCTTGAATGTTTCATTTATTCTTTAAATAAACAACAGTATTTCATATTTTAGATAAAGCACTCAGTGGGGTAGTAAATGGGTAGAGCCCGTCCTTGTGTTTCATCAGCCTGATAAAAGCTAATCAGGCAGAAATAATATCAAATGGAAACATGGGTCTATATTAAGGAATGTTGAATCCTAGAAATGGAAATAGCAAGTGAATAAACAGAAAAGATTCTTCCCCTTGCTTCTTAATTTCTCTAAAAGACTATTGACTATTTAAAGAAAAAATAAGAGCATATAATTTTGTTGTGCATATCATATAGAGAAGTAAAAAATATGTAACCAAAAATAGCACAAAGAAATGGAAGGGAGACGGAGGAGAGGAGGATGGCGGTTCTTACATGCTACTGTTACGATACCGTTTGAAGCTAAAATGTAGTAAGTTAAAGATGCATATTGGAAACCCTTTAGCAACCACTTAAAGTGTGGATAATAAGCCAGAAGAGAGAAAATGAGTTACTAGAAAATGCTTAGTCTGAAAAGGGGGGAAGAGGTGGCAAGTAAAGAACTAGAATCTTAATAGTCGAATAGCAATGTGGTAGACTTAAATCTAATGTACCGAGAATTATATTAAATGTAAATGGACTAAAGACTGTATTTAAAAGTGCAAGTTGTCATACTATAGTAAAACATAAAAACAAACAAACAAACAAACTAGAGACAACTACATGTTTTCTACCAGAAACTCACAATTATGTAGAGTGTATAAGTACAAATATGGGGGTGAAGATATGCCATGCAAACACTTAATCATGAGAAAGTTGGTGTGGGTATATTAATATCAAACAAGTAGACTTTGAGGAGAAAAGGGTAGGATAATTTTATTGATAGAAAGGTCGAGTCATCAAGAGTACATAAAAAGTATAAATGCAAATGTACTTAAAGCATAACTTCAAAATAAAACCAGGATCTTGGGGAGAAATAGAAAATACCAGTTATAGTTGGGTATTTTAACACCTGTATCTCAGTATTTGATAGACAAGCAGACAGAAAATTAGTAAGAATATAGGAAACATGTATACTTGTAGTAAATAATTCCAGCTAACTGATATTTGTAGGACACTAAATGCATATATTAGAAAAGATGAATGGTTCAAAAAAAGGGTGAAGAGTAGTTACCAATGAAATGGAAAATGAAAAAATAATATGTAAAGTATATGGAACTAAAAGTTGATTCTTGGAAAAGATTAATAAAATTAATAAACTATAGCCAGGATGATCAGAATTAAAAAGAGAAAGCACAAATTACTGTGAATGAATCACTATAAATTCTGTACACATTAAAATAATAAAAGTATATTATGATAAATCATATTCTGATAAATTTTACAAATGAAAAATGTTTTGAAAGACAGAAATTACTAAAGTTGACACAAGAAGAAATAGAGTCCTTGAGATAGTCCCATATCAGTTAGTTTAAATTCTTAATTAAAAACTCCCCATGAAGCAGACTTTACACTCAGATGGCTTCACTGTGAAATATATCAAACTTTTAAGGAGAAATAATACCACTTTTACAAAAATTCTTCCACAAGTAGACAAGGGAGGGAATACTTCCAATTCTCATTTTATGACACTGTCTTCACCCTGATGCCAATTGGGAGAAACATTATGAGAAAGCCAATGTTGTGATCCATGTCCTCGTATGCATAATTCTAAAAATTCAGAACCGAATACTAATAAATCCACCCTAGCAATATAAAAGAGATATGCAATATGAACAATTCAGGTTTCATCCAACAACACAAGGTTGTTTTACCATTGAAAAATCAGTGCATTTACTAACAAAATAAAGGAGAAAAATAAGATGTCAGTTGATGAAAAAAATCCTCTGACAAAATTGAACACTTATGATAGAAACTGTCCATAAACAAGGCTCGGAGGAGAACTTGTGCAGTCTGATCTGGATGATCTACAAAACCCTAAAATTATGTAGCTTAACATAATACTTAATTGGGAAAGACTGAGCACTTGTTCTGAGATCAGGACCTGTCAAGACAAGTATGTTTGCTCTTGCCAGTGTATTCATTATTTTTCTGCCATTTCTACCTAATCAGGGCGGGCAATGAGATGAGAAACGAATTAAAGCTGTAAAAATTGGAAATGAAGAACAGTTAGCAATCACATGTGTTTGCATGATACATATGATCATGTACGTAAATATTCTAAGAGATCTACCACCCTAAAGAAATTATTAGAACTAATAAGTTAACAAGATTGCAGGATGATACCATATTATATTCAGAAATCAACTATGGTTTTATACACTGGCGTATAGTAGCAATTAATTTGCAAATGAAATTTTGAAAATATTTGTATTATAGTAAAAAACATTCAACACTTAGGGATAAATCTTTTTAAAGATGATCTCTACCTTGAAAATGTCAAAGTACAGCTAAGGGAAATTAGAGAACACTTAAATAATTGGAGAGCTATACCATGCCTGTTGATTTAAAGAATCAATTATTGCTAAGATACCAGTTGCCCCAAATTGGATTATAAATTCAGTGCAATTCCAGTCAAAATCCCAGCAGGTTGGGTGCCCGGGTGGCTTGGTCGGCTAAGCGTCTGACTCTTGATAGCAACTCAGTTCTTGGTCTCAAGGTCATGAATTCAAACTCCACGTTGGGCTCCACCCCAGATGTGAAGCCTACTTGGAAAAAAAATAAAATCCAAGCGGATTTTTTTTGGAGTACAATTGACAAGTTGTTACAGAAATTATTTCAAAATGTCTATTGCCAATGGACTAGACACACACACACACACACACACACACACACACACACACACAAAGTTGGTGTAGGCGATGATTTTAAGGCAGTGTGCCGTTAGACTAGCTAAGACAGTGCTATTGTTATAGACAAAGGGATCAATGGACCATAATAGTCTAGAGATAGGCTTTTTTATATATGATCAAATGATTTTTAAGGTATGAAAACAACTTCACGTGGAGTGAAAAGGTTTTTCAACAAATGGTGCTGGAAGAACTGGATACGAATGTGGGGAAAAGAAGAACTTTCACCCATAGATTCCATCATACACAAAAATTCATTTGAGATGGGTTCTAGACCTAAAAGAAAAAACTTTGCTACTTTTTCTTTGAAAAGGTTTATAAAGTATCTTTGTAACTTTGGTGCAAAGATTCGTCAGGTGGGGTCAAAGACTACTAACTATAAAATTAAAAAGTTGATAAAATTTAAAACTTCACCTTGTGAAAAGGCAGGGTGCATGCTGTGAGCAAAAATGCATTACACATTTATGCAATGAGGTCTTGTATCCAAAACATAGGGAAGTCTTTAAAAATAAACACTTAGTGACAATTAAAAAATGGGTGGAGGATTTGAACAGGGCACTTGGGTGGCTCAGTCAGTTGGGTGTCCAGGTCTTGATTTCGGCTTAGGTCATGATCCCAGGGTTGTAGGATCAAGCCCCACGTCGGGCTCCACAAACAGATATTCACCCGAAAGTGCTGAGCATCATTCATCATTACAGAAGTGCAGATTAAAACCACAATTAGATACCACTGGATACCCTTTAGTGTGGCCAAACTTAAGACCAATGATACTAAATGCCGGTAAGAATGTGAAACAGCTGGAGCCCTATAAATCACTTACGGGATGTAACGTGGCACCCCCACTTTACACATCGGTCAGGCACTTTGTGTAGAGTGTGACATCTGCCTACCCAAGGACCTCACGGATTTTGACTCAAGAAGAAGAAACATTTATATTCACAAAAAGATGCCTGTAAGAAGTTTCATAACAGCTATCTTTGTAATGACCCCAAACTGGAAACAACCCCAAATGCAGGGGAATGAATGAAGAATCTGTGATATATCCACGCAGACGAACATACTCAAGTGAACTACAGGTATATACGACAACATGGAATAAACTCGAAACTGTGATGCTAATCACTGTATGACTTCATTTATAACAATTTCTAGAAAAGGAAAACTCATTCTGAGAAAACAAGTCTAAACAGTGGTTGTCTATAGGTTGAGGTGGGGCAGGGCAGGGATTGACTTGGAAGGATGAGGCTACAAATTGTGCCAGTTTGCCTGGGACTTAGCAGCTTTTAGGTCCGAAATCCCTTTGCCCTGGGAGAGCCTTCAGTGCTGGGCAAATCCAAACAGGGGGTCACCCCAGAAAGAATAGCATCTTTCTGAGATGGTGAAATGTATATCTTGATGGAGGTGTGGGTTACAGGATTGTAGACAAATGTAAAGCTCGTCAAACTGTGTGTGTATTTCTGGTCTGTGTATTTCATTGTATATGAACTATACCTCCAAAATTTTGTTGTTCACATGCAAAAGTATATGTACAACTGGAGAGAACACTTGATTTTTTTTTTCAATTTTTTAAAATGTTTATTCATTTTTGAGAGACAGAGCATGAGCAGAGGAGGGGCAGAGAGAGAGAGAGGGAGACACAGAATTGAAGCAGGCCCCAGGCTGAGCTGTCAGCACAGAGCCTGACACAGGGCTCAATCTCAGTGACCGTGAGATCTTGACCTGAGCTAACGTCAGACGCTTAACTGACTGAGACTCCCAGGAGCCACAAGAACACTTGATTTTATACTGGAGAAGGAAAGGTGGCAAAGAAAATGGAACATTGTCCAAATTCTTGAAGAATGAGCAAGGTTTCACCACTCATTTGCTGGGAGGAGTGGGGGACTAACACTGGACTTCTGTTTCCTTGGCCAGATTTTGAGCTCTGTGCAGTCCGGAGGCAGGAGGTTAACCTTGGTACCTCAAGGCTTGGCACCTTTGGCCCATGGTAGGGCCGTGTGAAACTTAAGGAGTGATTGGATGAGTATAGACAGTTCTTGACTTACGATGGCCTGACTTAGAATCGTTCAACCTTATAGTAGGGTGAAAGTGATCTGAATTCAGTTTCTACTGTTTTTGTGATTTTGAACTTGGATCTTTTCCTGGGCTAGCGGTATGTGGATACTTGCTTGTTAGGCTGGGCAGTGGTGGGGAGCTGCGGCCCCAGTTGGCCAGTGAGTATGAGGGTCCACGACTGGCACACTGACGCCCATTCTACATCCTCAACGGCCATTCTATTGGTCAGTATGGTAGTCAGTTATATGAGATATTATTAAATAGGCATTTTTGATGTTTCTGCCCAACTGCAGACTAATGTAAGTGTTCTTAGGCACATTTAAGGTGGGCGAGGCTAAACCGTGGTATTTGGTAGGTTAGTGTATGAAATGCATTTCAACTTAGGATGGGTTTATCTGGAGGTAACTCCACTGTAACTAGAGGAAGATCTGTAGATGACAGCAATACTGCATTTTTTCAGGTGTGTTTTGTGTAAAAGGCATTGCTTCTAAAAAATTTTCTTAAGCTCTATTTTCCTTAGAGACCTATGTAAACTACATGGCCTGGAATATAGTAGAATTACCATGCATTTGATTTGGGTACTCGAATTTTGCATTTCATTGAGGTTGATGTGACAGTGTCTCTGGAATTCATTATTTTTTATCTTGCTCATAGGTGATTTTTCTGTTAGCATCATGCCATTTTAGAGTCAAGCATCCATCCCCATAGCGGGCCCATTTTGACTCATTTGCTTTATAAATGAGTTCCAGAGAAGGGTATGTGATTTGCCCAGGTTCTCACAGCTTGCTGGTGACAGACTGGCATCCACGGGTCACGGCTTCAAGACCTCTGCAGCACAGACGGCTGGATGACCCGCAGTACGTGTTAGTTGGAGCTTGTGTGGAGATTCGGGCTGACTTTGGTGCAAAAAAGCCACATACACATCAAAAGATAACTATTGCTGGCATAAATAATCTACTTGGAACCCAAAATATAAATGGATACGAAGGCATTGTGCTCCTTGGGATGGTTCTGTATACCTGCTCCTCTCGCGAATATTGATAACTGATGCAGTTTTTCTCACTGGGAGTTGTTTAATGAGAGTGTTTTAGGAGTGAAGGGGGATGGGAACTCCTATTTATTCAGGGCCTGCTGTGTTCTAGGGAGTGACCTAGGTCTGTCGGGCTCAGCGTCCTATTAAACTCCGTACACCCTTCGAAGTCGGCCTTGCTCTCTGGAGATGTTGCCTGAGCTGTACGTTAACGAGTGGAAGAGGTGTGGTGTGCTTTCCGGCCTTCTGGGCACCGTTTCTGCCAGCGGTCCTCTGAGCTGGGAGCGCAGAGGCCTGGTTCTGGTCTGCATTCTGCCCCTCACCCCTGCCATATCTTTGGAGGCGGCTGGCTCTCCCCCAGGTCCGCCTTCCTGCCCCTCACGGGAGTGCTCGGCGTGGCCCTGCTCACCTCACCCGGCTGATGCGAGAAGCAGAGGACGCCACGGAGGACGCAGGTGTGTTCTTGACCCCAACGCGTGGTGAAGATGGGAGGCAGAGCTCTCTTTGCTCTTTCCCCCCACTTCTCCCTCAAGGGTGTGCATGGGTCTCAGATGACTTGTATTGAGGAGATTGGTTGCTTTGAGATTCACTCGTTTCACACAAAGCTGGCTGGTGTGTTGTTAGGGAGCAGACTGAAACGGATTGGGCCATGCCACCCCTGTCTGAATGCCCAGCCCTCGTCTCTCCTGAGGAGCAATTTCTTTCTAGTCTGTTAGAATAAATGATCCAATCTCATGCATTGCTACTCTGAGCTATGTGAAAAACACTCTCCCCTGCGCAGGGCCAGGGTGTAATCGTTACTACGTTATTAAGAGAAATCCTACCACTTGACACATCCCAGCACTTATCCCTGGCCGTTTAGAAAAGTTCCATTTCCCCCCATGGGGTAAGACCGCTCAACTCTGTAGGGAACATGTGCTCACAGACCCATAATAAAGGCAATCTTAACGTTGGGCTGTTGGGTTTTATTGTGGTAGATCTTTTTCAAGTTGTTACATTTATTTATTAAGTTGGTTTCAAGCTTAACAAGAATGTAGCGTTTTAACAAGCACCAGGATTCAGAAGATGTACCTGTATCTGCTTTCAAATTTTGATTCCACTGCTTACCTGCACTGTGATCTTGAGCAAATCATTTATATTTCTTTAGCCTGAAACAGATAACATTGATAGTGTCCAGTTGTGCTGACGTAAAAATGTGTGTAAAGTACCTAATACAGTGCCTGACACCAGGTAGATCACTGAAAGGAGGTGGTTGTCACTTTTCTCGTGTGTCTGCCGTGCACGTTCCAGTCGTGTGCCACATTCTAGGGACAAAGGGCTAGGGTGGGTCGTGCAGAAACGTAACAGCTTTGGTGCAGCGGGCTCTGTGGACATCCTTATGATGTCACTCACGGAACGTATCTGAACGGTCCCTTCGCCTTTGCCCCACTGCTGGACGCACTGCTGTATCGGTACCGCCTAGCCAATGACGCAAGCGGTCACTGGAGCCCCTGTGTGGCTCGGTCCCTTAGGCATCCGGCTCTTGATCTCAGCTCCGGTCTTGATCCCGGGGTCATGAGTTCAAGCCCCGTACTGGGCTTCACCCCGGGCGTGGAGCCTACTTAAAAAAATAGCCAGGCAGTAATCAATGGAATTGTTAAATATCAGAATGGGGATGTGAGCAGTGTGGGGTGAGAATCTTGAAGAAAACAGCTGAATTTGCATCGGATGGTTACAAGGGGTATGGCAGGAACTCTTCAGGGAGGTGGGGGTAGGGCACTTCATGGTCCCTGTGATGGGGAGCGACGGGCAGAAGGGGGCGCCCAGTGCAGGGTGCGGCTGGGCACTGGAGTGGACCCTGGTGGCTGCTGGGGGGCGGGTATTAACCTGGTTTGGCCCCAGGTGGCTGGCAGGCACCAGAGAGCTGCCTCATCTTTTGCACTGGAGTATTTATTACCAATTAAACCTAGGAAGAAAAAGGCTCAATCCTCCTCTCCTCTGAGATGACAGAAAATGAAATGAGGTTTTAAATTCTGTTGGTCTGATTCAGACCCATGCCATTTTTTTTCCAATTTATTTTGAAGTAGATTTTCACAGGAAGTTGCCAAAAAATGTACAGATCCTGTGCAGCCCACATCCCGCCCTCCCCAGTAGGATATAAAATATTCAGGTCTGCAGTTGGGAAATGGAGAGAATAAATACTGAGAAGAATTACTTGAAGTGCCCAGTGAAGGCCCCTTTATAATATTTAATGAACTTTCCAAATTTTTTTATTAAAAATTTTTTAAATGTTTATTTACTTTTAAGAGAGAGAGAGACAGACAGACAGACAGAGCGCACGCGCACCAGCAGGGGAGAGGCAGAGAGAGAGGGAGACACAGAATCCGAAGCAGGCTCCAGGCTCTGAGCTGTCAGCACAGAGCCCTGTGCGGGGCTTGAACCCATGAACCGGGAGATCATGACCTGAGCCGAAGTCGGATGCGTAACTGATCGAGCCACCCAGGCGCCCCGAACTTTCCAGATTTTTTTCAACACAGAGGCTTTAGCAAGGTTGTTGATGTCCATGAGATAGAGTTGGCCATGAAAGGCCCAGAAGTCCTGGAGACGGTGCCCTGTGCTTAGCCCTGGGTCCGTGTCTGGGGGAGGCCCGCTGCGGCCCCGCTCCCACTTGGACTGGAGGTGGTATCGTTGGGATGCTGCTCTCAGCTGCTGCCTCACACATCTAATTTCTGGGAAGGATGGTCCAGCACAGGGTGGGGAACTCATGCTCTTGCCTTGTGGCAGGGGCCAGGGTGGTCCAGCCAGCGAGCCCACGTGAGAGGGTGGTGAGCCCGCCTCTGCCCCACCATCACCACCTTCTCGGCTGTCTGCGGGGACGGGAGGAGGGCTGCCTTGCCTCTTGGAGAACCACACGCAGCACCGCTGCCCCCAGCTGCCACGGTGGTTCGGTTGGTGGGCGCGTCAGGTTGGAGGGAGCTTCCTCCCCTCCCCCACCTGCTGGCTCGCGTTCCCTGAGATGTTGACCCCCCCCCTTTCATTGTCTTTCCAGCTGTTAGTGTATTGTAGGCCTGCGGAAGCCTGGAGGGTGGGACGCAGCCTGTCAGAGGCAGGAGTGGCTGGACATTCTGTCTAGACTGATACCCACACGGTTAGCCCTCTCTGGCTCCTGGTCTGCTGGCCATGAGCCCCACGTGTACCGCCTCCCAGTTTCTGTGTCTGCTCACAGGTGTATCTTGAGGAGACTCCTTTTGTGTCTTACTGATTCGTAGTAATAAACTATTAAAACTGATAATTTTGGGGGGCCCGGGTGGCTTGGTTGAGCGTCTGACTCTCAATTTTGGCTTGGGTCATGATCTCACAGTTCATGAGTTTGAGCCCCGCATTGGGCTCTGTGCTGACTGCTTGGAGCTTGCTGGGATTCTCTCCCTCCCTCTCTCTCTCTCTCTGCCCCTTGCCTGCTCATTTGCGCTCTCACTCAAAAAACAAAAAAAAACAAAAAAACAAAAAAAAAAATCGATAATTTTAAGTGATCTGTATTTTATCTTAGGTTGTGATATCCTTAAATATCACCTGTTGATGTTCGTTTTAAGACCATATACTTACTAAAGACAGATGTAAAGTTTTCTATTTAATAAATAATAGACATTAATATATTTGGAAAGTGTGATTTATAAATGTCAATTTAAAATGCCTAGGTCACGTTTGATTTAGGGATTGAACGTAAGGGTAAAGGCAGATTCTATAAAAGCAAAGGTTGGCCAGAGTTTCTTTGCAACCTAATGATTAGAATTCTTGCACTTTGCATTTTTAAAGTTTTACTAGTTTGTTTAATCCTTGTAGAGTGAGTCTCAAATGCTGATACGTGGAGTGATTCCAAGCGGTTGTTTGCAAATATTCTTCTGTGAGCAATTCTATTTGAATCTGGCTTCTCACCATTCCCAGAAAACGAAAAGCCATATTGGACCCGGTCATGCTTATGTGCTATCGTTGTGAGTCACAAAGCATCTGGCGGTGCCCAGCACACACACCTGGTGTCAGTCACCAGAGGCACAATGTCACACGTGTGCTCCTGGCTCCTGTCTCTCACTTGTGGTCCATTCTGAGTACAAGTTCGGCGATGTAACGGAGAGTAAGCGGTGGGTTCTTTGGAGCTGCTGTGGTGCTATGCTGGTCTGTTGAAGACGAGACCGCGTTGTGACCGAGCCATGATCATGTTTCTCTGAGCGCCAGTGGCTCCTGGGCGCTCTGTGTCCTGCACCCTCAGCCTGTGGCATGGTTGCTTTCTATTTAAACAGCTTTATCGAAACGTCATTCACATACCATACAGTCCACCCGCTTAGACCGTAATTGAGTATGTTTAGTATGTTCAGAGAGTTGTTCAACCCTTAGCGCAGTCTAAATTTGGAACTTTCCATCCTCCCCGAAGAGGCCCTGTACCCTTTAGTAGTTATGCCCATCCTTCATTCCTGGCAGCCACAAATCTCTCTAGATTGTCTGTTCTTGATATTTTATATCAGTGGAATTATGCAGTAGGTGACTGCCTTCTTCCACTTAGCATAGGGTTTTCAAGGTTCACCCATAGTGAAGTATCCTGTCCTTTGTTTTTATGGCTGAATAATATTTCATCGTGTAGATATACCACGTTCTGTTGATCCATTCTTTAGTTGATGGGTATTTGGGTTGATTCCACTTTCTGGCTGTTACGAATAATACTGTTGTGAATATTTATGGGCAAGTTTTTGTGTGGACATATGTTTTTATTTCTCTTGGGGATACCTAGGAGTGGAAATATCGGATCATATGGTAACTCTATATTTAGTCCTTTTAGGGACCTGCCAGACTGTTTTGCAAAGTGGGTGCACCATTTTGCATTCCCACAGTGGTATCTGAGGGTTCCAATTTCTGCACGTCTTGCCGACATTTGTTAGTGTGTCTTTGTAATTATAGCCATTCCAAGTGGCTTCTCTTAAAGGGAAGTTTTTTAAAACATTATTTAAGAGCTTATTAACTGAAAAGTTAGAAACAGAGATCCTTCCTGCCATTCTCAAGCTGGGCACTCATTTTTTTTCTGGAAAGAAAGCAGATGAGAGAAAACAAGAAGGCTTACAGAACTTTGATAAAAGACCACACGCATTTGGCCAATTTGGTGTGCGTGGCTATCCCCGTGTGTTTTGGTTTTGTTTGCTCACTTGACTGCACTCCTCAGGATGATTGAACACTAACATTTAGACCCTGGGAGGCCTCAGAGATACTGACCAGACTCTGGGGGGCTGAGGGGAGAGAGCGCCCCACTTACTTTCTGGTTGAGGCACTGCGGTGTTTAGATAGACTGAGACCTTGGCGTGGGAATTTCTCAGGCTCACTTTCAGCTGAGTCAATATTGAATAATTAGCTGGGAGTGCTTGGTTGGCAGGCCTGTATGCTTTCCCTTTGGCGGCTCCACTGACAGCTACCCAGCTAATAATAATCACCAGCTCGTGTGTTGATGTGATCCTCTGCCGGAGTTTTCTTCCTGTTCCTACTTTCACCTTCTTTTTCCATTGGAACCTTTTAATAATTTTATGATACAGGCACTCTTGTCCCCGTTGGGAAAACTGAGGCTCAGAGAAATGAAATGGTTTGCTTAAGACGTTACAGACATTGGGCTACAGAATTGGTATTCATTCACGACAAGGTTTATGCACTAGAGCTCATCAGACTCGTCATGATGTTTATTTTTTAATTGCGTCAGTTAAAAACATTTTAAATTGACACACAGTAAACATGACTTCTCTGATGTACAGTTTTATGAGTTCTAACTCACATGGACATTTGTATATTCACCACAGTCAGGGTAAAAAACAGTTCTATCACCCCCCAAAAGTTCATTCATTGCGTTACCCGTTATAATCTTACCCTGCCCCACCCCTCAACAGGTGACCACAGATCTGTTCTCCGTCGCTGGGTTTGACTCTCCCAGAATGTTATATAAATGGAATCATGCTGTATTTAAGCTTTGGAAACTGAGTTTTTTCACTGACTATTGATTTTGAGATCCGTCCCAAGTTGTTGAATATATCAGTAGTTGGATTTTTTTTTTTTTATTGCCAAGGAGGTTTCCGCTGTATAGATGTACTGTAGTTTGTGAGTTCTTGTACCAGTTAAAAGACATTTGGATTGTTCCCAGCTTTTTTTTTTTTTCAAGTTAGTTAACATACACTGTGGTCTTGGCTTCAGGAGTAGAAACCAGTGACTGACTCATCATTGACCTATAACCCCCAGCGCTCATCCCAACAAGTGCCCTCCTTAATGCCCATCACCCATCTAACCCATCCCCCCACCCAACACCCTTCCAGCCACCCTCAGTTTGTTCTCTGTTTTCAAGAGCCTCTTAACGTTTGCCTCCCTCTCTGTTTTTATTTTTTTCCTTCCTCTCCCCTAGGATCACCCATTAAGTTTCTCACATTCCACGTATGAGTAAAATCACGTGATATCTGTCTTTCTCTGACTGACTTATTTAGCTTAGCATAATAACCTCCAGTTCCATCCACATTGTTGTAAATGGCAAGATTTCATTCTATTTCATCACTGAATAGTATTCCATTGTATATGTAAACCACATCTTCTTAATCCATTCATCAGCTGATGGACATTCGGGCTCTATCCATAATTCGGCTATTATTGACAGCACTGCTCTAAACATTGGGTGCATGTGCCCCTTCAAATCAGCATTTTTGTATCCTTTGGATAGATTCCTAGGAGCAATTGCTGGGTCATAAGGAAGTTCTATTTTTAATTTCTTGGGGAAACTCTACACTCTTTTCCAGAGTGGCTGCACCAGTTTGCATTCCCACCAAGAATGCAGTAGGGCTCCCCTTTCTCTACATCCTCACTAGCATCTGTTGTTTCCTGAGTTGTTAATTTTAGACATTCAGACCGGTGAAAGGTGGTATCTCTGTGGTTTTGATTTGTGTTTCCCTGATGATGAGTGATGTTGAGCATCTTTTCATGTGCCTGTTAGCCCTCTGGATGTCTTCTTTGGAAAAGTATCTATTCGTGACTTTTGCCCACTTCTTCACTGGATTATTGGGTTTTCTTTGGTGTTGAGTTGGATAAATTCTTTATAGATTTCCCTTTATCGATACGTCATTTACACATACCTTCTCCCATCCTGAAGGGTTGCCTTTAGTTTTGCTGATTGTTTATTTTGCTGTGCAGAAGCTTTTTATCTTGATGAGGTCCCAATAGTTCATTTTTGCTTTTGTTTCCCTTGCCTCTGGAGACATGTCGAGTAAGAAGTTGCTGCAGCCGAGGTCAAAGAGGTTGCTGCCTGTTTGCTCCTGTAGGATTTTGATGGTTTCCTGTCTCGCGTTTAGGTCTTTCATCCATTTGGAATTTATTTTTGTGTCTGGTGTAAGAAAGTGGTCCAGTTTCCTTCTTCTGCATGTTGTTGTCCAGTTCTCCCAGCACCATTTGCTAGAGAGACTTTTTTCATTGGATTCTCTTTCCTGCTTTTTCAAAGATTAGTTGGCCATATATTTGTGGGCCCATTTCTGGGTATTGTCCCCAGCTTTTTGTGATTGTGAATAGAGCTGCTATGAATACCTGTGTATAGTGTTTTCATGAATGTAGTATTCGTGGGGATTTTTTTTTCATGGCTTAAAATATGGTCAGTATTCTGGTAAATGTTGCTGAACGCTTGAGAAGTACATGTGTTGTGCTGCTGTTGGGTGGAGTGTTCTCTTAGTGTCCATCAGATCCAGGTGGTCTGTGGGGTTGTTTGTTCTGTGTCCTTGCTGATTTCATGTCTCATTTGCCGTGCCTTGCTGAGAGTGGGGTGACATCTTCAACTTGGCGATTTTGTCCGTTTCTTCTTTCACTTCTCTTTCTTTCTGTATGTATTTTGAAGCTTCTGTAGCTAGGTGTATTTAGGTTAAGAATTATTATGTGTTCTTGGTAAATTAATGCTTTATCATTATATAATGATCCTTCATGTTCTTATTGATTTTCTTCTCAAATTTTTATTTAAATTCTAGTTATTACCATACAGTACAATATTGGTTTCAGGAGTAGAACTCAGTGATTCATCACTTACATACAACACCCAGTGCTTATCACAAGTGCCCTCCTTAATACCCATCACCCCTGTAGCCCATTGCTCACCCACCTCCCTCCATCAACCCTCAGTTTGTTTTCTGTTATTAAGAGTCTCTCATGATTTGGTACCCCCCCCCTCTCTTTTCCCCTTCCTGTATGTTCTTCTGTTAAACTGTACATGAGTAAATTCATATGGTATTTGTCTTTCTCTGACTTACGTTACTTAGCATAATACAGTCTAGCTCCATCTATGTCATTGCAAATGGCAAGATTTAATTCTTTTTGATGGCTAATATTCCATTGTGTACACACACACACACACACACACACACACACACACACACACAACACATCTTCTTTATCCATTCAACAGTTCGTGGACAGTTGGGCTCTTTCCATAGTTTAGCTATTGTTGATAACGCTGCTAAAACATCAGGGTGCATGTAACCCTTCGAATCAATATTTTTGTATCATTTGGTTAAATACCTAGTAGTACAATTGCTGGATCATATGGTAGTTCTGCTTTTAACTTTTTAAGGAACCTCCACACTGTTTTACAGAGTGGCTGTACCAATTTGCAATCCCACCAAGGGTCTAAAAGGATTCCCCTTTCTCCACATGCTTGCCAACACCTATTGTTTCTTGTGTTGTTAATTTTGGGCATTCTGACAGGCGTGAGATGATATCTTAACATGGTTTTGACTTGTATTTCCCTGGTGATAAGTGATGTTGAGCATTTTTTCATGTGCATGTTAGCCGTCTGAATGTCTTCTTTGGGAAAATGACTATTCATGTCTTTTGCCCATTTCTTCACTGGATTGTTTGTTTTTGGGTGTTGAGTTTGATAGATTCTTTATAGATTTTTGGATACTAACCTTTTATCAGATATGTCCTTTGTGAATATCTTTTCCCATTCTATAGGCTGCCTTTTAGTTTTGTTGGTGGTTTCTGTTGCTATGCAGAAGCTTTTTATCTTGATGAGGTTCCAATAGTTCATGTTTGCTTTGTTTCCCTTGCTTCCGGCAATGGGTCTAGTAAGAAATTGTTCCCATTGAAGTCAAAGAGGTTTTTGCCTGTGTTCTCCTCTAGGATATAACATTCTTCTTTATCTCTGCTTATTTTCTGCTCTTACATGTACCCCGAAGTGTCTGATCCTAATGTAATACTCCAGGGTTGTTGTTTTTTTTTAAATGAATGTTTATTTGGTGTATTCTTTTCTATTCATGTACTTTTAGCCTAGCTATATTGTTCTATTTAAAGTGAGTTTATTCTAAATAACATATAGTTCAATCTTTTTGAGTCTGTTCTTACAGTCTCTGTTAATTATGTTTAGGTCATTTATATTTAATGTAGTTCTTGATGTATTCGTATTTAGGTTTATCTATATTTTCTTCTAAAGGACTTATTTTTTTAACATTTAGTTACTAAGTCTATTTGAAATTTATTTTTGTTGATGGTGTGAGGTAGGGATATCATTTCTTGGTGTGTCTGCATCACCATGTGTACCAGCACCAGTTAGTGAATCTTCCCATTAATCAACACTGCCACTTCAGTCATATATCTACTTGTCTTATATTCATGGATCTGTTTGGGGCCTGTTTTTTTCCACTGATGTATTGGTATATCACTGCCCCCAGCATCACTGTCCTCATGACTCCAGCTTTATAACAGTTCTTGATATCTGTTTGGCCAGCTCCCTTCCAAACATCATCCTGACCATTGTTCTGTATGTTACTCGCCCTTTGGTCTTACATATAAATTTTAGAAGCAGTATTTTGAATAGTTTTGACCAAAACTGAAACTCTGTTGGGATTTTGTATTGTGTTTCATTGAATTTCTAGAAATTTATAAAGTGGGGACGTATTTTTAAAAAAGTTAAGTCTTCCCCTCCTTGAACAAAATCCATTTCTGCATTTATTCATTGTCTTCAATACCAATCCATAAAACCTTAAAACCATTCTTCATGAATGTCCTGAAAACATTTTTAAAAAGATTTATTCCTAAGTGCATTGCGATTGTAAATATACTTTCTTAACACAATGATTTGGTAATCGTTTCTTGTTGGCATATACGAAAGTTACTGATTTGTGTGGGTCTGTGTCCTCACCTACTATTCAACAGCCTTTTGAGTGTGGTTTTCCTCATTTTACAAAATGACTAAACGTTTCATTTTGTAAGCTCACCTCCTCTTTCCCAGCCCTCTCCCATCACAACACTGTGATTTCCATGAAGGTGGAGGTGAATTTTTCTCGTTACTCTCATACAGACTCCCAGTGCCTGAAACAGTGCCTGACACACAGCAGGTACTCAGTGGATGTTTGTATGTGTTAGATGAAGTAACACAGTTCCTAACCCTCAGCAGAGGAAACAGTACATACTAACTCAATTGAGGTGGTTTCACACACACACACGGCTGTCTTTGCCTGGAATGTGTGTCTCCTGTCTACATGACAGCATCATCCCCTTCCCAGGCAGATGGGCCAGTTCTTCCAGGAAGTATTCCTGGGTTTCCCTATACTTCATAAAGATGGATCCAGAAAAACACAAACAAAAAAAGAAGACAAAACAAAGCAAAGCAAGCTGGGATTAAAAGTAGCTATGTGCTCAAATGGATCGTAAAACCTAAGAAAATCATCCAAAGTGATATGGAAAGATACACAGAGTAAAGGACATTATGGTGGGTACAAAATGCTGCTGCAGTTGAGGAAATTAATTTATGAATGATGGAAAGTAAAGGTCTTCCAGTACATCATGACTCCAACACTCCTGGGGAATAGAAACACCATGTCAAGAGGCCCCCACACTCAGTGAGTCAGAGGAAAGAGGACACACGAGCATGACAGACTGGTGTTCATTCCCATGCGGTTCTCTAACATTCTGTGAGTGAAAACCACATATATCTGAGTCTTTTCTTCCTGCTCTAAAAAATCACTTCAATTTTCCTCCTCTGATAAATGTTTTACGAATTCCCATTCCTGATGAAAGATTTTGCTGTGATTAAAGATTTCATGAAGTTATGACAAAGGCAGAATAGATCTTCATTCTTGAAAGCTCATTTTTCTGTGAGCGGAGTGAAGACGCCTCTTGTATGCAGCTGTCAGAGCTAATGAATATTTTCCAAGTGCCGTACCTCTGGGGAAAACACTCCCACCCAAGGAACCTAGAATCAACCAACGTGAACCTGCTTCTCTGAAGACGTGTGGGGCACTGTCTCACAGAAACAGCAGGAATGAGAAAGGTTTACCTTCCTTCCCTGAGAGTGGGTTTACAAGTGCACATCTTGAAGAGCTGGTATTTCACAGATGCCCCGTAGCCTGGTGATGATGATGGCGGTGCACATGTGGGTGTGTGTGTCCCTGGCCAGGTGACTGCACACTTCCCCCCCTCAAATCCCTTCTCTGGAAAGAGCAGACAATGAAGTTTAGAATACTTGACTCCCTCTACCCTGAAAAGCAAAGGATTTTGAGTTGTAAGACTTGGGTGTTGGCCACCTCACTGGTGTTGGTGGCCATACCCTGAGCCTCACTTTCCTTACCTATAAACGGGTCTGGGGAGGACAGCTTCCCAAGGGTGTGGAGGTGAAATGAAGTGCAGGCAGCCCTCACACACGGGATGTTTGCCCTCCCACCTTCCTGTGCTACCAACAAAGCCTTGAGACATAAACTTGAGAACTTTGATGCCCTTTGGAGGGTCATGTTTTTTTTTTTTAATGTTTATTTACTTTAGAGAGAGAGAGTGTGTGTGCAGGCAAGGGGCAGACACACACACACACACACACACACACACACACACACACACACACACTCCGAAGCAGGCTTCAGGCTCTGAGCTGTCAGCATGGAGCCCGACGCGGGGCTCGAACTCATGAACTAGGAGATCATGACCTGAGCCGAAGTCGGACCCTTGACCGACTGAGCCCCCAGGTGCTGGAGGGTCATGTTTTGAAGACCTACCAAGCTGAAGAAGACCCCAAGCACAGATCTTCTTCTGAGGCCTTTTTTCCTCCTATGAAAAAGTGCTTGCCTCACTCCAGAACCATTTCTGCCTCTGTTGCTGACATCTGTGTCTGCTCCAGTCGTGGGTATGGCTGTCCCTATCACATGAGCAAACACTGGCTCCTTGTCGTGTGCCCGCTGTGACACTTGGTATTTAAGACACTGGGCAAGCTTCAGACGAGCTTTCGAGTGTAATGGAAACCTACCAAATGGTGACTGACCCAGACGGCACGCGTGCGGTTGCTGTTTGTGCGTGCAGCTGAGGAGTCTGGCGGGCAGGAGGCGCCGAGGGGCTGCTTTTGCTGCTGCACATGTCCTGGCCTCCCAGAATCCTCCTGGCCCCACTCGCATCCACAGCTTCCACGCCTCCCGGTGGGTGCTGGACTGCTCAGCATCCTGTTCCTGTCGAGGCAGGTGGGGCGTGGGAATGGGGAGGCTGAAGAGGGGACCACCTTCTCTTGTTGAGGGGGCCGGGCTGTCTTAGCTGGGAGAGAAGGTCTCCTGTCCTCACTGGCTAACACCGTGGCTCCTGGACTTCTGCTGTGGCGGGGGCACTGGGATTTGAGCGTTGTTACCTTCTGGACTAGAGAGAACAGGGCTGCTGGTGTCAGGAGTGTGGGGGAGAGTAAGGAAGGTGCAGTCTGTGTGAGGCTCCCAGTAGGCGCGCACACCCCCCCCCCCCCCCCGCCCCGCGATGTGTTCTCCATGTGCCAGCGCCCCGCACCTCGCTGGGCCCCGGCGGGAGCCTGCAGGCCTGGCAATGGGGTTGCGACGTGGACGCGCCGTTCATTGACAGGCACTGTGTGTGCACCAAGCGCTTTGCCAGCCGCTGTCTTACTTCTGCGTCCGGTGTTCGAGGCCTCACATGCGCGAGGCTTGGAGAACTCTGGTTACCGTCCCAGGGCCATTTTGTTTGTAAAGGGCACGCTGCATTACAGGCGTGTGTCTCCGGGGCCAGGGAGGATCTGATGCCCCAACCTGTTTTGCAGAGTGAGCCTCTGTAACCCTTCATGCTGGGGCACGTGACAGTTTGATCCGTTGCTCCTCTGATATCCTCAAGAAACGGGAGGTCTTTGGGGGGGAGAAAAGGCCAAGTAGCTCTCCTCTCTGGCTCCCAGAAGATCCTCAACTTTCCCTTGTCTTCCACACAGTACCCGCCAGTGCCACCTGCTCCTAGACATCTTCAACTCCACGGAGCATGAGCTGACGGTCAGCGCCCGCGGCAACGAGGAGCTCATCCTGCACGCCGGCGAGTGTCAGCGGTGAGTGTCCCCGCGTCCTGCCTCTCCCTGCTTCCGTCTCCTCACTCGGAAGCACCTTGAGATAACCCTCCCTCAAGGGGCGCCTGGGTGGCGCAGTCGGTTAAGCGTCCGACTTCAGCCAGGTCACGATCTCGCGGTCCGTGAGTTGGAGCCCCGTGTCGGGCTCTGGGCTGATGGCTCGAGCCTGGAGCCTGTTTCCGATTCTGTGTCTCCCTCTCTCTCTGCCCCTCCCCCGTTCATGCTCTGTCTCTCTCTGTCCCAAAAATAAATAAACGTTGAAAAAAAAAATTAAAAAAAAAAAAAAAAAAAAAGAGATAACCCTCCCTCTGAGCCCCCAGAGGATAGACGGGCTTGTCTGCCTGTCTCTCCGTGCAAGGTTCAGTGAAAGAACCTGAAGTGGCTTCGATTTGGAGGCAGGTGTCGAGTCGAAGTAAAGCCATGGGGTGTCTGTGGAAGGAAGCAGTGGCACGTGCTTCCGGGAGCCGCATCTCGGGGGACGCTGTGGCGCCTGGGCCTGCCTTGGCTGGCAAATTCTCGAAGCTGTATCTGGGAACAGTTGATGTTGATTGTGGGGCCTGCATCAGTAGTACCGGGAAGTCCCTTGGAAGAATTCCGCAAAAAGGCCAGGCTCAGACCTGCAGGAGGGGTGTGGTGCCACCCACTCCCAGTCCCCAGATGGCAAAGACGGGGCTCCACCGAGCTGTGGACGTGCCCTGGTCCAGCAGGAGCAGAGTTGGAAGTGAGCGCTGACCCGAGCAAAGCCAGGGCCCCCAGGGCATGTCCCGAGGCAGGTGGACTTTAGGAGGAAGCTCTTCTGCGTGGGGAGCCCTTCCCTGGGCCAGCCCCCTGCCCGCGGGGCCTCTGCTCACGTCGGCACCTGTGTCTCCAAGCCCAGCTCGTATGGTATAGACGGAATTATAGCTGGGATGAGATGGAAATGGAATGCAATTTTTATGTTTAATTGCAAAATACTTTCCACAGAAAGAAAATAATTTGGAAACCGGCACACGCATGTCCCAGATTTTAGCACTTGGTCATATTGGCCCCAGATCTCTGTCTCTTCCTATCTTTCTTCCTCACTCCTTCACTTCATCATTCTTCCTCTGTCAGTCTTGTCTGTGTCTTCCTCTTTATTTAGGGAAATAAAATGCTTAAAAAAAACTGACATGAACACAGTCGGTGGGGGAATTATAATTTCAAGCCACACCACTCCACATTCATCAGAGCGTTTAAAGACACGGACGGTGCTGGATGCTGGTGAGGATGTGAAGCAGCCGGAACTCGCCCGCCTCGGTGGGGGGGATGAGCTGGTGCGACCACTTTCAGGAGGGTTTGCGGTTTCTTAGAAAACTAAACGTACACCTACCCTGTGCCCAGCAGTTCCAAATCCAGTAATTTATTCAAGAAAAATGTAAATGTTTATTCACAAAAAGACTTACACAAGAATGTTCGTAGCCAAAAGATAGAGCCCAGATGTCCATTACAGGAAAGTGGATAAGCAAAGGGTGGCATTTCTCCTGCAAGTGGGGGAATGCTCAGCAACCAGACCTGACACGTTACCAATACGCAGCCAGTAGGGTGAATCCCAGGAACACAGCACTGAGTGAGGGGGGTCTCCCCGAGGGAGGCAGGCGCCGTGGGACTCCATTCGCCTGAAATCCCAGAGCGAGCAAACTGGTGCACTGTGGAAAAAGCAGCACATCGGTTACCTCTGCAGGGGCTGGGCTGGGGGTCAAGCAGGAAGGGGCACAGGTGTTTCCTGGGGGGTCATGTACAACTTGATTTTTGGGTGTGGGCCACACACGGGTTCTCATTTGTTAAAATTCAGCACCTGTGCACTTAAGACTGGCGCGTTCCGTTGTAAGTCAACGTCACCTCGAAAGAAAAACTGTACACATGTTGAGCTCTAGCTGAAGATCGGTTGTGGAGGGCCGCCCACCGTCGGCAGCATCTCTGGAAGGTCTGAGAAGCACTAATGATGGGTAAAGGGGCTGGTCGTGGAGAGAGGAGCCGGAAAGCACATGGAGTGAACTGTTGACGGTGGACTCTTCCAAGGGCCTTATGGGATGTTCACGGGAGATTTCTTTCAGCGTTACGGTTGACATTTTTCCTAAGCAAATGCTGGAAAAAATTGAGTGCAGGAGTAGCTCAGCCCTCCTCCCTGGACTGCCGTCTTTATTCCTCCCTCCCTCCCTCCTCGGTGGGGAATTGCTGTCTTGGAGGCGATGGAATCATTCATACCATGTTTTGCTACTTTTATTGTATTTATATCTACAACCAAACATTACTTCCAGAGTTTTTTATGACAAGCGGTTCTATATCGCATATGTCTTTTTAAAAATGCATCTTTTTATAACTTTAAATCAGCATTCCGCTTCGGAGCTAAGTATAAATCTGCTTCTCTCCTTTCAACTGGTATTTATATTTCATTGCACGAATACGCCACTTTGTCTGTGTCCACGCTAATCCACTCTGAGGCTGCTCCAAAGTATTGCTGTGTCATGTGATTATTGCTGATGACGCACACGGATGCAGGGTCAGGCTCTGGGGTCCCCACTGCAGGACAGTTTAGGCTGATAGTTGGAGGCCTGAGGTCCAGTGACTTGGGGCCTTTCATGGCCTGCCTTTGAGAGGAGCCCGGAACACTCCCCCTGGAGGTGTCTGTCCGGTCCCCTGCAGAGGACTTGCCGTGTGGGGATGGCTGTGCGGGGGCTCACGTGCTGCACCTGCACACAGGTTGCGGCTGAATGCGCCTGGCGCAGGACCGGCTGCTTTGTAGGGCGCCGGCGCATCCTGGGGTCTACACCCCCGGCAGCTGCCTGGGCCCAGTGTTGTTCTCCAGATTGTGGAGGACGCTGTCTGCTCTCTGCTCTCTGCCTTGTCTTTGTCTGGATGTTTGGATGCGGTCTAAGGCCCCAGGGGATGTAAATCTGGCCGTCTTCTGACACTGACGTGAAACCTGTTGTTAAAAATTAGAAACTGTTAAGCCCGTTCTCTCCTGGATCGTTCTCATGGATGGAAGGCTGAATGATGTTAGCAGTCCCATTCGCAGATAATCACAAATTAGTCTTGTGCTTCAGGCTTGCTCGTTATCGAGCCCTGTGCTTAAATTCTCATTTCTCAATGCTCCTAGCTCACACGTTCTCTATTCATTCATAAAATATTCACCCAATAAGCATTGGTGCTTCGAGAACCTGCTCTGTGGTACCTGCCTCGGGCTCCGGGAGTGCGGGGATAAACAGGGGCCCCTCCCAGCGGGAGCAGGTGTGAGGTGCAGGCGATGAGCGTCCCCTGCAGCCAGCCAGGCGCCTCTACCTTCCCTGCCCAACGGGGCATCTTGCTGGCCCGGGTGCGAGTGGTGAGCCACTGGTCTGGGAGGTCCTGTTTGGCTCTGGTCCCACTGTCCCCACTAACCAGTGTTGAGTCCCAGGGAGCTCGGTGTTTGTGGGGCGCAGGGAGGTGCTTCCTTTCTGCTTTCTGAGCCTCCCTGGCCTTCCCCGGACCACATCAGACACACCCTCTACCCTTGCGGCGGGCATCGCAGCTCTTGGGTTCTCACAGAGCAGTTCTGGTGGAGGGAGCAGGTACGGTGGAGCCTCGCAGCACCTGGCAGACCTTGGCCGGGACGCCGTCCCTGTGTATCCAGGCCGTGTCCTCAGGGTCCCGTCTCTTCCCGGAGTCCTGAGCTCAGCCAGTGTCCTGCCTCTTCCCTTCCCCCATGAGGAACCATCCCCACCGTACCTCATGCTTTGCCCAGGGCTGAAGAAGGAGGCTTCTCTGCGGTCAAGCTCCCACGTGGGGTTGGGCTCTGCCCGCAGGTGAGTGCGCAGTGGTTCTTGGACTCCGCGTTAATCCCTCTGCCTGTAGGTGATGTTCCCATGGCCACCCCGGAGGTGGGCGGACGGACAGCACATTGTGCTAGAGATGGCCTAGTCTTAAATGGCCAGGGTGCTGGGTTAGTGTGGCGTTGTTACTGCCCTGCCCAGAGCCCAGGCATCCCTGGGTCAACAGACATTTGACTTTCTCTTAAGGGTGGCCTGTCCTCCAGGAGGGGGACCCCTCCACTAGATTGAGGTGCTTGCCTCTGCTCCCCACCAGTAGAAGAGGTGACCTCATTCTACCCAGTACCGGAAGCGTATGTCCTCAGGAGCACGAAGGAACAACGTGCTTCCAAGTGGAAGAAACAATGGAAGGCACAGTTACTGGGCTTGTGTGTTGGGAGTTAGGCACTCATGTCCTCAAGGTCACTCGACGGAGGCGTTGTCTGCATTTGATAGATAAGTGAAGAGTCCGGTGTTCACAATCACTCGGTGGGCCTCTCATTTATCTGGCTCACAGCTGTCCTTGCAATGGTGACCGAAGGTTGAGAGAGGTTCTGTTCCTCTCCCCTTGTGCTCTGTGTGTGACCAGCCCTGTGAGGTCCCCTATCAAGTGTAAAGGCCATTAGAAGGCCGGGAAGATGGAGAAGCTGCTCGGATTTTGGCTTCCAAGGTGTTCATGAATTCATTTCACAGATACTCCCAGAGTGTTGGGCTGGTGGCGGGCCTGGCCAGCAGGTGAGACGGTGAGGGAAGGTGGCATCGCCCTGCCCTCTGTTTTGGTGTGGAATCGAGGCATACCATCAGGCAGTCGGCATGCACAGTGAGGGGAGGTGAAAGCATGCAGTCAGAAATCTGGCCCAGACAGGATGAGGGGCGGCTGGGAAGGCTTCCTGGAGGAAGGGGTGCTGATGTGGAGCAGAACAGCGGAGTAGGAGTGAGCTTGGGCTGCCGTACAAGTGCAGGCACGGCGTGCTCTCGGGAATACTGTGAGAGAGCTCTTGATGGATGAAACGCTCTTGTGCTTAGCTTAGAAACACCACTTTTGTGACCATGTGTCTTAGAGATATCTTCCCAATCTTTCAGCTTAAAATAGAGCATTTCAGCAAATGGATGTAGAAAGTACCACCTCCCTTTCCTGAACTCTCCTTTGGAGGGTCCTCTGGAAATCAGTGATTCCTCGCTCACCTTATGAGTGTCTGGGGCATGGCCGGTGCATCAGTCCTGTAATCAGGGACCGCGAGTTAAGCTCACTTTTGCCAAACGTGAATCGTGACGCCTGGCCCGTAGGGATTGCATTTCCTGGGGCTCCCCACCATCAGTGGTCACCTTCACAACCTTGTCCCCCTGCCTTAGCTGGGTGCCCGCAGCAACACCATATTTAGCCAAGGGCTGTGTACCACAGACACCCCTTTTGTCAGGCCGTGGCGTCTCCATACCTCACAGCAGCTCCAGTGAGAGCACTACGCACGTTTGCTTCTGCACAAGAGAGGCCACGCCTGGCCAAGGCGGGCGGAAGTCAGGTGCCCCCGGAGCCAAGCCCGCCTGTTGGCCACGGTGCCTCTCTGCGGGGGCCGTCTGCAGTTCCCGGGGCCGTGTCCCCCGGAGTTGGGCATCCCTCCTGTCTGATTGCAGATGACAACTAGAAACAGTAGAAAGCTTTCACCATGAAACAGCATAAACTTTCTTAAGAAAATACGATGCTGCCAGCAGCAAATTTACTGGAGAATTGAGATGGTAATTAATGTGTTTTTTTGCTTAATTGTCAAACCATTAAAATTAAATTTCATGACCACCCTCACTTACGTACACATCTTTTTAAAACTCTGGTAATAGGATGTTCCGTGCCTCAGGCTGTCCCACGCTGTCCCCTGCCCCACGCAGAGGCCCCGCCTGTGTAGCAGCATGTCCAGATGGGGCCTCCCTGGGAGGACCCATTGCTGGCTGGCGGTGAGCGGTCTGCCCTGTCACGGGCATGCTAGAGTGGCCTTCCCACCACAGGGCAGGAGGGGCTCCCAGAGCACGCTGCGCCCCGGTGCTCCGAAGCCTCGCCTGGACACTGTTCCGGTGGCAGAGAGGGCCAGGTGGCCCCCCCCAAACGCCACATCTCCTGCTAATCTGTGAGCGGGCTCCAGCTGCGGCCCAGAGCTGTGTCCGCCCTGCGGGCCGTCTCTGGTTCAGCTCTTCTCCTGCCTCTTGAGGGGTCTCAGACAAGCCTCTTCCCTCCCCTGGGTTTTCATTCTTCCTTGGTCACAGGAGAGAAGACGTTGGCCATGGGAATGAATGAGTGGACATAGGGGTGACAGCAAGTGCTGCTGTGCCAGCGCCTACGTGAGTCACACCGCTGCTCGCCTTCCGGGGTCTCCTCCCGCCTTGCCGTCCTCCTCACTGTCACCGTCCCTTCTTAGCAGACGAGAAGTCCAGCTGAGAGAGGTGACCAGCAAGGGGCCCTTCCTCCCCAGTTCTTTCAGTTGTGATCTCATGAAAGTCTTCACAGGCGCTTAGAGGCAGGGAAGGTGCTGGCAGAGTGAGGCCCCCTAGCACATGCGTCCCCCCGTCCCCAGACACCCACACCACCCTCTGGAGCACATGCGTCCCCTCATCCCCAGGCACCCACACCACCCTCTGGGGCACATGCGTCCCCTCATCCCCAGAGAGCCACAGCACCCCCCAGGGGCACATGGGTCCCCCCCATCCCCAGGCACCTACACCCCACCCTGGGCACCTGCACCCCCCCACCCCCAACACCCACACTCTCCCACCGTGCACATGTGTCCCACCCCCAGACACCCATACCACCCATCCCCCCGGGGCACTTGCATTCCCCCCATCCCCAGGCACCCACATCCCCCACCCTGGGCACCTGTAGCCACTGAGCGCCTGCCCCTGGAAGCGGGTGACCATGAGCTCTGCGTGGTCCTACCTGCTATCGTGTAGCAGGTTCCTGTGTACCCCAGCCTAGAACAGAGCAAGCCCAAACGCTGGGTGCACCGCTCAACTGCCTGCAACCTTATTTTTCCTCTTCACTTTCTTCAGATGCTCTGAGGAACTTTCTTTGTGTGTCCCGCAGGGCACACCTCGTTATGTGGGCCCGAGCTCGTGCTGGGGGCTCCTCACTCATGTTTGTAACTGCTGCTTGCCTCCTGGCCGGGGCAGCATACCCTGCCCCTTGCGGTGGACGAGCCTGTGCCCTTGACCTGGGCGGTGTCTCCTGACACGTTCTGAGTGGAGGGCTTTGGGGATTTGCTTGAAAACTGGAGAGAATCTGGGAGAGTCCATTAGAAACAGCTTCCAGAAGCAAGGAGAAAGCATCTTGATGTGTTCTCGTCTTTCAGCTGACTTATGGGGAAACTGAGGCTCAAGTCTATCCAGCAGGCCCTGGGTAGAGTGATGTTAGAACCCAGGGTGTTAAATTCCCCGTCCAGGGAGGCTTCCACCACCCGGCTCTGCCTCTGGTTGCTCAGGAGGAGCCCCTGACGATTAACGGGCAGCGAGGAGAAATGCCGGAGTCCAGCCTGGAGCAGGTGGGCTACAGAGTTGGCCCCTTGGAAGACACAGCCTTCTGCTGACTCAGGTGATGGGCGAGGTGCTTTTGGCGAGAGCAGAAAAAGATGACTGGTCGGTTCCGTGCGCCACGCAGCTTTCTCTTCCTGAAAAGTCTCAGATGCGGGGCCTCCGCTGGGCTTTGTGCCGCGTTGTTCCTGACGGGGGTCTTCCCTCCGGTGCGGGACGCGGTCCCTCCTCACGCACGGCCCGCCCGTGGCTGCGGGGGGTCTCGTGCGCCAAGGCTGAGCGGCCACTGGCCTGGGGCCGCCCCGAGCCCGCGTCCAGGCTTAGCCGCTGGCTCCCTCCGCTGTCTTGGGCAAGTGGTGTGGCCCTTGGTGAATTCTGAGTGCTTTTCTTTCTTTGTTCCTTTATTTTGCTTTTATTTAGATTCCAGGTAGTTACCGTGCAGCATAATACTAGTTCCAGGTGCACCACATAGTGATCCATGTAGTGATTCTGTGTAACACCCGGGGCTCATCACAGCAAGTACCCTGCTCCATGCCCACTGCCATTCTTACCTGCCCCCCCCCCCCACCCCTGCAACCTCCCCTGGTCACCATCCATTTGTCCTCTGGAGGTAAGAATCTATTTCTCGGTTTGCCTCCCAGAGTCTCTTTTTTTCCCCTTGCTCCTTTGTTCTGTTCCCCATATGAGTGAAATCATAGGGGATTTGTCCTTGGCTTGTTTTACTTAGCATAATATTCTCTGGCTCCATCCACATCATCGCAAATGGCTAGATTTCATTCTTGATGGTTGGGAAACATTCTAGCGTGTACACGCACCACATCTTTATCCATTCACCAGTCGACGGGCATTTGGGCTCCTTCCATAATTTGACTATTGCCGAGAGCGCCACTATGCACATCAGGGTGCGTGTACCTCTCTGAATCAGTATTTTTGTACCCTTTGGGTAAATACCTAGTAGTGCAATTGCTGGGTTGTAAGGTGGTAGTTTGTTTTCTCTTGAAACTTTTTGAGGAACCTCCGGCCTGTTGTCCAGAGTAGCTGTGCTGGTTCGCATTCCCATCTGCTGTGCACAGGGCTCCCCTTTCTCTGCATCATAGCGAGCATCTGTTGTGTCCCGTGTCGTTAATTCTAGCCGTTCTGACGTGTGTCCGGTGGTATCTCATTGTACTTCTGATTTGTGTTTCCCTAATGATGAGTGATATCGAGCATCTTTTCATGTGTCCGTTGACCATTTGTATGTTGTTTTTGGAAATGCATCTATTCACGTCTTCTCATTTTTTAATCGGATTATTTGTTTCTTGGGTGTTGAGTTTTAGAAGTTCTTTATATATTTTGGACACTAACCCTTTATCGGATATGCCATTCGCAAATGTCTCCTCCCATTCTGCAGGCTGCCTTTTAGTTTTGTGGGTTGTTTCCTTTGCTGTGCAGAAGCTTTGTATTTTGATGGGGTCCTGGTAGTTTATTTTTGCTTTCATTTTCCCTCACCTCTGGAGACATATATAGAAAATCGTCGTTTCGGCCGATGTCAAAGAAATTACTGCCTGTGTTCCCTTCGAGGATTTTTATGGTCTGAGGTCCCAGTGCTTTTCTTTAAAATGGGAACAGTAATGCCTGTCAGAGGTGGTTACAAATGCCAGCGTTAAGCCGTGTTGAGTACACGGCGTCACCCGCGACCTACAGTGGGCGCTCCGCAGGTGGCACGTGGTTATTTTTCAGTACTCCCGTGTCACGCCTTGAAAACGGTTCCCACCAGTCCAGCCGCCGTGGCTGGTGGGTGAAGGGCATGCATTTGAGGTCTTGTGTTTCCTTTTTGGGGAGATGACTGTACCAGAGTGTTGCTTAGGTGATTAGTTGTTATTTGGAACCTCATTTCCCTGGCTTCTCGATGGTGTCTGATGTTGAGGCAGAGAAAGTTCTCGTCATCAGGAGTCAGAAGCCACAGAGAGGATTTGATGTAAGGAATTGTTACTGAGGCGTGAGGTTGGTAACTAGGTAACTGTGAGCGTAGAACGGACCAGCGAGGCGTCCGGTGTCGCTGCTGCAGGGAGCTTCACCGTCCCTGGTACTGGTGGCCAAGGCAGGGGACTGGGATTATTAGTTAGAAGCCGGCCACTGCGGGCGTGGGGCCGACACACGGCACTCTGAGGATGCCTGGAGTCTGGGGTCTCAGAGGGAGGTGCCACGTTGTGGGACTGTACCTGTTAGAACCAAGGGCAGAAGGACAACCCTCAGGAGGCCACAGGAAGCCCTAGAGGGAGCACGTGCCTCCTTCCCCTATGTCCTGCTTCCTCCTTCCACACCCTGGGCGGCTGGGAGAGCAGAGATGTGGCTTGCAGAGGGGGCACCTGCAGGATGTAGTGTCACGCCCTGCTTTACACCCCCTGGTCTCCCTGCTAGAAACGTCCTGCTCTTCTGCATGTCCACGGGGTCTCGGTGGTCTCTCTTATTCTCACTCCTGCCAGACTAGAAGGCCCCGAGCTTTGCTGTGTACTGTAATGACAAGGACCTCTCTAATAAAGTGATGCCTGTCTTCCCCCCCTCCTAATCTCGTGTCCTGACCTGATTGGTTGGGTGCTGCTAGGACACCAGGATTTGTGACTCTCCCCTGTGGCAAGTGCCGGAACCGCCGGGGCCACGTGGGGAATTGTTTGAGAGCCGTGTTTGTGTCGTGGTTGTTGTCGGATGTCTCCCCTCCTTGGGCCAGCGTCCAGCACGTAGTAGGTGCTCGGGTGCTGTTTGGTGGTGAGTGGGGTGACAGTGGGCTGGCTGCAGTGTCATTCACAGTGTCCTCTCTCGGGGGTCTGAGGTCTTCATTCTCTCTGTTGCTCCAGGGATCCGGCCTCAGATGCTGAGGTCAGGGCTTCAGGGACCAGCGTTGCTTTGAGTTGGTTGAGTCATAACTGGGGCCGTGGCATGTGACGGCATAGTCGGTACCTTGTGTAAGTTGTCCCTGGCCCGGGGGGGTCTGAAATTCCACCCACACTGTGGTCTGGAATGCTGTCAGGGCCGGTGTTAGCGTTGGGGAGAGAGTGCCTTCCTCTAATTGGCCTGCACAGGGGGAGTGGTGTTTGCAGCGTGCCCACCCGGAGGGGGACACGCTTTTCTAATGTACCGAAGGGCATCCTGGGTGTGTCCTCCTAAGGCGTGATTCTTCTCCTTACCTCCGTCTTGTGTACCTGTTCCTGTGGGGGAAACTGGCAAGAAGATGCCACATTTTATCCCCTATAGGATAAAGTGGTCCTCTAAGTTTGGGGCTCATCCTCGCATCAGAGCTGTGCCGTGGATAATCTACAAGTGGTTAGAGACTGCGTCCCTTTAACATACTTCAGTAAGGTCTCTGAAGGATTTGGTGGAGGGTTGTGGGCGTGGGGGTTGGGTGGCAGTGGGATGTGTAGGCACCAGTCCATAAATCTATAATGGACACCTTTGGCCTTCATTCCTGTTTCCATTTGTTCCAGACTCGCTGTTGTCAGAAGAGCTGAGGGCGAGACTTGGCTGTGTCGCACAGAGCACTGTGCAGACTGACCACCCACCCTGGCGTCGGGCTCGGGGCAGGGGATGTGAGTGCTGGGGCCCATCCCCTGGCCAGCTGGGGGCGGGGCGGGGTGGGGTGGGGTGGCTGTGGACAGTGTCTCCATGAAGATCTTCCCGGGAGCCTGGGGCCAAGAAGGAGCCGGCCAGACCAGGGCAGATGGGAGACGGGGCTGCTAGGCCAGGAGAACACGCTGGGTCCAACAGGCGGCAGGGGACTGTTCTGGGTTGGGGCTGCACGGGCAGAGAGGAGAGGCCAGGGGGAGGCCAGAGAGGCAGCAGGGCCTGTGAGCCACAGCCGGGTCTTGTTCTGGAGGGGAAGGGACGGTCACAAGGGCGTTTTAGGTGGGACAGTGTCAGACTGGCCTCTAGGGAGTGTCTGGAAAGGGGTGACAGCTGGAGAGAGCCCGGGTCCTGGTCTAGGTAGTGGGTGCGACTGGGGTGCCTTCTGTGCTGCGAGGAGAGGCTGGGCCCTAGACCCCTCGGGAGGGAGGGAGAGTTGGCAGGGCTTGGGGGTGGGTGTGACAAGGAAGGAAGTATCTTGTTTGGACAGCTGGGTGGATGGTGTTGCTGTTCAGTCCCCCAGGGAATGCAGGGTCGGAGCGGGCTGGGGGAGGGCTCGGTGGGCTGCACAGGCTGCGGCCACAGGCTGGCTTCCTGCCAAGCAGAAATGCCGCTCTGACCTTGGGCAAGGAGAACCGGACGGGGGGCCAAAGGTCCGTCTCTCCCACTGCCAAGTCCTCGGTCTCTGACCTGGGGCTTGCTGCTCGGGCCTTGTGAAGCCTCCAGCCCCGCAGACGGGGACCTCTTTAGGTCCCGTGAGAGAACAGAAGCCAGGGCTGAGGTACCCTGCGGGGCCCTTGGAAAATTTGGCCATTGTTACTCTGTTCCCTGCTGGGAGAAAGGGAACAGGTCTTCCTGGGAGAGAGTGGGAGGGCCGAGCGATCCCTTGTTTCCCAGGAAGGGCATTCTGGAGCCGCACAGGGGACCTCAGGCTGCTGGGACCTGGCTGTCCCGGCCCTGCTGGGGCTTGCTCACCGCGAAAGCTCAGAGAGTCGGGGCGTAGACCCTCTGCGGGGCTCTGGGCATCTGCTGTTTCTGTTGGGGCCTGGCTGGCGCTGTGTTTCCTCGGGTTGGACGTCACACGTCTTTGCAGCCCAGGAATGCAACGCAAACCCCACTCCGGGCTGGAGGAGAAGTGGAAGGGGCTGTAGGAGGTTTACCCGGGCCTGCCTGCTGGGCACGGGGTGCACCCAGCAGGCTGGCCCCCCAGGCGGGCACGTCCTGGATCGGCAACCCCGAAACCGGCCCAGCGACTTTACTCTTGGGTGGGGGGATCTTGTCAAAGGCGTGCTGTGCGTGTGTGCATGTGACTTAGCACGTGAATTCCGGCCCAGGAGAATGGCCGTGTCCTTCCACGGACTGTGGCTTACACAACGTTTTTCACATCGTGAGGGAGGTACTGCAGTTGAAAACCGGCTGGGAGCTTGGACGACAAGGCCCAGTGCTCGCCTGCGAGAGTGCTTGGCGGCAAAACCCGGGTGAGATGGGGTGGACGAAATGGAGCCTTTAATTTGCGTCAGTTCAGAAAGTCTCTGCGAACTTACATCAAGTCCGAAGACCTGTTAGCCACTGGCCCCTGCCCAAGATGGAAGGGAAGCCAGCATGGCCTCCAGGGCGTGAACCGTAATGCCTGCCGCCCTTGGCAGAGGGAACGTTCCAGGGCTTTCCGCACTGACCATTTGCTGACACGCTCTCCCCTATGTGGTCACGTTGGAGAGCCGTGCCTGTTAGCAGACTTCCAGTCCTCTCAGGTCGCCTCTGTCACCCTTTTGTCAGATGATCCCCACTTGCCAGCCGAGGAAACTGAGGCTCGGTGAGATCACGTGACTCACCCCACGTGACGCAGCAGGTGTGCGTCCAAGCCAGGGTCTGAGCCGGGCTTGTGTACGCGATGCCGGGAACTCCCCTCGCCGATTCGTTTTGACCGAGTCGGGAGCCATGCCGTGTGCCCGGCACGGGGACTCAGGCAGCACAGAGCCTCCTGCTGGGTTGGGGGGAGGGCTGGCAACCGGGCAGTCAGTGCGTCACGGGAGCGGCTGCAAGACAGGCAGGAGGGACACCGTGTTGGGTGTCATTCCTGGAGCCTGGGTGTGGAGTTTCCATGTGGGAACAGGCCTCTCCCCATTCGTGGCCGTCTTGCCAGCTGCCTTCCGGAATCTCCCAGGGATGCCTGTAGGACATACGTGTTATACACGCACGATGTATGATCTGTGAGGGACCTGAGTTTATATGTACCTGCACACGCATGAAACCATGAACGTTATTCTTAATGCCTGTGAGTTACTGTCACAGCTCGTGGCCTTTGTCGGAAGCGTGCTTGTGGCTGATAACCGCCCCACTTCAGAAACGGTGGGAAGGCGAGAGCTCTGGGGCCTGGAGACCTGGGTCACAGTTGTCCTACCTTTTGCACATTGCATGATCCTGGCTGGAGAGCTCGCCCTTGCCTCCGTGCTGCCATCTACAAAGCAGGGACGGTGACCACGCCCGCCGGGCAAGGTGGGTCTGAGCAGTGCACGACCAGCAATCCGGTCCCAGCATAGAGCCTGGGCAGGATTTGGGGACCTCTTCGTAAATGGGAGTCTACTTCTTTTCTCTTGAGACCCTCAGAGTGCCGTTCTGTCTCAGCAGCACGGAGGAGAAGAGGCAAAGGCCCCGTAGGACGAGACCGAGGGAGTGGGCAGTGGCTACTTTCCTGAACGTGTGACTCAGTTGGCAGACGGCGTGCCCGAGGCCTGCTTCGCCTGTGGCCGCGTCCTCCCATCTGACCTCAGGGTCGTCGTGGACACTCCTGAGACTCCACACTGGGGACACAGTGGGCTTCCCATGCCGGGAAAGAGCCTAAGACTCCTGAGAGGGGGCCAGGGGACACCTAGATAACAAGCCGGCCCTGAGAGGTGGGGAGGTCGTAGGGCCCCAGGGCGAAGGCTGCGGGTTTCTTAGGAGAAACAGAGCACCTGCCCACGTCCCTGTACCGCCCTTACCTGCAGGGAGACCGGCTTTGTACTGGAAAAGAGTCTCACCTCTTACTGTTGCTTGTTCCGTGGGTTTGGGCAAATGACCTGCATCCGCCATGATGAAATCCTCTGCACTCTGCCTGTTCCTCCTTCCGTGCTCCCAACCCTCATAAACACTAGTCCTTTCGCTGCCTCCTTAGTTTTGCCTTTTCCAGAACGTCCTGTAGTTGGAATCGTTCGGATCGGCCCCTTTGAGTTAGCGATGCGTGTTTAGGGTTCCTTCGTGGCGCGGTAGTTCATTTCCGTGAGGCGCTGGGTGATAACCCGTTGTCTGGATGGACCACAGCTTACCTGTGCACCGCCTGAAAGACATCTTGGTTGTGTCCAGATTCAGGCAATTGTGAATAAAGCTTCTGTAAACATGCACGTGCGGGTTTTCGTGTGGACAGAGGTTTCCAGCTCCTTTATGTAAATAGCAAGGTGTGTGGTGTCTAAATCACATGGTCAAAGTATGTTCAGTTTTATAAGAATCATTGTACATTTTTAAAAGCCGGAAACAATGTGTGCGTTCCTGCCCTTCTCTTCTCCTCATACTGTTCCAGTTAAGGAAACGAAAAAGAAGGACGTCGCGTTGGAGCGTCACAACGTAGAGCATCACGGGGGCTGGGGCCTGGATGGCGCCAGTGGTCCTTTCTTGCGGACGCCGTGTACCACACAATCTGTCTAACCACCTCTTTGTCCTTTAAGACTGTGTCCACGTGCCCTCCGCCTCTCATGTGATGCCAGTGTCTCTTCCATGTCCCTGCCCTGGGAGCCACCTTGGGCAGGGCTCACGTTTTTGTCACATCTCTGTGTTGGCTCCCAGCCCGTTGGGAACAGAATGACATCCCCATGTGCCTCCCGGCAGTGGAGGCTCAGGTCCTGTGCAGTTGCAGAAGGCCCGGAATTGTCGTGACTTAGCACGACGAACCATGGCTTCCTGCTCAGGCCTCCTGTGTGCACGACAGGCAGGCTGCAGCTCAGCTCGTGGGGCTGTCATTCAGGACCCACGTTCTGTCTAAGACGCACTGGTTTTGTGGCAGAGGGAGAAGGGAAGGGGACAGGCCACATGACAGCTCGGGAGCATGCTGCTTACATGTGGCCTGTCATTTCCACGTGTTCTGTGTCTAGCAGGTCATAGCCAGCCTGAGGTCAGGAGGCGGGGGTGGACGGCCCTGTAGGGAGGGACACTGGGAGGCGGAGGCAGATGGCCCTGTAGGGAAGGGCACCAGGATATGGGGGTGGATGGCCCCGTAGGGAGGGACACCAGGAGGCGGGGGTGGATGGCCCCGTAGGGAGGGACACTGGATGTGTGGACACAGCCATGATCTCTGTCTGCCTCACACACTTGCATAGCCTGGCATGTCTTGGGTTCACCTTCGCCCTCTTCGGAGGATGCTTGCTTTTTCCTCGGGTGAACACGTTGGTTACAGTTGGCTCTACATTCTTTCCCTCCTTCCTGTGTATACCCAGAGGGCTCTCCTGGGGCCACGGTGCTGAGGAAGGCACACAGAACTGCCTGTTTGGCCTGGCGTGATGTGCGTGTGCTTGGTGTGGAAATGGGCCCCTTGTTGCATTAACTGGGGTTTACTGAGCACCCGTCAGACTCCCCCGACCCTGCTGCTTGAAGAAACCGGCCTGCTCTCTGTTCTCGGGCTTGGCTGTAGCAGAACCAGAAAGGCACCATGATGCACGGACACCCGGCACCTGCCCGGTGTTGTGCGGCTGGTTCGGTAGACGTCCTTGACGTCTCAGCGATCCGAGGAAGGCCTATGCCCGCCTGGTAGAGGGAGAACCGGATGGGCTCCTTGCCCCCTGGGGGAGGGGCGGGGAGGGCCGCACCCTTACCTTCCCTGCTTGTGTATGCCCATTTTTCTGGAAGATGTTTCTTCTTCTCAATAATTGATGCATCCCAAGGACCTCTCCCCCTGAACCCCCCTCGGTGAGAACACAGGGTGTTGTGCTGGGAGAGGCCGTCCCGGAGGCCGCACCGCCCTCCCAGATGCCCGTCTGCCTTGCTTCCTTCTGCGCTGCTTACTGGCGATTAGGTTAAAGGAAATTCTGTTATTTCCAATTAATCATCCCTCGTGAACCTGCTCTGTATTCAGCACACAGCAGACTCCCTGCTTAACATGGAGCTTCCTCTCTCCCCTCTGGGATTCTTCTCTATTTTTAAAAAGTAATTGCATTATTTGTATTTGCTCCTTGTGTTTGGGGATGTTTCTAGAACAAGGAAGCTGAGGTTATGGTTGATGAATGATAATGGACACCTTGATGGGAAAATCTTAGTTAGCCCGTGCCAGCCGGGGGCTCCCAGAGGCCGGGAGGCAAAGCTTCTGTGCGTTGGGGGTCTTTGTCCTTGGCAAGTGTTTCTATTAAAAATTCACAGAGGCAGCATTTTCTGCTTCAACAGGACTTCAGGCAGGGCCCCCTTGGCACCCCACGTTCTGCAGCTCCGTGCACGAGGCTTGTGCTCCCCGACCCAGTAGGGCTCGTGCAGACCCCACTCTGTTCGGGGGACGTGGTGTCTATTCTGGAGAAAAGGGTTGTCCTGTGGGGAGCAGCTGTGACCTCCGAGCACAAAGGGCACATTTCAGGATACACAAGAGTATGTAAATCCTTGTTCTCCATTCCCAGCCCTTTCTAAGTGTCTGCACATGTGAGGAGCCCAGGGTCTGAGAGGAGCAAGCTCCACACCGTAGCTACAGGTGGTATAGAGGGAGGTGGGCAGCACCTCCCCCAGGGCGCACCTGCTCTAGGGGATGAACACGGACAAGCCGACAGTTGCCACCAGCCGGGCAGGCTCAGGACACACAGTGAGGAGGGCCCTTGGCCTGCCCTGCCACCACTGGCCCGCATAGGGTGAAGGTTCTACCTGTGCTCAGTCCCACGGAGGGAGGCACTTGTTCGGATGGTGTTATGGGCGGCCTCCCCCTGCTGCTCTCACTGAATGACCTTCTCCAGTGAGCATATTAATAACATGGTGGTGGGGAGTGTCATCATAGTTCCTTAGTAGAAATGTTTAATATTTCAGGGAAATTAAAGATCTAGCTTCTATCAAACATTATGTAACTTAAGGCACTCAGCAAATGTGGGGAAATTCAGTCTTGCCATGTTTGATTTTCTGCTTTAATCTCAATGTTTTCTTAACTGTTCTTAGTATCATTTTGGAGGTGCAGTTCCGAACATCTGTAATGATTGCTCTGAAAAATACCTAACCCCATGAGACTTTGGAATCTGCAAGTTGCAAGGGTCTTTGAGATCCCCAAAGCCCAGACCCCCCAGTACTGATGTGGATCCTCAGACCCAGAGAAGGTAGAGTGTCTTTCCCAAGATTTTGTGGCCGATTAGCGAAAGAGCCCAGACTAGACTTGGTTTGGGTTTCTGATTCGTAAACACGGCAATAGTTTTATCCTCCCAAAGGCGGTGGATTCTCGCTTTGGACCAGGGATCTCTGAGACGGGGTGTACTGTCCGAGTCGCATAAGGGCTGGTTTCTCCCTTCTCTCAGCCTGGACTCTCTGCTCGTTCTCCCAGCCCCAGGCCAGGCATCCTGTCTGCCAGAGGCCTTCCCTGACCTCCTGAGACACTACTTTCCTCTCTGTGTCTTACGGCCCCTGGTACCTGCCCCTGTGGTTAAGGCTGCACTCTGACATTACCATGTGTCCGCAGGTGCCTTTCCCCAAATGGGGGCATCGGGAGCAGGGTCTCTGCCTTATTTTTTTCTCTATCCCCAGGGCCCAGTGCAGTCGTAAGTGGTTAAAAAGTGTGGTTGTACAATAGCCAAATTCTGGAAAGAGCCTAAATGTCCATCAACTGATGAATGGGTAAAGAAATTGTGGTTTACATACACAACGGAATACTACTTGGCAATGAGAAAGAATGAAATCTGGCCTTTTGCAGCAATGTGGATGGAACTGGAGAGTGTGATGCTAAGTGAAATAAGTCATACGGAGAAAGACAGATACCATATGTTTTCACTCTTATGTGGATCCTGAGAAACTTGGCAGAAGACCATGGGGGAGGGGAAGGGGGAAAAAAAAAGTTATACAGAGAGGGAAGGAGGCAAACCATGAGAGACTCTTAAAAACAGAACAAACTGAGGGTTGATGGGGGGTGGGAGGGACGGAAGGGTGGGTGATGGGCATTGAGGAGGGCACCTGTTGGGATGAGCCCTGGGTGTTGTATGGAAACCAATTTGGCCATAAACTTCATATTAAAAAAAAAAAGAAAAAAAAAGGTATGGTTGTAGAATAATGCCCTCCCCTCTCAGGGTATCTACATCTTAATCCCCAGAACCTGTGTGTTTCCTTACAAGGCAGAGGTGATTAAGTGAAGCTCCTCTGAGCTAGGGAGATGGTCCTAGTGCTTTAGTCTGCGTGGGCTGTTGTAACAGGACGGGTGGCCTTTAAACAATAGGAACTTATTTTTCACAGTTCGGGGAGGCTGGGTGTCCAGGATCGGGTGCCATCATGGTCCAGTTCGAGTGAGGCCCTCTTCCAGCTTGCAGACGGCTGCCTTTTCAGCGCATCCTCGCGTGGTGGGAAGAGGGGAGCCGCTCTCTGGCCTCCTCTTAGGAGGGTGCTGATCCCATTCATGAGGACCTCTCCCTTGTGACCGCCTCACCTCGCAGAGGTTGGATCGGGGTCCCTGCTTTGGCGGTTTGGAGGGACACAGACATGCAGTGCGTTGCCCCTGGGGTATCCAGATGGGCCTGCTGCTGTCCCAAGGATCCTTCCCAGGGAAACGGGGGTGATCGGGTGTGAGTCCAGGAAGATGTGACAATGGAAGCAGAGAGGTTCGAGGCAGTCTCCAGAAGATGCTAGAAGAGGCCAGAACCTCGCTTCTCCTCTCAGCCTCCCGACGAAACGCAGCCCTGCTGACCCGTTTTAAGACCTCTGACCTGCATAATTGTAACGTGACAGTTTGTGTTAAGTTTGTGTGGTAACTTGTCACAACAGCACAGGGACCTAGAGGAACAGTGGGGTGTGTGTGTGCGGTGTGGGGGAAGCACCCAGAGACGCGTCCTGTGAGGTCAGCATGCCGTCAGTCACATTGTTAGGTCGGCCTCATTTCGACGTGGCCCCTTCCCCTCCTTGCAGCGGTTCTGGGGCGGCCTGGAGAAGAGGGGACAGGGTGCACAGCACTTGGCCAACCTTGCAGGGGTACAGAGAACAGGAGCTCCCCCCCACTGTAGCATGCAGTCCTGGGTTCTGAGCCTTGGGGGCCTTCGGACTTGTGCTTTCTTAGGCCAGAAGCCTTAATGTTGAGACTTGAGGTGCTAACCATGTTCCGCTGCTCCCCAGTTCTGTATTTGGTCCAGAATGTCCCTCTGACAGATTTGTTAAACGGTTAACTTGATCAAATCTGGGGTGAGTGTTTGCACATGCATGGAGTGTGCACTCCAGGCTCGTCTTACGGCGAGTCCAGAGCTCGGTGATGTGACGGCGGGCAGTCGGCTTCTGCTTCTCGTTCAGCTGGGCCCCGAGCCGTGCTCTTTGCCTGGAAGGCTGTCTTTGACCTTCACAGTAGCCCTCAGGATGGTGGCTGCTGTGATGACCTCAGCTTATGGACGGGGGGATAAAATTTGCCTGCTGAAGTGAGGCTCTCTGCCCCCGATCAAGTGGCTGCCGTCTGCTCTGACCCAGGTCTGCCAGCGTCAAAGGCAGAGTCCTTTCTAGTCCCCACTTTCCTGGATACCCACTGTAATCACATACGGGGACTATTCTCAGCCTGCACGTTATGTACTCGGAAGAGGTAGGTTTTTGTATACTTGTGGGCAAAATACATAGAATAGATTATAATGTTATTTCTTCTGCACTTGGGAGGATCTCTTGGTCGGCCTTGGAGACCACTGTGCTAAACTATGGCTAGCGATCACATTGTTAGGTATCTCGAAATCTCAAAATACTGTATTGCTCCTCCTAATAAGGTAGATTTTGTTCCAGGTTTCACAGATGGCCGCTGAGGTTTAGAGAATTAGCCATTTTCCCCTTTTTGTTATTTTACTCGTTCCTGTAAAAGGATTTACTGAGGGCCTGCCACGTGCCTACAAGATTCCATTTTCAGTTCTGTGGATGTAACTGTAAGCATGAGATGAGTCTCTGCTTCCGTGGGGCTTATGTTCCAGTGGGGCACTCACCCCGGGCAGTGTCTGGTGATGCGAAGTGCTTGGAAGGAATCCGTGGCAGGAGGGGCGGTGAGGAAGGAGAGCAGGACAGAGCCTCGCAGGTTCAAGGGCTTGGGAAATACCCTGGGTTTACTCGGAACCAGGAAGGCACTGGAGTGTTATGAGCAGAAGGACAGACGTCATCTGACTGATGTTATTAGGGGATCAGCCAGTAGGACCAGAAATGGGGTTCACACCGCCGTCTCTGTGGCTCTGAGGCCTAGGCCCTGTCCTTCCGTCTGGGCTGCCCACATGCTTCTGATGTCCTTGAACTGCTAAGACGGGGCTCATGAGGTGGGCTTTGAGGGCATCGGCCAGAGTCACCTGTCCCCCATTTTCCCCGTGTCCCCAAGTGGGCGTGGCACCCTGTGTGCACAGCTCTGCAGCACCTGCAGAGGAATGGGCCTCTGGGCCTGTGGGTCCCTCTGCCTTCCACTTTTGCATGTTCCGCCATGAAATGTTGAGGTTTTCGTGACCGTGAACACACCTTCGCCTCACTGCAGGGCCGTCTGATGACATAACAAAGAGGCTCGGAAGCTTTTGAACAGGTGAGTGATTCCCTCCTGGAAAGCTCTCCTCGTGAAAGAAATGTATAGACCAAGTGCTGAACACAAGGCTTTTATTTCTGTTATTTATAGAAACCAAAATGTCTGACACTAGGATGTGATGAGTAAATTATGCTACATGGATACAATTGACTTAGGCAGCTATCAGAAATTGTGTTTTTGTAGAATTTGTAATGCAGTGCTCAGTTGTCACAGTGAGGATGACAGGCACAGGCAGGAGAGACACACGCCCTACGAGGCTGTGAGGAGATCCGCAACCCCCCACCCCCCCACCACCGGGCGTGTGAGGCACGGTCCTACCCTGACAGGAGGCCCAGCAGCCGTCCCCTCAGAGCCCCCAGTGCCTTGGTGTGCAAGGTCAGGACGCCCCAAAGCTGCTGCTGGACCCCCTTGTGGGGAGGGGGCTCTGGTCAGATTCTCACAGAAACTCTGCCGTCCCCCCATCCACCGCATGCTGAACGTTCACGGGTACTCCCACGAGGCTGGACGAGCACAAAGCCCAGTTCTCAGGGTCACAGCCGAGACCCAGCACCTTCCTGTAGGCCCAGACTTCAGGGGGGCCTGAGGTGGATTCCTGCATCATGGGTAAGGATCCACTACTTAATATGTGGGAAGGCGGGATGCAAAGCAGTGTTTATAATGGGATACACAATACAGAAAAATCAAGTAGCATAAATAATACATGCACGTGTTCATGTGCCTGCAAGGAAATGCAGCAAAATGTTCGAGAATCACGGTGAATCATTTCCTTGTACGTCTTTCAGTTTTTATGATGTGCATGTACTATTATTTGAAATACATCCTTTTTTTTTTAAACCCTCACCACAGTACATTACCAAGTGCTTTTTGGTTTTCAAAGAGCCCTACTGCTCATTTATGCCATTTTCATCGGGTGTGCGTTGGGGTTGCCCACGTGTTGTCTACCAGCAGCCCCCACTGTGTCTGGGGCCGTAGAAGCTTCATGTTTATTTGGGACAGGTTTGAACTTGACACTTGCCCATTGCATTGCCAGCCAGGCACCTTCCTTCCAGGGCTCGCCTGCCTGCCCTGTTTAGAAAAGCAGCTTTTGGGTGTTTGCTCCCTTGAGGGGAGACTGCAGTTTTGAAATCACACGGCCGTCCAGCTGGCCTTCTTGTTTTTTCTCTTCTCCCTCGGGTTTGCTCAGCCACTTGAGGTGCCTCCGATGAGCCAGAGCGAGCCGTAGGACGTTAGCTGGCTTCCCCTGTGTCCTCTGCAGGGCAGGGGACTGCCTCGCCAGCGGGTGACCCCAGACGGCCCCGTGGGGTGTGCGGCCACCCTACATCTGAGTCTGTTCATCTCGCCCCTGCACACCTGCCTTCCGGGCGTCCTCTGTTCTCCAGCTCTGCCGCTAGACCTCACTCTGGTTTTTGGGCTCCCTTTATCTATCTATCTTTTGGCCTAAGGGCGTTCCCTTCCATCCAGGGTGTCCCTCCGGTTTCAGGAATGTCATGTCAATATTCCAGGAGCTTCCCCCTTCACCTGTGCAGGAAGCCCTTCTCCCCTGTGCAGGACTGATGAGTTCTCCAGCTTCCTCCTTTCCCTTCTTCAGATGTGTGAGACGACGGTGCTAGGCGCTGCTCTGGATTCTGTAGCAGAAGATCTTGTTGCTCCTGAAAGGTTCTGTAGTAGGGAGGCAGGCAGGTGCCGGCCGGTGAGGACGCAGGACGTGAGGGCCCCTGGCCTCGTCTCGTACATCATCTTCCTGGATTCATTCGTGTCTGTTCACTGGTACCTGTAGGCATGCCCCCTCCCCCGCACCACGCGCTCTAGCAAGTGGACCGGGGCCCACCATGGTGTTCCCCTGCACATGGTTTTCCTTCCACCTGGAACTCGCTCTCTCCTGTTCTTCCTTCCTGCGTTTGGTGAGATTCCCTCCTGAGGGGCCCTGTCCACCCGTCCCTGACCTGGCACACGCACCACGTCGCCCTTCCGTAACTTGTGCCCGTTTTCATCCCTTTCTGTTCAGTTCACTTGACTCCCCGCGTGCCCCTTGCACAGGCCCTAAACTTGGTGGCAGTAGCAGATTCGAAGCGTTTGTAAAATCTTCGTACGTACCTGAAGCCAGCACAGCACATCTTGGGTCCTCCGTAAACGTTTGCTGACCGAACGGATGGGAGAGAGCGTGCAGCTTACGTGTCAGAACCTCTGTGCCCTTGCTCGTGCTCTCCTGCCTGGGCACGTCGGTAACTTGACCATTTCTGCGGCCCCAGAACTAGCACAGGCCCTGAGGCAGACCCATCTGGAAAGTCCTGGTCTGCTCCCCACATGCCCCAGCTCCACGTGGTGGGCGTGTAGTGAGGGTCTGGGGGCCGCACCCGTGTACACATGTGCGTGTTCTGGGTTCTAACGTGTTCCTGCTGCTGCCGCCATTTAAACGTCACCTCAGAAGTGCACGTTCCTGACTAGAACATAATGTCCCATAGGCTGCTTGCTGGGTTTTAGTTTTCCCGCTTGTCTCTGAGTCATAAGGACGTGTTTCATTGTTGCCTGGTTTACGGAACTTGGTGTTGGGAACAATTGGGCCCCGAAGGCAAATCCTAACAAGTTAGGGTTTCCGCCTCTAGGCCGCCTACACTTGCAGTCCCGTCTTCCTCAGGGCATCCCTGGGAACGGATGTCCTTGTCGCAGGCCGCACACAAGGTACTGCCCTGTGCCCGTCAGGCTGGGCCCCTCCCGGGTGCTGGGGGCCGCCCTGCGCTGCCGCCCTCCGCAGAGCTCCGCCTGGTGGCCCGTGTGCTTGCTTCCCAGCTGAGGTGTTGGAGGGTCAGGGACAGTGAGCAGGGCTGGATGTGCCAGGGAGAGGCAGGCAGGACCCGACGCCTGGGTTTTCTGGTGCTGTGGGTGGTGACCGTGAAGCGGTCCGGCCTTTGTGGGGGCTGTCGATGCGGGGGGGGGGTGGGTGGAGCTGGCCTGGTCAATGGTCAGACGGCCTGCAGGTGTGAGTGACAGTGACAGGGGAACCAGGACGGGAGGCGGGTTTGGAACAGGCACACAGGTGGAGGGCTCTGAATTCGGGGTAGAAGTGGGCCTGGGCTCCAAGGCCCTCCCTTGGAGAGCTTCACTGGGGCCCGGGTCTCCCCTCGCTTTGCCCCACGTGGGTGTGCAGGCCCTCGGCAGGTGGGTGTGGTTGTAGGGCCCTCCTTCTGGGATGGGGCAGGGCTTGGCCACAGTGCTCTGCTTGGGCGGCTCGGTGCAGGGCTGGGTCCAGAGTATGTTCCTCACAGGCCACACAGCCAAGCAGTTACACTTGAGTTCCGGCTGCCGATTCTGGGCATGATTTCTCAACCCCCCTACGCTGACTTCCGCGTCTGTGAGCAGCTCCTCGCGATGAGCACATGAGCCGCTGTAGATGAAACGTGCTCTGGGGCACCTCACACGTGCACTTAGTGCCCGACAGCTTTTGTCCTCCCAGCCCCACAGCCCTGCTCCTCAGGGACGGAGCATTGAGTGCCGCTCCCCGCAGGTGCACGGTCTTCAGAACCCGTGGTCTCCGTGTCCATGGGGGCAGCGCTTCGGCAGAAGAGTAGGGGTCTGTGTTCTCCAGCCCGGAGGGTTTCTCGGAGCTGGGTGCTAGTGGGGCGTGGGAATAATGAGCGGGTCCTGTCCCGCGGAGCGTACCGTCCAGCGGGGGAGGCGATGCAAGATGCATGTACAGACGGTACGTGGGGCTGCCACCTCGGAACAGGTGAGGGCCGAGATTCCGGTGTCCCCACGGGAGGGCCATGCACCCCGTGGACGTGAGGATCCAGCAGGAGCTGTGGGAGTCCCCGGACGTTGTTCTCGTGAAGCGGCGAGTTTCAACAGGCTGAGGTGTTGGGAAAATTGAAGACAAGACTTGGAGGTTTAAAGTAAATGGGAGAATTTAGCTGGGGGCATAAAGACTCTCATGCCGGCTGAAGAAGCAGGAGGTGTTTTGTCAGGAGGAGGTGTCCTGGGATCGGTTCTGGGGCCTGGACGGCTGGGAGGGCCTGGGGCTGCCACTCTGTCCGTCCCTCCGTCTCTGGTGTCTTGCGTCGGTCCCCGCCTTCATGGCTCCTCTGTCCTCGCTGCCAAGTGCCTCGTCTTTGGTCCCCACACCGTGCCTGACCCTGGCCCCGACCCAGCACGTGCTTTTGGTGCCAGCCCCCCCCCCCCCGCCCCGACATTCAGGATCTTTCCATTCACAGCGTGACTCCTGTAGGGCTGTGGGTGGAGCTGGAAAATGGGCCAAAAGGTCAGGTACATTTGGGAACAGCAAAGAGGTGAATTTGATTAGAACACAGGGTCTCTGGGGGGCACGGGGGGCACCTGGACACGTGGCTGACAGCTCGCAGCCCCCCACACGTCAGGCCGACTTGATCCTGCAGGCAGAGGAACGGGACCACTCGCAGTGAGCGTCCGACCCAGCCAAGCCAAGGCTTGACGAGTAAGCGAGCGTGTTTCTTGGCCGTGACCCAGCTTCTGCTCTGAGATGTGCCTGATGCCGGGGCACCTGACCCTCACGTCTTCATATTCTTTCTCAGCACGTGCAGCCAGCAGCCCATTTGCGCACAGGTGTGCCTGGGGCCGGAAAGGCACATCCTGTTGTCACACGACACCCCATGGGGGTTGTCGCCGTCCCGTCTGTTACCGAGCAAACCAGGACCCAGGACGGTCCACCTGGTCCAAGCAGTGAGTGTGCAGTAGGTCCCCCGTGACCCCAGCCCTGTCCGGCTCCACGGTGCTTGCCCTCCAGTACCTCCCGCCATCTCCTTGCTTACTGTACAAAGACAGGGCTGGCTTACGTTACGGCGCAGAAGTTTGTGTGCTTTTCGCCCGAGACGGGTGTTTGGAAGAAGCGTCTCTGCCAGATGGCCCCAGCAACCCCCTCTGGCGCCGTGCTCCGGGGTCGCCCAGTCCCGGGACACCTTGCAGGTGCCGGGCCCTTCTCTCCTGGCGCCTTCCCCTGTGCACTGTTGCTATGGCAACTCGCTCAGCCTGGGCCAGCCCAAGTGTCGGCGGACAAAGGTGGTGGTTGCTGTTGGGACTGATTTGGATTGTGTTAGCTATTTTTAGCTCCAGTGAGGAACATCTTTTGACTTAGAAACGTTACCGGATAAAATATGTTTCTAGAGCACACGAGCACACTCGGTGTGGAATGTGACCTCTCCATCTCTGAGAAAATGGCCTTTTGTTGCCATTTTCTCTCAGACTCGAAGCGAGCTACGCAAGTGCTCCCCGATGCACTTGCTCTTGGACTTTGAGCTCCTGAACCCCCATAAAGTTTTTCTGGGCTTATTAGAAGAGGGGATGGTTGTTTTCCAGCTGGAAATGATTGCACGTGACCTCCCGTGGTGGCCTGAGGCAGGTGGGTGCTTTCCTTCCAGGGCGGTGGGTCCCCAGGGCTCCCCCTTCCTTCTGCAGTGCTCCTCCCCCTTCCTTCTGCAGTGCTCCACAAGGACCAGGTCCGGTCCGTGCAGACACAGTACCACCGCCACCACAATGCTGTGCCTCTGAAGGAGGGCCGTGTGCAGACACAGCTGCCTACAGGTTGCGGCGTATGAATGGCGGGCCATCACAACCCCCCAGAAGTCTGTCCTGGTGCTGTGACCCATTGTCATGGGTTAGCTGGACGCAGAAGCGCAGGCCTTGAATGATTTGCAAAACTCAGTCCAGTCTGATGGCTGGTGATTCAGAGGCCTCTCTGTATTTTGTGCTCTGACCCTCCCATGGCCACTGACCGGAGGGGCCTCAGAGCTGCGCCCCCGGGCAGCACTGCGCCCTTTGCTCGAGTTCTGAGTGACCTTTTCTCACTGGGCTACAGTGTGAAGATTAACTGGAGATGTTTTGGTCAAAGCAAGTAGCTGATAGAAATGTGGGCCCATGCCACTGCAGAGCTGGTAGCCTGCCTGTGGGTGGGATGGACGGTGTGTATTCTCAACGTTTGTCTTCATTCAGACCAAGGGAAAACCTTCATCGACGCACGTGATGTTATTTGAGTGTCGAGCAGTGCGATCACGTCTGCCTTTGTTCCTCGATCGGTAGCCGGTGACTGTGAACGCCATCACTGGGATGGTGCAGGTGAGGCCCTGAGACTGCACGGCAGGTTCCTCTCCTAAGCGGTCATCGAGGTGACTTAGGATGTCTGTACATTGGTTTGTAACCGCTGTCTCAGCTCGGGCCACCATAACGGAACACCACGAACGGGGCAGCCTGAGCAACAGGCGTTTATGTCTCGGGGCTTTGGAGGCTGGACGTCAGTGGTCAGGGAGCTGTCCGCTCCCTTCCCTGGTGAGGACACTTCCCGGTTGGCCGACGGCCGCCTTCTCCCTGTGTGCACATGGGGGGTGAGGGCAAGAGACACGAGGTCTCTGGTGTCTCTCCTCATGGGGGTGCTAGTCCCATCCTGGGGCCCCACCCTCAGGACCTTATCTGACCCCAAGTACCTCCTAAGGCCCCATCTGCAAGCGTCATCGCATCAGGCTTCAGTGCTTCTGTATAGGCGTCCTGGGGACAAGCATTCAGTCTGTGACACCAGTGTCACTAAGATACAACTGACGTACGATAAAGTACACAGGAGTGAATGGTTCAGTTTGATAATCTTGGCATAGTTTACACTCAAGCAAACAGTCACCGTAGTCAAGATAATGAGCGTGTCCTCACCCCCAAAAGTTTCCCTGAGTCCCCTTTATCTCTCCCCACCCCTGGCCCAGTACCCAGGGAAATAAATTCCAACCTGTTTTTCTGTTACTACACAGCGTTGGCATTTTCTCGAGTTTTATATGAATGAATCGTATTGTACGCGCTCTTTCCTTGCCCTGCTCCGTTGACATGGCTCCTTGGACTCAGTGTAATTATTCTGAGATTTGTCCATGTTGTTGGGCACCTGTAGTTTCTCCATATTCCTAATACTTGATGCGGTCTTTTTCAGCTTAGCCCTCCTAACAGGTGTGTAGAGAGGCATGTCATTATGGTTTTAATTTGAATTTCCCTAATGATCGATGACCACCTTTTTGTGGACTTTTTTGCTATCTGTAACTTTCCTGGATGAAGCGTGTGTTCGATTTCTTTATTTTTGACCTGGTTTATTTCATTAGTATTGAGTTTTGAGATCTTTAACGTAGCTACATAAAAATACGTAATTAGATAAATGATCTGTGAGTATTTAATTCCAACCTACTTTATCTGCTCAAATGTCAAAGAGCAGAAGTTTTTAACTTTAATGAGGCCTAACTGACCAGTTTGTTTCTTTTTTTTTTCTTAAATTTTTTTGATGTTTATTTATTCTTGAGAGAGAGAGACCGAGCATGAGTATGGGAGGGGCAGAGAGAGGAGGAGACACAGAATACAAGGCAGGCTCTAGGCTCTGAGCTGTCAGCACAGAGCCCGACGTGGGGCTTGAACTCACAAACCGCGAGATCATGACCCGAGTCGAAATCGGACACTTAACCGACTGAGTCACCCAGGCGCCCGTTTCTTTCTGTATGAGGAAATCTTTGTTTATTCCCAGGCCACAAAGATTTTCTCTTAGGTTGACTTTGAAGTTTCATCATTTTAGGTTTCATATTTTGAGGTCATTGTTGCACATGATGGTCACCCACGGAGGTCAGCACCTGTCTCAGCACTAATTGTGGTCCCCTTGCTGCTCATGGCAGGTGGCGTGCATGGTGGCTCAGGCCTGGGCCCCTTGGAGTCAGATCCCTCCTACAAGCAGCAGGACCTTGGGGGACTTAACTGGGCCCAGAACCTTCAGTCCCCTCATCTGCAAAGTGTGGTTATCAGCAGAGTATACTTGTTAGAGTTGATGAGAAAACTTAATAGATGCTATTCTTGATAATGTAGTTTATGATAACTTAGATGCTGTATCTCATGCTCTTAGCACGGGGTCTGGCGCAAGGGAAGGGCCCGGCTCACAGTGCTGATGTCCTCACTGCAGCCGTCACCCTGCGCGGTGAACGTGCCTGCCTACCGGCCCCTCAGCCCATCCTCGGGTGTCCTGGCATGTCTTGTAATAGCTTGTTCTCAAATGTAGGCACCCCTGAACATTGTCAGCTGTCTTTTTTATTTCGTTGTTCCATGTTCTTGGCACAGTGTTCTCTCTTGTTCCATGCTCTTGGCTCTCTCTTTGTTCCCTGTTCCTGGGGAGCAGCCTTAGATGGTCCACCTGCTGGACGCCTGCAACATTTCGGTGCGTGGGGTCCAGTTCACTGGGTTCTGCCCTAGGCTTCCGTGATTCTGTCTGTTTCACTGTTTGACCAGGCACGTCACTTGAGTCCCCTGAGCCGAGTCTTCCTTGGAAAGGAGAAGAGGAGTGACTTGTCCGGCCTGTGAAGAAGACTGGCTGGGACACTGAGGACAAAGCCCCTTGCACGGTGCACACGCTCACCATGCATAACACGGACCAGCACCTTTGCCTCAGGAGCGCAGAAAGAAGAAAAACATCAGCCATTCTGAGACCGAATTTAGTAAGACATTAAGTCGTGGAGTAGAGAGGAAGCAAGATAGACTCTCGGATTTTCAGGCTGCAGAGATGGTTCGTTTCCTCCTCCTTATTCCTCAGAAGGAAGGAGATTAGAACAGAGAAATTGTCTTTTATTAAAACGCGTCTTTTGGTGAGCCTGACGAACAAGTCTTTGAGATGTGGCAGCGGAGGTGGCCGGAACGTCTCCCACCCTGACTATGCTTGGCAGACACAGTGATCATCATGTACCTCGTCTTGGCGCTTGGCCCTCCCTGCCTGGAGGGTGCCCTGAGCTTAAGTGGCTGCCTGGTGGGCTGTAGGTGATGGTCCTGTGCCCCTCTGTCGCCCTGTCAGACAGTGGAGCCGCTGCTACCCGGGAGAAGAGCAGGGCTGGGTCGCCCTGCGTCCTGGCCATCCCCTCGGCTGTCCCGAGCCTCAGCTCCTCCTCAGCAGAACTGACTTTCGTTCCTTAAACAAGTGCCTTCACGGTGCTGCCCAAGGGGTAGGGGAGGGTCCCTAAGAATTACCACGTGCCTGCTGTGTTCCAGACAGCGAGGTAGGCTTGGAACATCCCCGGGCCCTTTTAGCTCCCACCGAATCCTGAAAGTAGATCAATTATTGGCCGCATTCTATGGGTGGTGGACCTGAGACTCAGGAAGATACAAAAGCTCCACGGTCAGGGGTTAGTGAGATCAGAATACAGACCCGGTCTACCTGACACATGTTCTGGTGAGGCCTGTCCTGCTAACCCCGGAACGGTCTTAGGGCCCCCGTTTCCTTGAGATCTTCCTTTAGGGATGGCCGTGCAGGTCTTGAGCCAGATACGTTGGGGGAAATAGTGCCCAGCCAACCCCCTCTTGGGATTCACAATGGAAATGAGGCTTTGTCCTTCCAAATGTCCGTTCTCCTCGGGGATCTGCCTGCTTTCCTTCACCCTACTGTGCCTTCATGTGGCTGGATTTTAAATGTCTTGGTCAGAGTTTACAGTTGTTATCTGCACGAGCAGTTGGGGCTTCCTCGGGCATACCAGAACTTGTCTGTTCTTTAAAATTTCATGTTTCCCAATTTATCTGACAATCGTGCTTGCATTATACCTGTAAACACCAGCAGCAGTTCTGGGAACAATTTTCTAAGCTTTAATGCGTTACCTCTCTTCAAAGCTTTTTGGGATTCCCGGGGCACCTGGGTGGCTCAGTCGGTTGAGCATCCGGCTTCAGCTCAGGTCATGATCTCATGGTTCATGAGTTCAAGCCCCACGTTGAGCCTGTCCGCCTGCCAGGACACCGCCTCTGCCCTTGCCCGGGGCTTCCCACTCCAGCACCTCCAGGCCAAGTGGTTGGGGGCAGGTGCCATTTGGATCCTCTCTCCCGAAGCTCTCCAGAGCTGCTCCCTGCTGGGCTGGCGATGGCAGAGGCGGTGTGTGAACAGCTCTCACTCCCAGAGCTGTCCCCAAACGAGAGTAATTCCAGGCCATGACGAGCCCCCAAGCTGGAGCACAGCCTCTGAGGAGGTGTTTCTGGGGGCTGTGCGCTGAGGGGGATGCGTGCCAGGGAGGCTTAGATGGAGGAACAGTGGGCCCGGGGCTACTCACAGACACACTTGGCCTGCCTCGTGTTGGAAAAAACATGGAGCCACCATCTAAAATATGTAGAGATTTCAGATTCAGTCCAGTTTCTGGTGCTCCTGTAGACTCTGGAGACTGGGTAGCAGGGACCCACGTCCTGCAGACCACTCGCCTGCCCAAGCCAGACCTCCCCTGCCCTGCCCCCCGCCTCCCTGCATGCACAGGCTGAGTCAGCACAGTCGGAGAGGGAGACTGCCAAGCCTGGGGCACTGTTGTTGCCCCCCCTGAGCTTAGAGCTTTCTTTCTGGTTCTGGGATTTAGGGTAGAAGATGTTGTGGTGATAGGTGAACTGCCCCCAGCTGTGGTCAGGCTGGTCCTGGTCAGTCACAGCAAGTGAGCATTTGCCCGAGGGGCTGTTGCAGAGGACAGATTCTTTCCAAAATTCTTTGTTGTTCCCGTCATCAATTCCCTACCATTAGGGCCTTTGTCCTAGTCCCCTTTCCATGGCTCTGGGGTTTTGGTATCAGCCAGACTCCTGAAAGATTTTTCTAGTTGAATCGATGTCTCACAAGGTTGAGTCCTCTGTTTTCAAATCCCCAAAGGTGCAGAGCAGTTTAGGAAGCGTGCCTCTCTTTGTAGGTCTTGTTAATGTATTTTCACGTGGTTTGCTTTGCTGGGCAGTGTCGGCCTTGCAGCAGATGGAAGGGCCAGGGTGGCAACTGTGTAGGGCTGGCTTGATCACCCCTGCCCGTCTCCACCTGCTTGCCCGCGGCGTCACGTCCCCTATGCCAGCCCCTGGCCCTCCGCCTTCACCCTGCCACTGGCCGTGGCTGCCCTCGCCCTTCCGTCCAGCTTCCCAGTGACAGTTTCCTTTCTTCTTTGAGGTGGCACCTGTTGGCCCTGCGGAAATGACATATGCTGGTCTCAGACCGTGAGGAAAATGGCTTTTCAAATTGCGCGTAATCCCGCCCCCTAGATGCCCTTACCCATCAGACCCACATCCACCGCGTGTCAACTTGATGCATACGGGGCCAGGATCGCGTTGTGTCCGCTCTTGTAAGCTGCCTTTTCCCCACAACGTAACGAGAGCTTTTCTTGTTCGTCTCGGTTTCACGGTATCCCGTAAACACAGTTTCTCTGCGCGGTGCCCCGCCGAGGATGCGGCTCGGGGCCACCTGACCCCCGCCCATCTTCTGCTTGCAGCCCCTCCACCCTGTCACCCGCTGACATGCGCATGAATGCTGAGTGTCCCTCCACCTCCGGGTGCCGCCTCCAGTGACCCCTGCACCCCGCGGGGGCTAGCGCTCAGCTCTGTCGCCATTCCCATCACTTCTGTGTAAGGTGGGCTGGCCCCCGCCGACCCTGGCTCCTGATTGTGGGGCTGCACTCCCTCCTCGTGTGTTTCTTCCACGTGCCCAGGGGCTCCTTACAGGGCTGCCCTCGGGGTGCAGTTTGTGACTGAATAAACAACTGCATCCTCGAAAATCACCTGGGGAGGTGCTTTGGGTTTTCCATCTCTAGCGGGACTGGCGAGCCCGGCGGCATATATGCCAAATGTTGTTTGAGCCTGTGGCTCTCCTAGCCCGCCGCGTCCTGTCTCTCTGGGGCAGCGGTTGGGGATCCAGGACGGGCAGCATGTGGCCGGTGGGTGAGGCCAAAGCGAACCTCCTCTGCCGAGTGGCCCCGCCTCGCCTAGTGGTCCCACCGGCCCCGCAGTCCCTGGGCAGTGTGGTCCTCACAGCCCCACGCCAGCCGCCCCGCCGTGGGGCGTGGCTCGGAAAGGTCATGTATGCATCCTGCACTGACATGGGCTCTGTCAGGTGAGACCGTGAGTGCCTGCCCTGTGCCCTGTGCCCTGGTTTCCTCACTCACGAGCGAGGCAGGGCCCGTGTGGAGGTGAAATGAGGGAACTGATCTGAAAGTACGTGAAATGATAATTCAGTAAGTCGTGACAGAAATCGTGCTTTATTCACTCGCTTCCCATGGGGACCCAGAGCTCATGCAGCCAGGTAGTTGAACTCAAAACAAATGTCAACTTTTTTTTTTTTTAACACAGAGTCTTGAAGAAACCTGTTTTAATGTGGGGTTCGGATCTGGGAGATGCTTTGTGCAAAAACGCCACATCGCATGCCTGTGTCCTGGTCTGGGGCTCTGGAGGGACCCCGACATCATCTTTGCTACCTGTGTGCTTTGGCTTTTAGAGTTTTATTTATTTTATTTTGTATTTTGGGGGGGATTGTGTGCACACAGCAGGGGAGGGGCAAAGGGAGAGAGAGAGAGAATCCCAGGTAGCCCCATGTTCAGCATGGAGCCCAGCACGGGGCTGTATCTCGCGACTGTGAGATCACGACCTGAGCCGAAATGAAGAGTTGTGTGCTCACCGACCGAGCCAGCCGGGCTGCACCTGCTCGCCGTGTTTGCAGGTGCCTGGAGTGGAAACAGAAGGAATTTCCACGTCCGCATCTTGGGCCTGGTGGTCCTCACTGTGCTCAGCACTCAGGACATTTTCTGCCTTTCGTTCTTCTAAGGACGCCATGGCATATGCGTTTTGTTTTATCTTGAGGACAGAGACACGGAGACCAGAGAGGAAGACACTGTCAGAGGCTTCAGGGCTCGCCAGTTGTCCTGCAGCCACGTGCGGTGGGCAGGACGAGTGTCTTCCGTCGTCGAGTCTAACGTGAAAAGCAGGTGTGACTAACGAAGCCTGTCCCTCCTTCCCTTTCAGCAGCTGTGCTTGCGGCACCACTGGGTCCCCCATTTGCGTCGTTATAGGACGGATGGTCTTGCGTGAAGACCTCCGTCGTCTCGAACGGTGGCGTGTCTGCTGGCAGCACGCTCTCTCACGGTGTTGTCCTGCTGGGTCTTTACGGGACTCGCGGGAGGTGATTTGTGGGCAGGGGGCTGACGTCCTGCCGGGAAGGGACTGCCTGGAGTCACAGGTTTCCTGGTGGTGCCCGCGGGTCCCCGTCCCTCCTGTTTCCGTTGTGCCAAAGACTCCACGAAGGAGGGGGCACTCGATTCTCACCACAGCAAGTGCACCGGTCGTCATCCCCGTTACCCAGTGGGGGAGAGCGAAACCTCAGAGCCGTCCACGGCCCGACCAGGGTCGCAGCAGCACTTGGCAGAGCCGGGGTCCCGAACCCCAGTGTGAGTGACTCCACGTCCTGTCTGGAGCGGCACCCCGTCTGCGGGGACGCCCACCGGAGGGCCCCTGGCGCTGTGCCCGGGGTGTCCGCTCACCGTGGCAGGGGTGGGTCTTTGAGCATGTGCTCAGCCCAGAGGCTCCGCCGCGGGACGAGAGTTGGGTTCCTGGAGCTGGAGGAGAAGGAAAGGGGAAGAAGCACTTAGCATTTCGGCAGCAGTGACTTTGGTCGCTGACTGTGCCGCGGGTACCACGGAGACAGTAGCGTGATGCCAGCCGTGGTGCACAGTCCGAGAGGCTGGGAGAGCGACGTCCACAGAGCCCAGAGCTTGCCCGTCTGAAAATTGGCACCGCTGGGCACCACCACCAAGCACCCTGTTCGTGAGCCTGTCTCTGGGGGCACTCGGGGGGCCTCGAAGTCAGGGACTCGGCCAATTCCCCTAAAACAGTGATGGCGCCGTGTCAGCGCACAGAACGTTGTGTGGGATGAATGAGAGCTGCGGCATGGCTTCGTCCTTCTGGTCGAATTTGTCCTCGAACGTGAATTCTGCTGAGTAACTTCTCATGTTCGCTTCTGTAATTTGGTCTCAGCTGAGGATGGAGAAATTGCGGGCAGGAAGCTGTCGCATCAGACAGAGTTCTAAAATAGCAGCTGGTAACTACCAGCAGCTGCAAATTAGAGCAGATGATTCCTCGTCTTTACCTTAACCTTCGAGGCGTTATTACTGCCGTTTGCAGGTGAAGAAGTTAGGGTTCAGACAGGTTGTGTGATTCACTAAGCTCACACCGCAGGCGAGGCAGACGTGGGAGTCCTATCCTTGGTCCCTCCGAGCTGCTTTCTTGGGGGAAATTGATGTTGAAACAGGTGCCCGTGGAAAACCGATTGTGGGCTTAGATCACACGTCACGTATGTCTGACTCGACCCCGCAGCTCAGTACTCGTGGATCAGAAACCGAGACAGGGCCCGGCTGAGGGCAGGTATCAGGAAAATGAGCAAGCGTGTGTGGACGAGTCAGATCCGACCGCCGGCGGTCCTCAGGGGAAAGGCCCAGATGCAGGCGCAGAGACCTGAGCCTCGGCGTGGCCAGGGAGCCGGCGGGAGGCCGTGTGGGGGGGCTTGGGACTCTGGCCCTGTTGTTCCGACGTGGCCTCTGTTGGCCCCAGGGTCCTGCTCTGGCCTGGCACCCGAGGGTTTGTAAGTAGTTGCTCTCCTTTATTCTAAATGGATTAACAGAAGTTAGGAATTCCTCCCCGCAGGAGATGTTAGCTCACTCATTGTATAGCTACCACATAGAGTATCGTTCAATATTTCTTAAATGTGGAAGAGATCTTGCTCATGGAGATATAGCTGTTTTAGGACAAGAGTCAGAGTGGTATTACCTGTGGCATGTGTTCGGGGAAATTATCCCGTGGCCGGGGAAGGAAAGGTGAAGTATGAGAACCACAATGCAAGGAACCAAGTAACAAAGTCCCCAGGTAGACAGGTAAAGGGCTGGGGGTCCGGTCGGGGGAAACATGGGTCTTGGCTGAGGAGTCACGGAGGCTTCTGGAAGAGGTGGCCACTGAGCTAGGCCTTGAAGTGCACACGTGCTGTGGCAGGGAGGAGAGCGGGTTATGCTGTGCTCACGTGGCTCATCGCCGTCAGCGAGGTTGGCCGAAGCTCCGGGACCCTGCACCGCATGCCCTTCCCGTTCTAGAAGTCAGGCCAGCCCGCCCGTAACCTGTACTCGCACAGGGAGGGGGACGGCCGAACCACACCGTGTTCCTCCAGGCTGCCGATCCCGAGCGGGTGTGTCCCCGGGCCCATGTCACGTGGCCGAGCCCGACCCTGACCCTATGAGGTGAGGACACACGCCCCCTTCCCAGGAGGCCGCCCCTCCTGAAGGCTGAGGCGCTGCCCACCCGGTTTCTGTGTCCGGACGCGGGAGGTCAGCGCCACCAAGCTGGGGACCTCTCACCCCGGAGCCACCGCCGACCTCAGCCGTACCTCTGGACTCACCTCGCCTGTTATCCTGAACCCTGCTGCCACTCCTAGGCGCTCCCGTAATGCTTGACAAATTCTCTGCGAACAAGGGAAAATTTGAAGCATAAATCACCCAGGGAGTAGCGTTTTCTAATTTGGCTGTGTGGCACAACAGCTCTGGGTGGTTTTCATTCTTTATTTTCAGCAGCGCTCCTGTGACAGGCCACCGTCGTCTGCCGTCGAGTGATAAATCACAGTCACGTTGCCAGGCTGAAACAGGCTTGGTCTCCTCACGCGTTGAGGTTTCCCTCCCTCCCCTGCCACGCGGCGCTTGTGATCCTAAATGACCCTGTGATGGGACATGACAGTCAGAGCCTCTGTCTTACCCCCACGGACCAACACATGACCGTGACGGAGTTCTGTGCCGGGAGGGCCCGGCCCACGCGGACCAGCAGCGCATGGGCAAGAGGACTCCCCAGGCACAGGGCAGAGGCTCGGGCCTTGAGTGGAGGCCGGGGCTCGGGATTTTTCACCTGTGCCCCCTTCAGCTCTAAGACTCCCAACGCCACCGACTAGGTTGCAGGGGGGTGGCTGTCGGAGCCGCGTGTTGGAGGCCCTGGAAGAGCCTTCCTTCTCCTCTCTGGGATTCCCACGGTTAGGCCTCGCGTTCGGAAGCTGCCGCCCTCTGTATTTGCCTCAGCGCTAGGCTGCCCGATCGCCCGTTTCCTCCTTCATGAGCCGGGGTGTTGGCCCCTGGCTCCCGAGGTGGTTGTGAGGGTTGGAGGCATGGGGTACCTGGCGGTCTCGTGCTGTCAGGTTGCTCATGCTCGGCTCAGATGGCCGTGACCTCACGCTCGTAATGGTGGAGATGGGGTTGGGGTGGCCGACGGGCTCCTGCCCTCACCCTGCCGGAGCAGCCCGGGAGGTGGCAGCTGGAGAGGCGGGGCCTCGGGCTTGCTTCTTGTGCAGGATAGCAGTGCCGGGAAGGGAGGCGGTACCGGTGCCCCAGGGCCGATTCAGCCCTGTGCTTGGCTTGCCCGCGCCTCAGTTTCTGCATCTGTGAAAGGGGGCGCTGCAGGGTCGTGAAGAGTCGCTGACCTAATGCATGTGTCTGTGTGTGGTGAACGCTCACAAGGTCCCTGTTGTGATGTCACCTTCGTGATGACGCCACCACGTGGCCTCCTTCCCTCCACCTTCCTCTTCTGAGCCTCTCCCGGGAAACTCTGGGCTCCCAAGGGGCCGCCGGTCACTCCGATGGCTGGAAAATGAAATGTCTTTGCGTCCATTTCCTCTTCCGTGGGGCCAGATTTGGAATGCCTCTTACTGTATTTGACAGGCCTGGAGAGATTGAAATTGTCTTTGAATGTTAATCTTGTCACTATTACCTTTTTGTCCTTTTAACGTCTTAGCTGGAAAGAAGGAGGCTACAAATAGCCGGAGTCTGTTTCCTTAAAGACCTGAGTAGTGATCGCTCTCTTGAATGCACAACAGAAGCTCAATTCAGAGCTTCGGTCAGTCATCAAGTCCCTTGTTTTCCCGTGTGGTCCGAGCCATCTGTCCACCTAAGCACGTGGCTGAGGTTTGCCCGAGAGAATAGTTCAGGGTGCAGTCCAGCTGTTCTCACGTTCTGTGTCAACTGAGGGCCGGCTGTGCTTGGCCAACACCTGTTCTGTGCCAGCCGTGATGCCGAATGTTTTCTTCACGTCCCCTGTACGTAACAGAGGTTTAGAGAAACATCCAGGGACAGCCTCCGTCAGTGACTTCCACGGCCTTCTGTGCACACCGAGTGCTGCTCCCAGGGCCAAGACCCCCTCACCTGTGGGGTCGCGGTCACCCCCATTTGGCAGTGTGTCCAGGGAGATTGTGGTATGTGAGGCTGGGCTGGAAGTGAGGCTGGAAAGGCAGCACAAGGGGATCCCAGAGGTCCCTCCTGGGGTCAGCCTGTTCTCAGACCCTGAAACGAACTCCACCTGGCCCTGCTGGGGCCCGCACGTCAGGCCACGGCTCCATGGCCCGGGATTGCAGGACACACGCAGGAGCATGGTCTCAGAGGAGGTAGGGCTATCATGCTACGGAGCCACTGGAAACTGCGCAGGGGGAGAGGGGAGCAGGCACAGCCCGGAGGGGCAGCTGCCTGAGGGTGGACAGCGCCCAGCGGCTTCCTCTTGTTTCCAAATCTGAGGCCAGCAGTGTTTGAAAATCGCCGTGTCATGAAGTTATTTAAAAATTTTTTTTAACGTTTATTTTTGAGATAGAGACAGAGCATGAATGGGGGAGGGTCAGAGAGAGAGGGAGACACAGAATCCGAAACAGGCTCTAGGCTCTGAGCTGTCAGCACAGAGCCTGACGCGGGGCTCGAACTCACGGACCACAAGATCATGACCTGAGCTGAAGTCAGATGCTCAACTGACTGAGCCACCCAGGCGCCCCTCATGAAGTTATTTAAAGGCACCTGTCTTAACTAAAATTTTTCAGACTTTATGCTGCTGGCTCTGAGTTTTAAGAACATTCATTTGTTGTTGACGTAACCTGTGTTGTTCTGTGAACAGCCTCAGAGACTTCACTGTCCGGGATGTGACAGACACAGTCCCACCTGTGTGACTTTTGTTAGGGAAAGCAGCAAAAAGGCCTCTAACAGCTCAAGGTTAGGGGATTGCTTATGAATTACTGTATTTTGTAAGAGAATCACTTTAAGTTTTAGACGAATAGAACTAAAGATAATCAGCCCTTCATTAAGCCCTTGCTTCTCACAGATTTGCTGCAAAATACAGTTGTCCTCAGGGTATTACAGGGTATTATAGAGTCTGTCACAGCCCCGCCTCGCTCACCCTCTGTCCTTCGAGGTGTGGAAGCACGTGGTCCTTACCTTAGGAATCGCAGGGCGTATGGCACAGGAGAAGGTGCGTTCCTCCTCCGGGAGCCCGCTGTTGGCGAGAGCTATGCAGGATCCCAGCAAAAGTGCGGGTGAAAACCACATAAGCCCCCTGAACAGGCCGAATACAGGATTTGGGGTTCCGAGGAGGGATCGGGTCCTTGCTCGCTAACGGTAACTAGTGGTGGCTGCCGGGAGGAGGGAAGAGTGCCGCAGGGATGTGGAGGTGTGAGGGTGGCAGTCCGGGTGCGCAAGAGGCTGAGTGACCACCACCACCATGGCCCGGACGCACTTCCTGGCCAGTGGCTCACTAAGCACAGCACCCTGCGGGGAGGTGGGTTCCCTGGCTGTTTACACCTTACAAGGGAATCGACTTGAGGGAAGGCAGTCACCTGCCAGGCCAGGGTTCAAGCCCAGGTGTCGTCTTTCAGGTGGCTAAGAGCCCACGTCATGGAGGCCGGTGGTTTTGGGCTGAGACATTCGCACTGTCTTCTGGCACCACATTGTAGAGGGAGAATGCACGTCTTTAAAGCATGCGGTTTGGTCCCTTTAAGGCCTTAAGCGCCAGGAGACCCCAGCGCCCCGCATGCCTGCAGTTCTGGGCTGCATCCTTGTACTGTGTCCCAGCGCCCCTCTCTCCTTTACTGCCCACCAGTATTTCACCACAAGGACATGCCACTATTATTTGTTCGCCTGTTGGGCATTGGGGCTGTTGCTCCTTCTGACTTTTATAGATCTGCTGCTCTGGCCATTTGCGTGCAAGTCTTTGAGAGACTCCTGTTTTCATTTCACTAGCTCTTAGGACAGGTCTGTGTATAACCGTCCAGGAATCCGGGAGCCCTGCTCATCGGAGCCAGTCCGGGGTGCGGCCAGGCTTTCTTGCACTTGTCAGGCAAGCAGGTGCACGTCCCCGGTCTGGACACGCGCTCACGTGGAAAGCTCCTTCCAGGTGGCTTCTTGGTGGCTTCTCAGTGGCTTCTTGTGCTTGGCTGCCCCTTTACACCCCTTCTGCGAAGTGCCTGTTTCAGTCTTTCGCCCATTTTTGGTGAGGTTGTTTGTTGACGCTCTCGGTATTGAGTTGTGAGTGTTCTTTATTGTCTGGGTACGAGTCTCCTGTTTGCTTCAGGTGCTGTTTGAAGGTTCTCAAGTTTTAAATTCCTATGAAGTCCAGTTTACAATACTTTCTTTTGTGCTTCGTCTTCAAGTTCACTTAATTTTCTGTCATTTCTGTTCCATGGAACTCATTCTGTCAGGTTTTTCAAAATTTTTATTATATTTTTAAGGTACAAAATTTCCTTTTGCCTCCTTAAAAAATAATTTCTATTTCTTTACTGCAAATCCTTATTTTTTTGTTCCTTCCACGTGTGTTTTCTTTTATCCTAGGGAGCATGTATAATAGCTGCCTAAAAGCCTTGACAGTCACAGCATTTGGATCAGCTTGAGGTTGGCATCATGGGTGCTTGAGAATTGGTCACATTTTCCTAGGTTTTTTGCATAGCATTTATTTTAAATTGTATTGGGACATTGTGAATGTCATTTTTTGTGGACTATAACTCTGCATGTTACTTTTTATAAGGCTCTGGAGAACACGGATGGCCTGTTTGGGCAGGCAGCCTGTCTGGTGAGGCTCCAGTGACAAATCCTGCTCCCCATCCTTGGGTGGAGGTCAGGATCTTAGCTCCCCAGCTCAGTTCCCCAAGCCTCTGCTTCCTTCGTTTGGGTCTGTCCACTTGTGACCTGGAAATCTTTAATAACCAAGTGCGGATCGTACGGCATCTGCTAGTCTCTGCGGCGCTCAAACTTCCCTGTGGCCAATTTCAGGCTGCCAGCGCGACACCACGGAATGCAGTGTTGAGAAGAGATGCCTACGGTTGGCTCCCGTGGCCTGGCGTGAGGTGGCCTCAGCGCGCCCGCGGTCCGTGCCGGCCCGTGCCACTCGGGGTCAGGCCGCAGCATGTGCGTGCGGCTCCGGTCCCGTGTCCGCCCTCCACGTCCTGGCCGTGCCGAATGGGGTCCATCCTGTGTGCACGCAACTCGGAGGTGAATCTCAAATGTATGTGTGTGTGTTGAGGGCTCAAATCCCAGACCCGATCTCTGAGCCTTTGCTGTGTTGGGTTGGGGGATCCCGTTCCCTGGCTCTGTCCCCTCTTGGATTCCCTCCACACATACACATGTCCTGTCACACCTAGGTACCCCTTTTCCTGGTGTTTCTGGCCAGAAAGACAGTGTTTCTATCAGAATTACAGCCATCCGGGCACCCCGGGCCACGCCATGGGCAAAGTGAGAGGAAGGTGTCGGGGGCTAGTCCTGTGTGACTTTGCTCTGCTTGTGTCCCCCCAGCCCCCAGAGCTCAGGGGCTGTTTTTATATCTGCCTGAACTTTGCTTTGTGGTCAGTGGGGGTAGGAGGGGGCTGAGCCAGGTGTCTCTAGGCTGAGGAGGACTCGGCGTGGCTTTAGTCCCTCTGCTCTTCCCTATGGGGTCACACAGGACCAAGCCGACCCCTCGTTTTCATTAAGATCTTCCAGGTTATCCGAGGCACGTTGCAGTGATTCATTCAGCAAACACTTGTTGAACATTCAAGTTCCAGGTCTGTGAAAGATGAGTAAGACCTAGTTTCCTCACTCCGTAGAATTCCCGGTCCAGGGGATGGAGATGGGTGAAGCAGGCATGTCAGGAAACCACCGTGTCGACACAGTGGGCACAAACCCCCCGTTAGTTTTCAGTGTAGCAAGGACGCGGCTCTCATGGGGTGGGGGTGGGGAACAGGGCGGAGCAGGCTGGACCAAGTGTGTCCCTGAGCAATGAGCCAAGGCCCAGCCCCATGAGCGTGCTGAAGGTCCGCGGGCAGGAGGCGGTCCCGTGGGGCAGGCGCGTGTGTGCAGGTGAGTCACGACAGGTGAGGCCTGAAGGCGCGTGGGCCCAGGCGGTGGCAGCCTTTGGACGCCTTCCTGCAGAGCTTTTATTTCCTGTGCCCTCGGGGTTCTCTTCTCCCTGTGGCGGGATTAAGTGCCAGCGTGGATGTTGTGGATGCCGGGAAGTGATGCCAGCTACCACCGCCGCTTGGGTGTATACTCAGTGCTCAGCGCGTGGCTCGTGGCTTTTTAAACTGTCACTACTACACTCTGGGGTTGGCATCATTGTCTTTATTTTTACAGCAAGAAAATGCTTTAAAAGGCCAAATGATGTGCTCAGGATGACACAGACATTGTTGAGACAGAGCTGAAATGCAGACCCGGATTTCCTGTCTCCACAGCCCCGAGAGCCCCGCTCTCCCTGCGCTGAGCTCAGGCTTCGGATGGGAGGACCCTGGCGGGTCCCTCTCCCCGAGCTTGGCGCACACCTTCCAAGCGCGTGCCAGGGAAATCTGTTTCCTGTTCCTGTTTGTTTTCCTCGTTTAATTTAGGAAATAAGAGCTTTAACTCAGAATCAATGAAATGTGTAATTAGATGTAATAGCGCTTTTTTTTTTTTAACTAATGGCAACTGATTTAGTATGATTGAGGCATTTTGTTAACAAAATGGGGGCATTTCACGGCCTTAAATCAATCTGCTCTGTACTGAGTGGTTCTGTCTGGGGGTGGGGGGGGGCAGGTGGACAATGCTTCAGCCACACAAAAAGCTTTCGGGGTGCCTCTTGGTTGAGCCAACATTTTCTTGAGCACTCATGTGCCAGGCACGGTGCCTTGGACTAGGAAGGTGAGGACAGGTTAGGTCTCTACTTGTCGTGTGGGGAGAAACGCGTGTTCAGTGCTAATTTCATCAGTAGACACTTTGCAGAGAAACTACTAGAAGCACAGAGGGTGAGAAAGGAGGTGGTTCGATGGAAGGTGACTCAGCCAGGTGAGGGTGGGCCGGGTAAGCCGACTGCTGTGTGAGCGTGAGCGTGGCGGGACGTGGAGGTGTGGGGACAGTGGCACCTTAGCAGTGGTGACAGCAGGAGGCAGCTGGAAGGAAGCCTGTGCAGCTCTGCGGCGTCTCGACTTGGAAGTGCTGGGGGGGGGGGGGAGTCACTCTGAGCCGTTTTGCAGGGGGAGGCTGGCACGGACCATCCCCAACCTCATAATTACTTGACCCAGCTCCTTCCACTTTGCGATGGTGCAGGAGCGATGCGTATGTGGTACGGGGTGGTGACAGTGGCCATAGCTCCCCATCAGCCGGAGATCACGAGGGCCCACAGCCAACACCGAAAACCATTCTGTGCCCACACAGCCATCCTGTCACTTTGTGTACAGTCTTCATTACATCACAAGGGACAGTCAACACTCAGTTATGAAACAGGCTTTGTGTTAGATGGTTTTGCCCACCTGTAGCCTCTTGTGTGTGTGTGTGTGTGTGTGTGTGTGTGTGTGTGTTGTGAGCAGGTTTCAGGAGGGCGTGGCTCAGCTGTGGTGGGCGGTAGGTTGGGTGTGTTACATGCACTTTGACCTGAAGGTACTTTGAACTTGGGATGGGTTTGCTCACTGCTGTCCTGGAGCCAGCTCTGGTGCAGTACTATGGAGGACTAGGTCAGAAAGGCTGTTCCTGGAAGCAGGATCAGTTCAGGCCCCTGCTTCTTGTTTTCCTTCCCCCTTGAGTTCGGGACCCAGGATCTATCCCAGAATCACCGCCCCACCTGCCCCACCAGTGCTGGCCTCAGTCTGGCCTCTCCAGCCCACCCTCTGTTAATGTAGCGCTGTGGCCAGCTGGACCCCTCACACCAGGCCTCACCAGGGCTCTGGTGGTGCCATCTGCTGTTAGACCTTCTGGGCCGCGTGCTGCACCCGGGACCGTGGCACCCTCCTAACGCTATTTTGAGGCATCCGAGCCCTGCCATGTCCCGGCTACTGCCTGGCCCCTGTGGCTCCCCGAGCTCACGCTGCTAGTTCAGGCTGGGCTCGGCCACCCGTCCTGCGCCCAGCATCCCGCTGATGTCTGCTCACAGACGGAGCGGGGCCTGGCCCAGAGGAGGGCCACGTACATGTTAGGGGTTCCTCTTTTAGAAAGTTGTTTCCTCCCTGGCACTCTTGCCTCTTTGAAAGAGTTTTGGCCTTAGGGAAATGTATTCTAATTTTTATTTCCTCCAGGAATCTCCTTTAATTCTGTGTCTGTGTTCTATAAATAGTCTGTATTTATGCTGTTTGCTGGCCACACAAATGCTATTTTGTACACAGATGATAATTAGGCAATTTGTCAGTCCCTTTGAGAATTCCATACCTTGGGAACTTCGTTTTTCTTGGGGCAACGCTGTCTTGGATCTGGGCCACTGCACCGGCCTCCACACTGGCCTTGTCACCAGTTACCCCGCCAATCCAGCCTTCCATCTGGCTTCTTCTGTCAGTGCAGGGATGACTGATCCCTGCCTTCTGCTAAACCTCCTTGACCCCGTCTGTCTGAAGAAAGCTCTGGAAACTCTAGGAAACCACTTGGCAGGACCACGGTCCTCCAAGGCCGGCCTCCACTTGTCTGCACCCCCAGGAAAGTGCGAGCCCTTCAGAACCAGGGCGGCTCGTATACATTGTGATCCGTGTCCTGGGCACAGCGTACCGGGGGCTTGGGAGAGGAGGGCGGGGCCGGCAGTTAGAATGACACCCCAGGGCAGGAGGCCTGGACTAGGGTGTGGGGAAGGAGGCAGGGGTTGCCTCGCCTGGAATCCCAGGCCTGGAGGGCAGAGGGGAGTGGGGAGTGCAGCCCCGAGGGAGGTGACATGCAGAAGGCCCAGGAGGAGTGTAGGCTTGGGCACGTCGTGTGTCTGGTTTGGGGCGGATCGATCTGAGGTGCCGGTGGGAAGGTAGAGGTGCAGTAACGATAGCGATAAAAGAACTAGAACTTCTAAAAGGCTTTCTTTTTTTTTTTTAATTTTTTTTTTACATTTATTTATTTTTGAGAGACAGAGACAGCGTGAGCCGGGGCGGGGGGGGGGGGGTGGTGCAGAGAGAGAGGGAGACACAGAATCAGCAGCAGGCTCCGGGCTCCGAGCTGTCAGCACAGAGCCTGACACAGGGCTCGAACCCACAAACTGTGAGATCATGACCTGAGCCGAAGTCGAACGCTTAACCGACTGAGCCACCCAGGCGCCCCTAGGCTTTCTTATTATTAAGCACACACTGTCCTAGTTAGTCCACAGATCACCTGCTTGTAGACAGGTAGTGTGCTCGTTGTACAGGAGACACGCTTGAGGCTCGATGTCCAGGATACTCCTGGGGCACGACGTGACTGTTGCAAGAGGAGCGCCGCCTTCTGGCAAGAGAACTGAGTCCGCAGAGGTGACTCACACGTGTCAGGGCTCGGCCCTGGGGACCGGTCGGCGTCTGCCAGGCCACCTGTGACCCTTGCTGGGCAGCACTGTGATGTGGGGAGACTCGGCTCCCCTGGACCCTGGGCGCTTCTGCTCCTCTGACCCCTGAGCCTTGGTGTGCCAATCCCACCACATGCTGCTCGGTGGTCCGAGTCCCAGCTTCCTCTCCTGTAGGATCCAGACTATCCTGTGAACGACACTTATCACCCGGGCGGTGGAGACATGGCGGAGAGCCTAGTGGTACACCCGGCCTGTGAGGAAGTCCTCGGGGAGGGGACCACTCCACAGGTGCGGATGTAGTCACGTGCCCCTGACCCCTGCCGAGACCGTCCCCGTGGCTCACAGGGAACCCCCATCCCCAGGGTAGGTGACTGCAGGCACGTGGCCTGTGGAAGGTGGGGGAATCCGCATGCTAACGTGGACAGATTTCTGCCCACAAGGGCTGATAACAACGTGGGAATTTCTACAGGCTCAGCTCCCTTTAACAGGAACGTGTTTCTACAAGGGAATTTTTATTTCCGTGGAGGATAATTGAAACACCGGTGTCCTTGAACACGTCCAGTATATTTTCATTTACCTTTGGAATTGGCAGTGTACGGGATCCTTGTGCCGCGTTCTGATCGGTTTCCCTGTCTGATCGATCTGTAGCTGCTCTTTGAAAGCTACTTTAGGGTTATTTAACTCCGTTGGTCCTTTTGCGTCTTGACGAGGGAAACCGCCACGGTCCGTCTTAAATCCAGATGTCAAAAATACTTCTGTGTATTGCTCGTGCATTCTCTCTATGGCAGCATACTAGGGGGAAAAAACCTGCCAGAGATGTTTTCTTCCTGTCTCTTTCTCTTCATTTCTCTGGGCCTGGGGTCCTGGTGGTGAGTGTTTGCCCCTACTCACTGGGGGGGTTTGGGACCGCTCTGTTGTGTGGTCCTTCGTGATGCACTTAGCAAGGTCGCCTTCTCGCTTTGGAGACTTGCCCCCCCACCCCCACCCCACTGGGCTCTGGCTTCTGGGAAACAGGTGTCCCAGGTGTTGCCTGGACCAGAGGGAGGACCTGGTGCCTCGCCGTGTGGTCGCCCTTGCTGGCCCTGTGCACACCCGCACGCCTCCTTTTACTGGGCGCTGTTTTCCGTGCCAAGGAAGGTACTTACGGGTCCTGAAATCAATGTTCACCTACAGACGTGCAAGCTAAGGGGTTGTGCCTCCACACACACGTTGGCCGAGGTAGAAGCAGGCGCTACTTGCGTCCCACGCTTCAGACCTGGCTTCTCTGCAGCGGGGCCACAGTCTCCGGACACTGGAAGCAGCGTTCGTTTCGTCCTTCTCCCTCCGATACAGAAGAAAGTGTGTAAAGTTTATAAAAGAAGTGTCTGCAAGTGCAGGGTGTTCCTGGAGCTGCACCTGTCCCCTCACCGGGGGTCCCAGAGCAAGTTCGGCGCGTGGACACGCGGTCCTGCCCTGGGTGGGGTAGGCATGGACGCTGGCGATCCCCGGGCACCTCGGAGGCTCAGAAAGCAGAGGGGGCAGGCAGGGACGCCTCTCAGGGAAGCCGTTTCGGCCAGGGCTGCAAGGGTGGGTGGAGTCAGTTCCCTGGAGGTGGGGCGGGGTGAGCACCAGCAGCTAGCGTCCCAAGGCTGCGGACCCCAGTAGAATCCGGCTGTTTTTAGTAACACCTGATGACTGTGTGGGGCTGTTTCCCTCTTGTGAGCTCAGTTCACCCCTCTGTAAAAGTGGGTGAGTATAGAATGAGACACTATGACTGCAGGAGCTTCCTCGGTGTCACGGGGGGGGGGGGGTGTCTTCACTGGCCCCTGTCTCTTGTGGAACCAGCTGGACTCTGATTAAGGTACCGGGGTGTTCAGACCAGACAGTCACTCTCCTGAGAAGTTGTCTCGGCGGTGAGAGGCCACTGTCACCTGACAGCCACTGTAATTCCCACCCTGGGCCTTCCCGAGCTCATAAAATCCACACTAAAGAGGTAGGTGTGTTCGAAACCCCTTCAGTTTACAACGAGGAACTTGAGATTCAGACAGACTGAATACCTCAGAGACCCAGGCTTTACCAGTGAAAGAGACTGGGCATCTATCTGTGTGATGCAGGCTTCTGCTCGGCTTGCCCTGGCCTCGTGATCTTCCAGCCTGTGCACGGAGCAGACGGGGTGGGGGGCAGAGCACTGGACCTCAGACCCCTGACCCCCAGCCCCAGGCTTGTTCATAAGCCGCACTGACCCATAGTCCAGCCCCTCGGGCCCTGTAGCTGCACTAACCACAGCGGCCGCAGGTGCACAGCTGTTGACAGTGGACGGTGTTCATTGCTGAGCACCCGCCAGGTGTGTGCCCGGAGTTCAGGAGAGCGGGGATGCCCGTCTGGACTCGTCCAGTCACTGCCCGCTTCGGGCTCCAGGATCTTCAGGCCTGGTGAGGAATTCCTCACCTCCGTTTGCCATCTCTGTGCCCTCAGGCAAGTTATTTTTGCCGCATACAGACTTAATCCGTCTCTGGGCTGCTGTGAACATGGAGATGATGGCGGTGAGGCACACTGATGGCACCCAGGTGGCCTGTGGTTGGCGCAGTCCCTGGCGATGCTCTGATTGGATTGTGCTGGGCTTTGGTGTTTGGAATCCAGTGTATCTTTTCAATTAAAAATAATGGCTTTTCTCTATTATAATTGATCTATGAGGCCTAAGAAGAAAATTATCTTCTTTGGGTGTGATCCAGATGTCGATGTTCATGCCATTTTCTTGCCTGCTTGGAGCCCCTCCTCAGGATGGATGGCGCCTCAAGGTTGACCGCTTCCTTTCACTTGGGTTGTGCTTCATTATAAAACAGAATAGGCCGGGAGAGCCGAGCAGACGCCCGTGTGACGCGGCACATAAATTTAGAATACCAGTCTTATAACTATCAATTATCTCCCAATGAAAGTTCAATTTAATTACATGTGGATAGTCCTTCTAAATCCAACTCCCTGATTTGTATTTAAATGTCATCATTATGACTTCCCTGGTGAGGTTATCAGCTGTTCAAAGACTGAATCATATGATATTTTAAAAACCACCGCTTTTATATAGACTCTTCAAAAATCACAGCACCTTTTTCCAGTGCCAACTCTTGACTATTATTGTCACATTTGGCCATAAAATTAAGCATGAAAATTGGCATTCAGTAGTCGTATTAATTTTATTTAACTCCGACTCATCGAAGATGAACAGGATGGAGTAGCGGTAGGGACTATCTGACGGGGAGGCCGGGGAGCGCTCCCAGGATATTGCATGTAGACTCACAACCGCATCTGAAATGAGAGTGTCCGCGGTTCCACGGGCAGCCGAGGTTACCTCCGAGGCTCCGCAGTGCCGTGGGCTCCTGGTCCCTGACGAGGGCTTAACCACCATGACAGCAGGTGCTGTTTATAGCGCACCGCTTGTGTGCTGGGCACTGGGCTGACCATGCTGTGTCTACCGTCTCACTTAAGCCACACAAAACCGTGCAAGGTGGGGTTCAGCCCCAGTCTTAGCTGCGGTGTTCTGCACACCCCGAGGGACTGTGGGGGTGATAGCAGTCTCCCAGGAGGAAATGTGCAGCGAGGGTTTGTGCAGTTGGGCAAACCTTGTGGAGAGCTGGCCCTTGAGCACGGATTTAGAAGATCTGAAGGCGTCCTGTCCTGACAGGTGTGTGTGGGGCCTGGGCCTCTCCCCCATCTGGGATTCAAGTCTGGTCCTTTCATCTAATCCAGAGGGACCCTGACAAAGTGCCACACATGTTTACACACGGGATCAGACTTCTCGACAGCATGACCAGCAAGCCAGTGGGCATATTCCCCACTTCAGAAAATGAGGTTGGGTTTCGAGAAGTTAGAGGGTACGTGGAAGATAGACAACTGAGAAAGCCCTCGCGTGGAGCTGGCGGCCGAGCCCTGGAGGTTGCCTCCTCGGCCAGCAAGTGGCCGGGCTCTTCCACTCTCTGCCGTTCACCAGGGATCGGTCTCGCCCTGGCGTCCCTCGCAGATGCCCTCCCGCTTCTGAGACCACACTGGACAGAGAGCCCAGAGAACAGATTCTTGCCCCAAGTCAGCCACTGACTGTAGGTCATGCCCCTTGCGCTCAGCATCATGCTGCTACTTGATTAAAAATAGAGACCCTGCCATTTGTGACAGTGTAGATGGACCTAGAGGGCGCGATGCTAAATGAAGTAAGCCAGAGCTGGAAAAACACCGTATGATTTCACTTCCATGTGGAAACTAAACACACACAGACACGAGCAAACAAGAAAACAGACACAGACTCGTAGATACAGAGAACAAACTGGTGGTTTCCGAGGGGAGGCGAGCGGGTGACAGGCAAAAAAATAAGTCACAGGGATGAAACGTACAGCATGGGGACTGTAGTTACTAATACCATAGTGCGCTTACTATCAGCAACATTCAGGTGGCGCATAAGCATTGAATCACTGTGTTGTACACCCGGAACTAATATGTGCCAATTATACTTTGAAATGAAAAAAAAAAATTAAAATACGTAGAAACCAACAATGGACAGGAGAGGCATCCTGGTGAAAAGGTGTGTGAAGGACGATTTCTGTGCTGGCGTGAGTCCCCCGTGAAGACCGTATGGCTACGTGCCGAGCCCCTGCAGCTGCCCCAACGGAAGGTGCGCCCCCACACCCTGTGGGTCCTGGGCCCACCTGTTCTCCTTTCCTTCTCTTTGTCATTACTGAAGATAGTGTTTTCTGGTTTTGCTGTGATTTGCCAGAGGGTCAGCTGTGTTTGGGATTATTTTTTGGACGCTTGTTTGTGGGGGATTGCACCAATACTCTCCCATCCGTGTTGCTTCACCCCCAAGAAGAGGTTTCACAGGGCCATGAGCTTATACCCAACTGAGAAGGGCTGTGCCCGGGAAGTTGTCCTTGGCAGGGCGGTGGGGATGCCATGGCTTCCGTGTCTGCTGAGGGTTTTGTTGCTTCCTGGTTATGAGGAGCGCTTGCTAACTGAGAAGAGGGATGTACATCGTCCAGGGCGTGAGGCTGATCCTTCCCTGGGCTGATGGAGGCTGCTACCAGGCCTGGGTGAGAAGGTGTGAACCCTCTCAGCCCTCCCTCCGGGTCAGGTACTGCCGACCGCATCTCTGGTTGGGTTGGAGTGGGCATCCAGCTCTGAACCCAGGGCTCTGTCCTCTGCCTGCTCCCACCTCCCTGGTCGTTGTCATTGCCGGGAGCACTGTTGTCCCCAGTCCGCGTGGCTTTCTGACAGAAGCAACAGCCTCAAACCATGAGGGCTGAAGCCAGTGAGAAGGCTGGACTCAGAGCCAGGACCCCTCCTGGGGCTCTCAGGCAGCCCTCCCCGCACCGCCCCCCCCCCCCCCGCCCACTGCCGCCTGGTGCTGTCCCTGGTGCTGCACGTAATACAGCAGCTTCCCACAGCGGGAGAGGTCACTCATCAAGACTGGGCTCTAGGAAAACAGGCCGTCGCACACTGCCCTCTCCTTCCTGGAGGTGAGGATAGAGGCGGAGGTGGTGATGTCTGGGGGCTGTGCTCTGAGACCACGTAGCGATGTCCAGGCCAGCCATGCTGCCCGTGGTTTGGGGAAATAATCCTTGGCCTCCGGCCTTGGCATTCTGGCTCCAGGGCTTGGAGCTGGGTGACCCTGGTGCGGTACTCGGTTTCTTGGTACCTCAGCATTAGCACCTGTGGGACAGGAGGGGTGCCGCCTTCGGGATGCTCACAGCTCTGTCACAGGTGGTGGGGCAGTGGCGGTTCACGTGGCAGCAGGCTTCACGGTCACTAGGTCTGTGTCCCATTCCGGCTCTGCACACGGCGTGAACAAACCATCATTTCCTTTGAGGTGCTCTGCCTGAGCAAGAGGGAGCCAAATGGAGCGAAACACAAAACCGTGGTGCTGAGTCTGAGCGACAGGCTCTGTGGTGTGTGTGGGGCTGCAGCCCGTGCCCAGCGCCTCATCAGAGCTGTGAGAAAGCAAACTGCGCCCGCCCTTACTCTTGCTGGCATAAATCAGACGAAGGTACGTGCAGGATACTTAGCACAGGGCTTGGCACGCAGTGTCTGTTACGTTTCCTTTTCTTCCCCCTTCCGTGTTGTGGGCCCCGTGGCTATGATTTCATCAAGGCTGGGGGCGGGGTGGGGGTGGGGTGGGGCGGAATGTAGTGTGATGCTTACTTCATCGAGATTGTTCAGAAAAGCCCTTCAAGTGATCACATAAATACAATCCCGGTGGCCACAGCATCTGGGGTGTCTCTGGCCCCGGGGATCTGGCATTCTAGGTGCGCTGTCTCCTTCTGTGTTCAACAGGAAGAGCCTGGTATCCAGAATGTTTCCAAACCCCTTTCAAAGGTGAAAGTTATTAGTTCCTTTTGGGTTATCAGGTGATGAACTGAAATTGGCGTTTTTAGTGAAACTTAGGAATATTCTGACCTTTAGCTTAAGGAGAGCCCTTGTTTGGTTCATTCTTCCTTCGAGGTGGGGGCTGGAAAGAGCCTATACCGAGTGAGACATTAGAGGCACTCCTGCTGGACATGTAGACACCTCGCAAGGGAAGAAATGTATGTACAAAAAATGGCTAATAAGCTTCTCAAAAAGCATTCTCTTTCAGGAACGATTCAGACCTGCAAATTAAAATATCAGTGAGGTAGCATTTCGCCCCTTCCTAGCAAAGGTGGAAAATCGATCATGGCCAGTATTGGCAGGGGCGCAGGGAGAGGGGCGCCAGCCTCGCTGCCTGGGGCGCGTGCCCCAGTGAACACCTTTCTGAGAAGGAACGGGGCGCCCACCTGCCAGCCTTGACCTTTTCCACCCTCTCGATTCTGTCTCTGCTTCTAGATGTGGACCTCAACCCGCAGCATAAATGCAGACAGGAAATTGAAGCACAAAGATGTTTAGGGTTTTTTTCAATAGTAACTTTTTGAAAAATGGAAAGTATGAGTCTGAAAATAGCGGAATTGTTAAGTAAGCGATGACAGGGTTGGGTGACAAGACGTTCTGCAGACTAATTTTTAACGATGTGAACGTGTTCACAGTATCTTGAAAGAGTAAAACAAGATATAAAATGCATGTATATATGTGTGTGTTTGTATAAAATGAGACGTGTGATAACATACACCTATAGTACAAATACTTAGAGAAAAGACTCTAGAATTAAAGTATTACAACTAGGGTTTAAGGATGAGTCCTTGTTTCTTTATTGTGCTTTTTGCTGTTTTCCTGCTTTTTCTGGGCTTGAAAAGAGTTTTACGGGCTGAAAAGAGAGTCAGTGTGACTCTGGAACGAAGTTCTTGCTATGGGATGCCGTGTTCTCTGTGTGCAGAGGAGTCTCTCATTCTTTGGGAGTCTCCAAGCCTCAGACATCTCCTGGCCAAAGGCCATCCATTTGCTGACACCCCAGTAGTTTTCGCTAAGCTGTTAAGGTTCTTGGGGTTGAATCTTAGGTGTGTACACCCCGAACAGAGTAGCAACTCCTGTCTCTTGGTTGTCCCACGGAATAGCCCCGAGGGCCGCTTAGATCATACTGGGTTTGGCTGAATGTTTGGGCCACACCAGAGTCTGGGATAACACACTCACTTTTATCCTTTGAGTGACTCTGTCAACTTTCGGTTGAGCCAGAACGTCGGGGGCCTCACATAAAGAAAACCCCTTCCTCCCCTTCTCCTTCCGTCTATCCACGTAATGCCTTTACTGAGCACCTCCTGTATGCCTGATTCTGTGCTAAGAGGCAGGGTTGCAAGCATCAGTGAGACACAGCCTCTGCCGGCATGAAGGTCACGGTCGGGAGCTGAGGCAGGCTGCAAGCAGCCGATTAGAGCGCCCACACCTGTGTGCCATGTGGCGTCTACATGTCAGGTGCTGTAGGGTCTGGGGGTGTAGCAGAAGGGCACAGGTGCAGAGGTCAGGCAGGAGGTGAACGCCGGCCCAGGCTGTCTGGGAACGTGCTTAGTTCACGTGTTCGTTTATGCGGGGAATTGTTGGCCGAGTTGCTGTGGCGTGCCAGGCATTATCCAGGCCTGGGAGACTGTGGGAGCAAGACCACACAGACCTCCGTCCTCAGGGAGCTAAATTCCAGTAGAGCTGTTGGACAGCAAGGCCCACACGTTCGTGTCTACAGTGCGTGGGAAAGGCTATGGCAGAATGGATGCTGCCATGGAGGGGAGGCCGGGGGGGAGAAAGGAGGAGGATGCTGTGGGGGAGGTGCCCAGAACACCTTCCTTAAGCTCAGACCTCGAGAGTGTGGGGCTCCAGCCCCACAGCTTAGCACTAAGGCTAAGGCAGAAAGAGCCTGGTGTGTTCTAGAAACTTCCAGAAGGTGGAGAGGGCTGGACACAGCAGGCAGGGAGGCTTTGTGGAGGATGTGACCGTTGAGCAGAAACCCGAAGGGGTGGGTGTCACAAGACAAGGTCCTGGGTGCAGGGGCCAGACGGGGATGGGCGGGGTGTAGCTGGTCAGGCCTGGTGTGTGTGAGCAAGTCCTGTGGCTGAAGGTGAAATGGGAGTTGATGGGCAGGGCTCTGATGAGGAGGCTTTTGGGGCCCCCAGGGCTAAATAATTGCTAGTCCTCTCTGATTTTCCACATGGGGTCCCGTCTGCTTTGTCCTGTTCCAGAAATTACATTTCCTTCGGGGTATGTGAGTCTTCTCTGAGGTTGGGCTCTCTGACTGTGTCTTCAGCTCTAAACTGTGTGTTGAACCAGCTCTGAAGCCACTGCTACCCTGGGAGTCTATTATTTCATTTTCTTGGAATGAATCCATTATGAATTACTAACGATAATGATTCATTATACCATCTCACGCTGGCATGTGCTGATTCTCCAACAGCCAGCAGAAGATAATGCCCTGCTGATTAATCCTCTGCTTTTTCCCCCCTTCTCTTAGAATGGCCATTCAAGTGGACAAGTTCAGCTTTGAGAGTTTCCCAGAATCCCCTGGGGAGAAGGGACAGCTTGCAAATCCAAAGCAGCTGGAGGAGGAGAGGCAGGAGGCCCGCGGCTTGGAGATCGACAGCAAGCTGGACGTCCACTGGAGAATCATATCCTTTTCACGGTGGCCGCCCTGGCACTGGGCACACCCTGCTTGGGGGCTCTGCCCTCTGGGAAGGACCCCCGAGGGGCTTCACCGTGGAGCTGTAGACAAAGGGTTGTGTCAAGGAGACACGGACCAAGATTGTCCTTTCTTAGCCTCTTCCCACTCCCAGGGCCCCACCAACGGGGTATCAGATCAGGGTGAGGAAAGGCCACTTCCCTGGAACGTCTCAAATCACATGTTTCTTGCCAGTGTTGATGTTTGTGTTAGTGACACGTTCTCATGCCTACCTGTCAATGCTGGGCTCCAGGCTTCACAGACTGTCCACTCCTCCCGGTCAGTTGTCCGGGAGACTGAAATCGCATTGCACGGCTTACAAGGCATGAGAACCCTGAGGGGTTTCACAGGGGCAGTGCTGCACGAGAGCGCCTAGGGCAGTCCCCGGCCCTGCTGCAAACTTGGGACATGCCTGGCTCACAGCAGGTGCTCCATTCCACGAGCGAGCACGTGAGAGGATCCCAGGCGCACTTGTGTGAGTGTTCGACCGTCTTCCAGAGCACCTGCTTTGGGCTGGGTATTCGGCGAGACGCTTAGTCTGAGACGGCAAGAGAGGCCTCAGTGTTTCTTCATGGCCCTGCGGGGTGTGGCTTGCCAACTGGGGACGACATGCACTTGAGGCACAGGGCAGGGCATCACACCACGTCTGTGAGGTTCAGGGGTGGAAGCTGTGGGCATGGGGCCCTTGGAGAAGGCTTGACACAAGGGGAGATGTTAGCGTGGCTTTTGTAGGGTGAGTAGAAGTTTCTTCGAAGGATGAGGGTAGGGGATGGCCCAGCAGTCCCAGATCATTCTAGACCATCTCCCTGGATTCTGGAAAGATCCTCAGTCTGCAGGTGGCCATCTCCAAGAGTTGAGGCACATTGCTTTGTGCCCACTACAGAGGGTCTGGAGCTGGTAGACCCTGTCCCCAAGGAGCTGGGACAAAATAAACCCTTCACATGTAAACCGGAGGCTTCGGGAATAAGACATTAAACCCAAGTCCCTGGGGACTCAGAATCTCAGTGGCACATCACAGAGTTAAGGTGTTTGCCTTTGTACCGAAGGAGGTGAAAAGGAGGGATGATTGGAGTCCTCCCTGTCTCGAGCCCACCCAGAGCTCAGCATAGGGTCGGGGCCCAGCCAGTGCCTGCTGGTGACAGAGCCCACAAGGCAGCGGCATTCACCCTGCACACCAGGCCGTCTCCTTTATCCCTCCCGTCTCTGACGCGTGCTCTCGCACCCCTGGGGAGAGGTTGGCTGGGTCGCCTGAGTCCATCCAGGACGTGGTGAAGCCGGCTGCCCGGTGGGGTTGCCTGTCCTCAGGGAAGATCGAGGAAACAACCCCGCCCCCCGCCCCCGTCCTGTTGGGGGACAGCAGAAGGCACAGAGCTCTCCTGTCCGGGTATCTGTGGTTGTGATGCTGATGCTGGGGTGGGGGGTTTGGGGTGGAGAGGCTCTGTAACCTCTAGATGTGCACGTCCCCATGTGAGGCAGGACATGCCCTGCTCCCAGGCCTCTGGGCTTCATGCGGGGAGCTTCTCTCAGACCAGGAGTCCTGGCTGCGAACGAGTCCGCCTCTGGCCCATGGAGGGAAGGGCGGTGTGTGTGGGGGGCCTGGCAGGAAGGCATCTGTCTCCCGAGTGTCTCGTTCTGGGTGAAGATAGAAGCACGAAGCCTCAGAATGGAGAGGGGGGGTGGTTTGCACCCCTGCTGTTAGGGCTACGGTAGCACCTGCTGATGACGCACCTGCCACTTCCCAGGTGCACCCCTGGGCTGGCCCAGGTCGTTCTCCATGGTTTCAAGTCCCAGGGGGGCTCCGCCGCCCTGTCTTAGAGATGACAACCTCTCCAGCTCACACACAGGAAGAAGGGGAGTGGGCGCTTACCAGAAGCCCATCAGTCGCCCTGCAAGCCAGCGGCCCTTGGCCAGGATGCAGTGCCTTCTAGAGGGATAATGCTGACCATCAAAATGCTTATATTTTGATAACACCGACCAGAAACATGCTGAAAATGTCTTTGGTTTCTCTCCTTTTAGTTTTGCCTCCTTTAAGAGGTTGATATCCCCATTTTCTGTATTTGCTTAATAATTCATGCAACAAATATTTATTGAATGTCTACCATGTGCCAGGTACATCTGTCTCCTAGATGTACTGACTGGGAGTTTTTGAGAGACCGTCCCTACAGGCGGATTCCATTAAAGAGAATGAACAATAGGACACCTCTCTCTCTCTCTCTCTCTCTCTCTCTCTCTCTCTCTCTCTCTCTCTCTCCTCCCTCTCCTCCCTCTCCCTCCCCCTCTCCCTCCCCCTCCCTCCCTCCCTCTCATATCTGGTAATGACATCTGGCATGGGATGAATAGCACAATTCTGCTGTTGTCAACCTGGATTCAAGCAGATGGAAAGACCAAAGATTGAATTGGCTAATACTCTTATTATGCATTTTAGTGATATTTTCTCAATATTTAGACTTTATGCCACGATTTGAGCCTAATTTGACACTCCTCTAAGGAGTAATAACAGTGGCCCACATGTAGCATGTAGGGCTAGCTCGACCTGTTTCCGTGGAGATGGTGGACCTCTGGACCCGTCAGCATCGCATCTGTAATGACCAGATAAGCAGTTGGGCACACCAGGGATTCCAGCCCCAGCGTTTACCTGCTTAGCGAGCTGTACATTTTGCTGCGCTCACGTGCTGGGGCCCTAGAGATGCCCCAGTCTAAGGGGCTGAGCAGACCCAGAGATGGGCTCTTACAGTGCAGCCTGGAAGGACTGAGACAGGAGCCTTCCTGTGTGAGGGCTGGCACATTCCAGAGTCCGAAAGCAGCAGGGACCTATGTCATTCCCTGTGACCAGTAATACAGCAGGCAGACCAGAGAGGTGGCAGGGTCTAGAGGCCTCCTGCGCTGTGCCTGGAGTTGGGCCTTCCTCCCCGCCTCCCCCTCCCTGCCATACTCAAAAATCTGTTAGGAAGTTCTTTCTCCTGCATGACCCATTCCTCATCACCAACCTTTGCTGGTAATTGTTTTCATTCTTTTTTTTTTTTTTTAATTTTAGAGTGCAAGTGAACTGGGTGGGGGGGGGGGGGGGAGCAGAGGCGGAGAGAAAGAATCCCAAGCAGGCTCCATGCAGCCCAAGCAGCCCAATGTGGGGCTCAATCCCGGGACCCTGGGATCATGACCAGAGCCAGAACCAAGAGTCGGACACTCAACCGACTGAGCCACCCAGGCTCCCCAGCCTGGTAATTTTTAAAGGGACTTTTCCTCTTTCTCAAGAGGAACTCACGTCCATGTAATGTCTGTGCGGTTTCCCAGGGGGGGTGGGAGAGCAGCCTGCACAGGCAGCATCTGGCCTGGAGAGCTGGGCTCGTGTGGCAGACATTGATACTTTATCGATGCAATACACCCTTACTTTCAACTCCTTTGCGCAATCTCCTTTCCACCTTCTTACCTGCTGGCTACCACTCCTGGGCAATCTTTACTGAACTTTGGAAACCTTGATATAGCCAAGTTTGTTGGTAGCAGATAATAGCCTTCCACACATAATCCAGAAGGTACCTGTTTGGCTTTGGGATGGGACCAAAGATGCCGCACTATTGGGGCTGGAGCCCAGGGTCAGAGGCCCAGCTCTGCCGTTTCCAGTGTCCCCATGGAGAGGCTGTGGTCCAAGGGGCCCTTGTCCTTGTCTGTTCAGGTGAGAACACTTGCTCAATTAGCTGTTAGGCTTAGTTCTAATAATCCTATTGCCCTTTTGATCATCTCCCAGGTATCAACCAAGATATTAGCATTTTCTTCTAACCCCAAACCTGCAAAACAGATAGTACTCTGGTTTTCAAAATAAATGCATCTTGGAAGTTAAGTAACTGACCTGAGAGCAACACAGCTGGCCAGATAGCCAGGATCCTAAAACCTGTGTGATTTTCTTACTGGCTACTTGAAGTGAGGCTCACTGTCCAGGTGTAAGCCTAGTTTCTAACGCTGGGAGGTGTCCACACTCTGGGCCCCCTCTCCTGCTGCCAGAACCGCCCTGCTCCTGTGACCTGGCCTCACAGGAGGACCATCCTGCACACAAGCCCGTGGGCCAGGCCTTGCCCACGTCCTCACTTCCACCTGTGATGGGACCTGCCACAAGGGTCTGGGATTGCCGTTCTGAGAGTCCCCCAGAGTAGCCAGTTCTGGGGCGTTTGGAGATCGGCTGTGTCTGTTTTCACTTTGCATTTGTAATTCAGGAGAGGAGAGTGTCCGTCAGTGTCTCATCCTTTGATGATGAGTCTTCCTCATCCTTTGTGGTTGACCTTGCACTTCCAGTCTCCCGAGGAGCCTGGTCCATCACTGACCTCTCCTATCTCGCGCGGCTGGAGCCGCCCTTACTGCTGGACTCCAGCAGCACTCTGTGCCTAGGTCTTGTTTGCTACAGGCCTTGCAAAGTGCAGGGAGGTTTATTTTTCCCAAAGTTCACGTCTCCTGTGCCCAGCCATGCTGTCCTTGAAGCCACATCGCGGCCTTTCCTTTAGCAGCTGTTGACTGGTGGCCCACTGTGTGCTGGGCTTGCGCTCAGCACCAGGGACCTCCGTGATGAGCGAGACCAGGTGTGGACCCTGACCCTACAGAGCCACGTGTCCTCCCTGGCACGTAGGTGTTAAAACCCGTGGCGAATGAACAGCTTCCATCTCACTGATGCTGCAGACTGCATGGTTACCAGCCTTGCTGTGCTGTGCCCGCTGCTGTGGCGTGTGTGAAGGGAGTTTCCACGCACGAGGTGAGTCATCTCTGAAGCCTGGCTCCTTTTCCAGAGGGCAGCCGTGCACGGACGATCTGTGGTGGAAACAGATGAAGGATGAGCCTGGAGTCCTCTCACCTTCTCCTTTTCCCGGTTTCGTTGCAAATGTCCCTCCAAGGAGCATTTCAGGGGTCGGTGGGATACTCGCTGACGCATCGGAATCCGACCCCGTGTAGGTTTCATGACAAGAGCCAGGTGCACCGGCTCCGGTGACCTGGGCCATCTGGGCAGCGTCTCCACCAGGTGGCCTGACAAACACGCGTCTCCTCCGTGCTGTCTGGAGACCGTTTGTCACCATCTGGCTGCTTTGTGGGCCAGGTAGAGGCTCAAGGAGCCCAACTGCAGCCCGGGTTTCAGATGCCTGGGGATTCACATCCCAGCGCGGGAGATGGAGAATCTTCGCAGCCTGCCGAGGTCACGTGAACCTAAGTAACCAGAATGTGGCAGGACACGGAGCAGTGCGGCTGTTCTGAGCGTGGGGTCATGCGTGGGCCCAGGAGCCCCAGCCTGTGCGTTGCTAGGCAGTGTCTGCGTCTGGCCTTGCCAACACCAGTTGCCCTCTGCAAACCTAGGAAGCTCCACGGGCTGTGACATTTGTGACTGGTTTTTGCTAGGCTTGACAAGCAGAAGCCTACAAGACTATAGGCACAGTGTCCTCAGTTCAGTTGGTCTTGACCAGGACAGCTGGCCTGGAACACAGCTATGCCTGGCTTCTCAGTTTTCCAGACTGCACTCTTCTCGTGAAGGGGAATCTGCCTTCAGCTGACTCCTCCTCCCTTCAAGGCGAGGCCTAGATGGAGCCGTGTGTGTTGGGACGGGGGGTGGGGGGGTTGCCCTTTACTCTTCACTCTCGCCACCTGGCTTGTGGCTTATTCTCCAAGATGCTGCTTCGTGGGGCTGTGTCTTTGCACCCCCCGAGAAAAATCAAATGTCTTAAAACAAGATTCCTTTAAAACCCAGTACGCTGTGCTCTCCTAGTAGTCCTGTGCGGAGAAGCGGTTTAATCTAGATGAATTTAGTACAAATCGCTCCTGTCGTCAGTACAGCTGGCTGCTTGATCATCTTAAGTGCAGTACAGGGTTGCCTTCTGTGTCTGCCATCAGGGAGGTTAGCTTCTCCAGCTGCTGGTAATCACTGGGCTCAGAGGTCTTTGATCTCACAGAGGAGCCTCGCCAGCCCGGGAGAAGGTTCCGCCGACCACCAGTGCGGTGCCGTGGCCCAGGCTCTTTGGCCTGCGGTGCGCAGAGGGAGGAAGGTGAGGACGACGCGGGTTTGATTGCTGCCTCCCCCAATCCAGACACGGTAGCCAGTTACTTTGAAAAGAATCAAGGTTTGGCACCCAGCATAGATTTCAAATTTGGCTCGTGAGAGTGAAGAAGGGCTTCCCCAGATGCAAAGCACTGTTTCAGATCTGTGTGTGATGCGTGTGCACCATGGTGTGTGTGTGTGGGGTGGGGTGGGGGTGGGGTGTATGGTGTGTGCCTGTCGCAGACGATGTGTGTGTGTAAACATCACCCAAATCGATAGGCACAGTGTGTATGGGTGCAAGCCTGCTCCTTCCTCTGTCCTTTGGGTGTGACAGTCACTGTGAGCGCTAATGCCCATATAACACCTGCCAGGTGCCGGGCACTGTTCTGAGTGGTTTATTTGGATTGACTCACTTGCTTTTCACTAAAACCCTAGGAAGTAGTCTTATGCACATCCCACAGGTGAGGACACTGACTTGTTCCAGGTCGCCAGGTACTGAGTGGCAGAGCTGGGATTCGTCCCCAGTCGTCTGGCTTCAGAGTCTGTGCTCTTGGCTCCAGGCTGGGGACAGCAGAAGAGCATCTGGTCACTGCCAAGGTCTCCGCGTTACCCCCATTTTCCAGATGAGGCCGAGTGAGGCTGCAGTGCTCCTTGGGCACCCTGCTGCTTGGTACTGTACCCACCCTGCACAGAGTCCTCCTCCATTTCACCTGCTCCACCCACAACCCCACAAGACGTGCAGAGATGAGCCACTGCAGACTACCCCTTGGCAGCTCACCATGCTGCATGGCATTTTGCGTCCAGTTGGGCCTCTGACACCAGGGAGCTGAGCCGAGATGCGGGCGCCCCTACTGAGAGGAGAACAGCCCACGTCAGCATTCTCAAAGTTCACGAGGCAGATTAGAAAACACGGTCACGGGAAAGAGGCTCAGTAATCACTTAAAGCAGCCTTTCCATTAGTGTAATTTCTATTTATGACAATCTGCTAATTTATTTGAGCTGAAGTGGGCCTGGTCTAAGTCCTTGCACCTGTAGTTCTTCCAGATCTGGCACGTGGGGTGCAGACGCCCATCTTCCTGGGGGTCACCTGAGGTACAGCCCCACCCCTTCTGAGAGCACCCTCTCTGGGACACTCACCTAGAAGCCAACTTGGAAGTGACTGTCAGTTGCTCTCGTGTGATGGGTTTCCAGCTTTTGCTCAGAAGGCTGTGAGTAAGAACTAAGAGTTCTGATCCTGGCACTGCTTTCTCCTGTGAGAGGCAAGGCCATTAGAACTCAGGCCTGTGGGCTCAGAGGAGAGCCTGGTGACCCACTGGGCTCCAGGTTCCCCCAGGGAATAGTTGGTTGAGCAATCACTTTTTTCTGTAAGAGAACACCAATTCATGATAAACTTGAGTCACACGAATAAAGACAAGACCTCAAAAAACTGCTCAGTGTTTTCAAATTGCAGTACATTCCCAAGTATTTCACTGCTAATGGTCTAGCAGAAGATGAGAGGGAAGGTATTTTATTAACTTCCTGCATTTTCCTTGCATCTAGCTGTTTTTCAAAGATTTGGAAGCAAACATTCATGGTTCTCAAGACACATGGAATATTAACTGAGTATGCATGGAGAATGTTGTAAATAAAAAGACTGTGCCCACATATTAAGTTTAATAATGGTGAGTAATAATAATATATAATCCTTACACAACAGACTGAACTCCTTAAAAGTAGGAAGACTCTCGTCTTGGTTAGCCTTCTGTCCATGACAGCTAGCACAGTACACGGAGTAGGTATTAACAGGTACTTGGCATGAATCACAGTGCACACGCTGCAGTGGTGGAGGTACACGGGGACAAATGCATGTGACCAGTTCAGGAAAGATACTCCAGGGTTCAGCCACCACAGCCAGCGGGGGAGGAAGGGCTGGCTTCCAGGCTGGGCATGGGTCAGAGAGGACGTCCCAGGTGAAGTGGAGTTTAAGCTCCAGAGACTGGGGTGTGCTCACTAGAAAGACTGAAGAGGGTTCCAGGCAGGGAGAGGACGCGAGTCAAGGCACCAAGGCAGGAGGCAGCACCATCTGTTGTAAGAAGTACTGGTAGTTTGACGTGGCTGGTACATGTTCTCGGGAGTGAGATGTGCAAAATGGGGGGGGGGGAGGTCACGGAAAAACCCATGGGGAACTTGCATAAACTTCTAGGGAGTCGGATTTTATCCCACGAGCAGCAAGTAGCCACAGCAGGATTTTGGGCCAGGGAGCATTGTCATGAGACTCCCTTTAGGAAGATGGCTCTGGTGCTCCTCACCCCACTGCTCTCTGGGCATGATGTCTCCAGGACGTGTTTGTTTTTGTATCGTGCGATTCCGCTGCCTTCTTTTGGGAATTTGGTGCAAGAACCTGCAAAGATGTACAGGGCGGTGCAGGTCTGTCTCTGCTGTCTCGTGTTCTTGGTGAGGCTCTCACAGGGTGTCGAGTTAACATATGGAGGATCACTGCTAGGACTGGGGTTCCTGTTGGGCTACAGACACCTGACATCCATTTCTGCTCTAAAATGTTAGGCGGAGGGGCGCCTGGGTGGCTCAGACGGTTAAGCGTCTGACTCCTGATTTCAGTCCAGGTCATGATCTCATGGTTCATGGGATTGAGCCCCACACCTGGCTGTGTGCTGACAGTGTGGAGCCTGCTTGGGAGTCTCTGTCTACCTCTCCCCCTCCCCCGCTCACACACTTGCACATGCTTTCACACACACACACACACACACACACACACACACACACACGCTAGCTAGCTAGCTAGCTAGCTAGGTAAAATGCTACAGAGGAAAACCAGAATAATGGCGGCACTCTGAGCCTTGAGTGTGGAAAAGGAATATAGAATGAGGTCTCTCTGAGCATGGGGGTCACTCATTATGTTTGTGTATCTTCTGTAAGCATATGTCTCCTCTCTGCTGCACAGCTCTCGCATGGGGTGGGCATGAAGCTCAGACATGTCCTCACCATGGTGTCCTTCAGGGTGCTGTGTCATCATGGACTGCACATTCAAGGGTCTAGGTACACAGTAGGTGCTCAGTAAATGGTCACTGACCCAAGCTTGTGCAGGTAGCGACGTGATGATAAACTGTGGCCCAGCAGAGATGATAACTTAAATCTACCAGTACAATTCCTTCTACGTTATTCCTGGAAAAACTTACTTAGTTGACTTTTACTGCCTGTCAACTCCATAGGTCTGAATTAGGGACTTAGAGGCAGGAAACCTGGTCTTTGCCCCCAGGGTGCTCACCCTGGCTTAGTTGGGGAATCAGTTATGGCAACAGATGTCTGGAGCCTGGGTAACCAGTGCTACAGTGGGAATTAGGTGGGAGCCCAGAGCTTAGGGATGGCCTGCTAGGTTCGTGTTGGTACTCATCATTGGCCAGTTTGGGGCTGTTCTTGCCATGCAGGAAGCATCGTCTCTCCTCCTCCTCCCCCGGCCCTAAACCTTCCAGAAGAAGACCTCACTTAACACATGCCTTACAGTGCTAGAACTAGGTACCACACTGTCTCATCTGTGGGACGTACCCAAGCCCTGTGGGCTTGGGCCAATATTGCTGGACACATCTGGGTGCCCACTACCTTTAGGTCCTACCCCAGGACTTCATGGATCACCTCACAGGAGGAAGAGTGGGCCATGTAGGGTCCAAGAGACCCTTGACCTCAGCAAGGTACCTTCTGGGGCCCCATGGCATCTTGAGTCTGTTGCTTTGAAGATGTCTTGACGGTGAGATCCTGACCCATTCCATGTGCTACACAGTGGACTTAAGACACATCTCCCTGGAAACATGTGGCATGTGTGGAGAAAGTCTAGCAGGGAATGAGCAGTGCACTTGGAATCAACTGCATGTGAACCTCACACTCTTCTTGGCTATGTGGCTTTGGAGAAGTTTCTTAGTATCCTCGAAGAGGTTTCATCAATCTGACATTGTTGTAAGGACTGTATGAGATGATTTGTAGGTAACTAACACATAATACGTGCTCAGGGAAAAGAGGCAGGCATTTATTGAGCACCTACGGTGTGCCAGGCACAGTGCTGGTGACCAGAGACGACACCTACTCTCCTGGGGCTTACAACCACAAGCAGTCCTCTGAATTCAGCTAAGCAGTTGGGAAGGTATGGCTGCCTGCTTATTGACCTTTCTAGTTTGGGGAGGGGAGGGCAGAAGTTCATGCTGAGCAAGGTCCAGCACCAGACCCTGGGCTCATGGATCACCACCTTTCAAGGGTTTGTGACCAGTAGGAGTGAGCCAACAGCAGTGACTCTAGGTAACTCAGCAGTGTTTTTGAGGCAGAAATGGCAAGCGTGGAGGGCACCATAAAGGACATTTGGCATTTCTTGCTGGGAGTTAGATACTGCCTTTGGGGACCCCAGAGGCAGAATGTGGGTTGTGCTAACCTGAGCTGGGAGCTTGTGTGTTCTCCTGGTTCAGGCACACAGATTGTTGATCATTATATGTGGGTGTGGTTTAGGAGACCCACAAAGCCTGGGTCCATGCCAACAGGGGCTCCACAGTCCTGCTGCGGCATCGCATCCTTGACCTCCTAAGGGACAGGAGCAGGATCTCAGGACAAAGACATGCAGACTGCTTGGAGATGTGATTGCTGTGTCCTGGGTGTCCAGAAAGGGTTTTAAAGGCAGGGAGCATTTTCAGCACCATGGAGAGTTCCCCGCATGGCCAGCTCCACCACCCCCGCAGCCTCCGGGCTCTGGCTTGACCCAGCCCTGTGCACAGAAAGATCCTTGTCTGTCCGGTGTGGAGGTTGTGGGTCCACACCGAGGGTACCGTGAAGAATTGATCCAGTGTTTACCGGAAGCTGTCAGAAAGTGGGGTCCCGATTGGGGGGCTGCAGGGTCAGACTACCTGGATCCTGCCGCCTCACGGCTGTGTCACCTTTCTTGCTCTCACCTTGTGCCCAAGTTGAAAAGAATTTTTTGAAATAGAAATAGCAGCTCCTACCTTACACCCATCGGGTTCTGAAGTCTTAAAGATAGCATTAAATTGCAACGATACGTATCACTTCCTTACCAAAGGGCCTTTCTCATGGGAAGCACTTTGGAAGCATTCTTTCTAACAGAAATGATGACAGAGATTAGAATCACCATCATCATTTAGTGACCGCTTCCACCTCCACCCTCGCTATGGCCACGTTGCGGTCTTGCGTGTACTAGCAGGTGATGAGGGCAGCTGCATGACTGACTGGTCAGCCAGCTTTGCATTTGGGTCCAGGCTCAGACAGCAGACTGTTTTTTGGTGGCTTATGGGGCAGAAAGGGAGGGGCGTGCATGCAGGTAATTAGCTTTATTAGCTCAGCTGTATAATTTTATGGCTCATGTCCGAAAGCAAATTAATACAGAAATATGCTATTGGAATGGTTTCCAGAGCCCCAGTGCCATTTGGCAACTTTGTAACTACTCACACGCTAACTTGCTCCTCTGATAATCATTTCAAAACTCCTCATCCTGGCCCTGTCCAGTAGGCACGATTTCTACGTTTCAAGCACTGTGGTGAGATCTGCCTCGAAAGTCTGGCATATTTTTTTTCCCTAAGAGGAAGTAATATACCATGTTCTGAAGTCTTAATCTGATACCCCTGGAGGGAATCAGGAAAGAAAGAAACATGAAAATGTGCATGTTAAACCCAAATCCGCTGACAACCTGCATGCTGAGCCCCTCTCCCTTCTGACTGGGGTGAGGCGTGTTGACTTCAGCTGCTCCCGGTGTTGTTTCATAATGTTATCAGCAGAACTGTATTGTTGACTTTTTCTAAAATGTTGATTTTAAATGTGTAAAAGATGCACGTGGCTCAACACATCTTAAAAAAAGGTGTTGCCATCTTGCCCGTCATCCCCACATGCCCGTTTTTCTCCATTCCTTCCACGTATGTCAGAATTTCTCACTGAAACTATAATTGCAAACACATAGACTTTTTTTTTTTTACACAAAAGTATTTTGTGTAAAGAATGTTTTGCATCTTGGTTTTTCCACTTAACTGTGCATGCCTTGGAAAATTTTGCATCTTCATAGTAAACTTTCTCCTTTGCCCAGTAGCAGAGTGTGACTCTTATGCCTGTACTCCCATAGCTTTGCTGTCACGGGGGTTTTCGAACTTTTGGAGGTTGGCCCGTCTGGAAGCTGTAATGTCGAACAAGATCTCTTTCCTTTGTGGAGCTGCCATTCTGTGGGAAAGCCCTGGGATGCCTGAGGTGCAAGGATCTCTGGGGGATTCCCTGCTCTGTGCTCCCAGCTTCCAGTTCCTCATCTGCCCTGTGCCAACTGGAACAGCCCCCCCCCCCCCGGTTGAAGGGAACATGTAGAACTCTTGCCACAGAACCTGCCCCGACAGGAATGCCCCCAACATTTGTTCCCTTCCCCAGCCCCCGTCTTTTGGGATGTATGTCTTTGGGTCTGAGACTTAGAATTCCTCTGGGAGCATCTTGTATGTTGGGAATTGGTCACCCTTGAGAGTGAATTTCTGTGTGCCTGTGAGGCACGTGGCCCACCAGATCGCAGCTGAAACCCAAACTGAAAAGAGCGAGGCTGGCTTACCTGGCCGGCGCCACACGTGAAAGACTGCTTTCCCTTCATCTCTTTGATTACAGTGAATCACAGAGTGCTGTGCAGGGACATGGTCATGAGCTAAGGAAGGGGGACTTGGTGTTGTCTTTATAAAGAGAAAGTAGCTCTTCACATGGTGGCTGCAAAGGGAGCGAAGGGAAATGTAACTGCTTTTTGCCACTGCCTGGCAAGTCCCTGGGCTCTAGTCCTTCATCAGACTCTGCAGGGGATGTGTTTTCCCAACAGAGAGGTTGTCTCTGGGTAGCACTGGGGCCGTGACAGCAGGGAGATGCTGACCTGAGTGGGTGGCAGGATCAGGGCCTAGGGGACCAACTCAGCAGAAGTGATTTATCCCAAGAAGGACCCCACTCTTCGTGACCACCCAGTACCTGCACAGTGGTCTGTGGTTTCACTGGGGGCTGGCATTGGCCCATTCCTGAATCATTCTCTTGGGAGGGAGGTGACCCCTCATCCTGTTTCCCATGGATCTTATTCATTCAGGGATTGGAAAAGAGGAGTCCCAGCATGGGACTGACAGGTGCCATCCCCTCTTAGAGACCCATCCCAGGTGAGAGTCTATTGCCTAAAATCTCTAAGTTCTCTAAGAAAAGCTGTTTCCTTGTGTTTCTCCCTGGTGGTGTCATGGCAGCCTGTGCTGCTCTGGCTGATTGACCGACAGGGACGGAGCAGACCAGCCATGTGCTGGCCATGGTCAGGCTTGCAGTGCTGAACGCTGGTCACAGAGGAGTCCACAGAACTGGGCCAGCGTTGCCTGGGAGTGTGTTTCTGTCTACCTCGTGCCTCCTGGAGAGGGAGGTGGGCTCCTATTAGCTGAGAAACCCAGCCACGCTCCCTGTTCGTGCCCTGTGCTGCTGAGTAATGGGCCAGGCCTCATGGCCATTCTGTCACTCACAGCAGGCAAGTTGCCAACCTCTCCGAGGCTCTGTGTCCTCACATTCCGAACTGTTGTAATAGCCACATGTGCCTGGCTGTGCTGAGGGCTCTACCGGGTATCCCACGGTGATGCTGGAGTAATCCTATCAGAGGGTCCTACTTTCCTTGCTCCGGCAGTGAGAGCTGGGGCACTGCACACCAGTGAAAGCTGGCCTCTGATGAAAGCCACCCACTTCTACATGCTGACAGTCACGCAAATGTGCGTTCACACTTTCATTCATTAGGTGACGTCAACATTTATCGAGCTATCACTGGGGCCCAGGCATCGTGCAAGACGCTGGCACTTGAACGATGAAAGACGTGCTCACGGTGCCCCCGGGGAGATAGATGTTGAGGCATCAGTGCCTGTGATCATCAGAGGACAGCCACGAACGGAGCGGCTTTGTAGCGCGCCGCTGTGTTTACGATAACAAACGGGATGCGGGTGTCTGCACCTTGGCCGTGTGGTGTGAGTTAACACGTGGAGGAGGCACCCCTACCCTCATGCTGTCAGGGTGGCCCCTCCTCTGCGCCTCCCTCTCCTGTGTGGTCACTTTTTGTATTGCTTTCTTCCTGGTGAGGCCCTCGGGCCTCTGCCTCACGGATTCTCAAAGGGAGACTGTCCTGGGAGGTACAACGGTTTCTCCTTCAGCTCTGTGTTGGAGAGAGGCAGCTGGACTGTCAGGACTGTCTTGGGGGCTCTGGTTTCTTCCCATGAGAGCCCCTGGCCCGGGGGGTAATTTCTCTGTGTTCCTTTAGGCACTGCCGAGAGGGCCCAACGTCAGGGTTTCTGTGGGGTGAGGCCTGGGAGTGAGAGAGTGCTGGTCGGGAGCGGAATACCACATGGGCGTTCGTGACTCTACGCTGGTGTGTATACATTGGCCCACGAACCGAACTTTTGACATCCTGGGTCTTACGTTGTTGTCTGCTGTCTGTAATGTAACAGCTTTGAGCAGTGAGTAAGAACATAGACTGGAGTGAGACTGTCTGGGCACTAATCGTGAATGTGTGGCTTTGGGTAAGTGTCCCAACCTCCCTGTGCCTCCATTTCCTCGTGTGCAAAGTTGGCATAGTACTTAGTGGGTGACAGACTTTGAGTCAGTTTGTGTAAGGTGCTTAGACCAGGCCTCAGCCAGAAAGTGATCTTGGCTATTACAGTCTGCACACTCACACCCGTGCGGATCCATAGGGTTAGGTTGGGGTCTGAACGTTTTGCCTGCCCCCCAAAAGCCCACATGCCTGAGGGATTTGGGGAGTCTGAGGAGGCAGCACAGGGCAGCCGGCCCTGCCTGGCCCGTTGCCACTAGACCGTGAGCGCCAAGCGAGAAGAAGGGGCCTGGTGAGCTGTGCTCTGGCCTGGCCGTGGGCATACGCCAGCACGCCCGTCCGTGAGCAAGCACATGAGCACGTCCCCCCCCCCCCCCCGCCCCGAGGCTACACTGAAGTAGTGAGGTGCCTGCCCCCTCCTAGGGCGGGTCTTTGCCCCCCTGTGTTGGCCAGGCCCTGTGTTCCCCTCTCCAGAGAAGCCCTCCACTCTTCCCTGACCGGAATCGCTTCTGTCACATTCCTCACCTGGAGAAGTAAGTTAATACGGCGTCTCCCATGTTAAAATTAGAATATTCGGATCCGTGGGGTGAGAGGAAGAAACACGATCGGTCAGTCATTATCCATGGAAATTAAACACCGTACAGTGTCCCGTTCCTTAAGACAGAGACCTTCCCGGTGAATAAATTTTTAATATTGAGCACTTCTCTTGAGAACATTCAATTTCTGGGAAGGCAGAGTGCGTTGCCATTTACTCAGTGGTTGTTTGCACAGGTAATGCTCCTTGGCTCTGGGGTGGAGAAGCCCCGTTATCTTCAGCTGCTGTGAAAGCAGGTGGTCTAAGCAGCAGGCTGAACCCTCTTCCTCTGGGGGAGCTGGGTGGCCAATCACAGACAACCACAGATATTTTCTGAACCCCACTCTGGACCTAAATGCCCAGTTCTGGGGAGAACAAGTTTCTGGGATCTCAGAGTCCCATGTTGGAGACAAGTTCTCCTCCCCGTCTTAAAGTAGAGAGAACAGACCCTGGGTGGCCTTGGGCCCTCTCCCCATTCAGCCAGGGTCCCCCTCTCGGCCTGTGAGTGTGATCAGGTGCCCAGAGCCTGAGTGAGGCTCAGAGGAGTAACTGAGAGGGGCGACGCCTGCAGGAAGATGTGGGCAGAGAGGGTCCTCCGTTCTGGAGCTTGACTTGCCCGGAGTAAGTCTCGGTATGAGGCTCCGGCCTGTCTTGGCACGCACCCCCTCCTCCCCGTGTCAGCCTGTCACCAGCTGGGTAAGCCCCCCGGGCTCCCGAGCAGTGGGGGTGGGAGTGCTGAGTGCGGGGTCCCGTCTGGGACGCTGTGTGTCTGTCCTGGCTTGGGCAGGGGGCTGCGCCGGTCACCCCTGAGGTGCAATGCATCCTGGATGCCGGGCTTTCTGCTGTGCAGGTAATGGAGCTGAGGGGCCCTGGCTGCCGCTGGGGGGATGGAAACTGGCAGGACCCTCCCCAGGTGGCTTCCATGCCCCCACACTCTGTGCCAAGAAGTGGGCTCCCCTCACTGGGATGTGGCCTGAGGACGGAAGGACACTGAGCGGTTGTGACACACCCAGGGGCCAGGGCATCCACGGGGTTGCTCGGGAATGCCACCCCATTGCCACGTTGAGGGAGCAGGGGGGCCAGGGGGGCCTTGGGGTCGGGTGTGTGCACCAACGCTCACTCCCTCCAAGGACTCAGTTTCCTCTTCTGTTGGAGATAAATCCCCAGCACCACCGTGCTTGCCTTCCTAGAGGGCGGGGGGGGGGGGGGAGAGAGAGAGCTGTCCCCACGAGCTTTCTGACTCCAGGGCCTCCGAGACATGGGAGCTCACAGTGCTTGGCGCTGTGTGGTTGGCCGCGCACCAGGCACGACGTCGTCAGGGCCCGGGGAGGGGTCTGCGTGGACGGGACATTTATGGCATGCTCACCGTGGCCCGGACTGCAGTTCCATTTATTCCTCAGGACAGTCCTGTGAAGTTCGTGGGCTGTTACGCCCATTCACAGGTGAGGAAATAGACCCAGGAACATAGGTAGACTGACCAGTGCGTGTCAGTGGTGGTGCCAGGACTCACAGCCAGGTTGAGGGTATCCAGAACCCACCGTTCTAGGGACAGAGGGGGCAGGTGCCGTTGGCTCAGGCCGCAGTGCCCCGTGTTTTCCCACATCTGTTGGGGAGCTCAGCTTGGCCGAAAGGAGCCTGCTTTCACGCCTGCCCAGCTGATGTCCGGGCTGGTGTGGTGGGGGCAAGCAGCACGGGTTCCCTGGAGTTTGGGGCCTAGCGTCTGCAGAGGGCACTGGCTAGAGGCAGGCACTGGGCTCAGGGTAGGGAAGTTTCCGGGTCTTGCGGCCTCTGGGCTGCATGTTGAGGGCTGTGGGCTCCTGTACCACCTGTCAAGGACGTGTAACCATCCTGAGTTTGTTTATTCATCAGACAGAATCCACCGAGCAACTCTAGGGCCTTGTGTAGGTCCCAGGACGAGGGCTGGGCCCTCATGCAGCTGCTGGGCTGGTGTCTAGGCTGAGCACTGGAGAGTGGGCACATCTGGGGCGGGCTGCTACGGGGAGGCCCGAGTGCCTTCAGAGCAGGGACGGGGCTCAGAGAGGGCTTGAGAGTTGAGGGAGGAGGGCAGGGAGAAGCACTTCTAGGAACACAGCACGGCTGCGGGAAGCAAGGAGTCCAGAGAGAGCACACGGTGTTTTGGAAGAAGTCCTAAATAACCGAAGAAGGACTTAGGGGCGGAGTGGGAGGCAGGGATCCCGGCGTCACTGCACCGTTCGGCCTACTCTCCCTGCGGAGTCCTGTTGCCGTGCGCGCTCAGCCCTGCCCTCTCGAGCTTTCCTGGGTGCCCGGCTGGTGTGTCCTCACTGCTCTCAGTGTCCCTGCACCCAGACGTTCCCATCCAGATGATCACGTGGCCCCCGTGTGCCAGGCCCTTCGGCAGGAAGGACTGGGAGCTCTAGTCTCTGTTCCTCGGGGCCCTGGTGCCTCTGTGCCTCCCCCTGGGCCCTGATCTGCCCTGCCTGCGTGGCTTCGTCCCCACACAGCTGCCCTCCGTCTTGCTGGGCACGGCCGCCTGTCCCTGTGCTGTCATCTCCACCCAGATGTAAGCCTCCCAGGTTCGAGCTCCTGAGTTATTTCGGCATCCTCCATGCATGTCCACCCATGGTTTGGATTAGAGCCACGATGTGTTTCCTGGGTGCAGTTAACTTGCTAAAAGCAGAAAGAAGAGGGTTTTCTTTTCACTTCCCTAATCAGGGAAGAGTGTCAGGAACTGAATTCTTCCCTTTTGGTTGCAACTTACATTCTGTGGCTTAAATTCACGTAGGAAAAGGGAAAGAGGTTTGTGGGTCTGTGTCTGAGCGCCGCGTTGGCTGTTGAATATTAGCGCCCAGGAGACATCTGTTTTCTGCCTTCCTAAACCTAATTTCTTCATCCGCTGGTACTTGCTGAGAAACCTTGACTTCCTCAGTTACGAACTGGCCTAAGTGAGCCATTTGTAATAATATGTGTGATTACATCAAGACGTGTAGCACGACAGACAGGAAACCAGCATGAAGCCAACACGTGTCCAGAAACACATTGGGTTACATTGAACAATGAGCCATGGTTTGCCTCATTAAGGAAAAACGACTTCCATTTTCCTTATTTCCGCCAGCGAGAATAGCTGTTGGATCAGAATGATCCCGATGGATTCCCTTCTTTACACGGCAGAGGCTTTACTTGACGTAGGTTGAAGGGACAGAGGCACTCGCCATGTTTATATGCCTGTTTTCCACCCGCAGGTCACGTCTCAGTGGTTGGTTGGGCCATCACTGGCGAACAAGGGGGGACCTGGATCTGCTGTGGGAGGGTTCCCGTGTGGGAGTCTGTAGAAATTTCCAGAACTCCTCCTCCTGTCCCTGGGGCTCGGCGGGAACAGGTTTTTCCTTGACTGGCTCTCACCCGTCTCTGAAGCGCACCGGCGAGGCGAGCGTGGAAGGGCTCCTGAGCCAGCTTGTCCTGGAGCATCTGCAGCTGGCCCCGCTGCAGTGGGGTGAGTACCTGCCGGTCCCCGCCGGGTGAGCGCGGCCCTCCCCGCGCCCGCATCTGCTCCTGCGCGCGGCTGCGTGGGCCAGCTGGCCACGGCGAGGGTGCGTCTTCAGACGTGTCCCGTCAGCACGGACCCGTGAAAGGGTCAGCGCCCTCCAGATACGCGTGTGGCGGTGGACGTCGAGACCCCATATGGTTCTAGCCGCTGCGGAGTCCGACCTCCTCCGTGGCGGCACTTGGCCTCGTGTGCGTGGCCGCGTCCCCCCTCTGCGTTTGGGTCTTGAGTGATTGGCGTGGCGGACGCGAGCAGGTGTGCAGCCTCCTTGCTCCTACCCTTCTCTGGATGAGCTCTGACGGCTTCACACGGGGTCAGCCCGGAAGGGTGCCTGTGTGGTCAACACCCTGACTGGGTCCCCGGCCCGTGAGTTCACCTGGAACAATCTTTCCAAATGTCTGCTTCCTGTTGCACCAGAAGCCGTTACCCTGGCCTGTGTCTCCCCAAATAGGAGTCAAAACTGCTTTGTTGAGAAACAAGCTAAGTGTATTTTTGTTGAAGTGAGAGGCTTCGTTATTTTCTGGAAGCAGTTTCATTATATAATCTATTTTAGGTCAGATGCGAGCAAGCAGTTTGTGTGTTTTTTTGTTTTTTTTTTTTATACTCCAGATATTGTTGTAATTAGTGTCAAGTCTTCTCTCTGGTTAGTTAAAGTATGATCTCCTCCTTTTGCCTGCTAGAAACACATGGGAATTGTCCCAGGGGCTTGAAGAGAAAAACCTTTCTCCTGGCCTTCCCTTCCTCCCCCATCAGTTTGCGAGACCCCCACATACTGCGGCGCGGGGGTTCTTCTCGCTGCCCGGCTCCCTGCTCCCACAGATGAAGGCCGGCGGGAGTCCGTGAGCTGCCGACGTGACAGCAGTGAATGGATGGCCTTTTACACCCAAGGGGCTCCTTCGTGCGTCCAGCCTGAGTGGAAGGAAGGGGGTGTTTCTGCAGAGAATCAGTGTTTGCACCATGGGGGGCTTCCCTCAGCCCACTTTTCCAGGTTGGAATGTCCGATCTCTTGCTTACCTGGACAGAGCCAGCTGTTTCCACCAGGTGTGGATAGCTGAGCAGGCTCAGACACCCAGACCGCCCTGCCTCCAGGGCTTGGGTTTCGTCCACAGTGGACAGGGTCTTCCTCCCTGGCCGCTGCCCGTGCCAGTGCCCCCCCTTCCATAACCCCGCAGGTTATACCCCCCTCCTCACGGCAGGCAGGCCTGGGGTCTGCCCCGCCCCCGCCCCATGACTGGGCCCCCCTCCAACCTGAGGGGGTCCAGATTGTGCTGCACAGGTGGCCTAGCCCGGCCGGGCCCTCGCTCACCCGCCCGAACGCTGGCCGGCTTGGCCTGTGCCGGCAGGGTCCTCTCTCTGACTTAGAGCAGGCTCAGGTGGGCCACCCAACATCCAGCCTGTTACTTTCACCACTCTGCACGTGTGTATAACATATCAGGCGAGGTACGAGGACCCACACGGTCACTTCTGGTACCCTCGCGTGCTGCACGTGTCCTTCCCTAAACGAGGACGCTGCGGCTCGGCCACGTCAGCCGTCTTGTCCGGCACCGCCCCGCTGAGGGGTGACTGATCCACGTTCAAAGGCAGACGCCCTCAACTGGAATCTGGACCTTTCCACCAGATGACTCGATAAAAAGAATATATTCTCGGGGCGCCTGGGTGGCGCAGTCGGTTAAGCGTCCGACCTCAGCCAGGTCACGATCTCGCGGTCCGTGAGTTCGAGCCCCGCATCAGGCTCTGGGCTGATGGCTCGGAGCCTGGAGCCTGTTTCCGATTCTGTGTCTCCTTCTCTCTCTGCCCCTCCCCCGTTCATGCTCTGTCTCTCTCTGTCCCAAAAATAAAAAAAAAAAAAAAACGTTGAAAAAAGAATATATTCTCACTGCGGAATGCCAGGCAAAATCAGAAACGTGGTCAGAAAAAAATGACCCTCTTCCCGGCTTCCAAAACAACCTCTGTTTCATTGAACTTTTGTGTATTTCTAAGCCTTTTTGCTATCCCCAAATTTAAATTCTGTTTATAGAGATGCCCAGACTGTGTATATTGCGTCTTTTTTTTTCTTTTTTTTTTTTACTTGACGAAACGTATCTCCTGTATCACAGGCCTGTCGAATGCTCGCTGTTAAAGGCCTAGTGGTAACCTCATCAGACGGATGTGAGGTCACGTAGTGCTTGGTCTGTTGTTGGATGTTTGGGTTGTTTTGAGATGTTCATGTTTCTGCAGGTTGCATGCAGCGGCTTGCACATAGAGCTTTTCCGTGTTTGGGGGTCAGTCCCTCTGCAAGGAATCTCTGAAGTCGTTACTGTTTCATGGGGCGGTTGGAGAGCACAAACGTGTCGGCATCTGTGTGTGATGGTGGCATCACCTGGCGTGGACGGGCACGCTGTTGGCACCAGGCTGCCATGCATCTTGGCCTCCGCTCTGCTGCTTCCTCATGTGTGATGTCCTCGTGCAAATGGACGAATCCTCTGAACCTCGGTCTCTTACGGAGGCCCCGACGGCAGCAGGTCCTTAGTGAGGGTTTATGGAGATGTCCGTGATCCCAGTGAGGTCGCGCTTCTCTGCCTCTGAGGCGGGTGGGGGACCGTGGAATTGCTGGGTGCCTGTTGGTCATGGGGAGGAGGAAGCTGGGGTTCTGGGGTGCATCCAGAGGCAGGGCGGGGCTAGGGCAGGACCACAGGTCAGCATCACTGGGCTGCGGCTTCCCAGGTGCTCCCGTCTCTGGCGGGAAACTGCCCTGCCCGCCAGGCAGGAGGACAGGGCGGGTGGCAGAGCCCAGCGTCCCCTGACTGCCTGAGGGCCGTTTCCCTTCTGGTCCGTAGGTGCCGGGTGTGGTGACAAATGAGGCCAAGCGGTCTGCCACACTGATTTCAGTGTCCCATTACTGTGCCCCCTGCCACCTCCCTCAGCTGATGACACTTTCCGTAGCTTCCTAGGTATATCAGGGATGGTCTGTGCTTTCATTGACAGCCGGGAGTACAGGTTAGGTGCTGGCTACGTTAGGCAGTGGATATTTTGAGCACACATCTTCTGAGTCATCATCAAGCCAGCCCCACCATGCGCTCCGGCCCCGACCCGAGCTATGATGTGCCGGCTGCGCGCACGGGTGTGAGAGTCACAGGTCTGGGGACCAGCAGACATGTGACACTGGTGTCCTGCCTCAGGGAACAACGCCCTCACCTTTGGAGAGCGCGACACGGGGTCCACACTTTCCGTGCGGTTTGTCCAACCTGTGTGAGTCTGCGAGGCCTTACTCACTGTTCTCCTCTTACAGGGTAGGAGGTGCTCAGGGATTTCTGTCACCTAAGGTTATGGGGAAAACCTAGATTGTTGGATCGAGGGATTTGTACATTCACTCAGTGGATAGCTGTCTACTTGACCATCCAGTCTATAGCAAGCACTGTCCCAGGTGCCAGGGACCCAGATAGAAGTTCCGCTTCATCCCTGCCTTCAGGACACTCCTGGTCTGATGTGGGTGGACCCAGGTGGCTTAACAGACCATCCACACACAGCCTGGCATCCTGGATGCAGAGGCCAGAGGCAGCTCGGGAACCAGACTCCTGCAGCCACCTTGTTCCAGAGGGGCCAGCCCTGCATTTGGGGACAAGGCACAGAACCACCTGCAGGCCTGTCGCGTCTGAACATTGATCCTCCTACCTCCGTGGCACCCGCTGCATTCGGCAACCCTGTTCAGGAATCTGGATCTGGGGTCCAGGAAGCCAGGCTGTCCTTGCCTCGAGGCGGGGCTGCATCATGGGGACACTTCGGCAGAGTGTCTTTTTGGCACATGTGTCATGTGGAGGCCTTGTGGAGCTCAGTTTGTCTCCGACCTGAGAGTCGTGCGCAATGGCTGTGGTGAGTCAGCAAGTGATGTCGTGTCTCAGACGCCTCGAGAGGGCACGTGGAGAGGCAGGTTCCAGCCAGCCATCCGGCAGGACAGGCGACAGCCACACATGGCCGCAGGTGGCCCAGGCCTCCCTGGAGGCCCAGCCTGCCCGCTGACCCCTGCCTCTTTCCCAGGGAACTTGGCAATGGCACAGGGCTGTGGATTTCTCCAAGCATCTGTGCCCGGGAGAGAGTGTTAGTACACAGGCCCACCAGTGAGGCAGGCTTTGTGGGGCCAGGCACCTCTGTGAGACCCGTCTTCCCACCTGTTCCCCCGCCCCCCTCCACCCCAATCTTCTCCTTGGTCCCAGGCATACTAGTTGTAAAATAATGTTTGGGAGCACTGCTTTCTTGTGATGATTTCCCCCCAAAGAGTAACTTTGTGGAGAGCTTACCGCAGCACGTCAGGAACAGTTCGTGGTCGCTTTCTCTGTCCCCTCACTCACTCTCCGTAATCACCCACTGAGATTGGCGTCGTTACGTATCTTCCGGGAGAAGCTGGTGAGTGAAAAGACCATATAATTTGTCCCCAAAGTTGCTACTTCCGCATCTGATCTGCTCCCTGTGATCCAGGGTTCTCTGCAGACCTGTGGTGCTTTCTTACATGCCCTGTGCTGCCCCCAGTCACCCGGCCGTCCACCCAGCAAATGGCTACTGAACCCCTTCCAGGTGCCCGTCTGGGCCATGCGCAGGGGGGCTGCCTTGGGCCCCCCAGCCGTCAGCTGCCTGCCGCTTTCTTTAAGAGCCACCTTCCTTCTGGAAGAAGATTTCCGCAGTAAGTCTCTGCCCATGGGAGGATGGGCCACGGGGCTATGCCTTTCAACTTTTGACTCCCAATCTGGGAAATCAAGGTTCATGTCTCTGCAGTGTGGTGTATGGGGTCTCCCCGGTGCCCTGTGGCCCCTTGGGCCAGGACAGGCCATCCAGGAGGAGATGAGAGGTCCAGTGCACGTGCTACACACCGTGCCCCTGCTCCACAGGTGCTGAGAAAGGACAGGTGTGCGTGCGGCTGTCAAGCTCTGAGAAGAAAGGAGACAGGTCTGAGATCTCCAGGGTGCCAGGCGGCAGGTTTCCAGTCCCTGATGGGCAAAGAGTTGGGAGACCTCCCTGCCCAGCACAAGTGGGCCAGGCACCCTGGTTATGACAGACCCGAGCCACCAAGCCAAGAAATGTCCCAGCTCTTAAACTTGTACCAGCGAAATCAGCACCACTACCTGTGTGGAGAATGCCCTGGGGTGGACGTCTGCTGGCGCTGAACGTGCCCCAAGCCACACAGTCCCCACGACAACCCTGAGAGATTGGAAAGACCACCCTCGTTTTATAGAAAGCTCACGTCCCCATCCCTGGCGTGCATGCGGGTGGCAGAGTGAGGAGTGATTCCAGGCCTGTGCCCCTGCCTCAAAGGGAGAGACTCTGATCGGAAGCTTCCTGCTAAGCTCCCGTCTAAGTGTAACCCCTTCGAGGCCACACACTCCGCATTTGGTCTGTTGCTTTTGCAAAGATAAACAGGCACAAACGAGCTTCAGAATTGGGGAGGTGCAGCAAGCTGTGTGTGGAGTCTCTGTCCTGCCCCGTCCCCCTCCCCGCCCCCACCCACCCCGGAGCCGTCCCATCCCACAGGCCGAGCTGTGCCAGAGCCTGCTGCATTTTCCTCCCCCAGGGGAGCCCGTGAGGGAGTCCTGCCACTTGTCTTCCTCACTTACCGACAGGTCCTGGGTACCCTCCCCTGGCCGCCCACACGGAGCGGCCACATTCTTCTGTCCGTACTCCGCCTTCTGACCAGCCCTTAGGTGGTTCCTGGTCGTTCGCTCTCCTGAACATTGTCGGAACAAGTAAGCGTGCCAGTCCTCACATGAGCGAGACAAGCTGGAAGTCGCTTATTTTAAATTTAGCAAGCTCTTTAAAAATATCTTCTGTTTCTGTGTCATGCTTAGAAAGACTTCCCTCCTCTAGATTATATGCATATTTTAAATTCTCATGCTTCGTGGGCTCATCCACTGCAACACTGAGATCTCCTCTTGATCTGGAATTTATTAAGGTGTGAGGAACGAGGCATGGAGCCTCTCTTCCCAGAAAACTGTTTAATTGTCTCCAAGTCACTTAATGGCAAACTTTCTCCACTAATAAGCAGTGTCATTTTTCTCGTGTGTAGGAACATTTTTGGACTCTCTTCCATGGATCTTTTTCCACCCATGAGGCAGAACCACCCTCGTAACTATTATGGGTTGATAGTATATTTTAATATTTGCTTGGGTATTTACTTCCATGTCATTTTCTTGCCTCTCTTTCTCATCTTTATTTAAAACTGTGATAAAAACACATAAATATGCCATCTGGGCCATTTTAAAGTGTACAATTCGAGGCTTAACTGCATTCATACTATCGTGCACCAGACCATTTACTTGCAAAGTCGGAACCCTGTGCCTATGGAACACCTTTCATGTTTTTATGGAACTTCAGAAGGAGCTCACTTTTTTTTTTTAAATTTTTTTTTTCAACGTTTTTATTTATTTTTTTTGGGACAGAGAGAGACAGAGCATGAACGGGGGAGGGGCAGAGAGAGAGGGAGACACAGAATCGGAAACAGGCTCCAGGCTCCGAGCCATCAGCCCAGAGCCTGACGCGGGGCTCAAACTCACGGACCGCGAGATCGTGACCTGGCTGAAGCCGGACGCTTAACCGACTGCGCCACCCAGGCGCCCCAGGAGCTCACTTTTTAAACATTGAACTTCTGTTGGTATTCAACTGCCTTTTCACCTGAGGTCATTTTCTCAGTTTGGTTTCTTTTATATAATTTTTCTTCCTCCTCTTTTTCTTGATTCAGCCGGCTAACCGATGATCTCCTCCCCATCCGTTCTCCCTTCTCTAAGTCAGTCCCTGCCGTTCCCGTCCTCACACTGCTGCTTCGTGTGGGCTCACTCTGTTAGTTTTTCCTCACTTATGGAGCCAGCTGTTGAGTCCACTTATTTAAAATGTCCTATTAGTAGTGCAATGATTTTAAGGCTATGAATTTTCCTACAATTACCCCATTACCTGTGTCCTGATAGTTGACATGTCCACGTTTGATATGGTTCAGGCATTGTGCAATTTTAGTTTGTTTCCTCTTTGACCTGCCAGGCAGAGGTCACATACGACACGTGTTCCCTGCGGCCTCACGCCGCCCTCCTGGGCCTGATGATACTTTCCGTGTCCTGGGATGCTGGTGGCCGCCTGCCCTCCCCTGGCACATGGACACAGCACTTGGCTGAGGCATAAGTCACCTTTGTCACCAGTGGCTGGGGCAGGCCTCTCAGGGGTGGGGTAAATGACCTGCCCCCACCCAGGTCAGAGGCCATGAGCGATGGTTATACTGGACTTGCCATCTGCTGAGGCTTTTCCTCCAGGACCAGTGCCCTGGCAGCAGGGGTCTGTCTGGGGCTGTGGCCATGCAGTTCCCCGTGGGTGCAGGTGCTCTCGGCTCTCCCTCCCGCCCTGCATGACGCGCCTGCTACCCCTCAGGCAGAGTACCTCTCCTCCTGCAGGTGGGGACCAGCAGCTGTGCGGTCACCAGCCAGGAAGTCACAGAGCTGGCATTGGGATCGGTGTCTGTCTGGGGCCAACCATGGGGCTTATGCTCTGTCACACTGCCTGGGTGTTCACTGTACCTTCAGGAAGACTGTATTTCAAGAAATTTCGAGACCTGCTGACCCAGGAGGTGGACATTTCAGTCTTTCTCTCATCTTCCATTGTTTCTTCACATGATAGTAAATTTTAGCCCCTGGTGCTTCTGCACTGCAGGAACCTTTCTCTCTGGATTCTGCAGGCCTTTCCCAGTCCCTGAATGCGGGGCTTGGGGGAGAACATATGTTCTTGCTGGAGCTCAGTGTAGTTGAACCGGGTGTCCGGATGTGGACCAGCCAGGACTTACCGTACCCGTCAGTGAGGTCCCGCTTTCTTGGATGCCTCGTCCAAGGACAACACGGGAAAGGTCCTCGGGCACCGGCTGGGTGGATGTCCGGGTGGACAGGCCGGGGCACTAAGGGCTTCTGGTAGAGGAGGTCATGCAGGAGAGGAAGGAGTCCTCTGACCACGTTTCCCCCATCCTCCGGGCTGCCGGGAGCCCTGGCTGTTAAATAGGGCCTTGCTGGGAACCGGGCCTTGGTTATTCTGCTGAATGCGGGCTGGGGCTGTGGCAGCCTGGGGGCTCACCTGGTGAAGACTGTCCCCATTGCTGCTGCGCTGGGGCCTCCGCGCGAGGCTGGCCACTCCCCGCAGCCCAGACCTGTCTCACCCATCGGCTGTCCATCACAAAGGTCTCTCCACCGGCTGCCCGCCTCCCCCGCTGCCTCCTGCCCCTTTCCCTCCTCCTCCAGTCACCGCGTCCCTGCTGCTGCCGGAGGATGTCCTGATGGTGGTGGTTCTTCCCCGTCCAGGTCCTGTCAGCCCCTGCATTTGAGATGCACCCCCTCCCCTCTCCTGCCCCTCACCCCGGGCTTCATCTGGTCACACGGGGTGTCTCGAAGGCTGCTGCCATCCAGGGGTGCCGTGGGAGCCCTGAGGAGGGAGGAGCCTCTGCCAGAGGGTCACTTGCACGTTTGCCCGGTGGCCCATCAGCAGCCTTGCCGGCCTCTCCTTGTCCCTAGCCCTCAGATCCTCCAAGGCTCAGGTCCCCTTGGGGAGCTTCCCGGTGCGGCCCAGCCCCCATCACGTCACCCCCGCCCTGGGTGTCCTCCGCAGGGACGCGGCAAGTGTGGGCCTGTGTGTGAACACGCGATGCTTGCGTGTAGGCCGTGCCAGCTCTGTGCCCTTGGGCTGGTGGTGTCCTTCATGTCTTAAGTCACTTCACCCAGGCCTCCCCCTCTAGTGTGGACACTCTTCAAGTGTAGACGCAGGCTCTGCCTCTCTCGTTTCCTGCTTCACTGGAGAAGATGCCTGATACTGGTGCCCATGTCTTCGGTCCCTGAGGATGAGCTCACAAAGTGCTCCCACATCCGTTCACATCAGAGCCTTGGACTCGGTCACAGAGTTACAGACGAGAGCCCTGGGACCTCCAGCCAGGCGAGGCGACCCGCCCGAGGTCTCCTGGCCAGGAAATCAACTGCAGGCCTCCGAGTCCCTCCGCTGTGCCCCCAGGCTGCCTGCTTCCCAAGACCTGGTGCCTGGGCCCGAGGCCCGGTGAGGGCTGCGGGTGGGTACTGCACGGCTTCCACCGGAAGGGAGCAAGGACGCCTGGTGAGATGGGGACACGGTGGGTGCCCACATGCATTGAGAAGTGCAGGTGAGCGGTAGGACGCTGGGGCCGTGTCCTTGCTAAGCCACCGGCAGCAAGGCCTGCAGCAGCCAGCTCCTCCTGGACGGCGGCCCCACTCCCTCACCTCTGCCTCCGCCTCCGGGCAGACTTGGGAGGCAGCTGCTCAGGGCTCCCGTCCCAGCTTTGTGGCCTTAGCAACTGTCTTGATCTAAGACCCAGATGTGGCTGTGAGGATCCACAGCCAACCGGTGATAAATGTATGTATTTACTACCTGCTTTTCTCCTGTGGCCCCGCAAGGCATCTTTTAGGGAAATGAGGCCTGTCCTTAAGTAGCTCATATGCCAGGCCCCACGCACCCCTCTCCGAGGGGCTGTGCCCGGGGCGGGGGCGGGGGGGGGGTGGCTCACTCAGGGTGGGGATGGCGTTGGGGCTCCCGCTGGTGGGCAGTGCCGTTCCTGGGCCCCCGACGCTTCGGTCCTTGCTGCAAGCACAGGGTTTATTGGCATTTCCGGGCAGGATTAACTGTTGCCCTTGTTCCGATCCTGTTTGCAGCCTGCCGTGGGGAGAACGGGCCGACTGCCATGCGCGCCCCTCCCAGGCTCCTCCGTCCCATGTGTGCTTTTAGCTGCAGCGCTCAAACCAAGGCTGCGTCTGAGACAGGGAGCCCTGGGTATGCGCGGTGGTGGCCGGGGCGCCTCCACCGTCCCCGCGCTGACAAGCTTGCCTCTTCAGCCCTTTGCAAAGGTACGAGAGTCTTCGGCGTGGAAGGTCGAGGGCGCGTTCGGAACGGGGTGCCCGCCGACCTTCCTGGCTCCCGCCTTTGGCTCCATGCACCACACAGAAGCTGAGTCCCTCGCGGGGCCTGGCGCCTCGCAACCCGGCAGGCCGAGCTCCAGGTGTCGAAGCCGCAGGGGGCCCACCCGCGGAGGAAGGGGAACCTCCGGCCAAGAGGCTGTGCTCACTCAGCATGGGAGGTGCTCCCGGGGGCGCGTCAGGTCCGGTACCCCCGTCTCTGTTTTCCTGAGCCTGGTGGTGCCACCGGGAGCCCGTGGAGGCCAGGCCTGGGGCAGCACATCCTCTGCTCGTGTGCACAGGGATTCGTTCACGGTTTCTCAGGGAGGCGGATTGTGAGCGTGTCGGGTCAGTGCCAGGAGCTGAGCCAGGCCCAGGATTCGGAGTTGAAGGGCACACAGGAGCCATGCCACTTGTTGGCTCCAGCACTCTGTGTTAAGTTCGAGTCCCGCGGCTTCTTCTCACGGAGGAGATGAACTGCAGGACGTCTTGTCAGTAGTTTTGGAAGCGTCGACTGAGACAAGGGCACAGGGCTTGGCCTCTGGGTCCCTGGACCCAGACAGGGCATGAGGAGCTTCCGGGTCAGAGGAGGGGGCTTCCCGGCTCTTGCCAGGAGGTGGGGGAGGTGTCTCGGGCCGTCTGTCCATGCTACAGGGGTGACCAAGTCACCCCCGGCACACCAGGCTGTAAAAGGAAGGCAGGCCAAGTGGAAAGGGCCCTTCTCACACGCCTACGTCTCAGTAGGGTCCTGGAAGATGGTGGGTGGTCTGGAGGTGGGGGGCAGGCACTAGCCCTCCCCATACTCTGGGGCTAGCATCTGGGGACCATCCAGAGCCACAGACATTTCCCCTGTGGCAGATGGAGAAGCTCACGTTTTGGCAACTTGCTTCAAATCAAACACCATGAAGTAGGACGGATCTGGGTCGTTTTCCCGGAACTGCACCGAGCTGTGCTGCCCGTCAGCTGGGGAAGGGAGAGGGGCCGTGCTCCCTCGTGGTGGGACGGCCACCACCTCCGAGCTATGCTCCGGCCCCTGTGTACGGCTGAGCCGATGGAGGCCAGGCGGCCTGATGACCTCCCTCCAGTTGATGTCACTCACGGACCCTGTCTGAGCCGTCCCCACCCCCACCAGGCGCCACCAGCAGCAGGAAGAACACAGGTCTGGGTGTAGAAACTCTGGTTTCCAGTTCTGAGTGCTCCCGCTCTGAGGCTCCTTCCCCTCTCCCTCCAGGGACAGTCTTGCCGGAAGTGAGCGGTGCAGGGAGATGCTCAGGGCCGAGAGCTCTTGTGGGGCCAGTGTGAGCGGGGCCTGGAGGTCACCTCACCTCCCTCGTGTCACACCCAGCACCCTGGACCCCAGCCTGTCCCCTTCTGGTCTGTCCCTCTTCCTGGGCTGCCATCGGAGGACAGGGACAGGCTGCTGGCCTTGCTGTGCCTTACCCTCGTTTTTTGTCTGCCCTGCATTATTCAGAATGTGCTAAACAAGCACAGAGCAGATGCTTAAGGGAATGTGTTTGAAATTAAGCTGTTTAATTTCTTAGGAAGGAAAAAAAGGTCTGGAAGCAAATGTGGGTCAGCTTAGTCTGCAGTACTGAGAGGTTTGGGGGAAAAATAGCTCCTTCCCATTTGAGGACCTGAGAAGGAAGCGCTGGCCTCCGGGCCACTTTGAAGCCAGACCTTGAGCAGTCAGGCCTACTTCAAAGACTGAGCCTCCTGACCTTCCTCAGGCAGCTCCTGACAACAGCCTCCTCCCCCAGGCCCTTGGCTGGCGATTCGTCCCTGGACCGTTGATCCAGTCCAACAGCTGGAAAAAAATAGCCACATAACCTTCGCTCTCAGAGATGTCCGTTCTGTCGGAGGACGAGCTCCTTAGCTTGAAACGAGTTCGCCACATCTCCCCTGATGGTGGATGTGTAACTCCTGGTGGGGCCGCAAAATGCAGGCGTCAGCCCGTCTTCCGAAATCACAGCAGATCAGGGGGAGCACAGCCTTCAGAGTCAAGAGCCTGGCTTCTCCTGACGGGACCTTTTCCCTCCATGAGGGTAGGTTCATTGTTTGGCCGGCAGAACCTGGTCTCTGAGTCTGCAGATGGACCACAGTCCCAACGCGAACGAGAGTGGGGAAGGTGATGGCAGAATGTACACGTGGCCTCTGCAGAGCAGGAGTGGCCGGTGACGTCGTGTTGTCCGCAAATGGAGAAGTGTCCAGACACGACAGTGGTGACTAGGTATCTTGTGCTGAGGACTCCTGAGAATCTGATGATAAACCCACATGGAAACAAGGTTCTGTGTTCCCTTCCAGAGACTCGACCAGTTCTTCCACATGTTCCCCCCCAGGCCCACCCAGAAGTTGGCTGGTTCTCAGTGAAGAGCCTGCTTTCACAAGGGGGCGGGAGCGAAGCACCGTCACGACGTGGTGGCCACGGGCTGGACAGCTGTGTAGACGAAACTGCCTCCGCTTTGTCACGTAGGGAGACCGGGGCTCAGAGACCTAAAGCTCTTGTTCTGAATCCCTTGGTTCGTAAGTGCCACGGGGCCCCAGGCACATCCACGCTCCTCTGGTCTAGGATGGGCGCCCGTGGAAACCAGGTGTCCTTTCCGTGTGGGTGGCTTGACAGAAAGTACAGAGGTGCAGCCACGGATTGGTGCAAGATAGCCTCTCTGCCATGGCCACGGGCTTCCTGGAACCCGTAGGCTGGCATGTTCCTTCCAGCCTCATCTAGCGGTAAGCTATGTTCAGATGGCCGAGGTGGGTCCAGCCCCTTCTGTGCAGGGGGCTCATTCACTCAACACTCACTTCCTGCGCACATACCGTGAGCCCAGCTCTGGGCGAGAAATGGGGTACAAGGGCAGTGGGCTGGTAGGAGATGCTGAAGGCAGTGTAGCCTGCTTGATGGAAAGTGCTGGGTTTGGGCTCAGCCCTTAGTGCCAATACTGGCTTATTGGATGACCAGGAGCATATCGTCAGGATTGTCAAAACCTCTCTGCTCTCAGGGCTCAGGACTTAGCAGCATGCAGGAGAGGTTCCCAGCTTGTCGCCAGGGAGCTGACCGTCTCACAGAGGCATGACCATTCCAGCTGGCCCTGGTGTGTAAGGAGGCTAAGCCCCCACGTCGGCAGGTGACAGGGAATCTAGGGAGGTCCGGTTACATTTGGGGCATGTATTTTGTAGCAGGAAGACGCAGGGGTCCCACTGGTGGCCTGTGTTTTCTTTGTGAAACAGGAAGTGAGATCATGGCAAGGGATGGGGGTTGTGCGTGGATCTGAAAAACATGAGGGTGTAAGAGAGTTTATGTACAGTATGGGACACAGAAGGAGCTTAGCCCTGGTCACAATTCACTAGACCTACACTGAATTTGCGGGAGAAGGAAGGGATGTGGTCCTGATAGGGGCAGATTCTGTTCCGAGGAGAACTTTGTAGGAAGATGGGGAGGGCCCAGCGTGAGCAGAGATGATGGAGTGCTGGGCCTGACAGATGGAAGGTTCTTCATTCATAACCCTGAGGGAATTACCTAAGGGCTCTGCATGGGCAGGCCCAGGCCGGGTGTGGAACGGAGGCTGGTTGCCCGGAGCAGGAGGAAGGCTCACCACCCAGCCATCGGGGAGTTTCACACTGGAGTGTGTTTCTCGGCGGGTTGTGAACATGTTTGCCTCCCTTTGCTAATCTTCCTCTCCTTCAAGCCTGAGGAGATGGTGGATGGTGGGAACACAGACGAATCTGTGCAGGCCTCATCCCGGAGTAGAGGGGCAGACCTGCACACGGCTGGGGCCGGACTCTGGTTCCAAGGTTCAGGACAGAGGTCATTCCGGAGGTAGGGGAGCAAGACGGACACGGGCCATAGGAGTGGGCGAGGTCCCCCGTGGAGAGAGGCCACGCTGCCACGGGTCGGAGGTCACAAAAAGCAGGAGGACCTCTCCGTGGTCGCCTGCCTGAAGCCTGCACGGTGCGCGGTGATGTCCAGCGCTCTGCTTTCCCTGCCCGTTCAGCCGGTGTCCTCGTGCCCGGGCCCATCCCAGCCGAGATTCTGCAGCTCCGCTCACCGGTCCTCACCGCCGCCCTCCCAGGAGACCACCCGCTTCCCCTTCTGGGCAGCAGCTACTTATCTGTGTGTGATCTTCCTGAGGCCCGAATCCATCCGTTCTTTGGGTTCCCAACCCCTCGGGGCACTTCGCGTGAGGCCTCGGACACAGACTGGCGTGGTCTCTAATTTCTGAAGCGAAGTCAGGGCCCAGGGTCTCATGTAGGATCGAGTGCTTCCAGGCGTAACAGGCGGCCTGAGCGGTGGGAGGCTTCACTGCAGACTTGGAAATACTGGGGTTTTCTGCACCTTTGGGACAGTTACACACAATCGGCGCTCAGAACGGCGGCGGGCGGGGAGGGCGGGCAGGAAGAATTGCTCTGATTGGACTGTCTGTTCTAGTCCCGGTATTTGGTGTGCAACAGATTGGTTTAAATTTGGCCAAGTTTTGTTAAAAACCCATCTGAGCTCTTGAGAAACCACAGTGAGAATATACAGCTTGCGTTTCATCATGAGTTGCATCCCCCGGTGCTGGTCTCCTGTGCGGACCAGCCTCAGGGGCTTGTGTTGGAAAATCAGAGCCACCGACGATGTGCCTTGCTCCGTGACACTCCGCTCCCAGGGGCACATTGCCCTCCTCTGCCTCCAGGAACCTTGTGACCGTCTCTTTAGGACTGGGGCCTGTATTGTCGTTGCACAGGTGGTTTTCATGAGCTTGTTCTTAATTTGGAGAAGATGTGGGTTTATCTCTAGAAAACCAGATAAACTTGGTTAATGAAGAGCTTGAGACGGTCATTGATTCAGTCATGCAGGGAGCCTGTGTTCAGTGCCTCTGGATGCCCCAGGCCCTGGGCGGAGCCCTGGAAGGACAAAGATAAAATACCCATCCTCAGCAGCTCATGTGCACCTTGCTGGCTGCATGGGGACAGAAGTGGTGTCAGTGCCTGCTCCGTGTGTGCAAAGGTGAGAGCTGCAGGCCGAATGGTCTCTGGGTGGCCGTTCCCTTTCTGAGACACCAAGCCTGCCATGCTGTCGTTACGAGGAAACATTAATGCCCCTGCTTTCTGAAGCCGTGGCATGTTATCACCCACACACCTTTTCTATTTTTGGAAACATGAACTTCATTATGCGGAAACCCAGCTTTGCTTAGTAAGCACTGGAGGGCCCTGCTTTAACTCAATGTCTCTGTAGGTCATCAGGACAGTGAGCGGTATCGATTGTTGCTTCTAAATACGTGGAAACAGGATGGGCTTGATGATCGGGAAGGGCATGGTGTGAGGGGCTCTCCTGTGTGCCCCAGCACTCAAGGAAGCCATCCGGTTCTGTGGCCGCCTGGGGGGCATCTGGGCTTCAGACCCTGCAGCTCAGTTCAAGTCAGAGTCACTTCTTGAACTTTGACTTGGGGCCAGGTGTTGGAGGATGGGGCGGGGGATGGGGGGGGAGCTCCAGCCTTGGAGAAGAGCCAGGTTCCTGGGCTTGGCCTAGGCGTCACTCGTGTGGCATCGCAAATACAGAATGTTCTCAGTGCCTCGTCCGGGGCTGAGCAGAGATGTGGTGGAGGAAGTCACCTGTGAGAGAGGGCTAGAATTAGTAGGATTTCAGTGTGCAGAAACAGGGAAAGATCCTAGGTGGGGACAGCAGGATGAGCCAGGGCCACGGGGTGGCCTGTAGGCGGTGTGAGGATCGGGTGGCCGGAGGGGTGTGGGTGGTGTGCCCGGCATTAGCAGACCTGGACCTCCACTCTGCTCGCAGGCTCTGGCCTGGGCAAAGCTGCTGTGCTTCTGGAATGTGCAGCGTGTCGTCGTTCAGTGTTCAGGGCCCCGCGGGTGCAGGCCGTGTCACAGGTGAGGATCACGGTAGCGTGGGTTCCCGTGCACGTTCTTCCACGCCTCCTCCCGTGCAGCCACCACCCTTCCAGTGCCGTCCCCTGCCCCCAGCTTCTGAACATTTGACAGTAGAATGCAGAGAAAATGTCAACCGGTTGCAAGGCACATTGCAAACCTTGGCAAAGATGCAGAGTTTCTCGAAGTGGGTGAAAACGATAGGGGAGAGCTGCTGTTGGACGCCCTGCCCCCAGCCCTGGGCAAAGGAGGGCCCGTGGGGCAGAGCTGACGGTGAGGAGGAGGCCTGCAGGGGCCTGACGCCGGCTGGGGAGGCCGCTGAGGTCCCAGGGAGCTGGGCCTCAGGGGCATTCCTAGGGCTGTGCAGAAGCGGCCCCCTTTGCAGTCATACCGTGGGGTCAAGTGCAGGGTAAGCGTGCTGTATTGTGCTCTCACACACGCTGGTGAGAAAGGTACCGGAAAAAGCGATCACAACGGACTCTTTGCCCTTGTAAAGGATGGGCACCTATGGTGAATAGGACCTGAATTTTATCAACTCACCTCAAGTAAACTTGTTTTCATCATTTTTTTTTTAAGTTTCACTTTCAAAGTAAAGCCCCAATCACACCTTCTTCCCGCTATGTGCTGTGACCACTTGGTCCCATTTGTACACGGACTCACTTAAAAGTATTCTTTTTCGAGCACTTCCGAGGTGGCAAGGCCTCCTATCCTTGGGACAGCGGTCTGTTCAGTGACTGGTTGAAAGGCAGGGGGGCCACGAGGCAGGCCACTTGGCTCCTTCGCGCCTTCACTCGGGCTGGCTGCTCCCTTCCCCCGCCGCAGGCTCCGTGGCAGTGGCTGATGAGTTCTTCCCGATCGGAAAGGGGCTTCGCCCTTGACCGAGGGGTGGCAGAAGACCGAAGGGACCGTGCGCCCAGCTCCTGACTCTTGGGGGCACGCGAGGCACCCCCAAAGCCTCCCTGGCTGGCGTGTCCCTGCACGCGGCCGTCGGCGGGCACTGGACTGACCTTCGTAGGCAGGTTGGGGTTCCCGCTGCTGCCCTTGCTCGCTGTGGGGGCCCCCACTCCCCTGAGTTCATGTCACAGAGCTGCTGTCAGGCCGCACCGTGAGACCCGTGTCATGTTCCTCGTGAACACGGGAAGCCGTAGTGCTTTGTCCCCCTGCCTGTATTTCTAAACACTTTCTGCCTACTTCACGTGCCCCCTGGCTCCCATTGTCCTCAGGGCAGACACTAGTGGGACCCCCGGGGCCAGGGCTGGTCGCCCTCTTCTCCTCCTGCCATGCTGGCCGGCACACAGCTTCCGGACACCTCTGCCCGGAGGGCCCCACGCACCTTCCTGCTCCTCCTCTCAGCACGGGGACCCCATCCTTCTGAGCCCTGCCCTGGGCTCCCAGGCCTCCCAGCTGGCTCCTCCTACACTTGTGGCCCTGTTTCTTGTCTGACCGTGAGCCTCCCTGAGGGCAGAGGTGTGGCAGAGTCACTTTGTGTCCTCATGCCGAGCACACCAGACACCCGCCAGGTGCTCGGAGGACATCTGAGTGAGAAACGACTGCGTGAATGAACAAAGGAATGAGGACAAATGGGCAGACGGACACACAAGTGTTGAGAAAACGACTCTGTGAATGAATGAATGAATGAATGAATGCATGCATGCATACGGTCTTGCGCCTTAGCTGGCTCTGCCTGAACTTCCTATGTCCTGGCCTTTTGCTGTCAAGCACCAGGTTTTACTATGGGCAAAAGTGAATTCTGGAAGCAAGCCTGTCACATGCACAATTGTGACGGCGTTCAGACATGATTATGTGGCTTCTCTTGAGAAAAGACATTCCTAAGCCCCTTTGCCCGCCCCCTCCGTCCCCAGTCTGACCACTTTGCTGTTGGCCTGCCTTACAGTTGAGCTCTGGGAAGGCCCAAGCGGGCTTGGGGAGAGCAGGGGCCCACACGGATCCCAGGCTGCATCGGGAGTGGGTGGGCTCACCGCCCTGTCCCCTCGTCAGAGAGGCTGGGGGAGCACCAAGGGCCGTGAGGTCCATCCCCCGGGGGAGCAGAGATGGTTTCGGGATGCAGTCCCCGGCGGGTCGGCAACAGGTCCTCACAAGGTTCCAGGTGGAAGGAGAAACCGTGAGGAAAGGCACACTGAAGTTGGGCATGTTTCTGCCCCCAGCCTGGGGCCTCCCAGCTCAGTCCTCGACCCGCAGCTCTGCCCAGCGTCTGCCCCCCAAGTTCCCAAACGCCCGACGTGCCAAGGATGCGGTGGTAGGAGGGGTTTCCACCCGGGGGCCAGGACGGATGAGGTAGCCCGGGGAAGCCGCTGCGGTGCTTGCTGTGTCCTGCGTCCTTCCTGCTTGTGGGCACCACCACCTCGCGTCTCCTCGGCCCCGGGAGGAGGAGAACGTCGCCCAGTTTACGATTCTGTGGGAGGCCCGTGCTGGCGGTGCCTGCTGATGGACAGGGTGGCTCGGTGGTCTCCTCAGGACCTGTCGGTTCCGTCTCACGGTGTCCCCATGACACCAGGGCCAAGCCGGGCCCTCCGGAAGAAGAGCGTGCCCGTTGCCCAGCGGCTCTTGCGTGCCCGGCACCTGAGAGGGCTTCTCACCAGCTAGTCCCATGGAGGACGCGGGTGCGAGGCTGCCGCGTTGGAGTCTCCTGAAGGGTAAGCACAAGGTCCCGACCCCTGCCTCACTGGGGTTCTGATGTCGGAAGTCAGGTATGGGGCTCAGAATCCCCGTGTGTGCTGAGCGCCCGACACAACCGTTACGAGAGGCCAAGTTGGCAATTCCTGCTTTTCGTTGTTGGGCATCTCCAGGTCGACCTGCGGCCTGGTGGTGCCATTGTCGTCTGAGGCTTCAGGTCCCAGAATCACAGAGTCTCTGGGCCTATTTTTATCTATCTATCTGTCTGTCTGTCTGTCTGTCTATCTATATTTTGATCTGTGGGCCTGCTCCTGGTGACAGGGTAACCACGTAGGCCCGCTGGTCTTCGAGGCATGTTTGTGGAGGAGGCAAAGTCGCCCGCCTCTCCGGGACGTGAACAAATAGTGGTTTAATGATTGACGCGTCTACCTCGGGAGCACCGTGCCAGCTGCATAGGAAGACGACGAATCACGCCGCGGCAGGAGCCAGGGAGCCCGCACAGAGGCCGGGCCCTGTCATCCTGGCTTCAAGAAGGCAAGACAGGTAGCCAGGCTGGTACGATTTGCGGATGGGAGGGGATGCCAGCGTGCTCCCTGTGCCGGCCCCGGTGCCCACTGGCACCGCTTTGCTTAGCTCACGCGACAACTCCCCACCCCCGGCAAGGCTCCTGAGAGATTCGACCAGAAAGGAGAAAGGAGAGGCATTCTTTAGCGTTTATTACGATTTTACTGCACGCCTGGCATTATGCTGAGGGGTCCTTACGAGGTAGCTGCCGTGATCGCTGTGACTCTTACCGCCCCCCCGCCCCCGAGGCCCAGAGATTCTAAATTCCTTCCCCACAGCCACACGGCCGGGAAGACGAGGAGCCAGATCTGAGTCTGGGGGCCTGGATAGGCTAGGCTTCGGTGAGGACACCGTGGCGGGTGCCCCCGTGCCTCGTCCCTCACCTCCACGCCGGGCGCAGATGAGGCTGCTGAGGGTTGGATCGCTGCCCGGGGAGGGTGGGGCCCCAACCCAGGCCTGACTCCCAGCCAAGCTGAAAGCCTGGTCAACGGCGGTGTCTGTGGTCTGCAGCTCCCGGGAACCAAGCTGGCCCTGTCAATCTGGACTCAGAAGGTGGCCATTGCGGTTGCTGACGTTCCAGAGTTGTGCAAGGAACGCAGAAATTTCCCGAGTGCTGGAAGAAGTCGGTCTGCTGAGGTTTCCCGGCACAGGGAACCCCCAGACACCCTCCCAGGCTCTGATGAGCTGGTAGAAAACGATGAGTTTTCCACCCGAGAATGCTCAGAGATGAAGCATGAACACATGTGTTCCTTTTCCCGGCTTTACTGCTTTCTTCAGGGGAGCCTCAGGGTGAGACCACCTGCCCTTTGAATTGAAGCAAAACGAGAATAATTACACGTTTGCACATTTGTTATGTAACGATATGTGATATGCACATGTATGTATATATAATAATTCCTCATAATTACAATAGTCGCATGTGGTGTCTAATACAAAAGTATTAAATATTCACACATTCACATACAAATAGAAATACCCAAATCAAAACGAGAACCCTTTGCCTTCTCTTCACCGTTGCCCCGTGTTGGTCCCCAGCTCTGCCATCGTGTTCCCCATCTACTGAGGGGCACCTGTGCCCGAGGCTCCATTCTAGGTCCTTGGAGAGAGCGCACCATGCTGTGTCCCACCCTCCGTTCTCGGCTTTTCACCAGGTGTGCCCCTGGCCCCCCTCCTCCCGGCTCCTAACCACCACCAACCCGGAAGGGGACAGTCACAGCCTGTGGGGCAACCTGCCTCCCGTTTCCTGGAGCTTGGATGTAAATCATGACCTTGGGGAGGGGTTAGAGACCTGTTCGTTCGTTCATTCACTCATCCACTCCTTCCCTCATTCATCTGTTTGTTCACCCTGTGAATACCTGCCTTGTGCCCCTCATGCTGGTAGCTCAGGGTGCACTGGGTTCTGTCCCTTTCTTCCCAGCCTGTCCTAGCTGGGGGCGGACAGACTCCAAGTCACTGATCCATTGCCCTGTGTTGCATAAGGTGGGGTACAATCTCTAGCTCTTTCCAAAACAGAGGAGAGATTTGGAAGGGGCTTCCGAGTGACTCTGTGCTGATCTCTGGACCTCCCCCTGTGGTTCACCCCTTGAGGACCCCTGCAAACGGGAAACTGGTTATTTCGGTCACGAAGAAGGTGACCTGCACATCCATGTTCTTGCCTGCTGTGGCATTACTGACAGGTGCTGGGTTTGGGGCACGCCAGCTAGCACAGGCTCTGACGGGGCAGGTCTGTGGGCCAAGGGCCTCCCGTGTGCTGATAGGACAGGAGCAGTTTAATATCAGGCCTTGGTGTTGCTTTAAGAACGTTTCACAAGATGGGCACCTGGGTGGCTCAGTTGGTTGAGCTTCCGACTTTGGCTCAGGTCATGATCTCACAGCTCGTGGGTTCGAGCCCAGCGTTGGGCTCTGTGCTGATAGCTCAGATCCTGGAGCCTGCTTCTGATTCTGTGTCCCTCTCTCTCTGCACCCCCCCCCCCCGTCTCTCTCTCTCTCTTTCTATCCCCCTCTCAAATATAAATAAACATTAAAAAAAAAAGTTTCACAAGTGATCCCTTACCAGGAAGGAAGATGCAGAGAGCAGTGTTGAACGGAGGAACGACACGTGGCCTGCTCCATGGTTTACACGGTTGCTCAGAAGGTAGGAGTGGGCAGGCACCTGAGGGGTTTTCTCTCTCCACTGCCGAGGAACCCGTCGTTCTCCGCTCTCTCTCCCCAGGGTCCACCCATATTTCAAAAGGTTGTGTCCCAGCCTGTTCAGTGAAGGACGATGATCCCGTTTTCTCGTCTCATTAGGCAGAACCACATACCTGCCAGCCCGCGGTAACTGGTGCACACTCACGGAGCTGAGAGCGTTCTAGCCCGAGGGGAGGACAGGTGATGTTTTCCTTAGTGTGCACTTGCCCGACGGAGGGTAAACCTGTGGTTTCCCATGGATTGTCGGAAATACTGAGACTCACGAGCCCGAATGCCATCGGTGCTTCTAGGAGGCCCCGGGTAGGAGCCGTCGGTGTGATTCCTCTCTGTCATCTTACGCATCTGCAAACTGCCTGCGAGAAGCAGTTTCGTGAGCATCGGGGCAGGGCCAGAACTGATGCCGGACGAGTGTTTGCTGCACCCCCTGCACCGTGGGAGGGGCTTACGATCCAGTGGGGGCCAGGCGCGAGCAGATGCGTTTCTGACCCAGTGTTGAACGATGAGGCGGGCACGTCCAGGGCTACGGGGTGCCGGCTGGGCAGGGGTCAGATCTCAGACACGAGGTGCTCTCTTGGTGGGAGGCCCTCCGGGAGCATCTGCGGAATGCACGCTTGTTACTAAACCCGTATCCGTTCGCCGCCGCCCTGCTTCATACCGACGGAGCCTGCTCGGGTTCCTTGGGGTGGCTGGACCATTTGTAGCCTCATGACTCGGGAAATCCTTCCTGATGCCCTCCGACTTTCTCCAGAATGTTAAGCAGAAAATTACTTTATGCGGCCCCCTGCCGTGTGCTCTAAGATCCTTAAATATACATATTTCCAGTTAGTCCATGGGACCCCTTTCCCTTACCAGTCGGTTTCTCTGTTGAAAGTTTAGACTTGGTTTCTGGCACCCTCCATGCTTCCCAGGCTACGTCCCCAGTGTCCATGATGCTCTTCGTGCTGTGCTTCCTCTGGAGGACCGGGGGTGGTGCGGGGCCACGCCAAGGCCCGGGGGCCTTCTGGACAGCATCCGAGGTCCCCTTCCTCCCAGGACACCGCATTATCAGGAAGTCCACCACCTGCCGGCCACCCCCACTGCTCCTGCAGTCAAGATGGGGGAGCAGCTGATAGTATTGGGGGTCAGCGTTTCTACTTGCTGAGCTGTTCCGGGCCTGAGATGCTGAGTTCTTACTGAAAGCAGGCACGGGCGTGAGCTTTCGAATCACCCAGACTTAGGTTTGAATCAAGTCAGGGGCACGTGACGTACCGTCTTCTCTGACCCTGGTGCAATGTTCTTCCCACTCCTGTGGTACGTCTTCTGTGCCTTCCTGTAGAACTTAGTGTGTTGTTGGACCAAAGTTCCTCTAGTAACCAGCAGAGTAAACTCTGAAAGTCTGGTCACTAGCCTTTCCACCGGTATGTCCAGGAGCAACACCATGGAAGTGTCCGGTAACGTCGTGTGCCCTTTGGGGGCTGAGCTCGTGGTCGTGTCTGTCCGTTCTCGGCTGTCCTTGTTCCCGCCAGTCACTCAAGTGAGAGTCTGTGGATGCTGGAGCTTCTGTAGTTGACCTCACGCGATGGTATCTCCTTCACGCCGAGTTCCCTTCCAGCGGGGGCTTGTTGTCTTCGTGTTGGTGCCCCAGCACCCGGCATGCGACTGCTCTTCCGTAGTCGTTGGTAAGGTGGACTGGAGGGCGGGAGGATGGGAGGGTGAGTACGTCGCTAGCTGGGTAAATGGTCAGACAGGTCGAGAAGTTGGGTGAGTGGGTGGGTGCAGAGTTAGGTGGACGGTCAGGTGGGTGAAAAAGGCTGAGTGCATGACAAATGAATGGGCGGGTGGTTGGCTGTTTCTGGATGGATGGACAGTTTGCTTGCCCAACTCATTGGCATACAAAAAAGTGTTCCTTTTGGGGGCTTGAATTCCTTCACAAGACAAATTCTATGGCCCAGCTTTTGTAGATGTCCTGAGATGTGTATTAGAGTCTCTTATTTTTCTTGGGACAGCTTGGTGACTCATGATGAGAGTATTGTCGTAAGACCCCTTGTCTGTCGCTAGGACAACAGCACTGTGGGGGTCGCAGTGGCAAGACCGCTCTTGGGAGCTCTGCTGCTCTGGGCACGTGGGGAGAGCCCTGAACTGGGGTCCAGAGCCCCAGGGGCCAGTCATGGCTCTGCCAACTACTCCTCACGAGACTGCCCACTTCGCAGAGGTCAGCATGAATTAGAGTCATGCGTGTAAAATACTTACCACCGTGATTGGCACATAGTGAACACTCAACAATTCTAATTTTTCTCCAGTCTTTCCCATGTAATGTGAACCAGGGAGACAGCGGATGCCAGGGCACTTGGACAATGTTTGGGGGGACAGCCCCCAAACAACTAGGTGGAGGTTCAGGGATGGGCTCAGGTGCAGCTGGGATGCTGATACAGGAACCAGGAAGCAGAGCCAAAAACTTTTGGAAGCCCAGGCACTGTGGGCTGAGTGGGGAAATGCACAGGCCCCCAGGCCACAGGTGACAGCCCCTCCAGGCCCTCTCCCCCAGAGGTCAGGAGTCCCTGGTGCCGAGCCGGGATTCATGCTCACGGAGGCGCCCTGACGGTGCTCCCTTGACTCACACACACTCATAGAGGAGTCCTGGTAGGGTGTCCTAGAGGAAGCTCCTTCACCCTTGGCAAAGCCGGCCGGTGAGACCACCTTGCAGGACAGGGTGAGGGGCCGGGAGCATTCAGCACGGTTCCTGCACAGAATGTGATGGTGTTACTATGACCGTATTCACCATCCTACGTCATATTATCGAGGATTACATTGTATACTGTAGTATATATAATCAAGGATATGTTGTCTATTTAATATGGTAAGTAAATGCATTTGTTGTAAAATGATAATAATTGCTGTGTAGTTCCCTTGTGATTATGAAGAAATCCCTACTGAGGAGCATAACGAAGATGCAGAACCGGGAGGTGGGGTAAGGACAGGCAACAGCTGTGTTTCCCTCTCTTCCTGGTTCCTGGCACCCTGGCTGCCTCGGACACCTAAGCAGGTGGGCAGGCAGGAGCGACCATCGTGAGGGCTTCCTGGCGATGGGAGCGCGTCCAGATGGCACGCCCCACACCGTCCATGTCCCGTTTGTTCTGTGCTCTGTGTCGTGGCCCTAGAGTGGGTTCCTGGAGACCCCAGAAGGTCCATCTTGTCTGCAGGTGTCCAGGCAAAGGCAGGAGGGGAGAACGGGGTCCAGGGATGGCCTCTCCTGATTGCTGCTGGAGGCGCAGTGCTGACGATGGGCATCGTGCGGTGGGGGGGTGGACAAGTGGAGCTGATGCTCGGAAACCTGAGTCCCCAGCAGGCGTGTCCTGAAGCCACCTGCATGGACAGTGACTCAGAGGCACAAGCCCTTTAAGGTGACACCCTTTGATGTTGGGGTGTCTACAGAGCCCTCCGTCCCGAGCAGACCTGCCTCTGGCCAACACGCTGGTCACTGGACCACCCACCGGCCGTGGGGCCGAAGTCACGCCGCCCTGAATCAGACACGCAGGTGGCACCAAGGCGAGGCTGCTTCAGGAGGAGGAGGCAGCTGAGGCCCGCCTAGTCCGGGGCACGGTGCTCGGCCCAGGCATCTTCCTTCCGAAACACTCAAATTCATCTCGGTCTGTCGATCTCTGTTTCAAGGGCTGGGAGATGTATGTGCGCACATGCGTATTTCTGTGGAGAGGGCCGCACCTGTCCGCGCTTACGTCCATCTGTAGAAAGAGTCCCGCACGCGGAGTCTGCGTGTACACGTCCTCGCACACGTGTAAGCCCCACAGCACATCCTGTTGCTCTCTTTTCCAGCCTGTGTGGGTCATCAGCCGTTGTGTAAAGTGCATTGGATGTGCGTGCGTGTGCACACGTGCGTGGCTGTGTGCCGCTCATCTCTCGTGGTCATTAGAGCGGCCACGTGGGCCTCAGGGTCGGGGGGCCAGATTATGGCGCTTCCTCCGAGCCCGCCCCGTGGGTGAGGCCCGCTGCTCGGGACTGGTGGCTGGCTGTATGATGGATGTTTGGCTGGCGCCCCACGGGCCCAGCTGTCTAGAGCCGGGCTGTCATCCCCTGCATTCTTCCGTTACCCGTTTCTGTCATCTGCCCTTTTCCCTCAAAGGCCCATTGAGAAAGCCATTGAAATTGACTGATGTGCCCGAGGGAGGCGGCCGTGGAGCGTCCCAGCACAGCCGGGCCGAGTGACTGAAATCCTCCAGCTCCTGGAGACTGAAGTCCCGGCCCCTGGTGGGGGAGGTGGGGGTAGGGGGTGGCGCACGCTGGGCCAGGAGGGGCAGCACTTGGTTGGTGGGGAGTCTTGTGTCTGGGAGGGGCTTTAGCTGTGCTCCCTCCGTGGGGTGCGAGTGCTCCCAAACCTTCCAGGTTTCTGTCTCACATGCTCCATGTTTCTCTTGAAGCATAATATGGGGGTGAGTCAGCGTGCTCACTGGCTCCAGAAACCCGTGTGTGTGTGTGTGTGTGTGCGCGCGCGCGCGTGCCCGCACACGACTCTGACAGAATGAACTGAATTGATTCCCTCCCTCTTCCAGGATAAACGTGGCTTCCAGTCTTTCCTCGCCTCAGCTCTTCTGGGAGTGTGTGTTTCCCCTTCTCACAAACCTCAACTTTTTTTTCTTTTTTTCCTGTTTGCCATAAGCTGGCATTCAGCTTTCTTGGCAGAAGCCCTTGATTTTGGAAAACGGGTGTGTTTGTTCCCCGGGGGCCCTCTGGTTCTGAATGGTCTCACGGGCTCTTCCCTCCCTGGCGGGCAGGGCTTCATGCTGCTGTGTGCCCATGGCGGCCGGCATTTGGGGACCTGGCCCGGCAGGGACAGCTGGAAGCCCGGATCCAGGCACACAGTTCTCTCTTAATAAGCAGCGTCTGAGTGGGTGACTGAAGGAAGGAATGTTTTGATTCGCTTGACCCGGTAGTTTCAATAGCTTCTCAATGAGTTCGGATCATCAGTGTAATTAAAAGGGTGTTGATTTGCGGTGGTCTTGAACTCAGACTCATGGAGTCATGGGAACCCCAGTCTGTTGGGCTTGCTGGGGCCTCCCCTGGAGGGAGTATCGGGGCCCATCCGGACAGCAGAAGAACCCAGTGGGAGGGGGTGAGAAATGCTTCGTCCATGTGGGTCTGTGCCCTCCCGCCCATGAGGCCGTGGGGGTTTGTAGCCTCACACGTGTCAGACTTCGGAAACGATCAGCCAGCGTCCGGTGTTTACATTCGAGTTTCGATCCCAGATTAACCAGAACTCGGTGCAGTAGTTACGTTTTCTTTCAGAGACCATTACAATGACGTGGGTGTGAGAATTAATGTGTTTGCAGTAGTTTGTAAGTATCTATCCTCATTATTCATTTTCTTCCAGAAATGATGGATTCATGGCATCCACTGTGCTGATTCAGGATCTCACCAGGCTCATTCACCTTGGGGCACTCAGAGCCCGAGGCTGGTAGACTGGGAGAATCTGGTGGGCCTGGAACTGGGCCATTGGTCCCAGTCCCCAGCCTCTCACAGTCCTGGCTGCCTAGGAAAGAGCCTGATTCGCTTTGGGACTGATGGTTGACTCCGGTAGGGAGCGTGCCCTCATCCCCTGTCGCCAGGACTGTTCTCTCTCCCAGCCAGGACGTCAGCCTGTCATGCAGGTGTGGCTGTGTGTCCTCTACCTCCGGGCCCTTCACAGAGTTCCTGAACCCTCCTAGCCATGCCTGTCTCCGCCCAAACCCTTCCCTGTGTCCCCTGCTTGCCCGGCAGACTGCATGTCACCTGCTCTGTGACGATCCGTCCCCTGGCCCTTGACGCTTTCTGGTCCAAGCGCTTCCCTGACTGTGATGCGGGGGCTGACTCAGCTGGCTCCCCATCAGGCTGTGAGCGCTTGAAGAAGAAGGACCGTGCCCGGAACGCTCAGAAGGCTGCCTAGGTGGTGTCCCTTAAGGTGAGGTTTGGCTACTAGAGCGGAGACCTCAAAGTAATAATAGTAGCTTACATTACAATGTCTTAGTCACACAAAATCTTGGTGGCAGGAGGGCCAAAGCTGGCATGACACGCCCCCTGCCGCGTACTAGGACTCCTCCCGCCCTGAGTGGCCTGGGAGTCTAGGCCGGCTGCCCCCAAGCTGGGCACCTGCAGGTGTGCAGCCAGCAGAACGAAGGAAGGGGGAGGAAGGCGTTCCCGCTCCTCAAGGAGACTTGGTGGAATTTGCACAGACCCCCGCTTACCTTCCAGCGCCACACCTGGCGGCCAGGGAAGTGGGGAAGTTTGGCTTTGTTCACAGTGGTCAAATACCCAGGTAGAGTTGGGATCCCCTCGCTGTGGAGGAAAGTATTAGGAGGCAGTTAGCAGTCTCTGCTACGTTGGTGTATTTGGATTTTGGAGACGTTGGTGGAGCACTGTGCGTATTTATAGGCCCCGAGGCGGGAGGGACAAGGACCAGTGTGTAAACAGAGGCCAGCGCTCTGTGTCTGCACCTCCTCCAACCTCCCTCACTGCCCCACAAGGCAGGGGCACAGGGCCCTTGTTTCTGAGACCCGAAAAAGTGAAGAGATTCAGCCAAGTTGTACAGCCAGGCGATGGTAAACTGGGATTAAAAGCTAGAATTTTCTTACTCCAAAGACTGCACAGTTCTTAGTTACCTCTGATGGGAGAAACTGAACTCTAACACAGGACAAAATCAGGGTCAAGTGCTGGGGCCAGAGGACACTGTGATGAAGCTGGGCTGGGAAAATGCCAGAAGAAATGCCGCGATGGGGCTTCCGTGGCCCTGGTGACCGTGTGAGGGCCGGGAGCCCATGAGGGCTGAGGCCTTCAGGCCGAGCCTGGCCGGCCAGTCAGGTTGGCCACTTAAGGGTCCCAGGCGAGGCACCCGCATGGCCAGAGCAACCCAAACCCGGTTCTGAAAAAGCAGATGAAGGGGCGCCTGGGTGGCTCAGTTGGTTACTTGTCTGACTCTTGATTTCAGCTCAGGCCATGATCTCACAGTTTGTGGGTTCGAGCCCTGCAGCGGGCTCTGCAATGACAGTGTGGAACCTGCCTGGGATTCCCTCTCCCCGCTCCCCCCACTCCTGCGTACGCCCACGCTCTCTTTCTCTCTCTCTCAAAAGAAATACATTTGTAAAAAACTTTTAAAAAAGCAGGTCAAGACCTCACGTAAGTGGTGAATGAGGAGTACTTGCTGTTACAAAATGAAAAAAAGGGTTTTTCTTTTCCAGACTATCCAGAAAGCCTGTGCCCATTCCCACTCAAACTAATAGCCTGTGAGAGTAGAGCCCCTCCCCCACCTTCCTTTCTTATTCTCCCTCTTCCTTTCTTAACTTACAGCACATAATTTGGGGTCTGTGGGTTGTGGACAAACAGGAGGTAGGCTAGCTGTGGAGCAGCCCTCCCACCAGCTCTTCTGGGTGTGTGTGTGCGTCTGTCTGTCTCCGTGGCGTGGAGAGAGGCGTTTTCTTTCCAGTCTACCTGCCTTTCTGGAAAAGTTGTTCACGGAGAGGATGAGGATGGAAGTCTCGGTGAGACAGAAATGCCTCGTCCTTTTGTCTCAGCCCGCGGAGGGTTTCAAGCCTCATTACAGTGTGCGGGGGGGAGGAGGGCCAGCGGGTTGGCTCCCTTCCCTATACCAGGCACTTGGCTGTTGCACGCAGGCTCCCAGACAGCCTGGTGTGCTGTTAGTTGCCCTGATTGACAGATGGGGAAAAGGAGGCGGGCAGAGACACCATGTCCCCAGCCAGGGGGCAGTTCTACAGGTGTCCCTGACCTGATCCTTCCAGCGATGAGGTCTTGGGTGCAGGCTGCTCCTTGACTTTGGGGTGGGGTGGGGTGGGGAGGGTCTCTTCGTGAAGGAGCCCGTGTTGGAAGGTGGGGAGATGCTGTGGAAGTCTGGAGAACCCCACCCCCAGGCTGTGCCTTCTAGAGGTTGGGCATAGACATGAAGGGCAGTGTGGCGTGTGGCCATCCGCAGGTTATCAAGGGGAAACTGAGGCGAGCTGTGAGGAGAGTAAGTAGCTGGTGCTGAGCTCTGCCTTAGGCTCTGTGTCCGAGTCCTGGTGCTGCCGCAATAATCATGAACTTGGTGGCTTAAGGCAGCACACATTTGTTATCTTACAGTTCCAGAGGTCAGAAGTCAGGAATGTGTCTCGCTGGGCTAAGGTCAGGGTGTCGGCAGGGCTGTGTTCTTCTGGAGGCTCTGAAGAAAGCTCCGTTCCGTATCCGCTCATGTTTCCAGGGGCCGCTCGTGTTCCTTGGCTGCTGGGCAGTTCACCTCCAGAGCTAGCAATGGCCGCTTGAGCCTCTGTCCCAATGCCATCTCTCGGGTTCATCTTCCACGTTTAAGGACCCTGGTGATTATGTTGGACTCGCCTGGGCGATACAGGCTAATCTCGCTATTTGGAAGGCAGCTGAGTAGCAACCTTAATTCCATGCACAATCTAAAGTCCCCTCTGCCCCGTGACCTGACAAGTGTCACGTGACCTGATAGATGCCCCGGGCATCTGGGGGCAGGGCTAACTCTGCCTACCACACCTGCTAAGAATTATGGACATTCCCCGGAGTTTAACTTAGCCCAGTGCACAGAGTGGACACTGCAGGACTTGTCCGCCTGAGGCTCAGGAGCCTGGAATGCAGAAAGCATTTCACTGGGAGATCAGAGGGTGGTTCCAGCCCCAGCCCTGCCACCACGTGGCTCCACTGGTTCGCTTCCCTGAGCCTCGGTCTTTCATTTCTTAATTTCGTGTAATGTCTGTGTCTGACACGGGGCTAGATCTCACAACCCCGAGATCAAGAGTCTCATGCTCTACCGACTGGGTCAGCCGGACACCCCAACAGTCTTTCACTTCTGAAATGGAGACCCATCTCTGCCCTCTTCACCCCACACGACTGTTTATTCCACAGATATGTGAATACCTACAGTGTCTGCTTATTCTTTCTCTGATTCGGGGCTGGTGAGTGCTGTCATGTGTCAGACACGGTGCCGGGCACAGACCCGTGAGCGAGACAGGCCGTCCACCTCCAGCTGCCTGCGGGCTGACCACCAGGCCAGGGCAGGGACAGCTTCCTCGTCACCCTCCCGCCTGGGTGTCCTTGGCCATAGAACGAAAATCCTTACCCCTGCCTGCTGGACTGCGGGACGTCAGATCGGTTGACACCTGTCCTGGGGCCTGGCACGGGCACTCACTTCGTGGGGAGGCTAAGTGTGCGAGTGTGGAGGCCACCCGGCCAAGTCACGCTTGTTCCCCCTGCAGCGACTTTGAAACCCGAAGGGCAGGGCCGTGCGCTGCGGGGTGGCAGCTGCCGTGCCCTTGCCTGTGCTTCGGTGGGCAGTGCTGGCTCCCGCTGCCCCCTTGCCGGGGTCCGCCCTGCATCCCGAGCCTGCCTCCCCGCTCCTGGTGCCAGGGGGGCTGTGATGGTGGCCCAGGAAGAAGGCAGGAGAAGATGTCGATTCAGTTTACAAATGTGACGGCCCACCTGCCGACTGTGTTTATTTGTCAAGGCTGCCGCGAAGCCGGTGTCCGTGGGGGGTGTCCGTGCGATCGAAGCCGGTGTCTGCTCTGGCACAAGTTCGAAGGGCTTTGTTTTCTCCCGCAGACCCGTGCTGCTCACTCTGTGCGTGGCCTGGCTGGAGGGCTTCTCTCCGGACAGAGCCGGACGGTAGCAGAGGTTCTAAAGCACGTTGCTGCAGGCAGGATGGCACAGGCCCAGGCTGTTCCTTCAGCGGGCGGAGGAGGAAAAGCTCCCAAGGCCAAGCAGGGGCCATAAAATTAAAACTCCCTACAGCTGTCCAGAGAGGCTGCAACCTGGCCAGGTCAGGGCCACAGCAGTCTTTTAAAAGCATAGATCCAGTGGCCAAAAGGATCCAATCCAGACATCTTAGTTTCCAATCCAACGGCCTCATGGGGTGGCCTCACAAAGCCTCCGGCTCTGCTTCTCTGCAGTGAGCCGGGCCCCCTCCTCTGTGTCTCCACCTGCTCGCCACCACCTTCCCAGCTCCTCCTGGCTCCTGCTGTCCTGGCTCTAATGCCCCCTCTGCTGGGAAGCCTTCCCTGGCTACCTCAGTGGGGGGTGGGGGGGTCCTGGCTTCCCCCTCTGGGCCTGACTCCTTCCTAGATCTCATCCTATTGCCTTGGGGTGCATCAGGGCCGGGGTCTCTGGTGGCACGGGCCTGCTGTGTGCATCTCCCCGGGGCCTGCACAGGGATCCCTTCCCTCCACTCCTAGCTGTGAGCAAGGTGAATTCTGGGGATTCTGTCTGCATCCATGAGGTGCCCATGGCCTCTCTGGGAGGGTGAGCCCTGAGCACTCTGGGACAGATCTGTTACAGCCTGCCCTCAGCGGTGCGTGGTCAGGCGGTGACCATTAGTGCAGCCACTTCTGTGCTGGCCGACTTCATGGGTGAGCCTCCCCGGCCAGGCAAGCAGAAATCTTGGGAAAATGGGGGCAGAAACAGGTACAATGAGGGCAGGAGGCCAGTGAGGGTGTGCCAGCCCATGTGGTTGCAGAAGGCCTCCCAAAGTTCCTGACCCCCAGAATGTGGGAATATGTCACGGTAAGTGGCAGGGGGAATTAAGGTTGCACATGGAATAAAGTTGTTAATCTAACTTTAAATGTAGGAAATAGCTAGGATTCTCCAGGTGGACACAGTGTAATCACAAGGGCCCTTAAAAGTGGGTGAGGGAGGCCCAAGAGGTGGTCAGAGAGACGTCAATAAGAAGGGCTTGACTGTGTTGCCGGCTTTGGAAGTGGAGGAAGGGGCTGGAAGCTGAGTAACGTGGGAGGCCGCCTGAAGCTGGAAAGGGCCAGGGGCAGATGCTCCCCTCGGGCTCCAGAAGGAGCACAGTCCTGCCAACACCTTGCCCTTGGCCTAGTGAGACTCCCTTCCAACTTCTGGCCTCCAGGTCTACAAGAAAACGGATTTGTGTGGCTTTAGGTTAAGCCCCAGCAGCAGGGAAGTGATACACCCCAGTTGTCCCTCCCGGCCCCAAGCACCCCGGTAGGCGGCTGGGGGGCTATGCCGCTTCTCTTGGCTTCCCAGGGTCAAGCAGGAGCCTCAGCATCAGATGACAACAGCAGAAGGTGGCAGAAAACTCTGAGTTGGTGCGAGGGACAGAAGGCCAGAGAGAAACAGGGACTCTAGTAGCAGCCCCAGGGACAGCAGAGCAGGGCAGGCTCCTCTGTGCCCCTGGTGCCTCTGAACAGGGCTGAACGGTCCTGGTGTGAGAGGTCCCCAGAACCGTGTCGGGCCGTGTCACTGTCTTGCTCGGAAGCCCCCTGCGGAAACCGTCAGCAGTCCCCCAGCAGGACGTTCAGGACATTGGTGGGTGCAGACCCCCTGGGATTTAGCGTCCAGCTGCATTTCCTCTTCGCCTCTGGACATGCTGTCTCTTCGGCTGTGTCCGCCACGGCAGAGCCAGCCCCGTCACGTGCCGCCAGGCCCTGCGCGAATGTTCCCTCGAAGGCTCAGACTTGTGTCTAAACCGATGATACGCACTGTGTTTACGACTCACGTGAAGCGGCTTTGTGCCGCCAGCGTCCAGGACCAGGCCTGTCACAGCACAGATGTGGAGCAAATGCCACGGGCCATGCGAGGAAAGAACGAACGAGGCTGCCCCAGTGGTATCCGTGTGCTCCCGTGGTCCTGCCCTCCTCCGCGGCAGCCCGCCTCCTCGTGGGCGAGCTGTGTGCACGCGACCGAGGCACCTGCCAGTCTGGTGAGGACGTGGTAGCAGCAAGGTCCACGTCCGTGGCCCGGGTCCACTGGGTTCTGCTTTGGGCCGGGCATGTCGTGGACTCTGCCCTTCAGGCGGCTCTGGGTCTGTCGGGGCCTTGGCTGTGGCTGCCGGAACAAGATGCCACAGACTGGTGTGAGGGGCTTAAGACCACAAATTTATTCTCACGGTTCTGGAGCCTAGACGTCCACGGTCGAGGTGCGAGCAGGCCACGCCCCTCGAAGTCACAGGAGCAGATCTTCCCTTGCTGCTCCCAGCTCCTGCTGCCTCAGTGCGGTCTCCGCCTGCGTGTCCGCACGGCCACCTTCTGTGTGTGTCTCCCTCCCTCTCCTGGTTGGATTTAGGGTTTGCCCTTAGCCAGGAAGATCCCGTCCGAGTTCCTTAATTGTGTCTGCAGGACCTCGTGCCCAAATAAGTCACAATCGGAGGTCTCGGCTAGACAGAGACCTGGGAGGCACACTCTTCCGCTCACAGCCCAGTCCTTCCCCCCCCCCCCACCCCGCTCTCCTCCGCAGACCCTCCCCCCTACTCTCCCCTGCAGAGCCTCCCCCCACTCTCACCCGCAGAGCCTGTGCTTCCCCCCGTGCCTCCACCGGTGTGCGGTCGTTAAAGAGGCCCCAGTGGCTGTAGGTAGCTCTGAACCCAGTCCGGGCTCGGCTCCTGGTGACCCGTGTAGTCGGGGACCCTCCGCCACCTGCTGCATCTGAAACAGGGAGCCAGTTATATTTCACCTCGCGGGCGTGGCGTGGGGACTGTGTGAGGTAGGGTAGGGGTGAGTAAGTGCAACCGGCGGAGGCTGGCACGTAGCAGACACCCAGTAGGTGGTCACCGAGTCTTCATTCGCTTGTGGGTTTCCCCACCCCCTGCTCCTGAGGCCGTGGAGCCCACCCTGCATGAGGGTCCTGGCGCATCAGCCACGCCCCTGGGGTAGAGGCCGTGGGGAGGGCAGAGGAGAGCACCGTGTGCGGAGGCGGGAACCCCACGGGCGCTGTGGTCTCACACCGTCACTTAGGGCCCACCCCACCCCACCCCATCAGAGAGAGAAGTCAAGGGACTCACCCAAGGTCACCCGCCTTCTCTGTGGCAGAGCCTCGAGCCAGCGGAGGACTGTCTGGTTCCCAGGCTCAGAATTCTCCAGATGCGTTTCCAGAGACCAGTAGCAGCCAATGAAACGCAGTCACCGGCTCCATCGAGCACACCTCAGCCCCCAGCAGACTCTGCCTACAGCCGCCTGAGGACGTGCGTTCTGTGCGGGCCGGGACGCACGCATCCCAAGCACTCCCGTGGACGGGCCGGTGCAGCAGAGGGTCTTAACAAAGAACAGCGCTTCTCTAAGCAAATCTGCGTGGACAGCAGTCCATCTGAGCTCCGGATGGACAGAGTGAAAAGCAGCCTCTGACCACACGCGGGAGATGGCATAGGCATCCCTCAGTGGGGACCGCGGTGTCCAGGAGGCTCTTGAGGCGCCCCCACGTTGCTGGGCCAAGGTCATCCAGAAACAGGCAGATGCTATGAACTCCTGCCCCGGGAGAACTCTGGGCCTGAGACCGTAGGCAAGTGAGAGTCATGATGGGTTCTTACCTGGCTCTGCTGTTTGCTTTAGAGCCTGGAAGCCTGTGACAAGGGGCCCTCGGAGCCTCCCTCATCAGCCCGCAGCACCTGGGCAGTGACGGGGCCTCTCAGGGATTCCTGGGGAGCCATGCAGGGTTGTCCCATCCATTACTGAGAGTCTATTCAGGTTTGCCCTGGCACAGTGACTTCCATTCACATGGTGGTGAAACATCTGATAAATCTGGGCAAGTGGTCATGCACAGGTCCCGTGACCCTTCTGTGGCCATGGCCAGAGGTCCCCCAGGTGAGGGCTGGAAGCTGGGAGCCGTGTCCAACACGTCTGAGTGGCTCGGGTGTGTGTGGCTCTCTCTCTGGGCTCAGGTGGCCTCAGCCAGTGGCAAATTCCACTTATATCACCTCTGATGGGAAACAGCAACCCTGTGTGGCAGTCGCTACAGAAGCGAAGTAATTGTGAATACCTGCTCATTCTCATCCTTTGGCACAGCCTCTTAGAAAATGAAGTCCGCTGGAGACGACATGAACACTGCCCTGAAAGCTTTGGGTCCCCGAAGGGAGAGGCCATGGACTTCCACCGCATGTCCCAGCTCCTGGCACAGGCTGGCACTTCCCAGCTCCGGGACGTCCGGTGCTCCCTCTCCTGATGCATTGGCCATCTGCTGCCCTCGGAGCATTCCTTCCCTCCCTCATCTTGTTAACTAAACAGAGGAGCTACCCAGCAGAGTCCAAGTCTTCCAGAGAAAGTGGCATCTCAATGGTGACCTGAGGGACGGGTGGCTGGTCACAGGGAGTGGGCAGGACAAGGGAGGTGCACAGAGCCCTGTTGAGGGTGCGGCTGCTGGCAGGTGTGTGGAGCAGAAAGACCACTATGACGGGTTAGACTCTCCCTGAATGAGTCCCTTTTAAAGGGGCAAAGACTGAGTCCCTTTGGCATCAGGTGTTTATTGACCTGTGCTACCCCCGTGTCCACTTGTGTGGGCCCCTGGTGGCCTGCCCGGTTCCCTCAGCACCCAGGGGTGCACAAGTCATGCTTCACCCCGACCCTGCTCTTACTGAGCTCCCCGCCTAGCTGCGTGTCCATGAGAGCAAGGCCATGATACTCATGTCCCCTCGCCACGTCCCCAGCACCAAGCACGGGGTCAGACACCTAACAGGCGCTCCGTTTGCTGGATGTACAAGGGAGCAAGTCCCCCAGGGCTCGCCTGCATCACGTTTCCCAACAAATGGTGTCAGGCAGCCAGGCAGGCAAAGGGGCCCAGGTGAAACTTGACCAAAGGCCAGAGGCAGGCGGCTGGTGCTTACTATGTTGGGATGCATTTGGTATTACTGGGTAGATGTTTCTACCAAACAGGCCTCCCTCTACGGAAAGGGAGAAACGTGGCCCTGGCTGCAAGGCTGGCTGACCAGGCCCACAGCTGCCCATCCACCAGCTAGGTAAAGGCCTGGATCTCCCCACAGAAGGGGCTGGACTGGTGGGGGCACAACGGGAAGAAAACTGATGATCAGGTTTCCAGGCGACTTCTGGACATCAAGCATCATTCAGAAGGACCATCTGTCGGGGGCAACCATAAAAATGCCTTTGACAGGGTCGAGAATCCCCAGTAGGCTCCCGCCAGGCAGCAGCCAGCAGGTGGGGATGGCCATCGCCACCCAGGTAACGGCCAGCCGTCGGGCCCCGGAAGCCTGGCCACCCAGAGGAGGGGCACCTGACGCAAGCCAGCCCCAGAGCCGGCACCCCGGAGGTTTCCGAACGCCCAGGTCCAGCAGCAGCAGGAAAAGAGGGGCATCTGCTTGGGTGGCTTCCAGCCCTGATGGAGAAGGTGCAGACCCAAAAGGATCCCTTCTGCAGCCCCCAGCACCACTCACGTGCCCTGAAGTTCCATGGCTTCACTGGTTCATGCACTTGTGTTCGTTCTCTAGCTCTCAGGCTGCAGTGAGGCATGACTGCTCCCATCCCTGTGCTCACAGAGCTTGAAAGGCAGCTCAGTACGTACATTGTCAATGAGGGATCACGCGGGCTCCACGGGAGCTCCACGGGAGAGCAGGCCACAGCAGAAGCGAGTCCCTAGGTCCTGGGGAGAGCTGCCCGGTGCTGGGGCCGTGCCTGGCCGGGAGCCAGAAGATACCGGCCAGGCGGCTGTGTGCCCAGGAGGGGCCCCCATCAGGTACACTTGCCCTCTGTGTCTGTAGACACAGCCTGTCCCACGGTCGTTGCTGCCAATGGGGTTCTTACACTTAGTTGTGGTGACGATAGGGACCGTGATCTAGCTGGTGACTTTGAATAGCCCTTTTATATGGATGTGTTCTCTTGAGCCTTGAAGTTTACAAAGTCTTTTTCTGTCCGTTTTCATATTGGTTCTGGTTCCTAACCCCACTGCTGGGCAGACTGTCCAGACCCTGCTGTGAACTCAGGTCTGTGCTTCTTGCTCAAGGTCTCACAGCTGAGGCTGGACTTGAACCCAGGTCCCTAGCCTTCAGTCCTCAGCCTTGGTTTTCTTTTTGGGGAAAAAAAAAAAAAATAGAAGCAGCAGAAGGCTTCCCATCAGGCCTTGCCGACTCCCTGAAGGGAGTCACATCTTAACCGTTGGCAGCAAGAATAGAAAATGTTGGGGCTTTTAAACGACCATATTCTTTAGCTTATAAAATAAAATGTCTCCAAGTAGAAGCATCCTCCTGGAAGAGCAGTTTTCTTCTCAGAACAAATTACACGTATGTTGAAGTTTCTCAGAGCCTTGGACTCTGCTCATGGGGAGTTCAAGAGAATGTTCCGAGGGCCTTTTGGGAGGCCAAGCCTGCTTCTCTTGCATTCTCTTCCTGCATCCAGATGAAGAGGCCTCCGCCCCGAGGGTGCGGCTTCAGGGGTAAGCCAGGATGCGCTCTTTGTCTGGGAGCACTTGCCTTTGTGCTGTTCCAGCTTCCTTCGGTGAGCATACTATTTATATATATATACACAAAAAAAATACAGTTTGTCCAGGCACCTGGCAAGATCCAGCCGCATCCACATCCTGTGCTGGAGGCTCCGGGGCGGCTCGGTTCCACAATGTTGCTAGACTTCTGCTGTCCTCCGCCCAGGCCTCGCTGTCCCTGCTGCTGTGGGCTTGGCCAGGGAAACTTATAATCTTCCGTGGTCTCTCTCCTCCGGTCGTAGCAAACCAGTGACGCTTCATTTCACCCTGACAGCTCTTATCAATCTCCCCCCTTAATTAAAGAAAGCCGATTTGGCAACGGGAGCTCTTATCTGCTGTCGGCCGGGCCTCGGTCAGTTCACAGCAGCGGCAGTGACCGGCCTTCCTTCCTTGCCGCCTTCCGAGATCTCCCAGGGTTATTAGTCAGACTGTTTTGTGGATGTAGGGTGGATGGAGGCGCAGAGGGATGGGTGGGCAGAGGCGGTGAGGGCGCGCCTGTGGTCGTGCGCGCTCACACCCCCAGGCCTGTGCCTCACAGCCCTGCTGCCACGTGGGCGTGGCGTCTTGAGATAGGGGTGCTGGTGACGGAGCCTGTGCCTCTCGGATGTGACCCCCTCGGGCTCCTGCACAGACTGAGGGAAGAGAGGTCAGCATGTAGGACGGCTTATCACCAAGGACAGGTGGAGAAACTCACCCTGCAGCCTGCAGGAATCGAGGCCAAGTTCAGGCTGTTCTACTGACGAGTGGATCTGTCCGGACTTCAGCTCCCTGGGCTGGAGGCTCAGGTGGTAAAAGTACCCGCCGCCCCACGTGGCCCCAAAGGCTAAGTCACGGAGGACAGCCCCCCTGGCACTCGCCACACGGTCGCACTGTCTTGTTGGCAGTGGGTCCCTCACGTGTGCTCTAGAGGCTCCTGTTCTCCATCTCCGTGAAAAAGCTACCTCACTCTCGATGTGTAGATCATCTAATGAATGCATGAGTGGCCCAGATGATAGGAATCTTAGCCCAGTTATTCCCAGCATAGCCTTCTGCTGTCCGTGGAGCGCCGCCCAGATACGAATTTGTAGCCACTGAGTTGCCCAGAGTTTCTGCTCCTCGGAAGGCAGCTGTGCCGTGACCGGAGCGACGCCTGACCTGGCCTGAGGTTATCGGCCCCCAGGGTCTCTGGGGACCGCAGCACCAGCAGCCACTAGGAGGGCAGAGCGCTTGGTGGTTACCGAGCGCCTACTGTGTGCCGGGCTTGTCGGGCACTTGGCCACACCTCACAGCTCTGAAGTGGGCATTTTATCCCCATTTTACATCACAGGCCCACAAGGTCCCGGGGCCTACCCGAGGTCCCGGGCCTGGTGGGGGTTGGGGCAGGGATATGAAGCCAGTCGTTCCAGACGAAACCCTGAATTGTCTCTACTGCCGGGACTCCTCCTCGTAGCTGTCCCATTTCTGATCTGGATCATGGCAGCTCCGGAAGTGGTTCCAAGCTGCCAGCTGTGCCCACAAATAACACTCAGTGTGGCCCGGATCCCATCCCCCACATTCAGGTACATTCCCTCCCTCCCGCCTGTGACGACAGAAGGAAGCTAAAATCAGGCATTCCAGTGGCAGGGAACACCTAATGAGTCAATAATTTACTTTAAATGGGTCTCTCCAGTTTGGTACCAGTTTCTTCCGGTAATACTCCACTTCTTCACGTATCCTGGGCGGAGGGCCGGACCGGGGGAGGGGGCAGTGCAGTGCCCTGGCAGTGAGCCTTGGGCCAGGGCCATACTGGGGAGAGGCTCTGCTTTGTGTAAGGAGGGGGCTTTGGTCTGCTACACAGGACCCTCTGTAGTCGATCAGTGCCAGGGGCCGGATTCGTTGTGACCAGCTCCTTCCAGGCCGTGTAGAGGAGGCTGGATGGTCATCTGAGGGGAAGGGGAGGGGCCAGCAGCCTGCCCAGGAGCACTCCCTACCCAGCAGGCAGTAGGAGGATTCTCTGGGGAAACCAAGGCAGAAAGCCCCTGCTGTTGGCAGAATCTTGAACGTCACGGAGACGTCAGTGAGGGTGAGGGGCTTCAGGCTTCAGGGAGGTTCTCTGCTCAGGGTGCTACAGGGCTGACATCAAGGTGTTGGTTGGGTGGAGTTCTCACCTGCAGGCTCTGGGGAAGAATTGGCTCTCAGACTTGTTATTGGCAGAATTTAGGACTGAGATCCCATCTCCTTGCTGTCGGTCAGTTGGAGACCACCGTCAGCTTCTAGACACGTAGCCCCTCCCTTGCAGACTTGCAACAGCATATCAAATCTGCATCTCTGACTTCCTCTTCTGACATCAGTGGAGAAAATCCTCTATTTTTAAAGGGCTCCCCTGATTAGGTCAGGCCCACCCAGATAATCTCCCTTTTGCCAGATGATGAAACATTATCAGGGCAGTGACATCCTCACATCCACAGCTTCTATCCACACGTTAGATTATACAAGGGTGAGAGTCACTGTGGGGGGGGGGGGTCATCTTAGAATTCTGCCTGCCGCCTGGAGGGAGGGACAGCCAGTCCAGCTTGGAGGCAAAGACTGCTTCCTGGAGGAGGCTGTTCTGGGCAGAATGGTGAACACTGAGTAGAATAGAGGTCAGCCGAAGCAAGGTGCTCCGAGCAGAGGGCAGAACCCTTTGTTCACTCTGATGGGGCTCCAGGGAAATGGTGAGGTCCGATGCCTCTCCCCTGGCCACTCCCCCTGATGACTAGAAGCATGACTTTGGCAGAAGACGGCAGGTGTATAAGCTGTCATGCAGGGTGTCCTGGGCACCTCGTCTCCGTGGTGCACCTGCCTCGTCAGGTTTCACAGATTCAGGTGTTACCATGCAGGAAGGCCAAGGCAGAGAGGGACTGTTTTGCACTTTGGTTAGAAAATGTCCTCACGAGGCCTCATCTGAGGAGACCAGTGAGTCTGGAAGGGCAGAGAAAGCCTTCCTGACAAAGCCCAAGAGCCCCAGAAGGGGTCCCCTCTGAGGCCACCCCTGCCCTCACCCCCTTCATAATGTTCCTGGCAGGAGACACCCGTGACAGCCTGGAAGGAAGGATGCCAGCACGGACACCTTGGGGGAGGAAGCAGGACCTGGAGAGACCGGGTTACTGGGCCGTTCGCGTGGAGGAAAAGGGACAGCTTCTGAGTAACTTCTGACGGTCAGCCAGGATGAGGGCCGTTGGGAAACGTGACTTGCAGGTGCCCGGGGGAAGAGCACAGGCCCTGGGCTGACCCGCCACGTTCTGGCTCTCTTACGGGCTGGCCGAGACCCCTCCATGCGTGACTCGGCCTTTCAGAAGCTCCGTCTCCCTCACTAGAATGACGACAGTGATGACCTCACTGCCGCAAGCTTGCTTTGCATACAAATAAGCCCGTGTTTCGAGTAGCTCCTGTGTAGTGCCTGGCCCCCAGTCCAGGGGTGGTGAACAGAGGTCTTGTGTGTATTTGTGTGAGACTTCCTGCTGTGAAGGGATGGTGATGGGTGGGTTATCTTCGTGAGGATGCCGTGAGGTGGGCCCGCAGGCGGTGGGCCTCCTGGGGGATGCCTGAGCTTGGGGAAATCCAAAGCTATCCCATTTCTATGTAGAGAGCAGGTGTCATGATTGATATGATTTGCCCGTGAGTTGTGTAGGTATTAGTGTATGTGTGCACATATGTGTGTGAGTGTGTGTATGTATATATTAGCATGTGCATGGTATGTATGCACCAGTATACGCGTGTGCTTACCTGTGCGTATGTGTGTATTAGTGTGCACATATGTGTGCATGTGTATTGGTAGGTGTATGCATGCATGTGTACATGTGTATCAGTGTATGTGCACATGCATGTGTATGTATTAGTGTGTGTGTATGAGTGTACTAGTGTGCACGTCTCTGTATATGTGTCTTGGTGCATGCATGTGCACATGTGAGTGTGTATACATCTATCAGTGTGTGCATGCATGAGCATATTCGTATACATATGCGTACATATCTGTACACATGTGTATATTGGTGAAAGCATGTGTATATGTGCATATATACACGTGCATATATATGTGTGTATATTAGTGTGTGTATACATGTGCATCTGAGTGTATTTGTGTACATGAGTGTACGCATGCATATATGTTTACTAGCATATGCACACGCATATGCATATATACATAAGTGTGTATGTGTGCATCTGAGCGAGTTGTATATACATGTGTGCATACGTGAATATATGCATATATTAGCATGTATATGAATGCATGTGTGAGTAATTTATATGTGTGGACACATGTATTGTGTGTGTTTGCCTGAGTAAGTATGCATGCATCTTCAAGTGATCTGTGTGTGCACATGTGTGTATATTGCATGCATTAGCATGCACATGCATGTGTGTGCATCTGTGAGTGGTCTGTGGACATGTATATATTGGTATGTGTATGTATATGTGCACCTGTGAGTGATCTGTGAGTACATGTGTGCCCATGTGGGTATATACGTGTATATTAGTGGGTGTACGCATGTGTACCTGAGTGGTTTATGTGTACATGTGTGCACACGTGTGTGTATATATGTATATTCGTACATGCATGTGTGTCTGAGTGATTTGTGTATACATGTGTGCACAAATCCAGATATGTGTTTATATTAATGTGAGCATGCATGCAAGCATCGGGTTGGGGGGTGTTCTTTCTATGGTCTCTGCCTATTAGGACAAACTATCAGGGAAACTTGCTTACCGCTGGGAGTCCCTCAGGGATTCCTCTGACCCGTGTCCCCATTCCTCCTTGACAACTACCTGTAAATTTTATTTCTGCAATCTTTCTCGAACCTGCCATGTTCTCACTTCCCCGTGCTGTGGCTTGGTGCAGACCCTCACTGTGCCGTGCCTGGGTCACTGCCATCACTGGCCTCCCCTGCCACGTGCACGGGGGACCCTGCTCTGAGGTCCCAGTGCCCAGTCTTCCCACGTTGTGTTCTCTGCCACAGAGCCCTTGCTCCTCTGCAGCCACCAGGCTTCCTGTGAAGCCAGCTCCTAGCACGTGCCTGGTACTGAGCAACACACGTGCTACACGAACGGATGCACACTGCCAGACCCTCTATACCCAGTCCAGAACGATCTTTGTAAACATGGCAGGTCAGCCTCTGCTTGACGTCCTCAGTGGCCTCCTCATCCTGGACTCCTTAGCTTGGTGTGCCGGTGATCCCGGATCCATGGCTCTGTGGAGAGTGACCCTCAGCGCCTTACTTGTAAATGGAAGGAAAGACGGGGCCCTGCGTTTTATCACCTGCAGCGCCGTGGGCACAGGGACACGTCTCCGCGGGCTTGCCGTGAGGGTCTGGTGACGGTAAGATGACGTACGGGGCTTGCTGGTGCTCAGGCAGGAATACCAGGCCTCTGCTCTGTGTCTTTGTCCTTATTCTTCCCTCCTTTGTGGGCCTGAAGGCTGACGTGGCATCTACACCTTCGCTGCACCATAAGTCACAGCTGAGGCTCATTTGATAACCCAGAGGCTGAAACGCTGCATCTCTGTGCCGCCTCCAGTTGTGAAGGGCCTGGGGGTTGTGGGAAACCAAGAAGTGGGGCAGAAAGAGGCCCCAGCCCCTGGCGGTCCCCTGATGGCCCTCGGCTCCAGTGCTCCACATGGTGACTGTGGGACAGGACGACAGGAGCTTCGACACTAGCATGAGTCACTCAGCCAACGAGCCTTTGCTTGGAGTTGGGACACAGGCCGGTCACCGGCTGCGCCTATGACAGCCGGACCAGGGCCGGTGACTGGGCTCCTCGGGGCCCCGCTTCTGCAGCCACACGGACGAGGTGGCAACTCTGGCCCCGTGGGATGGAAGGAGGTGGCAAATATAAAGTGCCCGGCGTGCAGGAGGCCTTACTTTGTTCTGTTCTAAGTACTTACCTTTTCTGTGGTCTCCGAGGGTTTCAGAATTGCTTCTCCTTCCCTGAGGGCTGTCTCCTGCCTCCCGGTGCCCGGTCCCTGGATGACCCCCAGGATGGCCCACCTTGGCCTCTTGCCCTCGGATGCTCTGCTGCTGGACGGCCTGCCTGCCGTTCATCGTGTCCCCCACGAGGATGCGGTTCTGTGTCCTCCAGCCTTGTCTTCTGGCACACCCAGTCCTCACTTGCCGTGTTTAAGGCCTTGTCCTCCTCTGTCGCGTCCCCTCGGTCCCCACCCAGGACTCTGGCAGGGTCCCTGCCGAGTCTCCTCCTCCCCAAGTCACTGCCCACCAGGGATCAGGTGTGCCTTGTGCATGGCTGACTGTTCTCCCCTGGCCTCAGCTGCCCAGGCCCCGTGTCCTCTGGTCCACCCGTCATCTCGTCCCTTCAACCCCGTGTCCGCATTGCCGGAACAGATCACAGATGTCTCAGGGTTCTCCGGTGGCCCCCCAGTTTATTCCCAGCACCAAAGCTTGGCTTCTCTGGCTGCCTCTGGCCCCACACCCCTCCCGGCTTGCCTACCACAGCGGGAGCAGCACCTGGGAGAACCTCTCCCTGCCCCTCCCCTGCCCCCGGCCAGCTCTTCATCACCGCAGCCTCATCCCTACTTTTAGCCCCAGAGCCTGGCACTGCCCTCGCATGATAAATATTCAGATTATGGACGTGTGAGGGAGGGAGTGGCTGGAAAATCAGCACCGAAACGCCATTCTGCTGTTGTCTGGGGTGTGGCCACTCTTGAGGACGCCTGGCCTTCTGTTCGGGTGAGCTGCCCCCGGGTCCTCCGTGGGGCATGCGTCACCGCTCTGTCCCGCAGAGTGCCTGGCTGAAAACAAACCAACCAAGGAACGCAATTTCCCGGGGGTGGAGGTGACCTTTTCCTTAGAACTTATGGAAATTAAATTTCCATTTTTATTGGGAACATTAATTGATCCCACAGGGATGGAGGGCAGAGATTCTTGGGTCAGAGTGTCAGATCAGGGGATCCTGAGGCCACACTTGCTGCCCATGCGGCACCCCGACTGTGTCCTCTGGCCTCCGTTGTGCCGTCCGTGGCCCTCGTCCCGCCAGCCGGCACCGCCTGGGCACAGCTGTGAGTGCTGTGCCGAGCGGTGGTGTGGAGGGAGTCCCATACCGGCTCATTTCTGGAGCCAGTGCAGCCACAGGCCCCCGAGGGGAGGCCACCCGCAGGAAGACTGGAGCTGCCCCTCTGCCTGGCCCTGCAGGGCTGCTCTGTGGGTCCTTCTAGGTCCTTCCGAGGACCCAACACCAGCCTCTGCACCCAGGCTGCTGCCCGCAGTGAGATCTTTCCAGTCCCCAGCGCTCGGCCGACCCATCCCGGTGGCCACCCCTCCTGGCCTGGTGATCCAGGGCCAACACTGGTAGCCACTGCTTCACCCACTTGGCCTTACTTGGAGCTTAACAGCAAGTTTGGCTGAGAAACAAAGGAAAACAACCAACAACCCCCGCGTTCACAGTAGCCCTCCGAGGCGGGCGGGGAGGCTGTGCTGTAGACGGACGCCTGACTTCGTCATCCACAACGTAATGCAGAAACTACTGCCCCGTGTCTGGAGAGTGCATCACAGTCCACAGGGGCTCCTGGTGTGTCGCATCTCCTTTGATCTTCACTATAAGCCTTTGTTTTCGGGTTGAGAGGAGAGGGGACTCACCTCACATCTTCTAGCCTCCAGGGCCGGCCTTGTCCCACCCCCAGAGACTGCGGTACGGGGAGGACCAGCAGACTCACGCCCTGCCCCCACCTGCCCAGGACTCCCCTCTCCGGCCACAGTGGTTTCCCCTGACGAGTCTGCCCACACTGTCCAGGGCGCCTCGGTGGCCGCGCTCCCTCTGGCACCCACCTGTGTGATCTCCGGGAGCCCTCCATCCTCACTGTGCTCCGTGTAAGGGAAGGGAGTCTGCCCTAGGCACACCCACCTCCCTGTTGGAGACTCCTGTGAGCACAGGAGAGGCTCGGAGGCGTCTTGGAGTACAGACGTCTGAATCACAGCAAGCCCAGCTGGCCCTAAGGGTCCTAGGACCCTTGACCAAGGAACGCACCCTGAGCTCCGTCGAGGACCATGTCCGTGAGTGTGCTTGTTCAGGCAGCGCCCCCCGGCGGCGAGGGCCCCTCCCTGCTCCCCCCACCCTCCCTCCAGCCTCAGTAGTCATGGCGTCAGTGGTCAGACCTTCACAGCATCTTACGGGAACTGGGCCCCCACTGACATGGTCACCTCTCAGTCTGCAAGGGAGGGGCTGCATAATCTGTCTACACTGCCCGGCTTATTCTGACCCCTGAAGGCAGTGCTTTCAAAACCCCAGAACAACTTTTCATTGTTCCCCCCACTGACCATGGCAGGGCTCCTTCCAGGAACCTCTGGCCTCCTCCCATCCTTCCAGTTGGTCTTCCTCCTTGGATGACTCCCGCACCCTCCCACACCCACTTCCTACCCAGGCTGTGCTGTGGATTCGTGTCTCCCCCACCAACTGGGGAGATCCAGGAAGGCAGGGACCTGGTCTCACTTCTTCCCCGGGGGTGGAAGCTCCTGGCACAGGAGAGAGGCCCAGGTGTCCAGCAGTGGAGAAATGGTCACGTCCCTGATCTCACTGGGTTGCCTGAGGCCCCTGCTTGAGTCTCCGGGGGTTTGGGGCTAGAGGATGACATCCTTGGCCTGGCGTCTGTGTCTTCCTCGAAGCCTTTTCAGATTCCTCACCCACTGCCCCACCCCCACGGTGCCCCCTGCACCTTGGTCTTTTCTCCAAGCCTCCCTGCCGTCATAGGCACCACGGCCTGTCCTCACTCAGGCCCCTTAGCTCGAATGCCCACTCTGCCCCCCAACTCATTCTAACCCTCCCACCCCTTCACTTAATACCCTTTACTCTGTGCCACACCACTGTTCATCCTAAGTCCCAGCTCCCACCTTGTCTATGACAACTGGGGCTCCTCCCCTCTTTATGCCTTTGGAGCAACCAGGCACCCAGAGGGGTCCCGTATGGAGTGAGTGTGTCCCCTGCAAGTTCATATGTTGACGTCCTGACCCGCTGTGTGGCTGTGTTTGGAGACAGGGCCTCTGCGGAAGTCAACAAGGGTGGGGCCCCAGTCTGACAGGCGCTGGTGTCCTTGTAAGAAGAGGAATGAGAGCTCACGAGTTCCCCATAGGCTCACCCCGAGGGGAGGCCCTCCCCAGACCCCCAGCCTCCCAGCACCTTGTTCCTGGACTCCATCCTCCAGAGCTGCAGGAAGCAAATGCCTGTTGTCCGAGCCCCTGGCCCGTGGGCTGTTGTAGCAGCTGGAGCCGACCCAGACCGTGGGAACAAGGCTCTGTCCATCTTTGCATTTTCAGAGCCTCGTGCAGCACACGGTCCCGGTTTCTGACGGCCCTGTGTGCTGCTGACAAAGGACACAAGTGCACGTGTACCCTGCAGTTGTCGCCCGGCGGGCACCAGCCCCACTGCCTCCTCCCTGTGACGTCCAGGCAGAGCCTACCTCTCCCCTTCCCACTGCTCTTGGCTCAGTTCTCTCCTCTGCGGGGGCCTAACGCCCGCCTGAGACGTGGCCCCGGCTGCTCTCTCCAGCCCTGCAGGGCTCTCTTCTGGCACCGACGGTCTGTGAACTGGGGCTCTGAGCCTGGGTCTGTCTGTCCCCAGGGTCTGGCACAGGAGTCCTCGGGCAGTGTGTGGGTTCAGCCCCTTCCTTTCACAGCTGGGAGGACCGCACTGAGGAGGCCATTGTGGTCGTGAACCACGAGCCGCCTCGGGCCAGGGTCTGTGTGGCCTCCCCATGCCTGATTCCTTGGCACCCTAGCACTTGGCCGGAAATGAAGGAGTCACTGACGCAACCCAAGGCCTGGCACGGGTCTGGCCCAGCTCGGCCCCAGTGATGGGTTTTCAGTCAAGTTGGAGGAACTGGCTTGTCCGGAGCCTCGAGGCCGCAGGGCTGCCGGGGCAGCCAGGGGCGGGGGAGGAGGGGGCCGGAGCACGCCTTCCCGAGGCCCCCCCTGGGACTCTGTAGCACGCCACAGTCCCCGAGGAAGCCATGCCGACTGAAAGGGCAGAAGTCAAGGCCGTTGTGCTGAGAAAGAACTCTCCAATCTCTCTGCTTTATTGCTCAGCCACTTAACTAATTCTCAGAGTGAGGAACAATTTAGGCCCAGCCAATAGCTGCACGTGGTGCTGTGATTCATTTTCTCTCCATCGAGCTCCGCAGGGAGAGCTCCAGCTGCTACCTTTTTGATTCCTATTTACCAGGTTATTACGATGCTGAGAATCCTTGATCGCCCTACGCTGAAGCCGTAACAAGCCCAGGGACCCTGTAAGCAATGACAATGGTTACACCAGTTATAAGCCTTGCCATTGGTATTGGTTTTCGGTCTAGAAAGCGCTTTAAAACCGCGTGTTACACTTTTTTAAATTATAGAAGTAATCCCTGTTTATTTTAACCAGTGAAATAATAGAGGCGGGTATGAAACGTACTGGTCCCCCTACCATTTCCATCCTTCCAAGAAGAAACCCAGTAGCAACACCCTTGCATGAATATACATATTTGTGTCTGTCCATACGTTTCTCCAGGCTCACAAACTGCATGTAGGTATAATTTACACCCATATGACCCATATTTCTTTGACACACGTGGGACCCTGCCATTTTTGGATTCTTCTGAGGTCCATGTACTTGACATTTCAGTGCACACCCAGCCTACCTCCCAAAGCAAGAGCTGCCATAGTGGTTCTCGCACCTGCCTGCCCGTGTCCTCACGTTTCCATCTAATGTCTCCATACTTTGTGCTCTGCCGTGTCAAACGTGGTGTCGTGCTGCTTTGCCTTTCCCCAGGTACCGGTGAGGTTGGGGCTCTTCAGTCCGCTCCTTGAATTCCCTGTGCGCGTCTTCCACCCCTCCTAGAAGATCCTTTCTTTGTCTTTCCCGTCTGTAGGAAACTAGCCTGGGCTTAAGAGCCGATCGTCTGTTACAGGTGCTGCGGGTACATTTTCCCACTCTGGTGTTTCTTCTGATTTTGTTTACATGGCTTTTGCCATATGAAGTCTACTTTGTGCAGTCTTCAAGTATGTCTCTCTTCTTAGGAATGCCTCCCCCACTTTCTCCTGTATACATGTTCTCTTGATTTCTTTTTTTTTTACCCTCTGATTTAAAGCATTAATCTATCTGGATCTTACTTGTGGATGTAGAATGAGGTGGATCCTGAATTTTGTGTTCTGAGATGTTTAGTCTGTTATGCCAGGACCAGTTTATTTTGGCAAATATTCTTTCTCCTCTTAATTAACATGCCACCTGTGTGACATATTTAGTTTCTTTATAAACACGGGTCTGTCTCTGGAGTCTCTTATCTGTTGTATTGAGGAGATTTGCCTGTTTCTGCACAGATATCATGGCGGCTTTAGGCTGTTTTAATATCTGCAAAGCAAGTCTCTTCTTTAAAAAATTTTTTTAATGTTTATTTATTTTTGAGGGAGACAGAGCAGAATGCAGGTGGGTTAGGGGCAGAGAGAGAGGGAGACACAGAATCGGAAGCGGGCTCCCAGCTCTGAGCTGTCGGCACAGAGCCCGACGCGGGGCTCGAACTCACGAGCTGTGTGATCATGACCTGAGCCGAAGTCGGACACTCAACGGACTGAGCCACCCAGGCGCCCCAAAAGCAAGTCCTTCTTGCTGTGCTTCCTTTTAAGCTTTCCTTAAAGCTTGTCTGTCCCCAGGGTCTGGCACCAGAGTCCTCGGGCACTATGTCGGTTCAGCCCCTTCCTTTTACAGCTGGGAGGACCGCACTGAGGAGGCCATTGTGGTCATGAACCATGAGCTATATGAAGTTCTTTGTCCATATGAAGTTTAAGGGCATTTTTGTTCACTTAAAAATTAACATTCTAATTAGACATTAGAAACAAATTTACAGGGGCGCCTGGGTGGCGCAGTCGGTTAAGCGTCTGACTTCAGCCAGGTCACGATCTCGCGGTCCGTGAGTTCGAGCCCCGCGTCAGGCTCTGGGCTGATGGCTCAGAGCCTGGAGCCTGTTTCCGATTCTGTGTCTCCCTCTCTCTCTGCCCCTCCCCCGTTCATGCTCTGTCTCTCTCTGTCCCAAAAATAAATAAACGTTGAAAAAAAAAAAATTAAAAAAAAAAAAAACAAATTTACAGGTTTATGGGCAGTTGAGCCTTGAACGATCCGGGATTGCCCTGCAGAGGCCCACTGACAGATTTTTTAGCACTGTAAAAGTATTTCTTCTGATGATTTTAACAGTTTCTTTTCTCTTTATTGTAAAAATGGTGTCTAACGTGTAACATGCAAAGTAGGCATTAGCCCTTTACTCTATTGGTAACAGTAGGCTATTAGTAATTAAGTTTGGGCAAATAAAAAATGATACACAGATTTTTGACCACACGGGGTGGGGAGGCCAGCGCCCCTTAACCCCTAACCCCAACGTCATTCAAGGGTCAACTGTGTAGGTGAAATATTTGCTTTCTCATAAAAATATTTCATATAATTTTGTTCTCGCCTAGTCCTATTTTATTGTTTTCAGAAGCCTTCTGCATTTTTTTTTCACCAAATGACTTTTGGCATTTATTAATCTAATTAATACAGTCGTAATTTCTTTCCCATTTTAAGTGTAGTGGTGATTCAGGCCAGGCTGATAGATTTCTTGATGCGACCCATCCTTAGAAGAAACCATTCTTGGTCACGGTGAATTGTTTTATTGAAGGGCTGTTGGATTCTGTTTGCTAATACTGGATTTAGATTTTGTTGCCTGTGTGCTCCTAAGTGGAATTTCTTTCTAGTTGTCTCTGAAACGCGGTCTCCCCTGGGTCCCCTCTGGGCACTGATGAGGTCCGTATCTTTGGGGGTTCCCCACAACAGTGATCGTGCTGGGGGATAGCCATTGTGATTGATAAGTGTACAAGGGGCGGAGGGGCCAGAAAATGGTATGGGTTGTACCTGGGAGGTCACGGAAGGCTTTTGCAAGGTGCTGGCACTTGAACAGATCCTTCTGGACGGAGTGAGATGGCAGAGGAGGAAAACTGTCCAGACATGTGCTGGAGTACACGTGGACTGGCTCACATTTTCGGGAATTTTATGACTTCAGTTAACATGACACTGGTAGCTGGAAATCAGCAGGGTGGGAAGAATTTACATCATGGAAATTGGCAAATGTGACAAGTCAGTTTGGGTTTTTTTGTTTTTTGGGTTTTTTTTTTTCCCCCAAACAGTGGGTTGTTAAATGTTTGGTCGCTGTCTTCTTACCTTATCCTGAGCTCCTAATCAGTCACTTCGAGGGCCTGGTACTTGGAAAAGGGGAACGCGGCAGAACTTGGGAGTCAGAAGCCTGGGCCGAGGGCGGGTGACCGGACAACCCCCAGCCTGTCTCCTCACCCGTGAAATGAGGGCAATAATCCCTACACAAGTGCATAATCAATACGTGTCAATCACTTAGGGTTTATTGGTACGTGTTGGCCTAAAAATAAAATGGTGAAACTCTACATTAATTCGGCACGTTGTTGGGATCTTCCTGTTTATCTTTGGGATTTGGGAGTGGTTCTGTAGGGCATCGATAAGGTCACCTCCGACCCAGGGCGCAGGTCATAATGTCTCCTGGCGTGTGCTGTTCGAGGTCACCCCTGAAAGTCTCTCACCTGAGCCATGGCTGTCCCACCACGCTACAGAACAGCAGGGGCTCATGGCTGGGGCCCTCCAGCAGTGGCAGAGACTAAAATAAGGAAAAGCCTTCCAAAGCGAAGGCCACCCATCACTCTGCCCACCAGCCTCATGGCGGCAGCGAGCAGGAAGCAGCCACGGGTAACGTAAGGAATGAGAAGTGAGGTTTAACCAAGTGCATGGAGCAGGGAGTCCAGGGAGGCAGAGAGGGCTTTCTTAGGCTCTATAGCAGCTATTTTGAGTGACGCAGGGATACGTCACGGCCTGGGTGCCTGAAGCGGCTGTGAGCCACGGTCCTTCCGCCGTGTCTTCCCCCGTTCTCTGAGTGGCTCATGAGCTGCTCAGTTGTCAAGGAAGAAGGAGCTTCTGAGACGCCATTGCCATAAGTAACGTTCTAAGGGTCTGTCTTCAGACAAGCCAGAGCCGTGCCTTCCCTTCCTCGTGTCCTGCCTGTACCGGCTGCGCTTGCTGAGCAGGAGGTCGCGTCTCCGAGCCTCCCCGGTGCAGCTCCAGGCCGGGCACCTTGCGTCTGCTCAGAGGCAGGATGGACAGGAAGCCCTAGGCACAGGTCTGGCCCCCAACAGTGGTTGGCGCGTGTGCTTGTTTACATCCAGCCGCGTGGAGGGCAGGACTTAAATGGCTTATAAAGGTCCATTAAAAAAAAGAAAAAAAAAAGAACAGACATTTAAACTGAGGCAGAAGGAGAAAGGAAGAAGTGTGGTCATTAAAGGGAGGCAGAGGAAAGCCATGGCATGTGTCAAGGTGGCCTCCGGCTGCACGAGGCCTCTGAGCATCGGGTGGGGGAGGACCCTTGGGGACACAGCCCCCGTTCCCAGCAGGGCAGAGGCCCACCGCGGCATTCTCTCCAGAAGCACAGCCAGGTCGTCCTGACTCGTGCTTCCGTCTCTGAAATGTGAATGTTACCTACGGAGGAAACCATCCTCTTAGGAGATGTCCCTTCCCACTTGTAGGCACCGTTGAATGGAAAGTCCTAGAAAGGCAGTTAGAAGGAACCCTTGGTAACCGTGAGACATCCTTGGAGGCGTCGTCAGGATCAGAAGGAACCATCCAGCCCCTGCCCCTCTGCCAGCCCCTGCCACCCATCTCCACAGTGGGTGGGCCAGTGGCGCCAGGTCCTGGCTGGCCCCGTGCAGCTGGGCTCTCAGAACCGTCTGTGTGCCTGCCTGGGCCTACGCGGTCCTAAATGTGCACTTGGTGGACTGACAGGGCGTTTCCTGAATGAACTCACACCTTCCCCGCCTCCCCTGGCCTCCCCAGACCCCGGCTGGGCCAAGCTGCTTTGGGTCTGGAACCCTGGCTGTCAGCCCCGCTCTGGGAACAACCCAGCTCTCCTCTGCACCCTGCTTTGCCTGAGCAACTCCTCTCTTGTCTGGCCTTCCAGAAGCCTCCCTGGTCAGCGAGTCTGCCCAGAGTGCCCTGCATGTTGTCTGGTGGACGTTCACCAACCGTCATGATTCTTAAGGGTCTGGCCCCGTGGTAAGGAGCACAGGCTTGGGGTCAGGCTGCCGGGCTCACCTCCTGGCTCTGACACCTCTGCCCGTGTTGCCTTGTACTGTTCCTCAGCCTCCGTGGGCCTCGGCCTTACCTTGCAGGGTGGCTGTGGTGGTCCAGGGTGTGACCAGGAGCGGTGGTTAGAGCAGGGCCGCTCTCATCCTCGCTGACGTTCCCTCGTTAGCCCAGGCCGGCCTTCCCCACCGTGAGCCCCCGCAGGCGGCACGGAGCCTGGCCCTCGGTGGACCCCGGCGGGCTGAGGCAAGCGAGTGGATGGGCGCTGGGCGTCAGTGGAACATGGAGCCATCCTGGTGACTTAGAAACAGAATTCGGGTCTCAGGGCAGCTGTGTGGCCTCGAGCAGGTGACCTACTGCACCCGGACCCCAGTGTCGACCCTGACACGGGGTGATAGAGTTTGCCTTCTGCTGGGCCCTGACAGCCCTGTCCCTTGTCCTCCCCAGCTGTCGCTGGCGGGCAGACCAAGTGATTGCCCGCAGCGTCCCTTTCCCCAGCCTGCCCTGGGGTGCAGCTGGCCCAGGCCGAGGGGTGGGGGAGCCCCTGGGTCCCAGCTGGGCACCTGCCACACCACCGTGCACGGCACCAGTGGCAGCGGGAAGCACATGGGTTGTCTGGAGCCTCAGTGGCCCTGTTGTGTCTACCCTCACGAGCTCCACGGGCACAGGGTCCTAATGCAGCACCGCCTTCTGTGTGTCCTCGGCATTCTTCCTGGAATCTTCCAGCATTTGAAGACTTGGAGGTCTCTCCGCTCCTGGCCTCCGTTGGTTTCTGGGCCGGGCTCGCAGAGTTTGGGGGGATGCTCTGAAGTCAGATCCGGATTCAGAGTCTCAGTCTGTTGCCTGTTAGCCGGAAAGCCCCAGAAAGTTAGTATTCCGAGCGTCAGTTTCACCTCTCCCTGGACATGAAGCTCGTCTCCCCTAACAAGCCTCAGGTCGCAGGGCCCCTTCCCTTCCTCATGTCCTGCTCAGGGCCTCGGCATCAGTCCCATCAGCCATCCTTCCAAGGGGAGCGAGAGGCCTCAGGCCTCGGGGCAGCGAGAGGCCTGGCTTGGCCCTCATACTCTGCTCGCCCTGTCGCCCCACCAGCCCTGCAGAGGGTACATTGTGGACAGACCTTGTAGAGGACGCTGGGGCTCAAAGGTCAAGTGACTTGCTCAAAGTCAGGCAAACTCGACGTCCCCTTGGTGTGGGTCCCAAGTCGTCCTCTTGCTTTCTTCCCCCCACCCAGCTAGCCGGGCCTCTCTGCTCTCACCCGCTTACCCGAGGGACTCAGGACAACCCGGAGGACAGCCCGGAAGAAGGGTCGGAAGTGGTAAAGAACTGCCTTCCTGAGGACCTGCCAGGGGTCAGGCACGGAGCTCGCTTTCCACAGGACCCTCCATCACGTATTTCTACAGCGCCCATGATGTCCCCCGCACCTGACATGCTAAGTTTCCTTCATCCCCCGCAGCCAGGCAGGGTGGGCATTTGGCCCATTTCCTCGCCGAGGGGACCAAAGAACAGACCAGCCCTTTGAGGGACCCAGACTCTAGACTCCAGTCTGTGTGTTCCTGCATACCGGTGCGCTCAGGAGTCTAAAGTGTCTATTATTTTCATTCCTTAACGTTGCCCTTTGATGATTAGTTTTCTGTAAGAATACTTTTTATTCAAATTAACATACACACAGGACTGAAACAGCCCGTTAGTTGCAGGAGACACACGAGGGGACCAGCAGCCCTGTCTCCCTGCATCGCTGAGTCCTGACCCCCGAGCACTCCGACCCCCAGGACGGCTCAGCTGTTCCTTCAGGAACCCACCTCGAAGACCTCGGCCGAGTTAATGCAAGTAGTGGCCACTGGTCTTTCCAGAGCCTCCGGGCCAGACACGCACTGACTTCCAGCCTCTGCCCTCTGACTGTGGGTGGATCGCGGGTTTTGCTTCAACCACCATCATTTCTTCTGTTAATTTTTATTATGACAAGGTGAATATTCTCCAGCAGAGCCATCTATGTGTTACGATTATACTTCGTTCTTTGTATGTTGTTTGCTTTTTCTGCAGTTAATAATTGCCCCCTCCCCCTTTTTTTAAATTTGTCCGTGAACCGAAGTTAATTTTCTGAAGCTCTCCACCGGAGCTATAAACCCCTCGCTCACCACCAGCCCCATCGGCTAACCTGCAGGATTTGCTTCATTCCTGGAGGGCGCCCTCCCGGTGCCCTCCTGTCTCTCTGCCCTTCTGGTCTGTGTGCCCGCAGGCTGCCCAGCAGCGAGATGTCCTGACCGCCCCCACCGGCCAGGCTGCCCTTTTGTGTCTCCTCTGGGCCGAGCCCTGCTTCTCCTGCCCCTGCTTTCTCACACCAGGTCTCCTCCTTCAGCTGGCTGGAGCGCATCCTTGAGTGCTGAGCCAGGAAAGAACACACAGGAAAAAATAGTTTTGAAGTATTGCATGTCTGAAAGGTATCTTTATTCTCCCCCAAACCTAACTGATTATTTGCCTGGATTTAGAACTTGGAATTCTCTTTCCCTTGGAATTTGGAGGGCATTTCTTCCGTCTTCCAGCTTCCAAAAACTTACGTATTTAAAACATGAGTTTCTAAGCTCCTAGTGAGAAGTCTGCTGCTCCGGGAATTCTGAATTGCTGACCTTTGTGAGTAACCCTCCTGCTTCTCCTGGGAGCCTTTGGTATCTTGTCTTCCTCCTCTGGCCTTGTCTAATTTCTCATGATGTCTCCTGGAGCTGCTTTCGTGAAAGTCATTGGGGCCCTTAGTGGGCCGTTTCACTAAGGAAGGAAAAAGCAGGACAATCTCTCCTACGATTTCTTTAATAATCACCCCTTCTGCTCCCTCTGTGTTCTCTCCCAGGGTGCGTGTGAAGCAGAGGTGGGGTCTCCTTAGCTGGCCATTTGATTTTCTTTTCTCCCCATTTTCCATCTCTTAGAATTTTTATTCTGCTTCCCAGGAAATGTCCACAAGTGTGTCCAGTCCGTGTCCTGCATTTCTTGTGTTTTTCCAGTTACGCTTTTAATTTCCAAGAGCTCTTCCTTGTCCCACTGCCCCTTTTCACAGCATCCAGTTCTTTCCTCGCGGACGGACTGCCTTCTCTGGGGCCTCTGAGACTATCAGGTAGAGTCGGCTGTGATGTCTTCTCGGCTCCCACACGGCTTCTGTTTGTCCCTGCTCTCCTCTTCTCCGTTATCTGGGCTCTTTCCTTGGAAAGGTTTCTCCAGAGGACTGTGCCCCCCTGAGCTTTCATTCCTGTCGGGGAGGGGGGCCTTTCCAGTTCCTCAGGGACCCCTCACACTGCCCAGATGCTCCGATCTTCACTCTGGACTGACCCCCAGATCTGCTGACGAGGGCCAGCAGGTCAGAGAAGGCGCTGTTCTTCCCAGCATTCCATGTCTGATGCCGTGGGGTGGAGTCCACAGGCTCCTCTGCTCAACTTCTGTTGAGAATACGCCTTCTGTCCTCTTGGACCGAGGTCCGGGCATTTAAACAGTGATGTGCTGGTAAATGTTTAACAGCCAGCTGTCTGGGGGAGGGGCCGGGGGGAAGCTCTGGCTGGTGGCATTCGCTGGGTTCAGAGATGCACGTATTCCTACGATAGCCAATTTCAGGCTGCCGACACGATGTCATCTACTCATGAGGTCCTGAGCTGTGTCGCTCAGCTCCCTGGACCCAGTGTCCATGCCGCCGGCCTCGGGTCGCATTAGCCTCATGTGTCTCCTGCGCCAGCATCCCACCCCTCACCTCCCACCCTGCTCCCTCCTCCTTGGCACCTGCTGCTGTGTTCAGTGGCCTTCCTCCTCCCTTCTCCCCAGAGTTAGCTGCTCTCTTTCCTCAGCGGCTGTTACCTCTCCCTCCTCCTGGCTTCACGCCTCACTTATTCTGTTGCTGCTCTGTTGGCGGGTGTCAGGAGGCCACGGAGACAAATTTGTGTGTGCCGTCCACCCATCCCCCGAATCCCGACCACCATGTCCTTCCAGGCCCCCGGTGGTCTACGCCCAAGGCAGGTGCGCCCACAGCAACACCTGCTCAGGGAGCCATCAGGGAGCAAGGTGGGAGCAAGGGGGACTGGGGGCACGGGGAAGGCAAGGGAATTGGTGGATATTCGTGCCCTTGGGAAAGTGCTGGTGACCTGGGCGCTGGCCCACCATTGCCGGTCATTTATCTCGCGGCAACGTGGCTGCGGTGGGCATAGCCACGGCTGTAGGGCGTGTGCCGGCGGCTGGTGCGGGTCTGGGCGTGACGGGGCTGGTCTGTGGGGACCCTCGAGAGAGAATGGAGGCTGCAGTGGGAGGGGAGGAGGAACGGGGCTGGAAGGGCGGGACCTCAGGGGGCAGCTGAGCGTCCTGGGCAGCAGAGGTGACTGGGTCAGAAGGAGATCCCCCCCACCCCACCCCCTGTGCCGTCCGCAGCGAAAGGGTGACCGGGTGGGAAGGAGATCCGTACCGTCCGCACCGAGCACTTGCACAGCTGCCCCTTCTGGAGCAGGCAGCCGCCCGGTGGCCCTCGGTGGTCTCCCACTTTCCCCAGCCCCCGGTCTGCCTCCCCTCAGTACAGCCAGCCTTCGGGTGCTCTGAAAAGGGGACACTCACTCCCGGTCGTGGGGCTGCGGAGTTGCTGTGTCGCTGGCACAGGGCACACCCTGCCGACTCTGCCTCGGACAAGACTGCACTCGGAGGCAGCTGTAGAAACAGCTCTGGTACGGTTCACGGTCACATGTTTTCCCTTTTGTAGTAAATGCCGAGCAGGACAAGTTGAGCGGCTTGTCTGTGCTTTGCCTGTGGTGCCCTGTCCTCAGAAGGGTCGACAGTGGTGGTCTTGGTGTTTTGTCTGCTGACTGGCGGCTTCAAAGGCGCGTGGGGAAAGCCTTGGCTTCTGACTTGGTGAATTCACCGAAAGTTCAGATGCCATGTTCGGGTAGCGTTCACTTATGATTGTTGGCAAAGTGACCGAAAGAGAAATCCCTCTGTGGCACGGTTGTCCCGGGAAGGTGATGAGTGGGAACCAGGCTCCAAGAGGCTGGAGGATGCACCACGTCCTTCTTGAGAGAGATCAGCCAGCCTCCTGGCTGTTTCGTGGGGCTTTTAAGTGTGTCCCGTGAGGAGAAAGGGTTTGACGTTCTTTGGGTGTCTCCATCCGTGAATCCAGACGGGAACCGTTTGTTGATGGCCTAATGTACCACTTGCTGGGACGGCCTGTCACAGGAATGGGTGCCCAGCCACGTTCGAGGGACTCGTGTGCGTATGGCTGCCCCAGGGCAGAGGCCGTGTCTTCTGGTCCAGCTGCCTGCCCAGAGATGATTCTGGCCCGAGGGGTTGGGCTCTGGGCCTGGCCGCCGTGCTGCGACCCCGTGCGGGGTCCAGCAGGGAGCGGGGTGCCGTCCCCACCTCCCCCCCCGGAGGGAAGGCTGTGGCCGGCTGCTCTAGGCTTCCTCCCGGCCACACGCCCACACATCACACACCACAGCATAGAGACAGATGCACACATACAGCACACAGACGCATGCACACAGTATAGCAATACACACAACACAGACACACAACATATAGACACGCAGATAGAACACACAGACACACGCAGCATCACACAGACACAGAACAGTACACACGCAGTAACACACAGACTCCCTCGTGCCACGTAGACACACACGCACCCATGCTCTCTCTCCCTCCCCCTCTCCACGCTGCAAACCCCACTGCTGCTTCCAGCACAAAGCTTTATTTCCCAAACCAGAGACCAGCTCTTAGCATTAGAGGCAAAGACCGTCATTTTTCCAAACAGAATATGCTGCATGGAGCACATTCCACCATCGTCAGAAATAAACAGCAGTCGATACCTTGCCCACAGAAGAGACCATTACTGAGCCTCTGCCTCGGGGCCAGTGCAAGCGTCTCACAGGGTCTGACCGCGTGCATGGCCCTGTCGCATCTCATCTTGGCGGCAGCCCTGTGCACAGTTGGCTACCATCCTCCTCTTCAAGGTAAAGAGAGCGCATCTGAGGGCTGAGGGCAGGGGAGGCCTCGCCTGTCGCTCTGACCACACCTCGTGCGCTGCCACGCCCGGCAGCCCTTCGGGTGGTCTGGATACGAAGTGTCTGAGGGAGCCTCTTCCCCCGAACACGGCACCCCTCCTTGTCCCCCCACAAGAGCCAGTTCCCTGCGCGCTGGGCCCGTCGACCCTCAAGTGTGTCCTGGGGCCGGCCAGCCCGAGGCGTGGGTGGAAGCCAGCTGTCCCTGTCCCCCGGAGAGGAGTCTGTGTCATTGTGCCAGCCCAGTTCTTGCCACGCCTGTGTATTTCTGAGACAGCCACAGCATCTCTGGCTAAACTTCTGATGCTCTGAGTGATGGAGAAGTACCAGGATTTTCTAGGATGAGATGCCTTCCTGAAAAGCCAGGCTTTGAGGAGTCACGGGTTGTGAGGGCTGGGGCTTGCCCTGTCAGGTGGCGAGGCCGTCTGGCGTGACCCACACCACTTTCATGAGTGCCGGGAGTGACCGTGACTTGGCCGGAACCACCCATCCCTGCTCTGAGCCGTCCTGCCCCAGTGCCCCGCGTGTGAGCAGTCAGACTGCCCCGTCCCCAACCTCGGGGTGCCCGTCAGCTCCAGGACCTGTGTGGGAATGAGGCCGAGGCCACGCAGTGTATGTGTTCAGGGCAGGCGAATTTAAATCTGGCCTTCTGCGTGGACTTTGCAAAACTTACCTAAGCTCTGCGAGCCCGGATTTTCCCATCTCAACAGTGCCAGTCCCTGCCTTGTCGACTCCTGGGGGCATCGCCCGAGGTGAAGGCATGCTGGGGCGCCTGCCGAAGTGGCTGGTTCCAGGGCGGGCATCAAAAGCTTACCGCTTCTCTATCTGCTCATGTGCCTCCCCTCCTTCTTGATTTTATGGTGCGGGTTAGGAGGGCGGGGGCAGCTGTGTGTGTGACCACACAGCCTCTCTGGCCTTCACTGTCCTCCTCCGTAAAGTGAAGGTGACACCAGCACCTGCCTCAGAAGGCTGTGTGCGGGCTGAGTGAGCTCACGTGTCTCAGATGTCCGGAACGGGGCTCGGCGAGGGCTCCGCGAACCTTAGCTGCTCGGGCACGCGGCTCCTTATCACTAGCTCCAGCCTGACCTCGGCCGGCTTGTGTGCGGATAGGGGAGCGCAGAGACCTAGCCGGTGGGTGCCCCCTCGCCTGCACACTGGCCCTGATCCCTGGGCAGCTGCGCTGGGAGAGCCCCACGTGACACGTGACGAAGCGGGTGCTGGCTGTCCCTCGCCGTCTCAGGGGCCGGCACCGCCAGCTTCATCCGTGCGACAGTGTGGGAAAGAGGGAGCACGAGGTCCCCTCATGTGTCTGTCACGTGCTCCTGCCCCACCTGTTGGGCCCCTCTGCCACGTGCACGGCCAGCAGGGGCGCAGCTGGGGGCTCCCCAGCATCTTTCCCAGGGAGCCCCCCAGCATCTGTCCCCGCTCGCTCAGCAGGGTCTCCATCTCTTGCTTCAGGGCACGGGCATTGTGGGACTTGAGGACGGCACGCGTGTGAAGGTCCAGGTACAGGAGCGCAGTGATGATCAGTGCCATGTGCTAGAACTTCTGGCTCCCCGTTCACGGGACAGACCATAGCTTCTCACTTCCCTGGGCTTGCAGCTGAGCCAGCGTCTGGCCTGGGCATCTCCAAGGCCCTCAGCAAGTGCTTGATAAATAGATGAATGCATATTAAAAACATTCCATTTGATTTATAGCTTCCTTCTGAAAAACCGTTTTTCCATAGAACTGCCAAAACCCCACTGTGCACCAGGAGACGCTTCTCCCCGGGGCCCAGCAGCCTGCCCTGTGCAGCACACATCCCAGCCGCTTCCTCCTCTGTTCCTGCGGAGCCTAGGGTCCCTGCAGTGTCATCCACTGGCCTGCTGTGGAAATCTCCCTCTGGCAGGAGCTCCATGGGGTGTGGGGACAAGCCTGTGGCCCCCACCCTGCTCAAGGAGATGAGGAGGCCAGGGAAAGAGGCCCCGTCCTCGTTCCAGGGCAGCCCCCCTGGCTGTGAGCTCCCTCCTCTTGGAGGGACGGGCAGGTGGGACCACACAGCCTCCTAGCCTCCTCCAGACCCTCTAGCTTAACCATCTGCAGACAGAGGAGGAGACTGAGGCCCAGAAAGGGGAAGTGACCTAAAGTGTCACAGCTGAGGACCCCAGCCCAGAGCCTCTGCCTGGATGGAGGTAAGAACAGGCCTGAGGCCATGTCCGCTGGGTACTGAGCACCCAGTCTCCGGGCTGCAGAGCGGGGGGGTCATGAGAGGCCGGGGGCCCGGAGGCAACAGGTGGCCTGCTTGAGGCCCATAGCTCATACTGTACAGGTGGCAGCAGGTGCTGAACAAGTGGGGTTGTGTCTTGAGGGCAGCAGTGATGTACTGGCCTCAGGGTCCCTGTGCCCAGCACAGACCCAGGTTCGGTAAACGTTTAATGAATGACCCGTGGAGACCCAGCCCATGGAACTGCAGGGCCTTCCAGAAGGCTGTCTGGCCTCACTCGCTACATTGCCTGGCCCAGGGCTCAGCATGGACGGGCGGAGACAGGGCGTAGAGTTTTCATGGTGGTCATTCGGTTCAGGAGTACAGGTTCTACCAGAGCCTTCTGCAACTGAATGGAAAATGTAACTGTGAGGCCCTTTTGGAGCCACTGAGGAGTGGAGGTTCAGGCAAATTGAGGGTCCGTATTTGATGATGGGGTTATAGGATTCCTCTCATCTGCAGAGTTATCCCCAGCTGCACAAAGGGCAGTGTGGTGGGCAAGAAATGGCCCTCCAAAAGATGTACAAGTCCTCATCCCTGGGACCTTGGGAATCTGAGCATATATGGCTAAAAAAGTGGTCTTTGCACATGTGATTAGGTTAAGCAACTTGAGATAGGGTCGTCCTGGATTTTCTATCTGCATGGGCCCCAAATGCAATCACATGTATCGTTCTGAGGGTGGTTGTGACACGTAGAAAGCCCTGTGACCCTGGACGTAGAGGTTGGGTGATGTGGCTACAAGCCAGAGTGCCAGCAACCATGAAAAGCTGGAAGAAACAAGGAACAGAACCTCCCCTAGGGCCTCCAGAGGGATGCTGTCCTGCCAACACCTTCCTTCTAGCCTCGTGATACTAATTTCAGACTTCTGACTCCAGAACTGTAAGAGAATAAGTTTACGTTGTTTTAAGCCACCAAGTTCAACGTTTCCAGTATCCCCAGAAGCTTTTTTTAGGATACTAAGGTAACATTTTTCAATCCCAGCTCTGATTAAGTCTCTGTTCCCATACAAGTTGGTATATCCAGTATTTCTGTATACCAGCAATGAACAATCCAAAAATGAAATTAAGAACACAATTCTGTCTACAGTAGCAGCAAAGATAATACAATACTTGGGAATAGATCTAACATAAGAAGTATACACTGAAAGTTATAAAACGACCTTGAAAGAAACTTTTGAAAATGTTAAAAAAAACCTGGGGCACCCGGGTGGCTCAGTCGGTTAGGCGTCCGGCTTCAGCTCAGGTCATGATCTCACAGTCCAGGAGTTCGAGCCCCCGCATCGGGCTCTGTGCTGACAGCTCAGAGCCTGCTTCACATTGTCTCCCTCTCTCTCTGCCCCTCCCCACTTGTGCTCTCTCTCTCTCTCTCTCAAAAATAAATAAACATTAAAAAACTTTTTTTAATGTTAAAAACTCTAAGTAAATAGACATCCTTTGTTCATGGATTGGAATATTTAATTTTGTTAAGATTTCCATCGTCTCCAAACTGATCTATAGATTCAACACAATCCTGATCAAAATCCCAGCTGGCTTCTTGGCAGAAGTTGACAACCTGCTCCTAGAATTTGTATGAAAATCCATGGGACCCAGAACAGCCAAAATACATTGAAAAAAAGAACAAAGTTGGATAACTTACATTTCCAAATTTCAAACTTACTATAATGTTACTAGTAACCAAGATAGTGTGGTTCTTGCACAGGAATGGACGTATAGGTCAATGGAATAAAATTGAGTGTCCAGAAATAAACCTTCACATTAACGAATTGATTTTTAACAAGATGGCAAGACAGTTCAATAGAGAAAGAGTAGTCTTTTCAATGAATGGTGCGGGGACAACTGAATGGATATCCCTGAGCAAAAGAACAAAATTGGACCCCTACCTCATACCACATGTAAAAATTATTTCTAAATGAATCAAATACTTACTTTGTAAAAGCTAAAACTATAAAACATTTAGAGGAAAACATAGCAGTGAATCTTCATGACCCTGGATTTGGCCCTATTTTCCTACCAAAGTACAACAACAACAACAACAAAAGGCAAATTGGTCTCCAACAAGACTGGAAACTTTTGTGCTCCTAAGGGCACCATCAAGAAAGTGAAAAGACAACTCACAGAATGGAAGAAAATATTTGTAAATCATGTATCTGATAAGGGACCAGTATCCAGAGTAGTTAAGAATTCTGAGAATTTACAACTCAACAATAAGATAAATGACCCAATTTAAAAATGGGCAAAGGAGTAGGATGAACATTTCTTCAAGGAAAAATCAAATGGCCAACAAACATATGAAAAGATGTTCAACACTATTAATCATTTGGGAAGTGCAGATCAAAAGCACAATAAATGCTTTCTCACCGCTAGGATGGCTAGTGCTGGTGATGATGTGGAGAACCTCTTAGATTGCTGGTAGAAATATAAAATGGTACAGCTGGTTTGGAAGACAGTTCCTCAAAATGTTAAACATGTAGTTACCGTATGGCCCAGCAATTCCACACCTACGTATATATCCCCAAAAGAATTGAAAACTTAATGTTCACACAAGAACTTACATACATGAATGTCCAAAGCAGCATGATTCATAATAGCTGAAGAGTGGAGGCCACACAAGCGTCTGCCACCTGACGAACAGATAAACACAATGTGAATTATCCCCATGGCGGGTGTTATCCTCCTATAAAAAGGTATGGAGTACTGACCCACGCTACACGGATGAATCTTGAAAACCTCATGCCAACTGAAAGAAGGCAAACACAAAAGCCCACCTATTGTATGATCCGTTCGTGTGAAATGCCCACAGTGGGCACATGTACCGAGATGGAAATGAGATTAGTGGTGGCCGGGCTGGGAGGGTTTGGGGCTAGGGTGGGCGTGACTGCCATCACCCTGGTTTTGAGCACGTGCCTCGGGTGGGGGGCTGGAACAGGCCTGTCAGGAGACCGAGGTGGACTCCTCTGAGCCCCAGCATCCCTAAGGGACTTTCAGGGCGCCCCACAGTGCAGAGCTGGGCTCTGAGCACCCTGAGCAGCCCAGGACACTGCTCGGGGGCTAACTTTTGTGGCTATCACTGTGAGCAGCACAGAAAGGAAAGGAAGCATCTCCAGTGAGCTCCCACCCCCACCGCCGCCTTGCTGTACTAAGGATGTCTGGTTCTTAAAGCAGTTTGAGCCTGAGCCTGGCCGTCTCCTCTGTTGGATTTGCTCGGTGACTGTCCACCATGGGCTGAGGACCCTAAGCATTCATGCACCAGGGTCCCTGTTCCCTCCCGTGCCATTTTGAGAATTGATCTCAGGCTGGTAATTGGCTCAGGCTTGGCTGGTTTTCAGTTGCAAAGGTCTGTCTCCCACCTCTTGAGCCTCACGGGGACTGGGCGGGTGCCATGATCTCTGGTCACTTACCACACTCAAACCGCGTGCTCTGGGTTTCAGGCTAGTTTGTGGATTATTTTTCTGGTAATTGAAAAGGATGCTTTCAGAGGCTAAATGATGGTCGTAAGTGCTCATCAAAGTGTCTCCTTACTGATGACCTCACCCCCACCCCCACCACCCAGCTTTGATTACAGATCCTATCAGCTGCATTGCCTGGCAATTAAGCCATGCGAGATCTGGGGGAAAGCCGTTTCTGAATCATGGAAGCACAGACTTCCTGAGCTGGAAGGTCCTTGGGGATTATCTGACCAAATACCCGACTTCTGAGCAGTGTTTGAGACCCCTGTGTCCAGGAGAAGCATGGGGTCTTGCCGGAGGGCCCACAGAGAGGTCACTGGGGGTGCACGGTGGCAGCCTGGGTGGCCTTTCTCCTGCTGCAGTTGTGGGTGAATGGGGTCACGGGCAGGATACAGACCTGGTAGTGAGGAACGGGATCTGTGCCGGCCAAGACACCTGGGTCCCCATCCTTGACCCACTATGGCCTCTAGGGACCTGGACCAGGACGTTTCACCGCTGAGCCTTGTGTATAAAGAGCCCAGCTTGGTACAAAGAATCAGCCTTTGTGCACATCCTCACTCTGTCCATAAGAACCCACCAAGCTCTGTCTCTCAGGGAGCTAAGAGGACTGGGTGAGGTAGGGTACAAGGGGTACCCAGCTCATAGTAGGTACTTCATAAATCCTGGTCCCTGCCCTTCTGTTCCCTTGCTTTCTTCACCCAGGCTTAGGAAAGGAGCAGATGCGCCTTCTCAGGCCACGGGCCTGACGTCAGATCACTTTCAGGACACACACAGCCTCCGTCACATGAACGGCCTTAAAAGTACAGTGACCTCAGTAGTTCTGTGCTGCTTGTTTGGGATGCAGGGCTGCACGGTTTGCACGTCTTGACTCAGCTCCTGTCCCCACCAGACCCTCTGAGGTTCAGGCACCGAGAGCTCCCGGGCAGGCACAGTGTGCCCCAGGACCCCTCTCATGGTGGCCCAGACCTGACAGAGTAGAGGGAAAGCTCAGTCTGCTGGGAACAGGGGGACACAGTGGCCCGCTCTGTGCCAGGAACAGGGCCAGAAAGGATGGCCAGGTCGTTGTCCCGCTCCCGGGGAGTGCATGTTCACACCTGGGTTCCCAAAGTGCATCCCCGAGCCCCTTGTGGGGACCACTGCCCTCGGCACGGTTGAGGCTCCAGGAAGTCCCCCTTGTGATGAGAACGTCCCTGTTTGGCCTTGGAACCCATTTCTCCTGATACACCTGTTTGTTGACGGCAACTTTGGGCAACCCTATTTGTGTTGTACAATGGTTGGCGAATGCTGGGGGCAGCCAGGGAGGGTGTTGTCATGGACAGTGCCGGGTGGGGTCCCAAACCGAGTCTCTGAGCTCCTGGCCGGAGCCAGGACAGAGGGCCAGGGGGCAGGAGGACACGACGGAAGTCTGTCCACGGGCACCAAGCGCAACGAGGAAAAGCAGAGTCAAGAAGGGCGAGGAGGTGACGGAGGTGAGGAGGGTTGTCGGGGAAGGTCTCTCCGAGGAGACCTGCAGGAAGGAAAGAACATTCGAGGGAGAAGCTCCTGGGTGTAAGAAGGCTCTGAGTTGGGACGGTGCTCGTGGGGTCATGTGATGGAACTGGTGCCGCGGCCAAAGGGGTGGTGGGAAAGGAGGGCCTCCAGGGCCCTGGGCACAGGGGTGCAGAGGCCCCTGCAATCCCAAACGTGGTTTTCAGGGCCTCTTCTGATTACTCCCACCCCCCCTCGCCAACTCAGCTGGGAAGGGAAAGCGCCTCTTTTCCAGTTCAGAGCTGCTTGACCAGGACGGGCTCCGGGTCTCGTGGCCCGCCCCTCACGTACTGCCTGTAAACAGGCAGACCCTTGCCACCTGCGTCCTCAGGGCCCTGCCCGGCCCCAGGAGCCTGTCCTGTTAACTGAGGTGGGGGCGTGGGACCCAGTCCAATGGGAGCAGCCACAGAATGACAAGCGAAGGGGCATCTGCTGGGAGTCAGGCTGAGGCTGCTACACAGGGCACAGAGGTGCCCCCACAGAGGGGAGTGCCGCAGGGTTGGAGGTAGGGGGCCAGAACCTGGGCTGGAAGGTGAAACTTCGAGTGTCCTGGGCAGAGTCAGACATGGTTCCGTTGGCCTTTAGAAAGCTCGTTCTGCCCTGCAACCAGCTCTGGACCCTCAGGCCAGTCCCGGAAATGCCTTCATCCATAATATGGTCCCTCTGTGCTAGCCCCCAGCATCCCCCCCTCACAGGCTAGTCCTTATAGCAACCTTGGGAGGCAAGAATTATGTCCCATTATAAGAGGGGTGGAAACAAGGCTCAGAGAAGTTAAGTGTCTCGCCCAGGGCACACAGCCTGGTAAGTGACACAGGCCCCTCTGCCCCTGATGGCTGGGCCGCTTGGACCTCCCAGCTGGGCGTGCAAGGCCAGTGAGTCAGTCGTCTTAGGCAGCAAGCAAGTCCTGTTGGCTGCGACCCTGCCAGCAGCCAGCTCCTGTTCTGCTGACTGATGGCCTCCCAAGGAGGCCTTTTGTCACTCTGCTTTCCCGTGAATGATGGTGATATTCAGCTGCTGTTGATTAACGTCTCTGGACAAGAGGATTTCAAGTCCAGCCACACAGTGGCACTTTGCCCCGGGGTGGTGCAGGCTGAGACCTGCTCTCGCTGGCCCATGGACGCCAGCTCTGCCGTGCTCAGGCCTCGGCGTCCACCGAGCTGCTGCTCACTGGGTGCCCGTGGGCAGAGGACTCGCTGTCTTTGGGGGCCGGAGGGTCCTTGTCTTCACAGACCAGAGAAGCAGGGCCCCTGCGGCCTGGCCCTGGCCTGCCTCTCCAGCCCCACGCTCGGGGCTTCCTCCAGCAGGCTGCTGCTCTGCCCGGTGGGGGCACACTCACGCCGCCACACACCCCGTGCACGCCTGGGGGTGAGCGCGTGAGCGTGCATGTGCACGCGGGCTGCAGGTGACGTCTGTGGCCGGCCGGCCGGAAGCACTGACCCTGTCTCGGCAGGAGGTGTCGTGTGCTCCCGACGGGCCCCGTGTCCTACGCTGAATGCCCTCCCCTCAGCAGTGTGGACGTTTGGGGCTGCATGCTGCTTTGTCGGGGGCCGTCCCGTGCCCCATGGGAGGTCCAACAGCACCCCATGCCTCTACCCGCTAGATGCCAGTGGTACCCCTCCCCCAAATGTGACAGCCACAACTGTTTGCAGACATTATCAAGTGCCCTGTGGTGGGGGGAGGCAGAATCGCCCCCATCCCGAACCCCCGCTCTGCACCCCCACCCTTTGGAACATTCCCCACACCCTGAGTCCCAGGGCTGAGTCTCCGGCCACAGGGCCTGGCATGCAAGCCTTGCCCAGTCAGCATGGACCCCTGGGCCTTTGTACCCCACACCTGTGCTCCTTCACCCCCCACCCCCACCGTGGCACTTGCTAGAGAACAAAGCTGCCCTCCTGGTGTCATTTATTCTCAGATGACGGTTTTCGAAAATCTAGGCGGTCGATTCAGAACTTCTGAATTTGATTAGCAGAGCTGAGCTCTTTGGCGTCAGCGTTAACAGAGCACTTGGGTTCCTGGTTCAAACAGAGCTAAACTTATCTTTGGGAAAATAGACTGTGTTTCAGGCCTAATCATAGGCATTAAAGCCATTAATTAGTAATAAGATTCAATTTCCCGGTGTCCTTGCCCGCGTGTGTGTCCTGATGCAGAGATTGTGCTGTGAGCATTTTCCACAGATGCATCGACAAACACCTGCTGTCCCAGCTCAGCAGCGACACGTCGTCATGTTCCCCAGCCCAGCCAGGCCCCAAATAACCCCATTACTGAGAAAGATGATCCATACCAAATGTCCTGCCCGCAGTCGGGAGGGGCGGCGGAGGGGAGAAAGCGGGAGGAGGCAGCCAGCGAAACCCTCCTTAATCAGATTACTGATCTCACATGTTCCAATCGAGGCTGTTAATAAAATGGATGTGCTCAGCCCGGTGTTGAGATCTCGCTCAATAAGGCTGCCTTTTTGTCCTTCCTCAGTAAGACGCTTGCCTCAGTCTGGCTGCCCTCCTCTGCCCTCCATCACCTGCCTCCCTCTGGGGCGGGGTCAAAGGTGTGCTTACCTTTTCTCCCAGCCCCGGAGACGTGAGCAAACAGTCAGCACGTGCTGTGTCTGGCCAGGGCAGGAGGCCACGTGGATGTCGCATGGCCAAGGCTCCAGGTATCCTCACGACTCTCCCTCCCACCCCCACCTCCCCACACCGCCGATGCGCACGAGGATCCTGGCCACGCAGGTGCGTTTCCGGGTTCCACGAGATGACAGCCACGGAGCGCGGGACCCCTAGAAGGTGTAATCCAGGCAGGCAGCCCTTCCTCGTCTTAAAGTGTGGCTCAGCTGGGCTAAAATTTGAGTAGCGCGGGGGATGGTGAGGCCAAGTCTAAACAGGTGTGCGAAGGCAGGTCCGGTGAGGCCGCTGTGATGAGCGTGGTGGTGTGGGCAAGGTGCCGAGACCCCCTCGGTGGGGCTCCCAGTGAGCTGGGTGGCAGGCAGAGGAGGGTGTGGCTTGTCCCGTGGCGGTACGGCCCCCCCAACCGGGCTCTGTGCTGTCGCCTGGGGCCGAGGCCGGGGCGGCTGTCTTGCGGCTACCCAGAGAGGGGAGCACTGCGCGTGTGGGCCCCATGCGTAGGTGGGCGGTGCACTTCCCCAGACGGGAGCTCCAGGCTCTTAGAACTGTGTCGTGTTCACTTTGACACTCACGCCGGTCTTAGCTGCACTCTGTTCACTCTCACGGTTTGCATCTTAGTGTATAGACGTTTCCCTGTCAGAATCCAGCGTTCCGTGTAAAGTGCTTTTCCTGTGGACTTTGCTTCCAGATCCTGGGCTGACCTGGAGAGCAGTGGCAGAGGGCCTCCGGTCTGGTCCCCCGTTCGGGTTTGTGGGTGAATCTGCTGAGACTCGTGGGGGGCTGACTTTGTGTGGGGCTTGGGCTGCGACCCCCGGGATTGGCGGTTTGAAACCGTCTCGGGGGTTCCTTCCCTCTAGCCGTGCACACCTCTGCTGGGCGCGTTCCGTCCCTGGAGAGGAAGGTAGGAGGTGGATAGAGCCCAAGCCCAGCACAGGCCATGGCTGGAGTGCCTGCAGTCCCTCCCGCTGCACGTGAACGGCCACCCCGGAGCCTGTGGGAGGGCACCAGAATCACACCTCCACATGCGGGGGGCCCTGGTGCCCGGCAGGCATCCCAGAGGCGCTGAACTTTCAGGCCTCAGGCCAGCTGGGTGGCCTGGGGGAGGCTCCCACCCTCTCTGAGCCTCCATCTGTGTTGACGAAGGAAGACGGGGCGTTGCAGGTGTGTGAGGGGTAGGGTCGAGGAGTGTGGGGGAAGCCCTTGACCCAGGCGCCGTGACTTCCGTGGTGGCGGTTGTCAGGAAGTACCCAAGCCGGGTTCCGACGGCCTGGCCTGAGAGGCGGTCCTGGGCCCAGGGTGTGGACCGCTCACTGGCCCCTGAGCCTGGCAGGCGTCAGCAGCAGAGGGTCCGGAGCTGGGAGTCCTCCCCGTTCCTCGCTGCGCTCCTTCCCCAAGCAGCCCTGTCTTTGCCCTGCCTGATGGTTACCAGCTTTGACAGGCCAGGTTATTTTTAGAAACCCGTTCCCACTCCTTTTCCCTGTGGGAAGAAGAAAGCAAGTTAAATTTTAAATGAACCCACCGCCCCTCCTCCTCCAGCACGCACCCGCACACACGGCGGCCACACCGGGTGTGAAGTCTTGCAGGAGGGGAGGGGCTGCCGCACGCCAGGCTGTGCGAGGGGCGCTGGCGGCCGCGATCCGGGTGACCGTCAGCACCGCTGTATGCGACGGGAACGAGTCCCGGGAGAAGTGGCTGGTCAGGGCCTGATCCAGATGCCCTCTGTCGTCCCCAGAAGTGGGGTGGTGGCAGGGGAGGCCCCCGGGAGGCGAGGGTATGTTCTGCAGTGGACGGGCGGTCCTCTGGTCTCCAGGCAGTGCCCCGCGCCTCCCGCGGCTCTCCTGGGCCCCAGCTTGTTTCATGCTGACCATGGCCCTGGGAGTGAGGCCACCTCACAGGTTTCCCCCGCCACGAAATCACACGTTGCCCCAGGTCAGGCCGTGGAGCAGCTGTCCCATAGCCCCTGGTGCGCACACAGTGGCGCCCTGGGCAGAAACGGCCACGTGCGGACGGGTAGGTAGTACCCGACCAAGGGCCGGGACGTGTTAGATTCACAGGTTAAAAACGGTGAGGCTGGTTCGAAACATTAAAGTCACGGTTAAGTGGTCACCAATTTTTAACCCTTAACCTGATACAGATTGTGAACAAACGTAAACGTACGTCAGAGGATTGCTCCATTTACACTGAAGCTTTTGGTGAGACCCTTTTCTCGTGTTGGCAAGGAGACCCCGGGGAAGAAGTCCCCTCTCTGAGCCGAGGTCCTCATCCATCCCAGGCGGGCGCAGCAGCTGTGCTTCCGGCTCCGATGAGGTCGGAGGGCGCTGGTGACCCCAGAGTCCCGCGGGGCCCGCCCACGCCCGTCCCCCTCCTCTCGGCTGGGCTGTGACACGGAACGAAGCGACTCAGTCCCTTCTGAGCAAGTACCCCCTCCTTGCATTCAGATTAAGCAGTGACTGGATGTCATATAACCCTTCAGTGCTTCTTCGGGGAAGGGGCAAGGCCTGCCTGGGGGCCAGTAATGAAAGGAAACATCGCTGCACCCTGGCCAGCCTTCGGATTTTGGTAAGCAGCTTTGTTGAGGTCTGATTAGCACGCAGTAAAGTCCATCTGAAACGTGCGGTTCAGTGAGTTTGGAGAAACATATGTAGGTTTCCTCTGCTATCCAGAAGCCGGGTGTTCCTGTGAAACCCTTCGTGGCAGTTACGTAGCCGTCACCAGACCCAAAAAAGAACCTCTCTTGGGCGTTTTGGAACCCTGAGGACGCGTCTTGCTAACAGATGCACAAAATACACGGAGGTGAAGCACAGATACTCACAGACACGGCTCCTCAGGCCACGGCAGCGTGACCCCACGTGCCATTCCCGGGAAGGAGTCGCTGGCACCACTCTCCTTGCTCGGGGCTTGTGCGGCCCCTGTGATGGCTGGCTGCAGAGTGAACACTGAGCGCTCTCCTTGCTTCTCGCCTTGATTTTATTTTCTATTTTCTATTTTTTTTACAATAACAAAATCCGCCTTGGATTTCTTTTGGTTAGCGAGGCAGGTATTGGTGGCGGGTGTGCTTGTAAGAGCCAAGCGGAGCAGCGGGAATCTGTGTACTCACCGAAGCCGCTGTCCTCGCCTCATCCTTGCCAGGGCCTTCTTGCGCCCTCCTGTCACTCCTCCCGGTCACCAGTCTCCTTTCCATTCCTGTAGGTCACTTCTCACTGCCTAGAGGTTCCTGTCTGCAGACACTTACGCTGTGTGCTACCGTGGCCTGCCTCATGGATTCAGAACAGCTGCGTCGAGAGAGATTCATATCGCGACGTGAACCCACAGTGTGTTCTTTCTGTGTCTGGGTCGCGGTGCGTCGTATGCTCACAACACGCGTTCCTTACCCCTCCGCCCGTACGAAGACATTTGGCTTGCTTCCAGGTTGTGGCCATTAAAAATACAATCAGCTACAGCCATTCGTGTAAAAGGCTTCGTGTGGACGTGTGCTTTCATCCGTTTGGAGTCCCCGCCTAGGAGCGGAATCGTTGGGTCGCAGGGCGGGAGCGTGCACGTCTTCTGCACATCCCCCTCCCTCCTGACCGGGATGGTCTGGGTCTTTCCTCTTCTCTCCTCACCAGTGTGGCTAGAGAGTCACCAACTCTACGAGCTGCTTGAAGAACCAGCTCTGCTTTCATTGTTCTTCTTTATTGATTCCCTGCTTTCTAGTTCAGTGATTTCTACTGGGCCATTTATGATTTCCTCTATTTTCTTACTTTGGGTTTAATGTATTCCTGTGTCCCTAATTTCTTAATATAGAAGCTGAAATCATAAATTGGAGATTTTTCTTTTTTTCTAGTAGGTGTTCAGTGCTATAAATTTCCCAGTAAGCACCCCTGTATTGGCATCTCACAAATTTTGATATGTTTTCATTTTCACTCCATTCAAAATGATTTCTAATTTTCCCATTTAATTTCATCTTTGACCTGAGGGTTATTTGGAAGCATGTTGTTCAATTTCTAAATACTTGGAGATTTTCCAGATCTCTTCCTAGAGATTGATTGCTAATATAATGGCATTGTTGTCAGAGAATGTACTTTCTATGATGTAAATTCTCTTAAACCTGTAGTTGAGAAAATATGGTCTGTGTTGCTATTTCGTCTGTACTCGAAAATAATATATATCTGCTATTTGAGTAGTATGTTCTGTGAGTGTTAATTAGACCAACTTACTTGATGATGGTCATCTTTTATGTTCTGGTTGATTTTCTGTTTACTTGTATCAATTGCAGAGAGAAGGGTCTTGAAGTATGCACCCACAGTTGTGGACTTCTCTGTTTTTATTGGCAGCTTTAACAGGTTTTACTTCACATATTTTAAAGCTCTGTTATTAGGTACATAAACGTTTAGGATTATGTCCTTTGATGAATTGGCCCCCTTATAATTATGAAATAACATTCCTAACCTCCTAGTATCAGTTGCTCTGATATTAATATATTCATTCCAGCCTTCTTTGCATGAGTGTTAGCATGATATGCATTTCCCCATGCTTTCAATTGTAACCTATTCGTTTCTTTATATTTAAAGTGCATTTATTTCTTGGGGTGCCTGGGTAGCTCATTTGGTTAAGCATTTGACTTCAGCTCAGATCATGATCTCACGGTTCATGAGTTCAAGCCCAACGTCGGGCTCTGTGCTGACAGCTCAGAGCTTGGAACCTGCTTCAGATTCTGTCTCCCTCTCTATCTCTGCCTCTGCCCTGCTCGTACTCTGTCTCTCTGTGTCTCTCTCAAAAACAAACATTAAAAAAAATCTTTTTAAGTGCATTTCTTGTAAGCAACATTTTGTTCATGGGTCTTTCTAAATTATGTTTTGTTTTTATCCTGACAATGTCTGCCTTTTATTTGGGCCCTTTCACGTTTAGTCTACTAACATGTAACATAATCATTAATATGCTTAGGTTGAAATCTGTGATCTTTGGTTTCCTGTCTGTCCCAACTGTTCTTTTTCTGTTTTATTCATTTATTGCCTCCTTTTGGGCTTAAGTATTTTTATGATTCCATTTTATAAAATAGACATTGTTGTTTTACAACAGTTTTAGGTTCACAGCAAAACTGCGTGGAAAGTGCAGCGAGTTCCTACATACCTTTACCCCCACCCTCACAGCCTCCCCCACCGTCACTATCCCAGAGTGGGGCACTGGTCACAATCAGTGAACCTACATGGGCACATCAGTGTCACCCACCAGCCATAGTTTACATTAGGGTTCATTTTTGGTGTTGTGAATTCTACATGTTTGAACAAATGTCTAATGACATGTATCCATATATCTGTATTATAGTATCATCCAGAGTAGTTTGACTGCCCTGAAAATCCTCTGTCCTCTGCCCATTCATCCTTCCGCCTAATCCCTTGACAACCACTGATCTTTTTACTGTCTCCATAGTTTTGCCTTATCCAGAATGTCATGTAGTTGGAATTCTACAGTGTGTAGCCTTTTTGGACTGGCTTCTTTCACTTTCCAATGTGTATTTAAGGTTCCTCTGTGTCTTTTCATGGCTCAATAGCTCATTTCTTTTTAGTCCAAAATTCCGTGCGTCTGGATGGACCCCTGTTTATTTATCCATTCATCTACTGAAGAGCATTTTGGTTGCTTCTAAGTTTTGACAGTTGTGAAAAAGCTGCTATCCACGTCCATGTGCGTGTGTTGTGTGGTCATAAGTTTCGGAATCATTTAGGTAAATAGCAAAGAGCATGGTTGCTGGATTGTATGGTAAGAGTCTGCTTGGTTTTATAAGAAACCGCCAAACTGTCTTCCAAAATGGTCGTCCCAACGTGCACTCGCGCCAGCAATGAATGAGCGCTTCTTTTCCTTCATATCCTTGCCAGCACTTGGAGTCAGTGTTTGGGAATTTGGCTACTTTAACAGGTCCAGAGTGGTATCCTGTGTTTTAAATTGCAATTCTCTGATGACCTGTGATGTGGGGCATCTTTTTAAAGCTTATTTGCCATCCATTTATCTTCTTTGGTGAGCTGTCTGTTCAGACCTTTTGCCCATTTTTCAGTTGAGTTGTTTTCTTATCATTGAGTTCTAAGGGTTCTGTATGTATTTTAGATTTTTTTTTTTTTTTTTTTTACCAAATATGTGTTTTGCAAATATTTTCTCCCAGGCTTATCTTATTCCCTTGGCAATGTCCTTGCAGAGCAGAGATTTTCAATTTTAATGAATTCCAGCTTACCAAATCTTTCAGGGGAGTGCCTTCAATGTCCTATTTAAAAAGTCACTACCGGGGTGACTGGGTGGCTCAGTCGGTTAAGCATCCAACTTCGGCTCAGGTCATGATCTCGTGGTCCATGATTTCAAGCCCCGCGTCGGGCTCTGTGCTGACAGCTCAGAGCCTGGAGCCTGCTTCAGGTTCTGTGTCTCCCTCTCTCTCTGACCCTCCCCCGTTCATGCTCTGTCTCAAAAATAAATAAACATTAAAAAAAAATTTAAAAAAATATCATTACCATACCAAGGTTGTCTAGATTTTTTTTCTTATGTGAGCTTCCAGGAATTTTGTAGTTTTGCGTTCTATGTTTCGGTCTATGATACATTTGGAGCTAATTTTTGTGAAGGGGCATAGGATCTGTGTCTAGATGCACATGTTCTAGGATCACTCGTGGAAAAGACTATCTTTTCTCCATTGTATTGCCTTTATTCCTTGTCAAAGGTTGGTTGGCTAGATTGATCTGGATCTATTTCTCGGGTTTCTATTCCATCCCATCGATCTGTTTGTTCTTTCACCAATAACACTTTTTTTTTAAATGTATTGTCAAATTGGTTTCCATACAACACCCAGTGCTCATCCCAACAAGTGTCCTCCTCCCTGCCCATCACCCACTTCCCCCTCTTCCCCACCCCCCATCCACCCTTAGTTTGTTCTCAGTCCTTAAGAGTCTCTTCTGGTTTGCCTCTCTGTAACTTTGTTTTTCCGCTTCCCCTCCCCCATGTCTTGATTAATGTAGCTTTATAGTAAGTCTTGAAGTCAGATAATGCCAGTCTTCTGACTTTGTTCTTTTCCTTCGATATTGTGTTAGCTCTTCTGGGTCAGGGTGGCGGCGGGGGGTGGGGGGTGTTTGTTTGTTTGCTCATTTTTATTTTGCCACTCCATATAAACTTTAGACCTAGTTTTTAAGTGCCCAAAAAAAGTAAAATCCTGCTGGGATTTTTATTTTGATGGCATTGACTCTGTGGATGAAGTTGGGAAGGACTGACATCTTGACAATATTCAATCCTCCTATTCATGAACATGTAGTATCTCTGTATAGATTTAGTACTTTGATTGCATTAGTCAGAGTTTTATTGCTTCCCTCATGTAGATCCAACACACATTTTGTTATATTTATACCTAAGTATTTCATCTGGGGGCAGGGGGCTAACTGACTTTCGTATATTTACCTTATGTCCTGCAATGTAGCCATAATCACTTAATTCCAAGAGCTTTTTGTTGTTGTTGTTGCTGTTACTTCTTTCAGATTTTCTACATAGACCATCATGTCATCTGCAAACAAAGACAGTTTATCTCCTTTATTGGCTTATAACTAGAACCCTTTCATTTCGTTGTTGTAGGGCCTTTTTTAGGGTTTATTGGCATACATCTTTAACTTACCACAGTCCATCTAGAAGTGACAGTATACAACTTTATACTTCAAGGACTTTGTAATATTGGAGTTTCAGTTCTTTCTGAACCTGAATACTACTGTTATCACATATTTTATTTGTGTATATGTTATAAACCCCACAAAACATTTTTATTTTAAAGAGATTTAAGTATGAAAAAACATCTTACATATTTACCTATGTAGTTACCATTTCCTGTGCCTTCATTTCTTTTTATTGATCTGTGTTTCCACGTGGTGGTGTTTTCTTTGTGCCTAAAGAGTTTAATGTTTCTGGAAGTTCAGGTCTCCTGCTGCTAACTTCTTTCTGCTTTGGTATTTCTGAAAAAGTCTTCATTTTACTTTGGTTTTTAAAAGACTCCTTTTTTGCCTGGTTTCAGGTTCTAGGTCAGTAGTTCTCCACCCCACCCTGCCTAGTACTGTAAGATGTTGCTTCACTGTCTCCTCTCTTACACTGTTTCTAAGGAGAAACTGCTGTCATTCTTTATTTCTCTAGATGTAATATGTCCCCTCCCAGCCCCCCACCCTGACTGCTTTTGAGATTTTTTTCTTAGGGCGCCTGGGTGGCTCAGTTAGCTAAGCATCCAACTTTGGCTCAGGTCATGATCTCACAGTTCGTGGGTTCAGGTCCTATGTCGGACTCTGTGCTGACAGCTCGGAGCCTGGAACCTGCTTCGGATTCTGTGTCTCCCTCTCTCTCTGCCCCTCCCCTGCTCGTGCTCCATCTCTCTCTCTCTCTCTCTCTCTCTCTCTCTCTCTCTCTCTCTCTCAAAAATAAACATTAAAAAAAGCATAAAAAAATAATAAAACTACACTTCAAACAAAGATTTTTTTTTTCTTTATCACTAGGTTTGAGCCATGTGATTAGAGGGCAGTTTGATTTAGTTTACTTCGTATTTTGTGGGCTTTTGAGATCCAGGAATTTATAATTTTTGTCTGTTTTGGAAAATGTTCAGCCATTAGTTCTCAATTATTTTTTGTCTCCCTCTGTGCTCTTCTCCTTCGGGGGACTCCAGCTGCAGATAAGTTTGGCCACCTGAAATTTTCTGAGAGCTTACCAGTTGTTCTTTTTATAAAATATTTTATCTGTGTGTTTCATTTTGGACAGATTTGATTGCTGTGTCTTCAGGTACGCTTACCTTTTCTTCCGCAGCGCGTCATCTGCTGTTAACCCGTCCAGTTTGCTTTCATCTCAGATACTGTGTACGTTTCACTGTTTGAAGTTGGAATTGGGTCTTCTTTGTACCTTCTCTGCCATTGCTAGACTTCTTGAACATCTGGGGTGGTTTTAATTGTTCTAGTGTTCTCATTTGCTAATTCTGACGTTTGTGTCACTTCTGGGCCCATTTTGATTGGTGGTTTCTTCCCTCTTCCTCGTGAGTCATGTTTTTCTGTTTCTTTGCATGCCTGGTAATCTTTCCCTGGATGCCAGACATTATCAGTTTTATCTTTTTGGGTGCTGGATATAAATATCCTTGAGATTCTAGGACGCTGTTTTATTACTTAGAAAAAGTTACATCATTTGGGGTTTTGCTTTCAAGATTTTTGGGGCAGGACCAGAGCAGTGTTTAGTCTAGGGCTAATTATGCCCCGCTACAAAGGCAAGAGCTTCGTAAGTAGGCCAGCACCTTAAGAATTCTGATGTTTTGTTGCCTGGCTTCGGGGAGTAGGTGCTATTCCGGGGCCTGTGTGAGCCCTGGACCCTTCTCCCTGCAGTCCTTTTGGGCGGGCCCTCCCTGGCCTCGGGTCCTTCTGGTACTCCGCTGAGTGCCTGAGGGGATCGTCTACAGAGGAAGGCACAAACCCTCCTCTTGCTCTCGTCCTCCCAGTTTTCGATCCTGTGAGCTCTAGCTACGTTCGTCTCCCCAGACTCTCCGCTCTCTCTCCTCAACCCACAGAGGCGTGGGGGCCCCCTCTCCCTGTGTCACGGCCCAGAACTTCTCGAGGTCTCACGGGGCTCGCTTCACCTCTTTCTCTCTCAGGGGTCACCGTACTGTGTTGCCTAATGGCTGGTGTCTTGAAAACCATCGTCTCGTGCATTTTGTCGTGTTTGTTTTGTGCCAGAGGGAGGGTGAATCTGTCCTTACTGCTCCTTCTTGACTAGAAGTGAAAGTCCCTTTCACTCTAGATGTTTTGACATGATTTTGTCTCCCCAAAGTGCGTGTTAATATGTAAGAAGTCCCATGGCCAGGATGCATAACTTATTCATGATTGTCCAGAAGAAAGTCATTTATTCATTTATTTGCCCATTCAGGAAATGTTCACCTAGCCCCTACCCAGACAGGGGGAGAATAAAGCGCTCGGTTTCCTTTGGAGCTAATTTGGAACCAGATCTAAGGAATTTTAACAACCCCCCTGGGAAAACTTGAGTAAAACAAAACCCTGCATCATTCATTCAGCGGACGTGTACTAAGCACCCAGCGTCCTGCGAGACTCTGCCCGGCGCTGCCCGAGGAGCAGACCGGCCTGGGGGAGGTACGTGCACAAACAGAGAATCCAGAAGGCTGCCTGCTGAACGCCGGAACAGATCCAGAGACAGGGTGAATGTGTTCAGTTTTGACCAGGAGCTAGAAAGTACCAGAGAAGATGCCCGTGGAGCTGAATCTTGAAAGATGATCGAGGCGGGGGGAGCGGGTGCCATGGCAGGTGAGGGATCAAGTGCAGAGGCTCAAAGGCACGTCGGATCTGTGGTTTAGGAAAAAGTGATTATATGGTCGTTTTATATGAATTCAGAGGCATGATGGACTTTTGCTTTTATTGTCTCAAAATCATTTTTGGTTTCCCGGAAGGAACATTATTGTAGTTTCTCAAGTAAGATCTATTTGGGGGCATCTGGGTGGCTCAGTCAGTTAAGCCACAGACTTCAGCTCAGGTCATGATGTCAACGGTTTGTGAGTTCGAGCCCCACGTTGGGCCCTGTGCTGACAGCTCGGAGCCTGGAGCCTGCTTCGGATTCTGTGTCTCCCTCTCTCTCTGCCCCTCTCCTGTTCGCGCTCTCTTTCATAATTTAAATAAACATTAAGGAAAAATTTTTTTAATCCTTTAAAAAAAAGTCAAATCTGTTTGTTGGCTTGGGAGCTCTTGAAGCCAGTGCACACAGGTGTCTTTCTGTGACACAGATGTGTTCCCTTCCACATGCACATGCGTGTGCACACACACACAGCTGTGCTCACGGGCAGACGGGTGGGCCCAGAACCTGGGATGCTGAGAGGCGGCTGACGGAAACCACTCTGGGGCCGGGTGCAGGGCCTGGCTGCTGCGGTGATCAGCACGCTTCCCTAATTCGGCGATTGATTTTGTAATTAGGCTCCTGTTTCCGGAAGGAGTGACGCGTCCCCTGTCTGTAACTTAGCCGTGCTCACCCGTGGGCTGTGCCTTCACCAGCCCCACCTCCATGCCATCCAGCCTTCCAGGCAGGCCTGCCTCTCTCTGAACACAGAGGACAGACCGCTCCACGCTGGACCGAGAGCAGTCGGAGGACGTCACGCGGCAGTTCGTTTTCCCCGGTTGGCGTGCTGGCCCCCCGGGGCAGGCTTCCCTGGGACAGCTGAGGGACCCTGGACACCCGGTCACCTGGAGTTGGTGTTCAGGCCAGCATCTTTAGAGGGTACTGGGTCTGGATTCCGAGTCCTCACTGAACCAGCCAGGGTCCTGGTGGAGTCTGCCCAGCATCGTCCCCTTGTCTTTGGTAGCGTAGGGGCTGGCCCGGAGGCTCATACCCACGACCTCTGGGAGTAGCCAGTGAGAGGAGAGAGACCGCTCAGGTGCAGGGGCAGCATGAGCCACCGGGCCGGGATTCGGGTAGCCACGGGGCCGGGCACGTGTCCCCAAGACATCATAGCAGGGAGGGGCCAGGAAGGGACCTGCCTTTAGGTCGGCCCCAGAGGCAGAGTTGAATTTCAGCAGTGGAAGTGGGGTTCCATGTGGGTACAGCCACGTCAAGGCAGGCACCAAGTCTTGGAAGGACAGACGGTCATGGGAGACAGGTCAAAGCCTGTGGTCCCGGCTGGGGTCTTGCAGGCCTTCAAAGGCTCCAGAGTCTGGGCTTCACCCTGGGACCATGGGTAGAGGTGCAAGTGTCTGTCCTAACGCCCCAGGGCAGGGGGCAGGGGGCAGGGGTCGCCCAGCCTGCCGGGCTCCCAGCCCAGACCCTGTGCTCACACAGCCCGGCACTCTGTGCTGCAGCCGGGCCGGATCAGTGCGGGACGCCACCCTGCCTTGAGCCGGCCTGCACCGCCCGCCCCGGGATGTGGCCTCAGCCCCTCCGCTTGGCGGTGCCCCGGGAGAGCAGCTGGTGATTCCTAGCCTCGAACGACACACTCCGCGCCTGGCCTGGGCCAAAGGCCCTCTTCTCAGTTTCTGGGAACAGCAAATCTGTCAGCTCGTGAAAGGGGGAAGTGTTTACAGGAAAGGAAGGCACAGAACATGACTAATCACAGCGTGGCTCTTGGTCCCCAGAGACCAACATTCTAGTCTCTTGCATTTGTTAGAAAAGGGAGCCGAAGACAGCTCATCCAGAGCACTGGGGGCACCCAAGGCCTCCTGGGTTGGCTTGGGAGAAGGGGCCCTGAGGGCCTCCTGCCGGGGTCCCTCCCTGTGGACAGGAGGCCATACCCAGGATGCACAAGAAGGTGTGCTCACTGGCCACCAGTGCCTGAGGGACAGGTGTAGATGCCTGCACTCTCCCAGGAGTCCCACCCCAGGCTCAGCAGCTGCCAGGGAGCCTCCTGGGCTCGCTCTGGGTGTTTGGGGGACCGCTTGAATCACAGCCTTCCACATGCTTCTTTATCAGGCATTACCCCAAGGTCGACCCCACTGGGTCATGTCCCTCTATGACTGGCCCACCGCCTGTGCCCTGTCACCCCTGGGACTCCCAGAAGTGTGTGCTGGGATCGGGCTTGGCCAGGGCAGCCGAGGCCAGTCCCTAGCGCTGCCCTCCCTTGTCAGTGAGACACACGCCCTCCCCTTCCCGAGCTTTCCTGTCCTTATCAGGAAATAATCATCTCAATAACGAGAGGCAAAGAGTCGCGCTCGGGTTGGCAGGGAGATACCTACATTCCTTCGGTAACTACCAGCGAGCACCCCCTCCCTGCTGGCTGCTGGGCCTGAGGAACACAGTGCATGCCCTGGGCTGGCTGAGTCCGGGGCCCGGAGCACAGGCGCACCTGCCCTCGCTGACGGTCCGCCAGGAGGGGGCCCGGCTGGCCTGGAGGGTCTTCCCTTGCCCAGCCGCCCAGCCCAGGGAGCTCCGCTCCCCTCCCTGCCCCGAGCGCCCCCTTTGCTGTCTGCCAGTCCTGTGGCTGCCGCCCCCCAGGACGGTTTCCAGCAGGGCCCCTTCTCCGAGCCCGTCCCTCCCCGACAAAGCACACACTGTGTGCGTGTTTTCTGCCTTCCCACTAGAACGTGAGCTCCTGAGAGCAGGCACGTTGTTTGCCTTTCCATTCTCTTTCTACGAGTTTGTGGGGTTTCTTCTCGAAGAGTGCCTGGCACATAGGAGGAGTTGAATTAAGAGTCGTCGGTTGAAAGAATGCATTGATTAATTGATCGGTTGGTTTCAGGCACAGGAGCTGCGCTGCACAGAGGCGCATGGAGCTGGCGCGGCTGGCCTTAGTGGCGACGGGCCCCAGCGCCAGGCAGCGGGTGCCCGGGAGGCGCTGGCGGTAACTGAGCGCGGGCCACGAAGCCATGGGGGCCACGGGGCCGGGCAAGTAGGGAGCTGCTGGCCCCTGGGGCGCATCCTCAGGGGAGGGTCGTCTGGTCACCACCGCTTTGCCTGAGGGAGGGGAAGTCTGCCTCCGGGGCTGATTCCCTGAGCTTTCATCTCAGCTGCTCCAAGGGGTACCAAGGGGTGATTTATAGCCTCAGGGAAAACTCCAGTGCAGGCAGAGCCTCTGGCAGCCACTGGGAGCTTTATCTTCATTTACTTCTGTTTTAATGGTCCCAATTAGCACTAAGCACAGTCTCACTTTTCCTTTGGATCTTAATTAAGGTCCTATGACAGCCACAAGCACGGACAAAGAGGCAGAGACGTAGGTGTGCCTGGCGTTGAGCTGGTACAGCCAGCCTCATGCGACCCTGCCTGCCGGGTGGGCACAGCCACGTGGTGCCACTAAGGAAGCGAGGGCTCCACTCCCTAGAAGCCAGGCCCTGGCTGCCAGCCGCTGAGAAGTAGCACCGCATGAACCCTGGCCTGTGGGGCTGCTGACAGGTGCCAGAGCGGGGAGAGCCGGCTTCAGGCTGGAAGGAGACACAGTCACCCCAGCCAGGCCTCACCTCCCCTGTGAACACCCTTGGGCTCTGCTGTGGCTCTGGGGACTCCTGGTGTCCTCGGGAGATGAGCAGGACTGCAGGTGGGGCGGTGGGGGGACAGCTAGGGTGCAGCCGGAGCAGGGAGCAGACGGGCGGAGTGTGGGATTTCTTGGCGGCCGCGGGTTCCTGCCATGGCCCTGGGGCCTTGGAGGTGTGGGGTGAGACGGGGTAGCTGTGGAGACAGCTGGAGGGAAGGGGTTTGGGCCTGGAGAAGGGGCCCCTCACAAGGCCCCGGCCTGGGCTGCCTCGTCATCTTTCTGGATGTCCACTTCTTCTCCCAAGTAGACTCTGCAGCAGCTGGGAGCAAAGGTCTCCGCACGGGGGGCCCGGCCCCTCTCCTTCACCCCACCAGCGAGGACACCACGGCCACTGTGGGTGGGCCCCTGGTCCTTTTCTAGAGCAGGGACTGGGTGGGCCTCACCAGCGAGGGGCTGTCCATTCTTCCGCTCAGCCACCTGTCACCAGGTGGGCACCCATGGGCAGATCACCTCCGTGTCCTCAACTCCAGGATGAGATGATCCCCTCTGCCTTGCGGGGTCCCTGTGGGGGGAGATGAAGGCGCCCCATCGGGGTCTCTCCTTGCCACCCGCATGCACGGACCTGTGTGTGAGTGGGCTCACCTGTGCACACTTACTGGCTTAATGATCGCTTTCCATTTGGGTGTAAGCAGGCTATACGTAGGCCTTGGCGATTGGCGGGACTGATCAATAGCCATTGGCAAATGTTCAGGCAGCTCCCCTGCGACCCTCCTAGCCAGGTTGCAGCAAAATTACATTTCCCCTGAAGGGGCTGTCACAGTTAACTGAGTCATCTCCCGGCCCAGCCAACCTGGGCAGCCGTCCGGGTTCGTGCCACGGGAGAGACTCCTCCCGGCCTCAGCTCTCGGCAGGCAAGGAGGCTTTGGGAACTCTGTTCCTGGACACCCCCAACCCAGATGGAGGCTGCAGGGGCAGGGTGGGGTCTGCCGTCTGCACACGCACGGGCCGGAGTCACCGACGTACTCGCCCCGTCTCTGTTCGCATCATGAGCACCTTGTGGTCCCCACACTTGAGTCAGGAGACATGTGTCCTCTTCCCCCACCATGTGTCCATTCTTCCCCTCTGTGGAGTTGTTTATAGATGACCAGCGAGGTCCCTCCCAGCCCCACTGCCCCCTTCCTCAGTGACGTAGGCAGGCGTCAGGTTCTCTCCTCGAACATTTTTTATCTGAATGCGTGCACTTAGCCCCTATTTCAGAAGAGTGGGCACGTACGTAAGGAGAACTCACCTGCCTCGGTCAAAATTGCATTACCGGGCGGCCACTCTGGGCGGGGCCCACAGGGTCCTGGGACTCCTGAGAAGGACGGCAAGCGGCTCCCGGGGCTCGTGTGGGCCCCGCCGCAAGCGCCACTGTGGCTTCCATGGGCATACATCCTGTGCCCATCAGTCGCCCTGGATCGGAACCCACTAAGGACCCCATTTTGAGGTACTGGGGCTTAGAGCTTCAACGTGTGAATTTTGGGGGACACCATTTAGCCCATAATGTGAAATATACATTGGTATTCATTTGATACAAATTATGCAACGATGAAAATAAAAGTGGGCTATGAGGTTCATCCAGAGAACCCTGGTGGACGATTTTTTAACAACAACTCATATTCATTGTAGAAAAATAACAATTATAGGTAGATGCAAAGGAGAAATCAGATATTACCACTAACCCTGTCATCCAGAGATGGCAGTTATAACAAATGGGTATGCAGTCATCTAGATTATTTTGTATGTACGTATTTTATAAAAACGAGACATGACTGAGAATATGGGTGTATGTCTGCTTTTTCTTATGTATATATTCACAGACTTGCCATGGACATTTAAAGTGTGTCTTTTAATGCCTGCGTAGTATTCCTCCACACTGGTGTTCCCTAAGTTATGCAGCCCCTGCCCTGGGTTTTGGGACTGTAGGTGGTTTCTAGGTTCTTGGTGTTATAAGCTAAATCCACCCATTCTGATAACGTTCTAGAGGTGAAATTGCCCCAAGTGTGTGTATTCGTTAAGGCTGTTTGCTACATTATGAGATTGTCCTCCATGAACGTTAGAGGTTCTGGATGCTGCCCACCCACGTATGCGAACATCACTTCCCTCGACTCTTGCCGGAAGCAGCTTTTATTTTCCCGAACCCCGAGCCAGTCACTGGGTTGGAAAGACAGGCTTCACCGCCCTCCACTTTGCATGCGTTGATTCCTGGCTGGCCAGTCTTCGGGACGTAGGGGTGAGAGCCCACTGCCTGTGTTTCTTCTGGAACCATGTGCCCCTCACATCTGCTGTCCCTCTGGCTTCGGTTGGATGTGGGCCCGGCGGGGAAAGCGACCTGCTGTAGGTCACACTCACCTTCACAGCTCTGGGGGCCCTGGGCCCCCACATGTCCTCCATTTGGAACCTCTTCTCCCTTCCCCACCTGCACCTGCCTGAGTTCTCCATGGGGGCCTGTCTAATCCAGCCGTCCAGGGCCCTTCCCAGCCAGCCATCCTGTTGTGTCGGGAGAGAAAGTGGACCCCCCTTCCCGCACTTGGCGTTTTCTCCTTGTGTTGAACTCCTTGACTCAGCATGCCACAGAATGCCTGGCCAGAGCTGGGGGAGCAGGGCTTTGGAATCAGACAGAGCTGGCCCGGCCATGTGGTATGACCCCTTAGCGGCGGAGGGGGGAGGGGGGCGTCTTTGCATCTGTGGTACGAGGAGTGACCGTTCCTGTCTCTCTGGCTGTCATGTGAATTAAGTGAGGTGATGTGTGTAAAGGTCCTGGGGCCAGCAGAGGCTGGCAGCTGTGGCCGTGGTGATCACCACGCGGAGGGGTGGCATCGGGTGTGATGTAGCAGCTGTCGACCGGGACTTGTGCCGGGCTGGGCCCAGGGCCCCCAGACACACGGAACCTACGATGGGCACCATTAAAGCAGTTGTCAGGCAGCTCCCTCTGGAGAACAGGACGCTCCCCAGAGGATGTGACATCAGCTTAGCTTTGCCCCTGAAGAAGGTGCTCCCAGGAGGAGCCAGGCAGGGAAGCTGATGAACACAGAGCATCAGCCCTGTGACCCACCCGTGTCCTCCCTCCTATGGGAGCCTTGGGAGCCATGGCTGGACTGCCTATCCAGGGACCAGCTTGTTGGGTCCCCATGCGATGCCAGGTACACACGTCAGGGATGAGGGAACGGAAGTGCCCCAAGGTGGCCTGTCCTCTCCAAGGTCCCAGTGGTGGTCAGCATCAGAGCCCCGATTTGAAACATGAGCTGATTTCAAAGACCCTGGTGTGGAGGTCAATACGTGTTTGTTGGAGGAAGGTTTAGGTGGATTACAACCTGCCTCCGGAGGATGCGCGTGATGCTCTGGATGCAGAGGGTGGGGACCGCAGGGGAGGCCCGGCCTGGGGCCACGGGGGCTGCGGGCTGCAGATGGCCACAGCCCCGTAAGCCCGAGCAGGGGACCCTGGGACTCCCTGATCCCTGAGCCCCTCTGCGGTCACAGGTCGGGACGGAGCCCGAGCAGGGACCTGCCCAAGGACACGCGTGCCATAAGGGCTCAGAGCTAGAGGGCAGAGTGTGGTCTTTGAGACATAGTTTCCATCTCTGTTCCTCCACGTGTGGGGCCAAAGGGATTTGACGGTTCCCTGAGGACTAGTGAAAAAGAAAAAAAGCGAAACACTCTGCCGTTGAATTGCTTTGTGTGTTAGATGTTTTGTCTATGAAAATTGCTTGGTGATTATTTTTGTGCCTGTAACCCTTCTGGGGATAAAGCTCTCCAGACTGGATCTGTGTCCTTAAAAGGGGCCACTGGCGGTTTCTGAGCTGCTGGTCCGGTGTGAAGAGCCCGGCTGAGCGGCTCCCCCACTCCTGGCCCCAAGGAGAGGTCCCCCCGGGGGAGCGCACGGGGACAGAGTGTGATCGGCCGGGCGGGCGTTCGTGCTTGTGTGTGAAGTTCGGCTGTGGGGAAAGCGCCGACTTGGGCGTGATCCGGAAGCAGACTGGTGTGGGCTTTGCCCTCCGAGGCCATGTGTCTCTCGCACCCACTCTGGCATTCTTGCTTTGGGCCTGCAGACTCCCCGGCTCCCCCCACGGGGCCTGCCTGGGAGCCTGGCTGCTCTGCCTCGGCGGGGCCTTGCGCCACACTGGACGCGGGGCCGGGCCGGGCCGTGAGCGGACCACAAGCCCTCCCTCATTTTCCTTTTTTGAACTGACTCCTCTGCTGCCCCCCTCACCTCTCCCCCTGCCCCCCTCACCTCTCCCCCTGCCTGGGCCCAGCACGTCCTTTGAAATCCTAGCTCTTCACCTGCTGGGGCCTCAGAGCATTTGAAAATTCAGACGGAGGTGGCCTTCCGTTCAGGAAAAAGCACAGACCCGTGAGCGAACACACGACCGCGTGTCTTCCGGGCAGGACCCCGCAGGGGTGGGCCGGGCTCCCGGTGGCCACCCTCCCTTGGAGTCTCCCTGCACAGGGTTTCCCCTCGCTCCCGCTCCCACACCTGGGCACCCACCCAGGCCCTTGCGTTCGGCCTACTTCCAGGCAAGGGCAGTAAGCAAGGAGCCATGGGGCTGGGGACAGGAGAGCAGACCAGAGCGCAGGGGAGGGGGAGGGGACGATGCAGGACAGTGCTCTGGCCGCTCTCTGAGACACGCCTCTTCATGCTGTCCTGGGCTGTGGCCTGGCTCTGCCCCCGGGGGCAGCTCCACTTGTGCCCTTCTGCAAAGGTGCTGTCGTGCCGTGTGGTGGCCTCCTGTGAGCCTGGCTTCCAGACACCCCGAATTTCCTGCCCCCTTTATAACCACACTGACTTGGGACCAGCTCCTCCCTCTTCCTGGGCTCACTGAAGCCCCTTCCCCACGTGCACCAGGCTGCTGTCCCCGTCACTCCATCCTACCCAGACAACTGTCCTCCACACCCCCTGTCCTGCCATCACGTTGTCAGCCTGATCACCCTTCCTTCTAAGACCCTCCTGCATTGGCTCCCAGGGAACACCGTGTGTGCCTTTGCTGCCCTCCCCCCACCTCTGGGGCACAGTGCCCTGGGCTCAGTTCTCACATACTGACATCTCCCAGTGTCACCTGAGCCCTAGGGGCCCTTGCGAGTGCACAGCGTCCCTTCCGTGCCCACCCTTGACTTCGTCTCTACCATCGGTACACATTTCGTGTGCCATAAGGTTTACCCTTTAAGGTCCACCGTTTGGTGGCTGGTAGTGTCTTCACAAAGCTATGCAGCCCGCCATCACCATGGTCTCATCTTAGAACATTTTCATCAGCTCAGACCATTGGCAGTCACCCCTGTTCCTCCTCCTCAGCCCTGGCCACCCCCATCCACTTCCTGTCTCCACGATTGCCTGTCTGGATGGCTCGCATCAGTGGGGGTCCCACGGCGTGTGCCAGCATGTGGCTTCTCCCCGCAGCCCCTGTCAGTGAGCCTGCTTAGATATCCAAAGGGCACTTCAGTTAAGCAAGGCCATGAATGAATCCGTAATCCCCCGAACTCCCGAATCCCCATTATCCCAAATCCCAGATCCCACCTGGGGCCCTGCTCAGCCATCTAGGCTGCTTGGGACCTGGATGCCCCCTCACCCGCCCCCTCACCCAGCCCCCGATCCCTCTGGGCCTGACCACTTCTTACCTTACCACTGCTTCACCCGGTCTGAGCATCCCTGCCTGATTTCCTCACTGCCCACGTCCCTGTGTCCTGCTCACAGCAGGCTGAGGGAGCCCGCAGAGCCTGTCAGCCCCCACGTCCCCTCTGCCCGAAGCCCTCTGGAAGCTTCCATGTCGCCTGGGGGAAAGCTTGCCCTGTTCCAGAGGGCTCCTCCTGGACTCAGCCCTCTGCTCTCTGGCCTCTTCTCTGCCCAGAGTCCTTGTGCACCAAGGCCTCTGTAAGTTCCTGCAGGTGTCTGTCCAGCTCCTTCTAGACTCAGCTTGAATGTCCCCTCCTCACAGAGACCCTCCCTGACCCCCGACGTAAAACAGCCTCCTGTTTATCCCTCGCTGGCTGACCGATAAATGCACAGAAGTGCACGTGTGTGTGTGTGTGTGTGTGTGTGTGTGTGTGTGTGTGTGTTCACGGCTTGCCAGTTTCCTCTCCGGCCAGGAGTAGGCTGGAAGTCAGGGCCTTCAGAGTGTGCTCCTAGCACGGAGCACAGTGCATGCTACGTGGCAGGTGCCCAGTGAACGAACTGGCTGGAGGGACGGACGGACGGACAGACTACAAGGGCTCTGGTGGGTAAGACCGGCTGGGGCTTCCGTCTGATTTTCAGACTTCCCCAGGACTCATGAAGGGCGTTTCCATAAAGAATTGTTTTCCTAGGTAAATCCACGATTCTGTTTTCACTCTCTCCAGAGACTAGGCCTTTGTGTGGCTGTGGTGAGAGGTCGTGAGCTCTGTCTTCAGATAGAGGCTTGTCTTCATGCTGGTCCACTGCACGGCTGCAATCAAATTACCTGTCTCAGCCTTGTTTCTTTCTCTCTAAAGCTTGGCTTATAGGATTATTGAGAAGAAAAAAAGGAGTTGCTTGAAACATGCTTGTTACTCCACATAGCCGGGGTAGTGTTAAGGCCCTCAGTAAATATTGCTTTCTTCCCTATTTGATCAAAGAATAGGCCAAAGTTTCAGCACGTGCCGTTACAGAGACCCCATCCCCACTTTGGGAAGCCAGGGGCCGGGTTGGCCCACATGGACTCAGGGCTTGGAGGGGGGTGTGGGCCGGGAAGGCCCACAGTAACTTCCCTCCCCTGGGGCCTACTGTGGCTGCAGGGCCCTGGCTGCTGCCTCGCCCCACCTCTGCAACCCCGGGAGCCTCAGGGCTGGGGTTCTGATCCCCACTCTCCGGCTACGATGGAGGCCAGGGTCCACAGCTAACAGGGGCGGCCCTGGGGGCTTCTGGTACCCAGGTACCCAGGCCGCCTCTGCCACCCACTTCCGAAGCAAACACATGGCGCTCAGAAGATGGCGGTGGAGATGACTGAATTATTTAAGAGAACAAAGTGTTTGCAAGCAGGCTGATTTGCATGCTGACTCCTCATGTGCTCATGACGAACCATTCTTCCTGCCCCTCTGAAGCCACAGCCCTTAGCAAGCCCTCCGGTCGGCTGCTCTGTGTGCAGTGGGAGCACCACACAGGTGCTCCTTGGCCGAGACTCCGCCCGTGTGGAGTTAGGGCTCCCCCTCCTCTGACCAGGTGCGGCGGGGACCCTCCCTCGGGGTGGCCCAGGAGGGAGCCCCCCTGTCCTGCAGAGGGATGTCTGTGTCCCAGTGCAGAGAATCTGGAGGAGGGGGGCGCGAAGGGGAGCAGAGCACAGGACGCAGATATGTGCTGTGGGCAGCCCAAGGACTGGGGAGCAGGATGACCTTGGACCTCCAGGAGGGCGGGGCTGGGTGACTCTGGGTCCAGGGTCTGGCTGAGTGTCAGGGGCCATCTCTGGGGGGGACCACCCAGCCCAGTGCACTGAGAGTCTCTCCAGCTCGCCATCATCTGGTGGAGGTGCTGGGAAGTGGGGGACCCGTCACTTGTCTGGAGTCAGAACTCACGTCACCAGCCTTGAGGCCGTTGAAGGCCCAGCAGGCAGAAGTTTGACAGGTGGGGGAGGGGAGGGCCAGCCTCCCATCCCGAACCCTGAGGAGTCCAAACATCCTAGATGGGAACTCGGCCCTCCCTGTCCTCATGAAGGTATCGTTGTCAAGTGAGGAGGAGGAGGAGAAGACAAATGTTAGGTTCTGGTTTGTTAGCTGGATTTGTAGCTTCTGAACGTGTGGACGCCGGGTGGTGGGTATCTGCCAGAGCTCCTGCCCCGAGCCCCGCAGATGGCGTGGGGGGGCCTGGCTGGTCCGGATCTCTCCCCGCCGCCTTCAGCAGCAGAGGCCGCGGCCGCCCACCCCCTGGGTCAGAAACTGCTCGATGAAGCAGACCTAGGAAGCAGTCATTCACAACTTGCTTTAAATCTCCCATTTTTCTGGGGCCCCTGGGTGGCTCAGTCGGTTGAGCGTCTGACTTCAGCTCAGTTTATGATGTTGCAGTTTGTGGGTTCGAGCCCCGCATCAAGCTCTGTGCTGACAGCTCAGAGCCTGGAGCCTGCTTCGGATTCTCTATCTCCCTCTCTCTCTGCTCCTCCCTGACTCACATGCTGTCTGTCTGTCTGTCTGTCTGTCTGTCTCTCTCTCTCTCTCTCTCTCAAAAATAAACATTAAAAAGATTATAACAATAAAAATCCCATTTTTCTCGTGGAAGCAGTGTTGTTGGCCCAGAGAGGTGAGTGCTGCTTCTCAGTGGACAGTCAGAGACTGACCAGCCGAACCAGGAAGGAGCAGAAAGACTGATTCTTAGCTGCCATCACCCACCGCTGGGACCCTGGCATTTGCTCCTGGGCGAGCTTCCCTGAACCAGAAGTCACCTCCTCTGTGCACATCTGTGCCTCCCTGCTTTTGCCCCAGGCACTGCTCCCCTAGCCTGTGAGAGCACCGGTCACGGGACTTGCAGTCAGGGACCAGTGTGTATTGTTTCCGATTGGGTCCCTGCTACGGGTGGGTGCCGGGAACCTCCAGCAGCACCCGAACCCTCTCCCTGTGGTGGCCTGTGTTTTCCTCAGACCCTTTCCCCTCCCACATGCACCTTTGTGCTGTAACCTCGTGTTCCCCGTCAAGAGGACGGACCTCCTTCTGCACCCGCTTGGGGCTGGGACGGCCCTGGGACTGCTTTGACCCACAGAATATGCCAGAGGGGTGACAGAGCCTTCGGCTGGCCTGACAGCACCCTCTCTGCCCTCGAGTGTCAGCACCACATACGCAGGGTGACCACACTGAGACCACGGCACTGTGAGAGACCATGCGACGGACCCTGAGAATGAGGCAGCCCCCAGGACGGGGCAGGAAGGACGTCACTCGGCCTGGCCGAGCCCTCCCTGAGCCCCTGAGCTCAGCTCAGAATCGGGAGCAAAGCAAGATGGCTGTTTTGGGGGAGTTTCTTGGGCCTGCTGCCTTATGTTCCCGTCGTAAGCCTTCACCACAGAGCGTGGGTGCCGGCCAGCCTTCTCTTTCGTGTCCGGAGGCTGCCCTACAAGGTGAAGATTGGAGTGGCTAAAGCAACAATCTGTGGTCTTGTAGGTCTGGCGGCCAGAAGTCCAAGACCAGGGTGTCAGTGCGGCTGGTCGTCTCTGAGGCCGTGAGGGAGAACCTGTTCTGTCCTCTCCCGACTTCTGCCGGAGAGACAGATGGTGCACAGAGACCCACACACAAAGACTGTTCACTCAGTGCTGTGCTGCTAAGATACAAAATCAAGGAGAGGAACCGAGGGCCACTGGGGGCCCGGGGAGGACCCCTGTTGAAGTGGGAGGGCCTTGAGTTGGGAGGGGTCCAGTCATGTGAACAGCTAGGGACAGTGTTCCAGGCACAGCAGCATGTGCAAAGGCCCTGAGGTGGCAGCAAGATCGGTGCGTTTGGGGCATGGAAGGAAGCCCTGTGGGCCATGGGGAAAGGACAGAGGTAGGAGCCAGGCTATGTAGGGTTTGGGGGAGGCCACTATGGAATGTGGACTTTTATTCTAAGTGAACTGAAGAGCCACTGGTGCGTTTTATTCAGGGAAGTTACATGATGTGACTTCTGCAGCTCTGTGGAGAATGAGAACGACAGCCAGGAGACCAGGCAGGCGGTGTCTGTAGCGGTCTGATTTCTGGAGTGCGGTGTAGGCGGATAGAGTGGGTGGAGAGGATGAGGAAGGGGGAGGCGTAGAGGTGCTGTTGGGCCTTTCTCAAGATGGGGTGGAGGCGGGAGTGAAGCGCAGGGTCCGTCAGGCACCCACGCGGGGCTGCAGGGTAGATGGCTGGCCGTGTGGACCGGACCCGACCTCAGAGGTGAGGGGCCGAGGCGGCTCACGACCTAGTGGAGGTGATCCCGCGTGGTCATGGCAGCCACGCTGTCGCCCGAGGCCTGGGGGGCGCGGATTGCAGGGCCGGGGCGAGGGCCCAGCCGCAGGCCAGTTCACACCACCCAGAGAAGGGGCCTGTGCCGTGTTTGGGGTGGACGGCGGAGCAGGGCCACCAGACACGGCAGGTGTGGTGCAGGCGCGGGCGTGGGCTGTGTGTCGGGTGAGGGCGAGCCTTCGCCGAGCCTCCCGGGGCCGGAGCTCTCTCCCCCGCAGCCGGCCACAGGACTGCACGTGCATGCCCGGGTTGCGCCTGCCCCGGAGCCTGGCTCCGCACGACCATTCAGAGCAGCGGGACACCAGGACCCGCCCCCAGGCCAGCAGGACGGCCAGCGAGGTCGCCCCTGGGACCTCCAGTCCCTGCCGAGCTCTGCGCTGCTGTGAGCCCACCCTGCGTGAATCGCCTGGGCCGGGGCCCCGGGGTCCCCTATGCCCAGTGTGCAGCCGGGGTTCCTCAGATGTTCCTCACGTGTCGTCGTGGGCCGTGGGTGGAGGGCGTGGGAGCAGCCGGCTGCAGGGGCCCCTCAAGCTGCTCAGGACCAAGGGGCTCAGCCCGCGTTGGCCTCAGAGCCCCGCTCCGGGTGGCTCGGCCCACGTTGCCACGTTTCCAGTGGGCGCCTCGGAGCTCCCGGGGGCCCTCGGTTGGGCACCTGGAACGTCACGAGGGAACTTCTTCAGGGGCAGCCCATTTGGCCTCGCTTACTTAGGCCAGCAAGTTCTGTGGGACGACGGGCAGGCGGTCCTGCGGCCGGGCTCGCTCAGGCTCCGTCCCTCCGTCTGCCTTCGTGGTGGCCCAGCCGCCACGCGCTGGGCTGCCCTGAGATACACAGTCTGCATTCGACAGGGAGACGGCCCTCAGGCTGGCTGGGGGGACCCGGGGCCAGGGCGTGTGCAGGGGCGCGGACAGAGGGTGGGGTGACATGGGACCGCTTGAGGACACCAGCACGAGCTTGGGGCCCTAATTCAGTGTCCTGGTTGAAGGGTTAGGAGCCTCCCCACCCCGCCACCAGCTCCCCAGGGAATGGGCTGTTCCCACACACTGCCTGTCTCCCAAGCCCGGGAGGGAGGGACGGTTCCGTGGCCCTCAGCAGATGGCAGCCTCGGGGAGCCTGGCTCAGGTGGGCAGAGGTGCAGCAGCTGCACCAGGACCGAGAGGGCTGGGGTCTCTGCTCCTCATCAGCCATTTCCTGAGCGCCTCCCGGTCCAGGCCCTTGGAGTGAGCCGACCTCCTCCCAGCCATCCCTGGACCTTTGCTGCTGGACAAGGAAGGTTGAGAGACGGCCCCGTAGGAGGGGACGGGGGCGGGACCTGATGGAGTCCCACAGACAGGTCTTATTCTGGCCTTGCCATGCCCCAGCCTCGAGACCTTGGCGTGGCCTTAGCACGGTGCTTCGCCCCAGCTCTGGTGTTAGAAAGTGACCGTCCCACGTCCCACGTCCCACGTCCCACGAGTGGCTGTGCCCAGCCCTGGGTGGGGGGGGGGCAGGGCAGCCACCAGGGCCCATCCCTACCCCCACCACCCCCCTCCTACATCTCTGGAGACTTCTCTGTCTCTAATTTTTTCATTTTCTGTTAATGAAAAACCGGTCTGCAAACAGCTGATGAGATGTGCATAGTTGTACATAAGGGTCGACATCGTTTATTGGGGCGGGGGTTGGATTTTCCGACTGTGCCAAGATTGCTTCTCTTAGAATTCCCCAGCCTAAGAATAAGAAGCTTAGCAGACCCTCACCCCAAACTTAGTGCAGGGCCTGAGGCTAGGGGAAAAAAAGGCAGTATTTTATGTAGTAGGGACAGACCTGCAGAAGTCACCACCAGCAAGATGGAAAGTGCTGTGACCCAGAAGGGGTTTAAGTGTGCTGCTCCATCCTCTCAGCAGGCGCCGATCAAGTCCCCCTGGAGGCCCGGCCCGAGCAGGGACTGAGGGTCAGAAACTTCGCTGCCGGGCTTAGTGGAGCCTGGTGCGTTCCCATGCTGAGGACCAGTGGTCAGGGCTCAGAGCAAGGCGCATCCTGGCGTGGGGGACTGACGGGGGCCTTGCTCTAGTTGGGCAGGTACAGGAGGGCTTCACAGAGGAGGAAGCAGGGGCAGGGCCTCTGAGGACACGCCGGAAGCTTTGCCAGGGACCCGGCGTCCTTTGGGGCGCTGGGTTGTGGGGACACTCTCCGCCTGTCCTGGAGAGGGAGGGGACAGGCGGGGGCACCCAGCCCCCCGCAACCCTTCAGCCTGGGCCCTCCCACCATCTCTTTTCCACCCTCTGCTCTCTCCATCTGGTGTTTCAAGGACCGAGAGTGAAGGAGCCGTGCTCACCCACCGTGTACCCCAAGCCCTGCCCCCTGCCCCCCGCCCAGCCGTGCCTCCCTGGAGCCCCCAGAGAGCAGGTTATGTGAGCCACACACCTGCACATGTGCACCTCATGTCTGGATGAAGCCCGGAGGTCAGGCCCCGGCCTGCAGTCGTCCCCGTGACCTGGGCTCGCAGATACAGGGCTGGGGTTTGAACCCAGGCCCGTTATCTGGCAGTCCACACCCTGCCCGGTATCGTCCAGGGTCTCCCCGTCCTGCCTAGGCCTGGGGTGGAGCGCGTGTTAACCCTTCAGCCGGGCTTGTGGTGGGCGGGGGGGGGGGGGGGGTGGATGTGGAAGCCGTGTACCATGAGAGAGAAGGTGACGCTTGTTGAAACAGAAGGGAGACTGTTCCAGACCATTGCTGCGGGGGTCAGGACGACGGAGAGTGGGGAGAGATGAGGCCCACGTCTGTCCGCGTGCAACAGCCGGGACTGGAGGAGGGTCAGCGGGCGGAAGAGGCACCAAGAGGAGACGTGGGGCAGGCCATGTGCTCAGACGCTGCGGGCAGGGGTCTCCCTAACCCGTCTCGAGAGGGTGGACGGTGCCAGCTGGCAGACCGCGGCCAGGAGGGCACAGAGCAGCCAGGCTGACGTTTGCCCGGGCCCGGGGGGGGACGGTCAGCCGCCGCCAGGCACGCCCCTCAAATTCCCTCGGGGTCCCCAGCCCACACTCCTGGTCTCCTCAGGGCCCGTGCAGCCTCACCGCTCCCATCACCTCACGTTTGCGCTCACTTCTGTCCCCCTGCCGCCACCCCTGTGGACCCCGCCCTCTGCTTTTCCTCACGTCCCCCCGCTGCCCAGCTGAAGGCCCGCCGCACGGCCCCACGATGCTCCTGGCCCACAGAGGTCCACACTTGTCACCACAGCAGTCCCCGGAGCCTCCCTTCTCTGAGGTCTGGGGGTCAGCTTGGGGCCAGGCGCTCCGTCTAGAGCCAGGGGTGGCGGTGAGGGTTGGGGGGCTGGGGGTGCACAACTAGCCGGAGCAGGAGAGGCCGGCCACCGAGGGAAGGTGGTTTATGTCACCTCCTGGATGGCCTTCTGGGCCTCGACCATAGTGCAGGGCTCCCCGGCCACACCGCTGCCCACGAGACCGCTGGGCACATCCGCTCTGTCCTGCCCACTGTCCTGCCCACCGCCGAGTCAGCTTCTGGAGGCCCAGCGAGGGGCCCATTACCCAAGAATCTTCCTGAAAAGCACAGGCCCTGCTCAGTGCTGATCCACGAACCTACCACTGTGTTCTGAGAAATGGAAAACAGCAATCTGTCTGGAGACCTCGCTGTCCCCTGAGTGCTTGCTGGGGCCGTGGGAGGGGGGGGGGGCAGAGGAAGCAACAGGGCTGTGTCTTGTAGCAGCATCAGGGAGACCCAGCCCCCACCTGCTGTCGCTCAGCATCCCAGAGAGAGGTTGATGGCACAACCCCGGGACCCTCCTCTGGGGCTGGGGGGCCAGGAATGGGCAGTTAACCGTCCCCCATCCCAAAACAGTGGAGGCAGGTAGCTGTGGGCCCATTTTGGGAAGGACAGGATTACGGGGGAGCACGACTGGGGCTCTGAGAAGTGCCAGGTGATTGTTGCTGGACCGGAGAGTCGAGGCCCTGGGCTGGTACCCCGGCAGGGGTGGGGGCCCACGGCTGCTGGCTGGAGGCGGGGCCAGGGGTCATGGGGGCTCCAGGCGTCAAATGGGAGGCTTTCAAGCTCCTGGGGGTGTTTTCTCTTTCATAGAAAAAACTGTCCAAAGACTTAGCTTTAGTTTTAAAAAGCTATTTGATTTATGACATTAAATTCCAAATCTCAGCTCTTCCGTAAGCCCTTCATGTGAACTTCTGTGTCTTGCGATGTCATTTACGAATCTGGTATTTTAACAGTCTCTTTTAGGGGAGCCTCTGATTCCATTTGGCCCATTTGCAGACTTGCTTACATGCAGTTTAAAATGTTTAAGGCAGTTTATTTATAACTTTAACGTATCGGATTCCGTACATCTTCTGACATGGGTAAAACACACACGACGTAAAACCACGTAAGCATCTGTGCGGCTGAGTGACATCACGTGCACTGTTGCTGACTAGCTGTCCCCCCGTCCAGCTCCAGAACTGCCCCAAACCCACGCCCCGTCCCCAGGATACACTCCCCACGCACCCCCCGGCCCCTGGATCCCCCACCCTGCTGCCCTGAGCATCACAGGTGGGAGGGCCGTCCCTCCTGCGTCCTGGGTCTGCGTCCGCCTCCCTGCCGGGACCTCGTCTCTGTGGCCGCACAGCCAGTGTGAGCGCCAGCATGGTGGGAGGGTCTGTACTTGAACCAAGCCCGGGCATTGGCGTTTCCCCTCCCCTGGCGAGACGGGCAGGACGACACGTACTCCCTCAGATGAGCAGACAGAGCCCAGCACTACAGGCCGCCTGCCCACAGCAGACCCTGTGGCGTGAGCCCCAGCTCCTGCGGGCAGGTGCAGGCCACTCCCAGGCCCGGGTGCTCGGCTGGGTGTGTCGCAGGACTGCCTCGTAAGCAGAACGGGGCAAAGACTAGTTTGTGTGTAATTCCCCTTCCGGCCGCCCTCTCCTCTGTAGGAGGCCACCTCAGGGCCCCGGGCACAGTCCCTGCGTTGTTTAAAATAATAAATGAGGTCGCTCTGGCAGAACGACCTTTTCAATTCCTGGAGAAACCTCCCAGCCCCAGGGCCCACAGTAGCCTCCGGGAGCACGTCTTGCTGTGGGAAGCGTCCCTGCCCTGGGCCGGGGCGTCCCCTTGGGACGACAAGGCATGTCTGCCAGCAAGCGTTTATTGAGCGCCTACTAGGTGCGCGACTTGTGGGCAGCGCGGTCAGTCTGAAAGCGGAACGAGTTCTGCCCCGTGCTCAGGGTCATCAAGCAGGCTCGGAGAGACCAAGCCCAGGAACAGGGTACCCACGACCCAGGGCAGCGCCCAGCCTCACTCAGGACGAGCCGAGGCACACTCACAGGCCAGGAATCATGCCCATTAGTAAGAGCGTCCACCCTCTCCTTGTCTTCTGGCCACACAGCGCACTAAAGCTCCATTGGACGCTGACTGCTCCCATCTCTGTGCGGGCACCAGCCGTGGCAGGGTGTCGTCGCCATGAGAGGGTGGGATGGCCCCCCTGGTCTCCGCATTGTTAGGGGGAGCACCTGCGCTCACCAGCCACAGCCCGGCCAGCAGCCCCAGAAGTGGACGAGGACCTGAGCCGAGGACGCCCTCGGAATGGCACGCACGGGCCCCGTCAGGGCGGCCACGGACACCTTCCAGGACCGTCAGCACCACCGAGCACAGGCCAAGCGTGCTGGTAGTCAAGGCTGCCTGCTGCCCCTGGAAGCGTGTGATCCCGGGTTCCGGATTCACCTTGAAGCGTGTGCTCCGTGTGATCCCGGGTTCCGGATTCACCCAGCACAGAACGGCTAAGGAGCAGGCCCACCAGCGCTGGGCCAGCAGAGGGAAGCAGGGTGCACACAGGCCCACCGGCACAGAGCTCGCCGTCCCTGCCTGCCTCTCCCCCTCTGCTCTGCCAAGCCACGGTGCCCTCCTGGCTGCCCGTCTCCTCACCCGCTGGTCCACTGGCCCCTGACTGCCAGAACAGGTGGCCCTGCCGGTCCTTCCTGGGCCCCCAGGCGGCGACAGCGCCATGTACCCCGAAGCTTCCGTGGTTCACCTCCCGTAATCACCAAAGGGTGCTGTGTGCATGTGGTGCTTTGGTCCATTTTACAGCAAGACGTTCCACCAGGGTTTAAGTCTCCAACCCAAACTGGAAGGCTGGCTGTGTAACAACGGGAGGGAAGGGAGCTGTACCTTTGGCTTGCATCCTGGGTCGAGATCCCTGGCCCGTACTGGGGTGGAGACTGGCTCACTGTGCCCTGTGCGAGGCAGGGAGGAGCCAGGCTGAGGTGCTGGCCCACGAGAGCTCTAGAGCGGGGATGGCCCCCAGGGACTAAGGGTCGGGCCTCATCACCCCGCTCCAGCAGTCCCTGGATTTAGGCAGCCTGGAGAAGGAGATGTGACCTTGGGTGGGGCAGTGCTCCTAAGTCCAGGCTGTTTACAGGTAGCACTGCCAGCCTCTGGGGGACTAAGGCCTCACTCTGGAGCGGTGCCTGGGATGGGGACCGCCAGTGGCCCCCACAGACCATGCTCCTGGGGGCAGCGCTGCTGTCTCTGAGGGGGTAGATGTAGTCGTCTAGGGTTTATGCCGTCAGTGCGTCTGTGGTGATATTTGCTGCTGATTAGGTGGCTGAGACCAGGCAGCGGAAGGGCTCTGCAGGCCGCAGGTGACTGCCACATCTTACAGAAGGAAACCGAGGCCCAGAGACCGAGGGCAACCTTGGCTGTGCCACTGAGCGATTGCCGCCTGCTCGGGTCCCCCAAGCCAGATGAACCAGGACTGCTCCAGAGTGTCTCTCTGTCCCTGTGGTTCTCAGCTCACAGGTCCATACTTGGCATAATGCAGTCAGTTCAATGCAGCAAATGTTTATTGAATGCCAACTAAGTGCCAAGAAATGGGCTTGGGAGGTACAGACAGTACGGTTGTGTTGCAGCTGAGGAAACAGACCAACAGATAAGTGAGCCATCGTATAAGCCAGCTGTGATGCTGCGAGAGGGAAGGGGGTTGACATGATCCATCCGGTGGTGTGCAGAGGGCAGGCACTTTCCCTCAGTCCCCATCTGCCTTCAGTCTGTATTCCAAGTAGGATTCTGGAGCTTCTAAAATGAGTAGCTCTCCAAAGGGCAAGCAACTAATAAATGGCAGAGGGGAGACTCAGTGTGGCCTATTTGACTCAGGAAGTTGAGTAAAGGCACAGTCAAGGCCCCAGGAAAACGTAGGAAAATCTGGAAGGAATAAGAAAGGCTTGTGTTGGAGACAGTAGTGAATTTAGGCCCTAAAGGGGGAATGAGAGTTTAGCAGGCACTGGGGTTATCCCACCCTGAAGGATGAACAGAGCAAATTAGTAAAGGGGGGAAATGCAATCAAGAAGTATGATGGAAAGTGAATGACAGAGGGAGGGAGGATGGATGGATGGTGGGTAAATGGATGGATAGATGGATGGTGTTAGATGGACAGATGCATGCTGGGTAGATGGATAGATAGGTGGACAGATGGTGGTGGATGGGCGAGTGGTGGATGGGTGAGTGGGTGAGCGTATGGATGGGATGGGTGAGTGAGTGGGTGGATAGATGGGACATGTAGTCTAGTGTTGGTTGAGTTTATGAAGACAGAGATGAAGTATCCAGATCCTGTGGGCACAGGAACCCCAATAGCTAGGCAGATTAAAAGGAGCTGTGGGGGTCACCTTAGCTGGGGGCACAACAAAGCCATGGTCGACAACCTCAGTAGGTGAAACAGAGGAGCCTGACCCTGTTGCCAATGGGTACATGCTGGTGTTGGGAGCAGGTGGGCAGCACACAGAGGCAGAGAAATGAGTAAGGGCCAGAGGATGGCCCTGATACCTAGAGCAAGGATGCTTATGGGTGACCTGGTTTCTGGAAGGGTCGGTTTTGTCTGAGAGCCAAGTTGTGGTCAGTTCCAGGAGCTATAATCTTGACCCCTGAGCATCCGTGGCCTCTTGATCCCCACAAAGATGTGTTCTGTTCAGTTCTGGCTGCTGGTCGTTTCAGAGCTGAGAAATCCTTTGTGATTTTCAGACTGATAGCTGACAGAATTGGGCCAGAAGTTTCAGACACATGGCCAGGTGGGCCGACCCAGTGGGCTACCCATAACCTTTTGCTGGGATGGGCTGGACTCATTTCAAAATCTTTTTTTTTTTTTTTAAGTGTTTATTTTTGAAAGAGAGAGAGAGAGAGAGACAGAACATGAGCGGGGAGGGGCAGAGAGAGAAAAAGGGAGACACAGAATCCGAAGCAGGCTCCAGGCTCCGAGCTGTCAGCACAGAGCCCGACGCGGGGCTCAAACTCACAAACCGCGAGATCATGACCTGAGCCAAAGTCGGATGCTCAACAACCGACTGAGCCACCCAGGCGCCCCAGGCTGGACTCAATGGCATGTTGGTCGGCTTAGCAGGAAGCAGGCCAGTTATTCCTCAGGACGGCCTTTGCAGCCCCGCTGACCGGCCCCGGCGCTGCCCTTGAAAAGGCCTCCTCCCCTCTTGCTTGGCCTCTGCAAGCCTCCGAGCAGAGCCCTGCCTGAGCTGCCTGGTGGAGGGGCGAGGGCTCTTGGCTCCTGTGTTGGAGTCACACTCGGTGCCTGTGGGTCCACGGGGCAGTCTTTCCTGCCTGTGTCACTGGCTGCCGCTGCCGCAGGGAACAGATGAAGGCACGCAGAAGGAAGGAGCGTGAGCTCTGCAGATTGAATCTCAGCTCTGGCAGGTGACCTGACCTCTGTGCGCCTCATCTGTAAAATGGGGACAGTAACACTCCTTTGTCCTATCGCCTTTGTGAGGCTTGATGGGATCATCCGTCCAGTGGACTGAGAACAGTGCCAGGTGCACAGGGAGCCTTGAGAGAGTGGGAGTTAACGTGCTGTAGTGGTGGCCACTGCAGGGGGACTTTGGGAGTGGGGAGGCCAGCGGCGGCCACAGGAAGGCGCCGTCCCTCCCCTCACACATCCCTTCATTCACAGGCACTCGCTGGTCAGGAGATGGGTGGACCTCAGCCCCTGCCTCTGGGGCTCCTAGTGTATGGGGACACAGCAGGGATAGGCGGGGACAGCCGGGGTCGCCCAGGCTGCAGTTCGGAGCACGTTCAGAGTTCCAGCACCCCCACGCTGCGAGCGGAACAGCATGCTTGCGTAGGCCTGCACGCAAAGAGCACCCTGCTTTCTGCAGCCCTTTGTCGTCCCGCATCCCTGCCGGGTGGGCGGTCTCATCCCATCCTACAGATGAGGAGACTGAGGCTTGTCAGTCCTCGTCCACAGCAGCTCCAGGCAGGGCCCTCTGGGCGTGTCCTTCCTGCTGAGCATTCTCTGCAAACCTGTGGGTGCTGTGTGTCATCTGTGTGGTCACAGGACCAGGGAGCCCTTCCTCCAGGGATAGCTGTGCGGAAGCCTCCGGGTGGGAAGCCAGGTTGCCCTGGCGGGATCATCCGCACTTGCTATGGGATCAGTGCCCCCTCGAGGCGGTACAGTGACAGCTGTGACCCGCAGCAGCCACTCACGCCATCAGGACTACGCCCCCCAAGAGCGTACTGCCTGACCTGGTGGACAGCTGCCATCAGAGTGGCCCCTCAGGACACATCCCTCAGGCCATGGGGAGATCCCAGGACTCCCAGATCCCTCCCTCCCAGGCCTAGAACGTGCATTCAGAGAAGCTACCTGTTGGTGGAGACAGGCAAGAGGTCTTTCCTGAGAGCAGAGGCCCAGAGGCCAGCTGTGGGGCCTGCCAAGGCCCTTCTCCGACTCTGCCTGGACGCCCCCTCAGCCTATGCCCAGCACAGCCCCAGGGGTTGTGCGTGCAGGGGTGCTGCCTGGCCCCAGGCTCCTCCTCTGCACACCCGAGAGGACCCAGCTAACACAGAGGGGCAGCGGCCTGAGGACATGTGTCTCTGTGCCGGGGTGGCGGGGGCCGAGGGGCCACGGAGGACCAGCAGATGGGAGCTGGCCAGGGCCCCAGGGAGACCTGCCTCGGGGATGCGGTAAATACACACGCGTTTGCAGGGCGTATGCCTCCACCGGGGAGAGCTGGGATCTCATGCACATCCTGCCCTCTGGGGCCTCTGGGATGTTCGGCCCTAGTCAGAGAAGCCCAGGCTGGGAGCATTGCTCCTGGGGCCTCAGTCAGGGGGATTGCTTCTGACGAGGGTCTTCAGGTCCAGCAGGCATCCCACGTGCCACCCCGGGACACCTGGGGCGCCTAACCCTCAGGCGTCTCTGCCCTGACGTCCCCCTGTACTGTCCTGGGGTGGGCTGTGGGCTGGTGGGCTCCTTGCCCTGCCCTGGGTCTATGCAGGGCTCAGTCTCCCCCTACTCCGTGAGCTCCCCGGGCCTGCCACCCCCTACGCATTCCTGCACTGCCAGCCCTCGCCCCGGGGAAGGCAGAAGGCGAGGGACCCTGCCCCCTGACCGTGTCCTTGTGAACCAAAGGCAGTGATGGACTCCCTGGGGCACCCATTCACACGGCCGGGAGCAGCCCTGACCCTGTTCCCAGTTAAGCACAGGGCAGCAGGCTCACCAGCACCCTGTTTGTCCAGCTGCCCCTGTGGTTTGGCCTCTCCGGCCGCTCGGAAGGTTCTTTGGTGGCCCAAGTCATTCCCGACTGACTGTGTGTGCTCCGGGACGCTGTGGTTCTGCGGGCAGCTTGGGCTGTTGCCACTTGAAGAGTCTGTCCGACATGATGAACGTTGACCCGCCAGATGTCAGGCCCTGGGCTGTGTGTGGGAGTGGGGGGAGGCCCCTGGCAGTGTCTGGTATACTGTGGGAGCAGACGTCCCACCCTGGCCCAGTAGAAAGAGGGGTCTGGACACGCACTTGGAGGGGCTGAGCCCAGGCATGACAACCATAAAGTAATAGCCCGTTTTGAAATCACCCAGCCCGTTCCTCTCATGTAGCAGATAAGGAAGCAGACAGGGAAGCTCAGAGAGGTTAAGTGATTTACCTAAGGTCACACAACAAGCGGTGGATTGGCTGAGTTCATTCTTCAGTTAGTTCAGTGAACGAACCCTGAGCCCCTACCCTTGAGCAGCTAGTCTCCGCCCGAAGGCAGTCTGTCAACAGAAAACTCTTGAGTAGGGGCAGTTCCTGGTATGGCAAGGAGCTGGCGTGGGGCTGGGTGCAGTATGTAGGAAGTCTTCCAGGAGGAGGTGCTGCTTGAGCTGAGTTTTGAAGAGGCCAGTAGGAGTCAGCGAGGGGAGGCTCTGAGGGGCACTGCATATGGCTGTGGGGGGTTGACATGTGGAGGTGGTCTCAGGGTGCTGGGGGAGAGCGACCACAGGGAGGGAGAAGCAGACCGCCTTCACCTTGGTCTGGACTACTCTGCAGGAGCAGTCGGCATCATTCATTCCTACGTCCCACGTCACTTGATGTCTTCTCTCTGGAAAACCCTCTGTCTTCTGCTGGGCAGCCAAGGAGGCCGGAGTCCTGGCTTTGGGGCCTGGCCGGTGGCAGGCCTGCAGATCCTGGTGGAGGCCCCGTGTGAGCTGGCCCCGCAGGCGAGGGGGTCCGAGGCTGGGATGGTGTCGTGCGGTGAGAGCAGGGCTGGGTGCAGGAGCGCGGAGCTGTGCCAGGGCTCCCCGGGTGGCGGGGCCGGCTCTGTGTAGAAAGGCCCGAGGAAAGATGAAACCTGAGATAGTGAAAAGGCACAGACATTGCTCGGGGACGGGGGAGTCATTTCACACTCTCTGCTCTTCTCAGACGTCTTTGCGTAATGCTACCAGCCAGCAGGCACGTCCTCCGTGGTTTTCTCCCCTTTGATCTCCAGTTGTCTCAGAGTGTCCAAATCCAGGCGGTTGAAGGGGGCGGGCTCACTGGAGGCTCCTCTCCCTCGGCCGGTGTGTTCCCTGTCCCCTGGGAAGGAGCGGGGACCCGGCTGCAGTGCACCCAGCGAGGCCTCCGAGCCATGCTCCCGAGTGCCGGGAGCTTGGGCATGTGAGCGCTGGAGGCCTGTGGGTGTCACGGCTCGGTGTTATGACAGCCGCAGCTTTCAGGGACCTCACACCAACCTTACTGTGTTTAGGGTTCATGCTGTTCTGGGGGGGCCTTTCTGGAGCTCAGTGGGGGACCCCAGTTCTGCCCCTTCTGTGGCCCCTCTCTCCACTTCTAGTCCTCTGTGGAGATGGGGATTGTGGGACGGATGTGTTTGTGGGCCAGGTTTGGGGGGGTGTCATTTCCCCGGCTGTCCCCTGAGCAGGACTCCGTCCCGTGTTCACACTCGCTGCTGTGTGCCCAGGAGGAAAGGGCACGGCTTGGTGAATACGCGGCCGGCCTCTGCCACCAGAACCTCCTCAAGTTCAAGCAAGTGTTCCTTGAGGGAAGAGCAGGGAGGGCTCCCTGGTGGAGGGGGCGTATGAGCAGGGCTTTGAGATGCAGAGCTGGGAGGTTGCGTGCCAGTGAGAGGAAACAGGAGCCCAGCACAGACGGCAGGGTGGGCGCAGACAGCTGCAGGCACCGCCGTGAGCATGGAGCCCTCGGCGAAGGGGTATGCACCGGCTCTGGTGCCTGGGGGACCCGGGTTGGGGCTCTGCCCTTACTTACAGCCTCTGCCACCGAGGTAGCCGTGTCAGTGTGCTCCGAGCCACTGCCTTGCTGTCCCTGCCCCAGGCCCCCATGCCTGTTGGGCAGGCTCCGCCCTCGCCCTCGTGTGTCTCCTCCACTCCATGTGCCAGGTGGTGCGGGCGTGGTGCCCGCATTCAGCTGAGGAAGCAGCTTCTGAAGGGGCTCACCTGGCCCTCCACTTGGCATCTGAGCTCTGCCATCTACCTGTGTGGCCTGAGAGCACCGGCCTGGAGGCTGTGGAGGGTGTCTGCGGCTGGGACCCCAGACCGGTGTGCGGTGTTGGGGACGCGTGTTTCTCCCTGTGTTCGAGGCGGTGGTTCGCCGCGGTCCACAGGCAGCCGCGGGCCGCGCCAGGATGCAGCCCGAGACCTGTCTGCTGGGGGCAGTGCTCCCTTCCTGCCAGAGCTTGCCCCCACCCCTACCCTGGACTCTGCCCCCTGAGCCCCCCCGCAGCACTGGACGCCCTGTGCCAGGCGTGCTGATGGCCGGCCGGGTTCAGGAGGCCGGAGAGCCTCTCGGTGAGAGAATTCTGAGTGGCACGGGCCTCCTCTGCCAGTCCAACCCGCCTTAATTTTAATTTAATTCCCTTTAATCTTTAATGAAAAGTTGTAAAAGTAAATTATTTACCCAAGAGAGCCAAACGGCTCCTCAGGAGCTGTTCTCCACTTGAGGGTAATTACACGTGTGGGCCTTGAACAGGCTCCCTCCCTGGATGCCGAGGAGGAGGCATTCTGGTTTATGAACTAATTAGCTACCTCAATAACTGGTAAAAATGCATGCCATTTGGTGGATTGAGAGCAGAGCTCCGGCCTCATCTGGTGCACACCCTGACAGTCGCCGATCGGGGCAGAGAGAGCCTGTGTTCCAGCCCCGTGACCCGCAGGAACCCCGGGAGCTGAGCTCTCCGAAAACAGCACTGTGGTTCTGGGCAGACAAGCCGGCCCTCCTCCTGCCGGCCACTGTCCATCTCCAGCCAGCTCCGTCCGAGCAGCACACCCAACGGAAAGACTCGCTTCCCCCGGTGCTGGAGGCTCACAGAGCCGCAGGAACAGCGAGGGGGCTGTGTGGTCTGTCACCCCCTCCCCAGGCTGTGCGCGGCCTTTGTGGGCACAATACCCTTGTCCCAAACACCATCACCCCCCCTCCTGGGCGTGTCCATGCTTCTAACCTCTTTTCTAAATCCTCTCTCAATATACAAGAAAGCAGCAAAATTAAACCGGAAATTCCTTGACTAAAAGGGACCACATTTGGCATAATTGGTCAAGACCTGTAGGAGAGGGTGTGTGTGTGTGTGCGTGTGCACACGTGTGTGTACGTGTATAGACTACAACACGGCTCACTGAGGGCCGATGTGGTGGTCTAGATTGGTACACCATTGGCTCTGGGCTTCCTAACAGCCAAAGAGAAAAGGTCAGTTACTTGGCTCTTGTTGGTAAAGAGGAAAGATATGGCAGTTGACTAGTACATTGGCATTAGAGAAAATTCTCCACTTTTTACTGGATTCTTGGAAACTGCAGAGTTGCCTGCTAGATGTGCCCCAGGACAGCCGCCCAGCTGCTGCCAGGGAGGAGGGTGCAACCCGGGGCCTCACCTTACCTCTCCTCCCATCCCAGGATTCGCTTGTCTGTCCACTTGAAGTTCTTTCACTTCATTTAAAGAGTGACAAAGCTTCTCAATTAATGCCTGAGCCACGCCTCACCTGAATCAAATGTGACTGTAAAACTTAGGCCCGCCCCAAATTTATGTGGACGAGAAAAACGTGTGTCCTGTGAAGTTGAAGTTTAAGTTTTGCGTCTGCTTTAACTTCCAAAACCTGAGACACCTCAGCTGTTCTTGGGTCTTCACCTAATTGGTGTCTATTGCTTTGTTCTTACGTCCTTGAATTTTTCTTTATCCCAAATTAGACACTTGTGCCTAAAGTCTACTTGGCCATCCCATCTCTTGCCGTCAGCAAAGGCAGGGAGAGGCGAGTTGTGGGGGGAGGGCAGGGAGGGCGTCCTTGCTAGGAGTTTGAGCTCAGCTGGCCGTGGGAGCCTGGTCCTAAAGGAGAAATGAGCCGGTTGTCACATAAGCCAGTTGAGCAAGAGGTCCACCCTTTTTACCCCTGAAGGTGATTTGCACATGATCTTGGGGCAGACTGGTATTTCAGGAGGTCCCGCCCCAGCTTCCTCTCCTGCCCTCCCTCCTCCTCTGTGCTGCCCGCTCTGGGTGAGACTGTGGACGCGGGCACATCGCCATTATATGCTCAGCGCCACCCCAGACCCAGAAAGCCAGACACTCGGGACACAGCACGGCCAGGAAGTTCTCTTTTGAAAAGTCTACTGTGGGTCGGAACCCCCAGGGCTGTTCACAGCTGGTTAGCAGATGTCTCCTGATTGGCCAGGAGCACGCCCCTGCCCGTGACCCCTCACACAGCCTCTCTGCACAGAGCAGACTGGACAGACAACCGTGGGCCTCGCAGCCGAGCCTGACTGCCTGCCTGCCTACCTCTGACCTGCACATCCTCGGGATCATTCTCCTCGCGGAGGCCCCCCTGCAACTCTGTGACCCCCGCTTCCAACCTGCCCCTCGCCTGCAGCCACACTCTCGGTCCCTGCTTGTCCCAGGGTCTGGTCCTGGGCTCCGGGAGCAGTGGGAGCTAAGGGCTTGGGATTCCAGAAGATTCTCACAGCTATGCAGGGTGAGTAACGACTTCACAAAAGAGCCCTTCGGAACACCCACCCACCCCGTGGGGCAGCAAGGGCCGGTGCAGCATGACCAGACATGGCCAAACCAGAAATACCCAGGAAGCCATCGGGAAATGTTCCTTCATCCCCACTAGGGCGGCTGGAACCAGAAGGGCCACTACAGCAGGTGTCGGGAGGCTGTGCAGAAACCGGAACCCCGTGCACTGCGGGTGGGAATGTGAAACAGTCCCACTGCTGTGGAAAGCAGCCTGCTGGCTCCTCGGGTTAAATATAGTCCCCATGTGACCCGGCGACTCGACTCCGAGGTATGTGCCCTGGGGTGACAAAGAGCCGCATCCACGCAGACTGTGCCCATGGGAGTCCACGGTACCGCTGCTCCTGACAGACGTCGGTGGACACAACCCAAATGTTGGTGACGGACGGACGGACGGATGAACAAGGTGTGGTATGTCCACACGGGAGCCCTGTCCTGTGGTAAGAAGGATGACCCTCAATGGCAGGATGCTGAGTGAAACCAGGCAGACACAGAGACCACATATGCGTGATTCTCCTCCTGGTGAAGTCCAGAAGAGCCAGGAAGTCGGTCAGTGGTCATTCAGGGCTGGGGGAATGGGGGGGGGGGGTGGGGGGGTGAGGCTAAGGGAATGGAGGTTCTTCTTGGAGCGATGAGAACATCCTCAAATCGTCCGTGGTGATGGCTGCACAGCTCTGGAAATGTACTAACAACATTGAATTGTCCCCTGTAAATGGAAGAGCCGTGGGGCCTGTCAAGTATATTTCAGTAAAGCTCTGGAGTGCAGGGGTGCAGGGGGAGCTCGGCCTGGACCACCGCGCAGCAGGGCCAGCTCCCAAAACTGTCCACACCAGCGAGGGTGCCGGCCCGGCGGGTTGTTCCGGGCACTGAATGAGACAATGCCGTGGAGCCTTCGAGCAGGAGCTAGGATACAGCGGGTGCTCGAGGAACCAACAAGAACAGGGAAGCCAGTGCCAGGCGTACCAGAGGCCTAGCTACAGGGGCCGAGTTGGGACAAGCCCCTTCCACTGCACTTTCTACCTTCTCTGGGCTTCTTCAGATCATGGAAACTTCTGGGGTGAAATGCACGCAGTAGATTGGTGCATCCCCAGGACCATACCTCCGCATCTCCAAGGCACCAGGAACAGGTTGCTCCTTCCTGGCACCGCTTGCGAACTGGAGCAGAGCTCAGCAGAGTCAGCGTTTGACAGGAACCCAGGCAGGGACCTAAACTAGCCCCGTGTCTGCCTCCCGGGAGCCTTCGTGGCCAAGCAGAGCTGCTCCGGCCCCTCCTGGGGAGAGATAGGAAACTGACGCTGGAGGGCAGAGACCTGTCCCAGAAGCGGGACCCCGGTCTCTCATGCCGATTCCGAGACCTGGATGACGGGCTCCCTGTCCGGGTGGTCTCCCCTGGGGACTTGGGGGCAGCCCCTGCTTACCTCACTGGCCCACAGCAAGCTCTCCAGGGTCCAGGCCATTGGGCCCGGGCCCTGGCAGCTGCATCAGCTTCCTGCACCTCAGGGTCCCTTAGCAATAGTCACACCGCTCTGTGTGCCCTCCAGTAGGGACAGGAGGTTGCCAGTCGAGGGCTTAGCCCCGAGTAAGACACCAGCAGGTGGGGGCAACACCAGATTCCTACCCCCACCCGGGGTGCTCACCTCTCCCCCGTCTTGTGGCTCGCTCCACACCTCAACCCCCACCCAACGGTGGCTGCCCTCGGCCAAAGAGCAGGCTGTCACCGGCAGCTTCTTCCTCCTCGCGCCTCTCCAGAGTGGGCCCCCCGGGGCCCTTCCCTCATCCCTGCTTCTATTTATAGTCTGTGCTTCTGCCAGAGCCCGGGGACGTGCTGTAGCATAAACGTGGCAGCGGTTTCGGGAAGAATTCTGGGCCAGACAAAATTAAGTCCGTGACTCTGGCTGGTATTAAAAGTGAAGGAGAAGCAGGGCCGGGGGCGGAGGGAGAAGGTGGACCCGATTTAATGCTTTGAGGGAAGAGACTAATCTGCTCCCAGGAGATTTCTTACAACATGAGATTCTCCTGCATGAATAATGTCCTCCACGAAAGCTTGGTGGACGAGTCAGGGACCCGGAGCCAGGAAGTGGCAGGTTGATCTGAACGTCCTCCCCACAGGGCACTTCAGGGACGTGGCCCAGTCTCCCTGAGTCACAAGTTACAGACGAGTGACTGGGGGCCTCAAGGGGGCAGGGCGTGGCCAGCCCCAAAGCGCACACATGCACTCCTTCACCCAGCCTCTCAGTCACCCCGCAGATAGCAAACAGCGAGTGCCCGCCTGGCCTGGTGCTGGGGACACAGCAGGTGCCAGTTCTCCCGGAGTGTCCAGGGAAGAAGGAACACAGTTAATATTAAACAAATGGGTAAACAAGAGATAAGATGTCGAGGGTGACGGAGGGGTCGTGAAGAGGAGAAAGGATAGGAAGACTTTTCACTGAGTGGTCCGAAATAGCCTGAGGACAGGGCCAAGGTGGCAAGGGTAGCAGGTGCAGAAGCCCAGGGCAGGTGCGTGCCGGGCGTGCTGGAGGGGCAGGAAGGAGGTCGTGTGGTTAGAGCAGGAAGTGGGGGGACCCTGGCTGGAGCCACGCAGGGCCTGGGAAGCCAGGGTCAGTAGCCATGGTCTGATTGAACCTCCCTTTCATTCTGAGTATAAAGAGAAGCCACAGGCCAGCCAAGGGTCAACCGAGGGGGTGACAAGATCGAGTGGCATTTTTACACCATCCCTTTGACTGTTGTGTGGAAAAGGGTAGAACAGGAAGTGTGGACACGGGGAGGCCTGCCAGGAAGCTGGCCAGGGCCAGGGTGGAGAAGGTAGTGGTGGCCACTGACCAGCGGTCGTGCCAATGGGCTGGGTGTGGGTGCCGAGGTGGAGTGGCCTCCGTGTGACCATCGGGTGCAAGGCGGGGCCCCTGTGATGACATCAGGCCCACCCGATACTGCAGGATCATCTCCCCGTCTCAGGATCCCTAACCTCATCACAGCCGCAAAGTGCCTTTGTCACGCGAGGGAACATATTCCACAGGTCCCAGGGATTATGATGTGGACATCTTTAGAGGGGCGTTATTCTGTCTCCACACCATCCCTGTGGCAGCAAAGCAGACTCAGGGTTCTGGAAGGTGGGACCCTCCAAAGCCAGAGACCTGTCTGTCCTGCTCTCTGCTCCCAGGTGGGGGTGCCCCGTGCACAGCTGCTGGGCACCTGTCGCTGGCATGGGGGGGGGGGCAGGTGGGCGCCTTGTGGGCTCGCCCCTCCCGGGGCTCCGCTTCCCTGAGGCTGGGACGTTCTGGGTCCTGGCCATGCGGGCTCACAGGCTGCGCGTCTGTCCCTTCTGTCGCTGGCTCCTAGCCCCTCGCTGCCAAGGCCCCACTCCCCAGCAACACCCAGTCCTCTAGGTGAAGAAGGGTACTGGGAGTCTGCAGTGGTGTGACAGCCCCACGGGCCTGACCTGTACCCCCAGCGTGGGTGCCAGTCACGGTGGTAACAGCACCACTCAGAGCAGCCCTGAGGCCACTGTGCACCCCCAGCTCTGCTCACACACACCCGATTCTCACAAAAGCCCCGAAACGCGTTCTGCTCTCCCAGCTAAAAGAGCAGAAGCCGAGGCTCAGAGAAGGCAGGCAGTGGCGGGTGCAGACGCAGATGGCAGGATCACCCCACCCCGCCTGCAGAGGGACGTGGGGGGTGCCCCCACCAGTGTGGGGGGAAGCGGGGCAGGTGGCCCTGGAGGTCAAGGGGGGAAATTAGGCCCCACTCACGCCGACCCCAGATGAGCCCACCCCACACGCCATAGAAAGGCACCATGTTGGTCGTGGGGGACACTCGAGTGGGGACGTGCCGCCCGCGTGGGACACATCACACATGCTGCTGTCCCCGCCCACCTGAGGGGGCCGGCTGGCCGGTCCGCTGTGCACACAGAGCGGGAGCTCCTTGTCGCAGTCTTGCCGTGGTCCCAGGCTCTCAAGGTCCCAGTCTTGCCGTGAACGGGTAGACATTGCACCCGCCTTCCCCGTGTGAGGGCAGCGGGCTGACCTGGAGGGGAGGCCTTCACAGGGGCCTCTGCAGACAGGACTCGAACCGAGAAGCTGGAGCCGAGCCCAGCATGTGCCACAGGCCCGTGGTGACTGGGTGGTCTTCGTCCCCTCCCCGGCACGTTAGAAATGACTCCAGAACAGCTCGCCTTTGAGAAGTATTTAGTTATCCAACCCCATCTCCTTCCCGGTGAGTCCCGTGAACCACTGGCGGAAAGGTCAGTCTTCTCCTCTGGTCCCGGCCGCCTCTGCCCGCTGTGCCCAGAAGGGCCCTCCTCCCAGGACGGGACACAGCTGGCCTGGTTCAGAGCCAGAGCCCGGCATGTGCTGGGGAAGCAGTGCCAGTGGGGTTACAGACCCCACCTGAGCACAGCCAGCATCCTCCACGTCCCCAGCATCTTTGGGCTTATCTTCAGCAGGTTTCTGAAACAGCCCCCGACCCCCGGGTCCCAGGGGAGACCGGCCTCACCACCCTTCTTGATTCAGGAAGCCTGTCCTTCTCTCAGGGAACTACAGCCCTCTGCTCTGCCCCGCTGTGTCCTCCCAGTGACCTGGGAAGGTTTGTTGCCCGGATCTGAGATGCTGGACTGCAGAAAGGAAGGAAACAGCTGCTTTCTGAGCGCAGAAGTTCCCTAATTTGACCCTGGCAGTCATTATGGGTGTCAGGTCTGGCGGGGCACGCCCTGCGCTCCCAGTTTGCCTGGTACCAGGGGTTTTCTGGGTGCAGGACTCCCAGCACTCAGGCCAGGATGGTGGGGACAGTTGTCACCCTGTGAGGGAGGACACAGCCCTCAGGCCAGGATGACAGGGACAGTTGTCACCCTGTGAGGGAAGACCCAGCAGGTGGCAAGACAGGTGGGTCCTGCCCCTCTGGAGGGCCACAGCCTGTTTCCCAGGGGCCCAACAGTCACATCTACGAGTAAGAGCCAAAGATCTGGGGGCCCAGCAGGGACTGCTCACCTCAGACCAGGGCAGGGAAGGCCTGGCTGGGTCCTCTGTTCTCTCTCTGGTCCTCAGCCCTACCCCAGGCCTCTGACGCCAGGATCAGTATCCCAGCTTTGCAGATGAGGTGAAGGACACTCAGGTGGGCAGAGGCCTCTCCCAGGATGAAGGGTCAAGGCAAAGTTGACACCCCAGCCCAGCCTGCTGCTTAGCCAGGGGCCCGTCCCCCACCCCTGCTGCCCTGGCCTGGCCACAAGTCCCTGCTCCTTCTGGAGAGTGCTGAGGGAAGGTCACCACCAGTAGCTGCGTGCAGAGCCTTGTCTCCCCTGTCCCCTGCCGGGGTGGGAGGCGGAAGGCAGACATAGCTGGAGGCCAGGGAAGGGTTAACAGCACCCATAGGCGGGCTGGGGGCCACTCTGCATATGAGCCAGAGGCCAGTCCTTAGCTGCCCTAGCAAGCCCGCGACCCACACAATTCTCTGCAAGGAAAAAAAGAGCAGAGATGTAATGAGCCAGCCACCCTTCACTGATTTGCACATAATCGTGTCTTTCCCTTAATGGAACCACCAACCGAGGCGCCCTGACACCTGCTCCCTCCATTTTCCCCATTTGATTCGAGAGGTTTAGGTGGTGCCGGGTCACGTCCAGTTCAGTGTTGAGCAGACATTAGGGTTACCGGGCTGGCCTGTGCCTGCACTTGGTGACAGCCTGTCCTCCGGGCCGTGTAGCAGCCCCCCCACCCCGACATTGCACACCTGGCTGTGTGGCTCAGCGTGGCCCAGCTCGTGGCCTGCCTGTCTGGACTGAGAACTTTCTGAAGGCTGGGACTTGCGCATTTCTCTGCTCCTGTCACCTTTGCTGCAGGTGCTAGTGGGACTTGTGGGGCGGGTGGCGAACATTAGAGCGAGTGAATGTTGTCCAGTGATCTGGGGCGGGCTGCAGGAAGTAGGTTCTCCTCCTGGAGATGTGGGGTGGGCAAGGGGCGGGCCCTGGGGCTTCCTGGAGGTCAGTCTCCACTGGCGCCCCACACCCACACTCTCAAGAGACATTTTCACTCGTGTCCACGCCCGACACTGTATCCCAGGAACGTGAGGCAGGAATCCAGACAGAGCTCAGTATAAAAATGTGTGCATTGGGGATATTTATATACCGAAAAAGTGGACACGGCCTGCGTGGGGCTGGGTGGGTAGATTAGTTTATTGCTTTAATGGAATCGCCTGCAGGCTTTGAAAATGTGCTCACGGAAACAGCAACATGTGGAACACGCTTATATTCCGTGGTCCCAGAGAGCAGCTACCGGGCCACGGTACTGAAGACACGTGGAAGTCGGCACTGGGACGCTGAGTGTGGCTGGGGGAAGGGCTGGGATTATGGGGGCTTATCAGAAAATGAGTTCTGTTTCTATGAACTTCCCAAGTTTTCCGTAACGTGTCGTAAAAGCTTGTGATTCTCAAGAAACAAAGGATGTGGGGGGCACTTCATCTCAGAAGGCTTTGCTGGAAGAATGGACTTGGTGGGAAATGTGGGGGGTTCTGGACCCGCAGCTCCCTCCCCCCACCCAGCTGCCCACGGAGCCCGTCCGGGCGCGCCCCCTCTCTGTCCACACTCACACGCACGCTGCCCCTCACGCACACTCACCCCACCCACACCCACGCTCTCACACGCACACTCCCACTCGTGCACACACACACACACCCACACTGTCACTCACCTGCACACTTGCACTCCCACGCACACTCATACACACGCACACGCATGCTCCCCCCATGCAATACTTACACACTCCCACTCATAACTTGCATGCTCTTAAACACACACACACACACACACACACACACACACACACTCACGTGCTCCGAGCCCTGGCTTGGCCACGCAGGGTCAGCTGCACAGATGCACACGCTCCCTGAGGACCGCACTCGCCCTGGAGGGAGGATCTCCCCCCCTCCACTCCAGGGCAGGCCACCCTGACCTTCCCCCAAGCCTGCGCCTCCAGGACCCCGAGTGAGGAATCAGCCTCATGTGGATGCCCGGGCCCCCTGGCTGCCGGGCAGGAGGGTCTTCGCCACGGCCACCTGGCGACCCCAGCCGGCCCCCGCCATGGGAAGTGGTGATGACGGGGTCACGCTCATGAGCACGTGAGGAATCGTTACACGGCGGGGTGGGCGGGAGCGCTTCTGTGGCTCCAAGCAGTCCTCACGCGTGAGGACGTGCACACCCGTGGGTTGTGGTCACGTCACTCCTCCATGGGCCCGTGGACGTGACAGGGAGAGGTCGGTGAGGCGGGCTGGCAGCCGCACCGGTACCGGGTGATGCAAGGTCCCAATGCAGCCTTAGGACCCGCTCCCTGACCCCCACGACCTCCTGACCCGCCGTGTCGGCGTCTAGGGCCACCGTGAGAAGTTACCACCTGTGGGCTCCACGCAGCAGGGTCTGGAGGCCGGAAGGCCGAAGTCACGGTGCCGCGGGGCTGTGCTCTGCTCCGGAGGCCCCGGGGAAGGCTCCTTCCTGCGTCTTGCAGCTTCTCGTGCTGCGGCCCCCAGTCTCTGCCTCATCTTCACGGGGGTTCTCCTCGGGGTCTGCTCTCCCCTTATCTGCCTGTCCTGAGAACGTCTCCTGCTCAGATCCCAGCCTGTGCCCCCGACCCTGCCTCCAGGCAGGTCCCCCAGACCGCCCCTCCCATCATCCCACTGGGATGTGCTGGGGCTCCGGGGGGCTGGGGGTCCCAGCACGGCACTTTCCAGTCCACCGGCCCCCACCCCCGTCTCCCCCGCACCTCTGCCCCCCAATCCCTGCTCTGCTCCTTGGGTTCCAGACCTTTCCCCAGCTGGCATCCTGTCACCTCTGGGGTGTCTGGGGGAAGCTGGGCAGGCCCTTCTGCGTGTGAATCAACAGTGTGTGTGGCAGAGGCCCAGCCAGGTGCCTACTGGCTGTTCATCTTACAAACACCGTGCGCCACCCCTGCCACAGTCTTGCCCTGCGGTTCTGAGTCTCTCTCACCTGCAGGAGCCCCCATGGGCTGCCATCTCGGTTCAGCCCTTTCAGGCAGGAGCATCTGGGAGACCCCTAAATGACCCGGGGCCCCTCCAGCATGGCACACACCCTCTGGGTTACAGATCTGGTGCCCACACGTGTCTCCTCCAGCCTGCACATCAGGACGGCAAGGACCGGGCCACATGTCTGTGTCCCAGCACTCAGCCTACACTGAGGGGCTGGCTGCGTTCGTGGGGGAGCAAGTGAGGGGGTGGATGGATGGATGGATGGATGGATGGATGGATGGATGGATGGATCGATGGACGGATGGATGCACGGATGGATGGATGGATGGTTGGATGGCTGGCTGGCTGGTTGGCAAGGCCAGCTGGGCGGTGCCCTTGACATTCTCGTGTCCTGTGACCCTTGCAGATGTGCTGGTGGACGGACAGCCATGTGACTGTGAGGCTGCAGCCTGCCGGGTGGGCGACCCTGTGCGTCTGGAGGTGCGGCTGACCAACCAGAGCCCGCGCAGCGTGGGGCCCTTCGCCCTCACCGTGGCCCCCTTCCAGGACCACCAGAATGGCGTGCACAACTATGACCTGCATGACGCCGTCTCCTTCGTGGGCTCCAGCACTTTCTACCTTGACGCGGTGCGTGGCGGTCTGTGAGCCCCAGAGCGGCCCCCACGGCCACTGTCCCGGTGCCCCCTGCCTTCCCCTGGTGAGGACGGGGACTTCCCTAACTCACCGTGGGCCTCACGTAGCTCACTTCTCTGTGTACTGAGTCCTGGCCGTGAACCAGGATGGCGAGACCTGGGGCCTTACTGCCGTCATCCCCGGCCCCTGCCCCTCTCGGTCAGCGCCCCCCACTTCGTGGCAGCCTGCGGCCCAGGAGAACCGGGGAAGTCCACCGAGAGCAGCCCTCACGCCACTGAAATGACACCTCACCCCAGCCACTCCCCACCCTGCCGGCACCCCCGGATGGTCCAGGGAGGGAAGTGCTATATGCTCCTTCCAAAGCCAGAAGCTACAGCTCAGAGAGGGACAGCCACCTGCTTGGGGGAGCACAGCAGGAAAGCCCTTGGGGGGGCCCTCCCCCCCACCCCATTGCCCCCACTTCCAGGCAGGTTCAGGGGTCTTCTGGTGGCATTGGGGGTTGTGCTGCTCTGGGCTGACATCGCTCCCTCTTCCCCACAGGTGCAGCCCTCAGGCCAGTCGGCCTGCCTCGGAGCCCTGCTCTTCCTGTACACGGGTGACTTCTTCCTCCACATCCACTTCCACCAGGACAGTGCGAGCAAGGAGCTGCCGCCATCCTGGTTCTGCCTGCCCAGCGTGCACGTGCGGGCCCTGGACGCACAGGCCTGAGCCCCTCCCGCCCCCTCGGGGTCCCTGTTCCTGTGGGCGCAGCTGGCCCGGCCTGGCCCCCGCCTTCCCTCCACCCGGCCCCAGTCTCGGCCCCTACTCTTCCTCCCCTCTCTCCTGCGCCCCAGACACGGCAGCCTCACCCCTTCCTGGACTGGCCAGCAGGACCCTCCACTGGAGCCTGGCATTAACCAAACCCCAGAGCGCAGCACCCACCCAGCCCGGGTCCCGGGGTCCCTGCACCTGCTCCCGGGACCTGGGGATCGCAGCCCAGCCAGGAGGAAAAGGCGGCACACGTGAGGCAGGGACCCCCCTGAGGCAGCCCCGGCAGGAGAGACGGCTTGCAGGGAGTCTGCCCCCAGCAGGCCGATGTTGGGGGGCCCGGGGCCATTCCCCGGCCAGGCCTGCGTGTCTGTGTGTCTGTGACAAGTTCTCCAATAAAAGGCCCGCCTTGCTTCTCTGCTGCTCCGCCTGTATCCACGCATCTGCTCGTCCAGTGTGGTCAGGGGGCCACCCACCCAGCCCATCAGCCCCCAACTCCGGTAGGGACACGGAACAGAAATCCCCATGTCACACGTGGCTGGTGGCCCACGCGGTCGGGTCTGTGTCTGTCTGTCTCTGCGACCCCAGCCCTGCCCTGTGCATGCGCTCCTTGGGCCTGGGTCCCCGGCCCCTGTCACAGCACTGACTCGGGCCCCTCTCCCCAGCTCTGGCCGTCTCGGCCTCCCACTTTCTCTCATGGGATCCACACCACATCCTCTCCTTTCTCCCCTTCCACTCCCTCGGAGGACGTTCGGGAGTGACAGCAGGTATACGTTGGTCTGGGCGTCCTTGGCCCCAAGGAACAAGCCCTGCTGAGACCGCCGCAGCCCTTGGCTGGTGAGGGCGGCTGTCCCCTTAGGACTCCCCTCTTCCTCGCTCCCTCGGGGCCACCTGCTACCTGCAGCCCTCCCTACCTGGCGGGCCCCAGCGCCCCACTTCTGCCCCACCAGCACTGCTTTTTGTCTGCCACACACTGCTCTCTGGGTGGGACTCTGGGGCCACCCTATTTCCACGAGGCCACCCAGACAGCGGGTATGGCACGGACTCACCCTCAGGGACAGAGGAGGAAGGACGGTCACCCGTCACCCGTCCAGGAGGAAAGCCTGGGTGCGTTGACCCAGGGGGACCCTGTGACTTGAGAGGTGGGTGCTCTTTGAGGGGGTCTAGAGCCCCCTGGTCCCGATCAAAGCTGCGGGTTCGGAGTGGGGAGAACTTTACAGGCCCAACCTCATAAGAGGTCATCCGGTCAATGCCCCCCTGTGCCAAGCGTGGCTGGGACATGTGGCCCTGTTGTGCGTTCCCCAACTACCCTGGGCCCAGGGGCACCATCCCCCTCATGGTGGGGGGGGGCAGGGAACTGAGTCTCCACGTGCCTGGAGCACATGGCAGGAGATGGCCGAGTGGGATGAGAACCCCACAGGGGTCCTCCCTGCTGCTGCAGCCCTCGGCACCCAGGAGACCGCCAGGAGGGGCCGCCTTCCCCCACACTTCACTCTGAGGATGTGCATCCAGGCCCAGGCCCTGAGGTCAGGCTGCTTAGCGGCTCCCACGAGGGTGAGTGGGGCCAGAGCCCAGCTTTGCCCTGCAGGCCCGTGCCGCCCAGGGGAGGGGCACCTGACTGAGATCGCACGAAGCTCCCGTGGGGACCGTGGTGGCCCGCGCCTGGCTCCTCAGCGTCCACCCTCACAGGACACGTCTCTCACTGAGCTCTGCTCTGAGCAGCCCCACCCCTACCCCCTGCCTCCAATCTCCCAGGCAGGAGGAAGCCTCAGCTTTTCGGCAGAGGCCAACCCAGGAAGGGTCCGTGTCTGAGTCCCCGCAGCAAGCCCTGAGACAGGAATCAGCCCAAGCAGCATGTCTAGGAGGAGCCCCCACCCCCACCCCCAGCCCTGTGGAGAGTGAGGGTCAAAGGGAAGGGAAAGGGCAAGTGATGGAACATAGTAGCAAGAGAGCGCCTGCCTCGGGGCCCCCCAGCCTGCGTGTATACTCCATCCCCCGGAGTTGGTTCCTGCTGCCCGCCTGCCGGGCACTACCAGATCGGCAGCCAATGCTTCCCCATCATCCCCGGGGCACTGGAAGTTTCCCGGAATCTTGGAGGCAGGGATGGGGAGTGGGGGCTTGCCCAAGGCCATTTTCTGAGACGGGCTGGGTGTGGCATAGCAATGATATCCCGCCGCTGCCCCCACTTCCTGGCACAGGCCTCCTACGTCCCTTGGATTCCCTGGGTGATAGGTGTGTTTTTGTTCTAATGAGAGGTGGTCACCAGAAAGACCCAGAATGACTAAAAGCTTGGAACTTTCGGGCCCACCCCCTCCATCAGGTGGGTGGTGGCAGAGAGGGGCTGGAGCTTGAGTTAAGGACCCGTTGTTCCCGTGAGACGAAGCTTCTGCAAAACTCCCTGAACTCTAGGCTCCAGAGAGCTTCCTGTTTGGTGAACACATCCACGTGCTGGAGGGGGTCATCCCAGCTTCAGGGGACAGCCCCGGACCCTTCCAGACCTCCCCTGTGCACCTCTTGATTTGGCCATTCATCTGTACTCTTTGTAATATCTCCTATAATAAGCCGGTAAACATAAGCAGCATCTTCCTGGGTTCTGTGAGCTGCCCTGGGACCTGAGGAGGGGTTCATGGGAACCCCAGTTTGTAGCTGGCTGGTCAGAAGTACAGGCGGCCAGGACTTGCAAAGAGTGTCTGCAGTGGCGGTCGTTTTATGGGACTGAGCCCTTGACCTAGCTCCCGGTAGTTCACGTCAGAGCTAAGTTGACCTGCAGGACACCCAGCCAGGGCCAGAGCGGGGAACTGGCTGGGGTGGGAACCACGCACTTGGCATCAGAAGGCGCTGTGAGAAGGCCGTTTCGCTGGCTAAGCCAGGGAGGGAACCGGCTGCCTCGTCTCCTGGCCGGGGCAGGGGGGTTACATCAGCTGGCCTGGGGGCCGGGGAGCTTCCCAGGGACCCGAAACTCTAGGCCCAAACCTCCTCCCCAGGCACAGGGTCCCCCTGCAGCATCTGGCCCCAGGGACCCCGTGTCCAGGCTGCCGTCCGTGGCCTCCTGCGGGGCAGTCGGGGCGGGCATGCCGTGGGTGGTGGGAGTTAGTGCTACACGTCATCGGCTGCCCGAGGCTCACGGCTCCGTACGGGACACAGGCCCAGGTGGCCACCGGGGCAGGGGCTGGGGCCTCAGAGCAGGATTGCTGGCAGCAGACGGCCAAAGCCCTTTGCTCGGGCACCAGAAAACGCCTTCCCGGGCCGTGTGACCATCCGTCCGTGGCTCCCCATCCAAGATGCTCCGTCCACGGAGGCCAGATGGACAAGCCCACTGCAGGAGGCCTCGTCCCGGGTCAAGTCCCGGCTGAGATGCTTCCTGGGCTCCTCGCCTGAGGCGTCTTGTCCGTGAGGCTCAGATGAGGGGATCCAAGACAAGGGCTTATTCCGCTGCCCTGCACACAGTAGGTGCTCTCTGAATGGCCAGTTGGCCCTTGGGCCAGGGTCTGGGAATGTGCCTTGTGTCCCCGGGAAGCCTGGGACTCCTGGCAGGGGGTCCACTCATGGTGTCCATCCTGTGCACCTGTTACAGATGCATCACCCCGATGGGTGGGGACCATGTGAGGCTGGCTGTTCATCCTTGGTTCGAGTCCAGAGACGCCTTCAGAAGGAAACCGAAGCAGTTCCCTGGCGAGGATTGCTGGGCTCGGGGGGCCATTTGCCCAGGGCCGGGCAAACAGTGAAGAGGGATATGGGAAGACCTGGTTTTACTCTGCCCCAGCCTGAGGAAGGAGCCCAGGACACTGTGGGGCTTAACTGGATTAAACTGAATGCCGTGCTGTGAGCAGGTAGACGGGCACCTGTCCCAGGCAGCCAGGAACTCAGCGCCGCCCACAGGTGGGCCGGTGGGCAGGTGCACTGGGCCCAGCAGCAGGACTGAGGATATGGAACCCGCTTGCAGCAGCGGCACCTGGGAGACCAAAGGGCCGGCTGGCTGGGCCTGTGGGCAGGAGGGTCTGGGAAGGCTTCCTGGAGGAGGTGGCGTGGGGTGGGGGAGGAAGAAGGGATTTCTAGGAGTGCAGGAGGGCAGAGCGAAGACCTGGAGGCAGGACAGCAGGCTCGTGAGCCCCTGGAACACGGAGGGGCCCCGCCACTCCTCTCGGCCACTGAGGACTGACAGGGTCTGTGCTCGGCTGGGGCAGGCCCCACGAAGAGGTGGTGACCTTGTGGGGACACGGGGGAGGGGGTCGGGTTCTGTTTGGGGCCAGACGGGGGCCTGAGGAGGGCGGAGACACCCAGGAGGCAAACGGGCAGGAGCCCAACGGGCAGGAGCCCAGGAGAGAGGCCAGGCCGGGAGACAGGAGGGAAAGAAGAGGGGTTTGGGCCAGCGGGGGGTGTGGGGTTTGTGGCTGGATCCTCTTGGACCTGGGGGACGGGGGTATTGGCCACTGCCCGCTTCTCCACCTCACGTCCTGTACCCCTCCCACAGGGCACACAGTGTGCCCCAGCCACGGTGGCCTTTTCTTCTCCATCAGCAAGCCTGTTGTGCCCTGGGGGCTCGACCGTTCTCTCTGCCTGGATGGGTGCCCTGCCCACCGGCCTCACGGGGCCACCTGCATTCCGCTCTCAGCCCCATATCACCTCCCACGAGGGGCCCCTCCTGACCACCCGGCTGTCCGTGGAGGAAGTGGCCCAATCTGGAATGGTCTCTTTGCTTGCTCGTGCATTGTGTGCTCTGTCCTCTGCTGAAATGTGAGCCCCTGGGAAGGTGGCCGGTGGGTGGAGGGCACTGGGTGGGAGGTGGCTGCGAGCCGTCCCCAGTCTGCAGGCAGGGCCCTGCGTGGGTCGAGCACGAGGTCTGGAGCTCAAACACAGCTCCTGCTCTGCCTTGCTGTGTGACCACGGGCTGGCCACTCCACTTCTCTGAGCCTGGACTTACCATGTGTAGAATGGAGATAATGATATGCAGCTCAGTGGGAGCTTGAAGGTTCTATCTAAAAGCCTGGAATGTATGAGCATGGCTGGGTGCCCAGCAAACATCGGTTGAATGAAAGAATGAACATGGCCGTTCCCCGGCTGTGAAGCAGTCTTGGCCCTGTGAGACACATGACCTTGGCCTCGGTGTCCTGCTCCGTAAAATGAGATCTACCCCATTTCAGCCCCCAAATCCACCACCCACAGGAGGAGAAGACATGAGGCTCTTTCAAGGCTCTCCTGACCCCCAAGATGCTCTGAGCTGTCCAGACGGGGTTCTCTGAGGCAGGTAGGACCCCAACTCTCCACCCTGTGAAAAGTGTTGAGCAAAGCCAGGACAGGATGCTCTGTGGTCCGTATTCATCCGACCCTGCCCCTCTGCCACCCCCGACACACAGTCGGGGAAGAGGCCACGGGATGCAGAAGGGGAAGCTTGGGTGCGACACTGGGCCCAGGTTATCAGGGCCCTCGAGACAAAAAGGCCCCAGGCCATGTATCAGCTCTCTGTAAACTCCTGAGCACGGCCAACAGGCGGGCTCCCAAGGGCCTCCACCCACCCAGATGGAGAGGGGGTGGGCCAGGAATCAGGAGACAGGAAATAGGACAAAGAGCTTGGCCAGCCCGGCAGAAGCCAAGACGCGTCTCATCACCGCAGGCTTTGCAAAAACCTCGAGACAACCTAAATGGCCACTAATGGGGACTGGACGAGTCTACTGCACTTATAGAGACGAGGCCAAATGGGACAGACGGTACCTGAGCACCCAGCGTGCACACGTCCCAGGGGCCGCTGTAGATGGAACTGATGTGTGCAGCTGACCCCGCTCAGGCAAACACCCCCCCCCCCCAACAAACAGACTCTGCATTTCTATGCATCAAAAGCTATCTAGAAAAACACGTTTAAGAGATGGAAAGGATACATACCTCTGTGAGAACAGTGGTCTCCTTCGGGGCCAAAAGGGGGTTTCAGAATGGGGTGCAGGCTGAGGGCACCTCAGTCATGGCAACTTGCTTTTTACAAGTACATGGGGGGAGGGGGGAGAGAGGAGCGGTAGAAATAGAGATGATGGAGAGAAAGGGGGCGAGATGACGGGTGGAGACGGAGAGAGTTGGTGGAGACAGGAGGACGGAGATGGATGCACAGGAAGCTTGTGCAAAACCCTGACAGCGTGTGACTCCCACCGGGAAGCATAGTGGCAATTGTCCTTCTCTGACTTTTTCCATATTTTTCATTTCCACAAACAAACAGAAACTTCACAACACTTACCGGAGAAGATACTGACTGCAACGAGAGGGAAGTCTTGAAGGGCAGAGGTTGTTGTCTTTTTGGAGGAGGGGATGTTCGAAAGAATACAGGCACCCCGAAAAATGACCCAGCCAGAGCCTGTGCTCCGATGCCCCAGGCCCCTTGCGCTGCCAGAACGCCCCCACCACCCTCAGGCCGAGACGTGAACGGAGTCAGGCCACGTGGACTGTAGGAAGTTGTAGCTTTGTCGCGGGCTCAGCGGGAGCCAAGACCCATGAAAACCTGGGGTGGCTGCTTGTCGGCATTTGTGTGGCTGAGTCCTCGCAATCACGGAACTGTGTTACGCGTTAGCGTTGGCCGAGGCAGGAACCCAGGAGCAAGTGTCTTGGTGAGGGCTCCACATCCTGGTTCCTCCAGGTGCTGTGTGCTCCTGGGCACTGCTATCCTACAGCTGGGGTATCTAGAAACCTCCCCTCTCCCAAGGGCCAGAAGAAGCTATCCCAGGAATAGGCTGTGTGCTTTTCACTTCACCAGCTGAGCCGGGTTGGTCTCGTCCTCCTGATGTTTGTTCCCTTTAGGCAGGACAGGCCTGCAATGGCCCCATAATCACCCAGCTGTCACGCTCTGTCATCCAAAATTCACCAAGCAAAGATCCATAGGAAGACACCGGATGAGCTGGACCCCGCCCGGCTCAGCCTCTTGTCAACTCTGACCTCAGGCAAGTCACTTAAATTAAGCCTCTTTTTTGTTCTGGATAAATGGAGATAAAAATTCTCATTTCATGGGCACCTTGTCCTCAACGTTGCTACACACGATAGCAATGCCTTGATAGATCCCGGCTTCCTTCTCCTCCCTTCTCACTGCCTTTCATTGTCCTACCAGGTACCTGTCCAGCTCTGAGCCTGGCATTCCACTAGTCTTCTAGGAAGCCTGACACCTGATGTCTCTGTTCCCCATTAGTCTGCTCCCTGGGTTCATTTATTAGGTAACATGAAATAATAGAAGGCAGGTCTTTCTAATGCACATGCCCAAGTGAGAAATGGATTGCCTGGCGAAGGAGTGAGCTCTGTGACTTGTCACAGTGAGCTCTTTGTATTCAAGCAAAGGCTGGATTTGTGGATGGTTTCAAAAGATCATCTGTGCCAGCCCAGAAAGCACTGTCATGATGACACCTTCTGAGCCAGCCTGCTCCCAGTAAGCAGAGAAGAGAGTGAGATGCATGGGGTCACCTGGCTCCTGGGGCCTCTGAACATTGTCTTCAGGGATTAAGACAAATTATAAATAAGGATCAAAAGAGGGCGTCAATGTGATGGGTTAGGGGCCCGAAGACTCTTACGGAAAACAATGAAAAAGGACGGTAATTATACAAAAAACATTTGTGAATGCATCTATTAGCTGGCAGGAAAGTGACAGATACTCAGCCCCAGAACCTCCAGAGAGGCAAGTGGGGCACTGATGCCAACTTTCACTTTGAGGGTTTTTGTCAACATAGGAGTATCAGTTTTTGTAGTCTTAAAAAATTGAGAGGAGAAAGACAACCCCTTGGGCGCATCAGGTGGGGAATCATAGGAGACCGCTCCTCATGAATTTAGGAGCCCAAAGGATTAAATCCTTAGTAAAGGATGAACTGAAAATATCCCCTACCCTACTCAGAGGGCAGAAATAAAACTTTTCTGTCTCCACGCTTTGATTCTCACACAGAATGGCCCTCCCATGCACCTGCATTCCCAAGCCACACTCCCTAAGTGCTTTCCCCAAACCTTGAGTCATTTATAAGCTTGAAAGTGGTCCTACACACCTCACACACCCTGCCATCACATACCCGGCACCTTACAGAAGTAAGCACATCCTTTCTGAAAGAATCCACTTTTTCTCAGAATTCCAAGGGTTTCTACAAGGAAAATGAATAATTTGGAGTGTTAAAAGAAAATTATCAAATATAAAAGGACACAATGCATCATTCGTGAGAGCCAGAAAAAAATCAACTTAGGGTTGATTAAAAAAAAAAAAAATCAGGTATTGGTTTTATCACACGCAGACTATAAAATAAGCATGCTTAATCTGTTAGGAGAAATGAAAAAGAAGATTAAAATGAGTAAAGATCTAGAACATAAAGAAATAATCAAATGGCGCTCCTATAACTGAAAAATAGAATTAAAATTAAATACTTAATGAATAGGTTGAAGAGCAGATTAAACCCAGCTCAGGGGAGAACTAGTGAATGAAAGAGAGAGCCGAACAAGTTATAAAAAATGCAGCCCACAAAGATCAGAAAGCATGAAAGAGACTTAAGAGAACACGGAGAACAGAGTGAGAAGCTCTCACATATATCTCATCAGAGGTCCTGGAGGACAGTAAAGAGAATGGAGAAAAGGCAGTATTCAAAGAGATAATGACTGAGAACTTCTCAGAATGATAAGACAAAAATCCGTGTATTTAAGAAGCTCAACAAACTCAACATTTAGCTTAACATTTAAAATACACAGTACACACATCATAATACAATTTCAAAGACCAGATGCAAAGGGATAATTTAACAGGGGCTCGAAAGACAAGACAAATTACCTTCAAAAAAAGTGAGATCAAGCCCTGCGTCGGGCTCTGCACTGACACTGTGGAGACTACTTGGGATTCTCTCTGTTCTTGTCCCACACTCTCAGTCTCCCTCTCAAAATATTTTTTTAAATAGCAATTTGCTTGATAGCTGACTTGTCATCATCAAAAACAAAGTTCAGAAGTCAGTGGAATAATACCTGAGAATATGCTAAGTAACACACTCTTCAACAGGTGAAATAACATTTTCATATTTAAAAAAGCAGTGTTTTCCACCACCAACCCCCCATTAAATGGAATTCTGAAGAATGAACTCCAGGCAGAAAGAAATTGATACCAGATAGAGATGCATGAAGAAAGGAACAATAAAGTGGCACATACGTGAGTATATAAATAAGCATTTACTGTGTAAATAATTATGGATTATGGAGTTAAGCAGAATTAACATATATAGCAAAATAACATAAATATTGGTGTGACTGGAATCAAAGTGTTCTAAGGTGTTTTAATTTTTTTTTTAAAGTAGGCTCCATGCTCAGCATGTAGCCCAACATGGGGCACAAACTCATGACCCTGAGGTCAAGACCTGAGCTGAGATCAAGAGTCAGACGCTTACCCAACTGAGCCACCCAGGCACCCCTACAGTGCTTTAATTTCAATTTCAAAGGATTAGAATGAGGGTAAAGATATTAAGTTAGATTTAAGCTTTGTTGCTTTAACCATGTAAATTTCAATTCTGGGGTAACCATTAGGAAAATGAGAAATAGCATGAGCAACTTTAAACTAGATGCTCTAAAAAAAAGAACTTTAAAAAAATCAGAATTATTCAGTCCAAAAAGAAGGCAAAAAAAGAAAAAAGACCACAGAAATAAAATGAAAATGGCAGAACAAATAAAACCACAACAATAATTATATTATCCTCATATTATAGTTGAGAAAAATGAGGCATACAGCAGGTAAGTAACAGAATTGGTTATAAAATAAGTTATAGAGGGGCACCTGGGTGGCTCAGTTGGTTAGGCATCCAACTCTTGATTTCAGCTCAGGTCATGATCTCATGGCTTGTGCGATGGAGCCTGGAGTCAGGCTCTGTCTGCGCTAACAATGCAAGCCCTGCTTGAGATTCTCTCTATCCCTCCCCCCCACTCATGCCCTCTCTCAAAATTAAATAAACATTAAAAAATAATAAGTTATAGAAATAAAGTACTGATATACCCCAAATAAAAGACTACACAAGGAAAAGCTGTTCCTGAAAAATCCCAATAATAGAAAGTCTAAAGCAAAAAATAAATTACTTCTACAGATAAAGACAATAACATCATAATGATAGGAGTGATAACTCACCAGGAAGCTATAGTATCTCTAAATATATATACAACCAACAATATAGCTACAAATACATAAAGCAAAATTGATAGAACCACAAGAAGTAAACAAATATCTCTCTATAACTGAAAAATCAAGAAGACAAAAAGTATTAAACATGTAGAATATTGGAAAAACTCAATAGATTTGATTTAATAGACTTATATAGAACACTTCACTCAACAGCTATAGAGAGACATTTTTATCAAGCACGTATGTTGAGATTTGCTTTGTGACCCAATATTTAGTTGAAGGACTGTTATCATACCAACACATTCTCTGAACCCAATATGGTTAAGTTAGAAATCAATCACAAAAATATGATTATAAAAGTCTCATGTATTTGGAAATTAGGAAACATTTATAGATAATTGAAAGAAGAAATTACATTGGAAAGTAAGAAATATTGAAGTTGAACAATAATAAAAGTATGTACCCAAACTTGTGTGATACAGATAAATTAGATTTCAGAGGGATGCTTATATATACTTAAATGCTTATATTCAAAAGAGAAAAGTGTAAAAGTTAATGAACTAAGCACCATCTCCAGGAGCTGAAAATGATGGCAGAAGAGATTAAAGAAAATAGAAGAATATAATAAAGATAAGATCATAAATTAATAAAAGAAGAAACACACAATAACAACAAGCAAAAGGTTATTTCTTGAAAAGGCTAATAAAATTGAGAAACCTCTGACTAGATTAATAAAGAAAAAAGGCACAAATAATCACATTACAAATAAGAGGGGACATCAGATACTGCAGACAATAATAGGAGGATATTATAAGAGGAAATTATGAAGAACTTCATACCAATAAACTTGAAAACAAATGAAATATAAATTTTCTAGAAAATGTGATAAAAATTGAAATTTATGATAATAGTAATTAGATTGAATAATCCTAGAGCCATTAAGAATCAAATCAGTAGTTAAAAACTGTTTCAAAATGAAAATCCAGGACCAGATGGTTTTTACTAGTAAATTCTAGTTCAAGGAACAACAACTGCAAAAATGCCAATGATATACAAAATATTGCTGAATATGGGGAAAGAGGAAAAACACTCATATTTTTTAGAAGGCCATTATAACCTTGATACCAAAATCTGACAAACAGCATGAGAAAAGAAAATTCCAGGCTAAATCATGTATCAGTGTAGATGCAAAATTCAAATCTAAATGTTAGCAAGCAGATTAGTGTTATGTGAAGAAGATAGCATATCATGGCCAAATTACATCTATTCAGAGAATGCAAGGTTGGTTTTACATTGGTAAAGATATTATGAATCCACCACATTAACAAATGAAAGAAGAAAAATTATATGATCATTCTTATAGATGTGGGAAAAATCTTTGATAAAAGTCAATGTCCTTTCATGACTTTCAAAAACCCCCTAAGTCCCCAAAAAACCTCTTAGCAATTTAGGTCTAGAAGAGAGTTTCCCTAACCTGATAAAAAGGATATCTATAAAAACTATACATACAGAAAATCTTATTCTTAATGTTGAAATATTATAAGCACTCTTTATGATCAGGAACAAAACAAACTCATTATTTCTGAGCTGAACTTCTGTTCAGCATTATATAAGTGGTCCATGCCAGCAGAGAAATTCAAGAAAAGAACAAATTGAAAGGCATAAGGGTTAGAAAGGAAGAAGCAAAACTATCATTATTTGCACATTATATCATCAACCAAACAGCAAACTAAAGAATATTCATATTTATTAGAATTAATAAGTGCTTAGCAAAACTGTTGGATACAAAATCAATATAGAAAAATCCACAGCATTTTTGTACCACAGCAACCAACAGCTAGAAAATAAAATGATAAAATTTACCATTCATAAAATTACAAAAAAAAAAAAAAAAAAAAAGAATCTGTGGCAGGCAGAATAATGGCATTCCAAAGATGTCCATGTCCGAATTCTCAGAACCTGTGAATATATGGGGTTACATGGCAAAGAGTAGTTATGGGTACAGATAAAATTAAAGTCGCTAAACACCTGACTTGAAAATAGGGACATTATCCTGAAGCATCCAGGAGGGCCCAATGTATTCACAAGGATCCATAAAAGAAGAAGGAAGAGGGAGACAAAAGAGAACAAGAGAGATGGCAACTTGAGAAGAATTTAGCCTGATATTCCTGACTTTGGAGATGGAGGAAGGAGTCCATAAGCCAAGAGATGCCTGAACTTCTAGAAGCAAGGAAACAGATTCTGTCCTAGAGCCTCCACAAAGAACACAGCCCTCCAACACCTTTATTTTGCCCAGTGAGACTCAATTTTGAATCCTGACATCCAAACTATAACAAGTTGTATTGTTTAAGCCACTAAGTTTGCAGTCACCTACTGCTATTGTTATATTGTTGTATTGCTGCTGTAGCAGCAATAAGAAAATAATACAGAACCCAGGGGTAAATCTTTCTTATGTGCAAGATCATTGTGAAGAAAAAAACTTATTGGAGGGTATTAAAGAAGATCTAAATAAATGGTGGAACACTGTATTTATAGCATAAAGATATAAATTCTCACTAAATTGATCTATAGATTCAATACAACCTCAATAAAAATCTTCACAACTTTTTCTTTGGTGAAACTTAGCAACTTGATTCTAAAATTTATTTAGAAATTCAAAGGCTCAGTAATATCCAACATATTCTTGAAGAATAAGTCAAAATGTATCATGATACAAAATAAATAGACACTGTGGAATAGAACAATGGATGAATGGAGAGCCCAGAAACAGACCCCTACACATATTGCTACCACATGCCAATGGAAAGAGATAGACTCTTCCTTGAATAGTGCTGGGAGACTGAGTAGCCATAGGGAGAGACATGAGACCCTACTAAACACCATATACAAAAATCTGTTCTAGGTTAAGATTTGAATGTGAAAGCCAAAGCATAAAATGTTTAGAAGACATGATATATCTTTACAATCTTAGGGTAGAGATGGCTATCCTAAATAAGACACAAAAATCAAAATCCATAAAAAATGATAAATTTTACTATATTAAGATTAAGAACTTTTGTTCATGAGGAAAGTGGAAAGACAGGTCACAAACTGGGAGAAATAGGAGGGTCTGACACTGTAGTGAGATTATTCAATCTGGAAATAATGTAACTCATGCTCACAATCCACAGAGAAGAGCAAGTTATATGGCCCCACCTGACTGCAAGAGGGGCATGTCTCCTATAGGGAGGAGGGGAGAATGGAAAGCACCAGAAGTCTCTACCAATGCTAGTAAAGCTGAACTGCTCATACCGTATGACCCAATGATCCCACTAACATGTACATGTCTTAATATTTCGTGGCTTGTGCAATGTGAGCCATGTGCCAGAATGTTTATAGAATTGTTCATAATAAGAAAAAGGGACAAGTCTATCTGCCATATTAAGAATGGAATGCACATGTATGTTGTGGCATATGTGTGTAACAGAACACTATATACAATGGTGAATATGCAATACAGATGTACTTCAAAAACAGGTTGATGGAATGAAGAAAGCAATCAAAGAATACATGTGCTATGATTCTAGTTACCTGAAATCCCAAAAGTAAATCACTGTGTTTATTAAAGATACATACACAGATTGTTTAAAAAAAAAAAAAAGCATACGGACAAAAGTGAGTAATTGACATAAAATTTGGCATAGATTCTTGGGTAAAGAAGAGAAGGATTGGATTTGAGAGGAGCAAACAGGGGGTTTTGGGAATTAGGTAATGTTCCATTTATTCACCTGGGCAGTGGAAACTTAATTATACGCCTCTCTCCAAAAATTGAGATGTTCAATTCAGGCCTGCGTGACAAGAATTGTCAAAGACATGGCTTTCGGTAAAAAAGGAAAGATCCTTTGGCACTGATTCAGCAAACCAATAAAGAATTCTTCCCTTCTTCCACCTTTAGAATTTAGTTTGCCATTTCAAACCTGCTGATTAATCGCAGTATGTTCCTGGCAACCACCCAGGCCAGCTCCCTGAAAATGGGTGAAGCTGGAGCCCTGGGGCAGGAGTGCCTTCAGCACCGTGGACAGCGACCAAGAGCTGGCGCTGCAGAACGTTACAGAAGGGCAAAGGTCTTCAGAGTCAAAACCCAACCCATCAGCAAGCCGGTGGCTGAGCACTAACTAGAACCCAGGTCTCCTGGAGCCTAATCCAGTGTTCATTCCGTTGCCCCTGGCTTTGGAGGAGAGGACTGGAACTCCTCCAGGAACTAGAAAGTCACTGGGGGACTTCCACATGTGGCTTCCCTGTATGCCGCTGAACCCATGGGCTTAGCAGTCAGTCCAGCAGGGGTTAGGTCCAGACTCTGAGTGCTCTCAGAAGTCACTGCACCTCTAAGCCTCCGTGTCCATCACACCCACTCCCCACAGTGCTGCTGCAAGGATTCAATGATATTAGACGTATCACAAACAAAAGTACAGTGTCTTGTGTACCGGTGCTCAATTAAATGCAAAAAAAAAAAAAAAAAAATCCCTTAGCGGATTTCAAATCAGAAAGTAATTGGTTTTGTGGAACATTTAAAAGATGATGAACCAATACTACCTTTTAGAGCTCGTTTTGGAAATAAGCCCCATAATATTCCCATATAAAGTCTTGGCATCTGGCAACAACGTCTTAGTTCTGCCCAATCTTTACTCTGTCACAAGAAATGCTTTGAGAAGAGGGTGACCAGTGCCTACAACATGTCCCCAGTGCCAAGGGTCCTCAATCACATCACATTTCCAAAAGAAACCTGAAGGGTGACATACTCTTCTTTCGACTAATTGCTAGATTCTATTTGCTAGTGTTCTATTTAGAAGTTTTCACCTATATTCTTAAGTGCCCTGGTCTATAGTACCCCTTATTTTGTATAGTTTGTATTAAAGTTATTCTAGATGCACAGAATGGATAAGGGACTTTCTCTTCTATCGTTTTAAATGCCCTAAAATAGTCTAAACAGCACTGAAATGATTAGTTCTTTAGAAACCAGATAGAACTCAGCTGTGAGCCCATCTGATTATGGTGCCTTTTCACTGATGGACCGCCAATCACCTTCTCATCTCTTATATGGTAATTGGTCTATTAGAATTTTCCATTTTTTCTTGGGCTGACTTTAGTAATTTACTTTTACCAGGAAATCACCCATTTCCCTGAGGTTTTCAATTTGTTATCACAGAGTGGCATAGAATATTCCCTTATAATTATTTTTATCTCCACTGTATCTGTAGTTATACTGGTCTGTCTGCCTCCTCACTCGCAATCTGCCCTAACTTCACTTTCCCTCTTTATTCTCCATAATTGGACTCACAGGGCTTTGAAAAAAGTTTTATTAGCCTTTTCAAAGAACAAGCTTTTGCATTTACATATTCTTTCCACTATTTTAAAATGTTTTCTATGTCCTCAATTTCAGTTCTTATATTCATGAATTCCCTCTGTTGTATTTCTTTTGTTGTTTCTTTTCCTGATTTCTAACCATGTTGTGTTCAGTCTTCCCTGGTCCTAGTGAAAGCATCCCCGGCCCTGTGAGTCTCAGCTGTATTCACTCCATTCCACTGTTCTAGTGTGACACATCTTTGTCTTTGCTTTCCAGATAGTGTGTGATTTCTCCTTTGACTTTCTCTTTGACCCAAGAGTTCTATAGGAATGTTTTAAATCTTCAAGTGAAGATTTTGGGTCCCTTTTTAAAATCATTTATTTCTACTTGCATTGATATGGCACAAGGTGAAAAACTGTTCTTGTGTTCTTGAATTGGGTAAAATTTTCTTGGTGGCCTATTATATACTGATTTTTTTTTAATACATGGGGCACCTGGGTAGCTCAGTTGGTTAAGTGTCTGACTTCAGCTCAGGTCATGATCTCATGTCTCGTGGGTTTGAGCCTCACATCGGGCTCTGTGTTGACAGCTTAGAGCTTGGAGCCTGCCTCTGATTCTGTGTCTCCCTCTCTCTCTGCCCCTCCCCTGCTTGCACTCTGTCTCCTTCTCTGTCTCAAAAATAAACATTAAAAAGAATAAGTAAAAAAATTAAAAATACAGTTATATGCTGATTTTTATCAGTGGCCTTTGGAAATGCCTGAAAAAGTATTCACTGAGAACATGTGTGTTTACATATATAATTTTTATATATGATATTCACATATAATATAGTTAATATGAATTAAAAATATATAATAAATATTATAATTATGTAATTATGTGATATGTGTGTATAAAATTTTATATGTAATTGTATATTATACATATTCACATTTATTGGTTGAAATATTCAATTCTGGTGTGATTACTTTGTTGTTTTAAAATTTCAAATGTACAAAAAACAGTCAAATGTAAGGTATACTATATATTCACCAGGAAGATTCAATAATGGTGCATTTTACCATATATGTTTTTTACTGAGGTATTTAAAGTATAGGTTTTATGGCATTTCATCCCTAGATAGTTCAGTTTGCCTCCTTAATAAAGAAGGAGGCTTTGGGGCACCTGGCTGGCTCAGTCAGTTAAGCACCCAACTTCAGCTTAGGTCATGATCTCATGGTTCATGGGTTCAAGCCTCGCGTTGGGCTCTGTGCTGACAGCTCAGAGCCTGGAGCCTGTTTCAGATTCTGTGCCTCCCTCTCTGCCTCTCCCCCACTTGCTCTCTGTCTCTCTCTGTCTCTCAAAAATGAATAAACATTAAAAAAAAAAAGAAAGAAAAAGAACTGCTCCAGGATAGACTTTGTCTTTAAAAAAAAGGAGGCTTCTCCACATAGTCGAGGTACCATCATTGCACATGAGAAAATTACAGTGATGTTCCATGATCTTCTAAAACTCCATATTCAAATTTGCCTAATTGTTTCTTTTTTTAATTTTTTTAATTTTCTTTATTTTTGAGAGGCAGAGAGAGACGGAGCATGAGTGGGGGAGGGGCAGAGAGAGAGGGGAACACAGAACCCAAAGCAGGCTCCAGGCTCTGAGCTGTCAGCACAGAGCCTGATGCGGGGCCTGAACTCACGAACCGTGAAATCATGACCTGAGCTGAAGTCGGAGGCTCAACCGACTGAGCCACCCAGGCACCCCAAATTTCCCTAATTGTTTCTAAAATGACTTTTTAAAATCTGATTTGTTCAAACTATGATCTAATCAGTGGCCATGCGATACATCAGACTGCTCCTTAATTTCTGATACTTTCGTCCATTTCTGTTAGAAACGTGCAGTTGCATCATACTCTAATTTTATTTTTATCAAGTTCTCTGTCCTTTCCTAATAGGCTTTGCTATATACAGCTTTGTATCTTTTTTTTTTTTTTGATACAGGTTTATGGCCATATATCACTTTATCGTATGATATTCTAATTTATCACATGTAAGTATTTTTAACCTGTTTGAGATTAATATCTGTTCTACTTTATTTTAATTTGCTTTATCCTTGTAAATATGTTCCCAACAATTTTTAAAAATATTTAAAATATCATTCTGTTTCAAGTGTATTTCTAAAAAACAGCATATAATTAACTTTGTTCCTTTATTCCTTTTTCTTGTTGAGCCCAGTAAGACAGTGCCTTTCCTGTACTGGGAGAATTCAGTCCTATCCATTTGAGATATTATCTCCTATGTTTAATGTGGTTTTTACAATAGTCTGTTGTATTTTGCATCACTGTTCCTCATTTTTGATGGTTTCATCAAGTTCCTGGTCCTTCCATTTTTCCTTTTATTAATTTGCAGGTCCCTACCTTGGCCCTTCAGTTATGGGCTGAATGTTTGTGTCTCCTCAAAATTCCTATGTTGAAGCCCTACTACTCAATGTGGCCATATTTGGAAATGGGGCCTCTAAGAATGTAAGCAAGGTTAAATGAAGTCTTAAGGGTGGGGCCCAGATCCGACAGGATTGGTGTCCTTATAGGAAGAGACACACAGTGCTCTCTCTTCCCCTCCTCCCCTCAGCACCTGCACAAAGAAGAGGTCATGTGAGCACACAGCAAGATGGCAGCCATCGGTAAGCCAAGAGACAAAATCTGAGGATGAAATCTACCTTGCCAGCACCTTGATCATGAACTACCAGTGTCCAGAACTGGGAGAAAACAACATTTGTTTACGCCCCCTAATCTGTGGAATTTTGTCATGGCAGCCAGAGCAGACATAGAGACACCTTCCACTGCAGTGACGGCCAACTTCTCTTCCCTGTATGTACAACCAGACACAGATTTCTCCACTAGTAGCTGAGAATGAGATACCGGCTATCTCACACAATAAGATGTTCTATTTTCCTCCTAATTATTTCTCCTCGGTCTGATAAGATGACACTTCTAGAATTCTTTTATTTTCTTCCTCTCCTGTCCCCGTCAAAGATGAGATCCTTGGGAAGTCTATCATTTCCCCATGCCCATAACTTGTAGAGGTTGCTGAGCTGTGACTTTTATAAATAGATTATCATTAGAATTTTTGCTTCTAGTATGGACCTTCTATTTCAGGAACCCTTACTTAGCACTTGGATGACACGGTCCAAGACAGGTCTATCCTTATTCATTTTGATGTACTGTATCCACATATCAAGGTCTGCTGCTCACCGCCGTGTCTTTCCCTTTTCATGGATCTTCATTTTGTGAGCCCTGCTCTCATTCACGTTCAGGCTTGAGTCTTCTCTTGAGTCTTTTCCTTGAGTGAGGGATGCCGGGGATGAACGAGGACTCAGGAATTACTCTCAGACACCTTCCTTTTACCTCCACAGGGCAGGGGACAGGATTCTTGGGCAAAGGTCTTCGCTGGGCATGAGGTTGGCCTGACCGCCCCTGCCCCCCGCCCCAGGCTTGGCCATGTGGCACGCTTCAGTCAACAAAACACACTCCGAAGTGATGAAGGACATTTCTGAGCAGAAGCTTTCAGGACCACGGCCAGATCTGTCAGATTCCCTTCCCCATCAGGGACCACAGAAGCCCCTGGGAGGAGAGCGTCTGTCAGCCTGGGTCTCAGAGGGACCTCACTGAGCAAAGCTCCCTGTCAACTCACATGAGCCAGAAATAAGCTTTTGTAATTTTAAGCCACTGAGTTTTTTAACTAAAAAAAAAATTGTTTTGGTACTGCTGTCTTAGTCAACTCTGGCTGCTATGACAAAATTCCACAGACTGGGGGGGGGACTTAAGCCACAGACATATACCTCTTACAGCTCTGGAGGCTGGAGGTGCCTGATCGGGATGCAGCAGACCAGTTCCCAGGGAGGGCTCCCTTTCCGGCAGCAGTCGTAGCCTCACGTGGCAGAGAGCAGTTTCTTTGTCAGCTCTTTGGGGGCTCAGGTCCGACTGCAGAGTGGCCCTGTGTTAGTCTGAAACCATCCCCGCCACCACCAACAAGCAGTTGCTGGGATGCAGTTGAACACACAAGAACTTAACTGGGCAGGACGCTTAGGAGAGGAAATGGAGAGAAAGCCGGGAGAGCCGTCGCCAGTGATACAGAGCTGACCCCGAGGGAAAGAGGAAAGAGGGAGGGAAGGAAGGACAGGAGGGTAGAGGCCAAACGCTCAGTTGGATTCAGCCTCTTGCTCAGAAAAGGCAAATCAACTGGAGGTAAAGAGAGGCCTGACCTCCAGAGCCTGGACCTGATCCTTTTCCCGCATGCTCCCCATGACAGCTGAGAGGTGCACACTCTGGACGCACTTGTAGGGTCAGTATGGCCAGGCGTGGGCTACATGAGAACGGAAATGGGTCGGTGCATTTGGGGCTAAACTAGGGGCAGGATTGCTGACAATGGACCAGAGATGCCAACAGGAACACAACGCCTTGGTCTGTGACACGTGAGCACCCTGACCTCATCTTGGCAGCCTCCAGGGCCCGGGCCAGGAACTGGCTCAGTAGGTGCTCAGCAGACCTTTGTGTCAAGAAAGAATGAACAAATGTAGCTATTCTGTTCCTGGTCATCTCGCATTCGAAGATGGAGTCTGAGAGAGATGAGACTCTGGGGTGGAAACACCAAGGAGAGGGCCCCCTGGACCCACCTGGTCACCCCCTCTGCCACCTTCCCTCTGATCTTCCCCAACACTCCCTTCCTCACCGCACCGTCCATCTCTTCTGCCTTCTCTCTGGTGTCCAGTTCTGGTGCTGCCTCTCTGCTGGGTCCAGAACCCCCCGGGACAGTTGCGTGGGGGTCACCAGTGTCCCTACATCTGGAGAAACAATGGTATCTTACAAGAGAGCAAGGTTCAAGGCGAGAGACAGAGACAAACACAACAGGTGCAGCTGCATTCGGTGCTCACCTGTGCAGGGCGCTCTGCGAAGGGCACAACGTGCACCACATCCCCATTTCACAGATGGGGAGACTGAGACACAGGTGAAGTGACCAGCCCAGGGTCAGCCAGCCAGTCTTCGGTGGAGCCAGGACCATCAGGCTCCAAGCCTACCTGTTTGCATTACCCCCATCTCAAGTTCAGAAACCAGTACATGGCTCTCCTTAGGGATTGTCGCCCTCCTGCCACCTGATCAGCCAGGAGCCTTCACGGCACCCATTCTGCGACGGAAGGGCCGGGGGGCCCAGAGTCCAGGGCCCTCACCCACGAAATGTCGGTGCTCGGCTCTGAGCCAGGCCGGCCCCGAGCACAGACTGAGCCCTCGACTGTGACAGGACACCTCTGAGCACAAGGTGCCCTGTCCAGCCACGACTGCCCCCAAGCTTCACACCTTGATGTGCCCATGCTTGAGTCAGTCTTCGTGCAGTGATAATTACCTGTGTGGTGTTAGGACTGCCTGGCTGCCATCTACCCGGGATGGATGGAACCTCTGTCTGGCTTCCCCAGGCTGCACTGGGGACCTGAGTGGGACAGAGATGGGCACAGGCCTGTGATGCGAGTCTGGGCCCAGCCCGGTGGCATCGGGGCCTCCTGTCTCCCTCCAACCTCCCCCGCAAACCCTCTCGAACATCCCCTGCCTTTGCCCCCCTCTCCTGCTCCTTTAAACTTATGCTAGCAGCCACCCATCCGCTTCAGGGTGTAAAAGTCAGGGCTGGTGCCTGTTGCTGAAATGCTGCGAACTTCCCTGGGTGGGGGGCAAAATCCTTAGGACCTGGAGGGTACTTTTCTTGTGTCTCATTCTGTTTTCTGCTCCTTTTTAGATTTTATGCAAAAAGTATTATTTGTGATCAAGAATAAATACGTAAAAAGGATAAAATGATTAAAAAAAAAGAGGCAGCGATTCAAACTGCCACCATTTAAAAGATTAGAGCCATAGAGATGGTGCGCCGGGGCAGTGATTTGGGGACTGGGATGCTTCCTGATGCTGCGTCCGTGGGGCCTGCCCTGGGGGGTTGGGGATCAGACAGCGTCAGACCCTGCAGTGACTTCGCCCAGCTCACCCCCAGAAGCCCCCAGCGCCCTGTGAGCAAATAATAAAATAATACCGCCCGCTTTCGGAGTCATCAGAGTTGGAGCCGTTATTATTTTAATTAGCCATCCACTTCCTGGGGCCCTTCTTCCTCCGGGTCACAGAGATCCCCAGGCCCCAGACCCTGCGCTGATGATGCAGGCAGGATGTGGATGCCCCACACCCACCCAGTGGGGAGTGACATGCCTCAAGTCTGTCCCCACAGTGCACGTGAGACTTCTGAGTCCCTCCCATGGCCTGTGAGAACCGTCATAATCTGGCCCTGCCTCCCATCCTGCTGGGGGCCTGGGAGCCATACCCTCTGATCGCCTCTGTGCCACCTTCCAGCCACTTCCGCCTTCTTGCTCTTGCCTGAACAAGTCAGACTCCTTCCACTGACCCCAGGGCCTTTGCATTGGCTGTTCCCTCTGCCTGGATGCCTCCCCTGAATTGGAACATGTCATTTCCCGTCCCAGCTCAAATGCCGTCTCCTCGGGGAGGCCATCCCTGACCAGCACGTCCAAATCTCCCTCTACGCACCCCACCCTTGCACTGCCCCACGTTTTCTCACCTTCCTACCATCATCTGGCTCCAGCTTTACCCTGCCGCTTCCCTGGTCTACTGTCCACTCTCCCAGCAGGATGTATGCTCCACAATGGCAGGGACCTTGCTGTTGGCTCTCCAATCCCCCCAGTGGGCCCTGGAGGCAAGGGTTGTACTGCTGAGCTGCACAGACTTCCCTGGGCTCAGGGAACCCAGGAGGTACATCGTGTCCCAGCTCTGCTGACAACTCCCTGGACTTCTCTGGGTCAGGGACTCCTCATCTGTCAAAGGAGGAAGGTGATCTAATTGCCAGCATTCCTTCCAGCCCTAGGTGGGGGGAAGGACTTAAACCCTGGATTCTGCCCTACTGTGTGCACATCAGGGTGCGGCCAAGTCTACCCAGTGTTCACAACAACCGCGAGAGCTGGGGATTAGCCCGTTCCGTGGCCTGGGGACCAGAAGGCAAAGTCCCCTGTGCGGGGAAGCCCTCTGGGGTCCCGCAGGCCTCATGTGAGCCCTGGGTCTCCAACTCCAGACCCTGCGGTCTCCTGTCCACGCTGCAGAGCCCAGACCATCCGGCATGGAGCGCCTAGCCTGGCAGGTGATGTTGGGGGGGTGGGGGCAGAGAGCAGGTCAGAGGTAGAGAAAGCTTCTCAGAAGAGCCCAGGCACTTGCACGCAGAGCACTGGGCGTTGATTCAACCCAGTAAAAGTTTACCCAGCTCTACTCTGTGCTGGGGACACGGTGGGTTGAACAGACCCCGTCCTCAGGATGCTCTAGGCCTGGGGGCGGGGGCGGGGAATGGAGAAACGATGCTGGGTGTTTGCAACAGGAGCACAGGGCCTTGTCCAGACCCAGCCTTGGTGCAAGAACCCTCCTGGGGCGGGGGGGTTGGAAGAAGGGGGGGCTCTCTTCTCCCCATGAGTCGACAGGCCTGTAACGATCCATACGTACACCTGCGAGTACCCAAAATAGCAGCCGTGTGCGCGGGGACCCGCTGTTGCTGCCACCCTGGCTGTGTTTGCAAAAATACCTTCTGCCGCACAAAGGTGAAAATGGCAGAGGCGAGAACCAGGCTTCTGGAAAGGGAAAATATTGCAACACCTTCCACAGGTATCCGTAAACTCCCCGCGCAGGCGCTGTGCCCAGGACCCCCACGGGAGCCCCCAGGTGAGTCGGCTCCCACCGGGAGCGCTGACAGCCAGCCCGGGTGGGCGGGGAGGCGCGGGGGGAGTGGCCACGATGATGGAGCCACCACCACGCCGGTCACTTCTCCGAGGGCTCTTGTCTGGCTTGACCAACCCAGGAGAGGCACCGAGAGGGCGCCTCCCTCACCCCAGGTCACACCCCAGGTCACAGCCGGAGAAAGTAACAACCTTGGGATCTGGACGTTGGTGGCCTGCCTTTGCAGCACGGACTTCCTCCACAGCCCGAGTGCGGACGATGGACAGCCTGGCCCCACTGGGGCGTGCGCTACAGAGGCAGGCTGCTCCCGTGACTGGAGTCCCAGACCTGCCTTCGGTCCTAGCCCTGCCCCTTCGTCTGAGCTGGCACTTTCCAAGCACCCCTATCTCGCCTGGTCCACAACTGCAGGAGATCATCCCATCGTGCTCAGGTTCAAGATGAGGAAGTTCTGATGAGCTGCTTCCCCACGTCTGCAGGTAGCGTCTTATTCCAAAGGATTCTTTTTATTTTTTATTTAAATGTTTTTTAATATGATTTATTTTTGAGAGAGAGACAGAGAGACAGAGCATGAACGGGGGAGGAGCAGAGAGAGAGGAAGACACAGAATCTGAAGCAGGCTCCAGGCTCTGAGATGTCGGCACACAGCCTGACGCGGGGCTCGAACCCACAAACTGTGTGAGATCATGAACTGAGCCGAAGTCAAGTGCTTGACTGAGTCACCCAGGAGACCCTCTTTTTGTTTAAGAGGGGAAGGTTTTTATTCTTGTTTTATTATTATTTATGTATTTATTTATTTTAAGAAGGCAGAGAGTTGGGTTCAACAAATGTCCCCTCTATGAATATCTAATTATTCCAGCCACTGGGGGGGTGGGGAAGGGACTGAGAGAAGGGTCACCAGTGCCATTTCGGGGCCATCGGTTTGTTGTTCCCAAATCCATTTCATTAACCCAGTCGGCCAACGCCGGGAGCCTCTGTCCTGCCAAGTCCCACATACCCAGAAGTGGAGGGGGGGCGGGGTGCCCTTACTGCTGCGCAGGAACCCGGCTGAGCCTGGTTTAGAACTGACTCCCGAGGGGGTCGGCCTGCTGCTGGGGCTTCAATTAATGAGACGCTCCCGGTGGGCGCAGGTTCACGCCCCTCCGGCGGCCCCTCCCGGGAGCTGTCAGGGCAGGAAGCCTCTGCGATCCTTGGATTGATCCTGGCAGCACTGGGGCTCCATGGGGAATGCGATGGAGCTATTTATGGATCAGGTGTGGAGATGGGCAGTGGCTCAGGCCCCATTAAGAAGCCTGAAGTCCACTGATTACCTGTCCTCTAATAAAGTATGTGTGCATGGGGTTTGGGAGGATGTCCTTGGCTTGAAGGTGGGGGCGCTTAGCCTGGCTTCATTGGCCACATTCACCACCCATTACACGAAGTTCCCGCTTTTAAAAGTGCCCTAACTCCGGGAGCGGATCAGAGCTGCCCCGAGCCACGGCTCCCCACACCATCTGTCCCTACAGCAGTTCAGAGTATGAACCCCAGGGTGACTGTACCCACATGGCTACAGTTGGAGACCTCACTGAAGTCTTGAGACCCAAGAACTTTGGAGCTCGGAAATGTCCAGTAGGACCCAGTTGGGCCCGACAACTCAGGGAGGAGCCCCAGCCAGTTTGCAGCTCATGTACCCAGGTCACCTGGCAATGGGCATTCGGGGGAGGTGGGGATCTGACAACCCAAAGGCCACAGGCTCTGGCTGTCCAAGCTTGGACCCATGCTCCCTGCTCCCTGACATAACGTTCTGGAACCCTGTGGGCAGACGGAGGCAGACCCAGCCTTAGTTTCCCTTAGTTTCCCATCAGTGGCTCTGCCTCTTGTATCTCAGAAGCGCTGGGCCATTCAGGAGCGCTGGCCCTCCCCTCTGACCCTCACCGCATGTCACCAAACCCTGGGACTTATCTTGGCATCATCTGGATTCAATCATGGGATTAATGAAACACCTTTTAGCACATGCTGTGTACCAGGGGAAGGCTGACCCTCCCTCTTTCTTCTTGCCCTTCCTGTCACCTTGCTGGTCCAGCCCCTTGTTACCTATGCCTGGAAAGAAAGGGCACAGCGTCCTAGCTCCCACCCCACCTCCACCCCCACAAGGGCAGTGGAGTCTTGGCTACTGTCCTAAGCTAAGAGTTACAAGGATGCAATGCCCAACTGAGGCCCGGCATCCAGCAGGTGTTCAAGAAACACTCAGGATCAGCACACCAGGGTGCAGTTCCCCACTATATCTGTACCACTCTCCTGCTCAAGAACTTGCAATGGGTCCCTATGTCCTCTCACATTGTCCATGTTCTTCTTGGCCATCTCAGCTGAAGCCAGATTGGTGACGGCCTTGGAAGGAAACATGTCCGTGCTGAGCCCAGGATGAGCCCTGTGTGTACCCCAGTTTCGAGAGTCTCCCGGCCGAAGACAGGGCTGGGATTGATGAACAGTGTCTGCCACGGGCACAGGCCAAGGACAGGCACCCTAAGTGCCAGTCCTGGTGAACTCGCCCTTGGCCCCACTGGCGCCAGGCCCAGTCCCCTTTCCTGTCTGAGCTTCTTTCCTGATGTCCCCTCTCTCTCCCACCTCTTGTTCTCTCTCCTCCTCCTTTACTGCATTGGACCCCAGGCGACATCAGAGTCAAGGCCTAAAGTGTGGGGACCTACAGGACCCCAGTAGGCAGCCTTCTCTGCCATCTGCACAACAGTATTTCCTTTCTGTTCTGTGCATCGACTTTTTCCTGCTTTCCTAAGAGACATCACTTCCTAAGAGTGACCTCAGACCTGCTGGTGAGTGAACCCCACTCTGCTTTTTAGTTGTCATCAAGCATTTACTGTGCACCTGCTGAGTGACAGGCTCTGCACGACCGAGTTGAGGCAGGCACAGCCCTGCCCTCGAGGAGCTGTCTGGCAGGGGAGATGTGACAGGCACCAAAGGGGTCACTGCAAGAAAAGTGTGTGCAGGGACACAGGAGCTTAGTCCAGCCTGAGGACAGGGAAGCTTCTGGAAGAGACACTGCCAGAGCTGAATCTTGAAAGCAGAGAGCCCAAAGAAGACAGGGAAAGGCATACAGGCAGAGGGAACAGCATGAGCAAGGGCACGGAGGCTCGATGGCTGGCACTGGAGGAGGGCAGCAGGGAGGCAGGAGCTGAGGGAGGCAATGCCAGGGGTGGGCAGAGGCTTGACTAGGAGCTCCAAGAGGGTTCCATCAGGAAAGTTCAAGAGTCAGCATGTTCACAAGACCTCTGCAGGCAGAGGAAGGGGGCGGTGCTCAGCTGGAGACAGAAAGGACTGGAGGTGGAGGAGGGCTCGTCCATGTGGGACCAGAAGTGGAATCCAGACTTCCTGCCCCTCTGTGCCCAGCTCCAAGGGCTGGCACAGCGGTTCCCAAAAAGCAGCCCGGAACCTGGCGCTGGGGCCAACTCTGTGCCCAAAAGCAGATTCCGTGGTCAAGTGAATTTGAGAAATGCCGCTCATGCTACTCCTGTCTGGGGGTCATGACGCCCGTTAGGAGACTGAGGGCTCTGAGAAATCCTTCATTTCCCCATTTAGCCAGTGTTTCCAGAGTAACTCTCTCATGTTCCCAAGAACAGTCTGGGAAGCTCCTGATGGGCCTAGCTGCTGGGATACAGAGTATTTCCCTCCGGAATCGGCCACTGCTGGGTTCATCAGCTGCGAACGTCATGGGCCAGACGATAGGGCTGGCAGAGCTGGGGGCACGGGGAGGAACCGATAGGGCTGGCGTTACAGCTTCTCTTTGTGATTCGGGGGCTGCTAGGCTTAGTGCCTCACTTTTCCCATCTGTCAGATGGGGACGACGATTCTGCACGTCCTGCCCACTTTCAATGATGTGGGCATTACCACGACAAAACATTAAACTTGCCCAGGGAGTTGTGATGTTCTGGAAGCAGCGGGCTGTTGTGGCTCCTTGCCAGCAAATGGTCGTGGGCCAGCAAGATGGTTCTGCCTGCGGAGGCACCCGGGCAGCCAGCTGGGGCCCTGGCCTAGAGCACTGGCCCTCCCGGCCTTCCGCTAGCAGCAGAATCGGTTTCCGAGACACGGAGCGCTGATGTGGAAGAAGCCCCGGGCTGGGAGTCGGGGCCACTCGTAGTCACTGTGGGACCAGAATCAACCGCTCGGCTTCTCTGGGTAAGACGGGGTCATATTCCTTAGCCCCTAGAGTCTAATAACATGCCAGGCGTGTGTAAAGAACCTAGGAAACAAGGAGTCAGTAGCTAGTTATGAAACCATGATGTTCTTTATTATCTAATCAAATACATCTGTTTTTACTGAAGAAGACACCGAGGTCCAGGGAGGCCCAGTGACGGTCCACTGGAGGAGCACAGACAGGCCACCAGCAGCAGTGCTCAGGCTCGGGATTAACTCACCGGTGGCCTAAGCGGCGGCACAGAGAATGCACTTGTTCCCCTAAAGCAAAGCGGGTGGCTCTTGGGTGAGGGGCCTTCCTGCCTCCCTCTCTCTGCCATCAGCTCCTTTTAGGAATGCTTTCCCGGGCTCTCATTGGTTGAGAGATGAGCCACGCCCAGCCACTCTCTGGCGGGGGAGGTGGGGGGGTGGAAAGCCTGGGCTCTGATTGGCCACACCTGAGCTCCCAAGCCGCCTGGGGCTGGGCTGCAACCTTGGAGGTAGACAGGGCGTTGGGCTCCCCAGAGGCACTGTCACCAGTCTAACCTCTTTCTGGACAGTGGTACCAACCCACGTGCTGAGCAACTGAAGCGAAGAGGGCTGGAGACACAGGGAAGATGCCAAGAGCCAAGTTCCGCTCCAAGGACTTCACTTCCACCTGCAGGCCAAGGCCATGGAAGGAGTGTGGGGTACAGAGAGGGCTGTGTGCGTGTGTGTCCCCTCTTCCAGCCCCCCAAGGTCCCTCCGGGAGGCTTGGCTCCCTGAGCTTGTTTCTTTTGAGCCCAAAGGCTGTATTTTGGAGAAATACAGAAAAGGAAGAACCAGCGTTTGAGGGGCGGTCTGGGGCCATTTGAGGCGCTGGGACTTAGCTGGGGTCCTGGAAGGAATGCTGGACAGAACCCCAACCCCGGCAGAGGTTCAAGAGCTGCTTGTAGATGGTAATTGTCCTGTGTCCCCGGGCACGTGAATCTCTCTCGTTGGAAGTGTTCCCATCTATCAAACAAGCAGTTTGGACTAGTTTTATCTCTGAGGCCCCTTCCGGTAGGCACGCAAAGCGGTTCCGTTTTCCCGAAAGGCTGTATGTAAACCGAATAAAAGCGGCTCTCTACAAAGCTTGGGATCTGTCGATGGAGCGCATCTCAGCCCCCGCTCCTGCACCTGCCGGCGGGGACAGCCTGGACTCCCCTACAGGGCTGGCTCAGAGCGGGGCCACCTGTGGGTCGGAGTCCAGTGCCCCCTGGTGGCGCCCCGGCGGGCAGGCGGCTTCCGGACTGCCGAGGCCCGACGGCTGTGACTCAGGGGTGGCGCCTCTGCAGGGCGGCGGGAGGCCCGACTGGGGTTCCGTCGTGGGCCGAGCGGCGCGATTAATTACCAGCTGCGGGAATCCTTGTCGCCCGCTCGCGGTGACTCACCGGGAGGCCAGGCTCATTCGCCAAGCGCAGGGGCCTCCGTTCCAAAATGAATCTGGGGAAGCGACTGCTCCGGGTGGGGCTCCCCTTCCCTGTGCCCAGCGGTGCCCGCCGACCCAGACGTCTCCCACAGCTCGGGTCCCCTCACCCACAGCGCCGTGGGCGCAAACACCTGCGAATCCCAGAAGTGGGGTGGAGAGCGCCCTAGCAGGGTTCCCAGACTCGCCGGGCCCCGAGTCTCCGCGGATGGGGAGTCTGAGCACTGCCCCAGGGGGGCGACGCTGAGGGCTCAAGGCGCCCGCGCCCGCGAGCTGCTGCGCAAGGTTGGGTGGGCTTCCCTGGCCTACTCCGCGACGCCCTTGGCCGCCTCTGCCCAGTCTCCTAGCCCGCCGCCTGGGGGCGTCCCTTTCCCCAGGTCTCCATCTCTTCCCCGGCTGGGGTCCAAGGGAGGTCGCCAGACCCAGGCAAGGGGGAGCCCAGGGTCTCCGCGCCTTCGGCCTCCCCACTTCGAGCTCCACTGCTCAAGTGGAGATTAAGGGGGTCGGTGGTCGAGGGAAACCCCTCGACGACCTGAAGGGTATGGGAAAGGGACAAAGCAGGGCGAAGCCTCCTCTCCGACTCCAGGAATAGCTCTCCCCAGCCTGGGCTTCCTGTTCGCCTGCCCAGGCTGGCCGGCAGTGGGGCCGTCGCGAGGCGCTGGGGTGCAGGAGGAGGGGCAGGCTTCTGTTCTGGGTGCACCCCGCGCCCAGCCTCGGGGAACCAAGGAGTGTTTCTGGGAAAAGCAACAGGGAGGAGGGGACAGGGAAGGAGGAATGCGGCATCCTCCCCCCCGAGGCCCCGACCGCGAGAGTAGCAGCCGCCCGTGACATCCTCCGCGCTCTCCGGGTAAGAGCTCAGGATCAGCAGGTGCGGGGCCACCTGGCCGGAGACGCTCGCAGGGACCGAGGCGGCCCTCGGGACCGCAGCGCGCGAGGAGGAGGTGCGCCCGGCCGGTGGCCGCCCCGGGGAACGCCCTCCCCTCGAGCTCCCACCCTCCTCCGGGTCTCTCCTCTCCCTTAAGCCGCCGGTCGGCCCGGTTCTCTCAAACTCTCAGCCCCGCGAAGCGGCAGGCGCTCCCGGGGAGCTGGGCTACAAGGACCCGAGCAGTCTCATTTATCCTCCCTTCCCCCTTGCGAAACCTGCTGGTGGCTCCGCCTCCCACCCCCACTCTGGCGACACCCAGTCCTCGGCCCGCCTCCGCCCCCTCCCCAGCGGCACCGGCCGCCCCTCCCTGGCTCCCTCCGCGTGCGCCGTGCGCCGCGCTCGGTCTGCAGCGGGAGCCGCCGAGGCCGCCTCGCCAGCTGGCTGGGGACCAGGCGGGAGGTGGCGCGCCCGGGAGGCTGCGGGAGGGAGGGAGGGAGGGAGGAAGGGAGGGAGGCCTGGCCTCGGCGTAGCCCGGCCCCCGCCCCCCACGGCCCTCCCGCCGGAGCGAGGTGCCACGCGCGCGCGCGCACACACACACACACACGGGCACACACACGGGCACACATACGCACAGACACACGCACACACACTCGGCTCCCTCCGGCGCGCACGCACGCAGCGCCCCTGGCAGACCAGCGCCGCGGCCGCCTCCCCGGACGCCCGGACGCCGGAGGGCCCCGACCCCGGCGCGGCTCATGCGCCCGCGCCCATCCCGCAGCTCCGCGAGGCCCGCGGGACCCCTCCCGCCGCCGCCGCCGCCGCCGCCGCGTCCGCCGCCCCCGGAGGAGCGGGCTGGCCGACCGCCGCCGCGCCGTCCCCGGGCCGCCCCCGAGGCCGCTCCGCCGCGGGCCCTGCCGCCCTGGGGCCGCGCCCCGCTCCCGCGCCTCGGGGGCTGAGCCGAGCAAACTTCGCCGACCGGCCGACGCCCGGCGGGGACCCCGCCGCGTCCCTGCGCGCCCGGGTGGGCGCGGGGCGCTCGGACCTTCGGGCATCCGGCCGCCCCGCCCGCTGCACCTGCTCGGCCCCCTCCCCGCCTGCTGGGGACTCCGGAGACGCCGCCACTTCGCAAACTTTTCCACCCCCCCCCCCCGAGGGGGGGGGCGAAGAGGGCTGAAGGGGAAGGAGGTCCCGCGAGGCGCGCGCGCAGACCTGCGGGCTCCTAGCCGGGCGCCGCCGCCCGGGAGCCGGACCCGGAGGGGCGCGGGCTCCGGCGGCCGCCCTCCAGCCGCGCTCCGGCTCCCGCCCCTGCTTTTCCGGCGGGAGCGGGGGGCGGGGCGCGGAGGGCAGCGCGGCCCGCGCGGTGCCCAGCGGGGCCGCCGTGCATGGCCCTGCGCAGTGGGGCGGGCTGCTTCGGCCGGGTCTGGCGCAGGGTGTCGGGGCTCCCGGACGCCTGGCCCCGGCGCTCGAGCAGCCTCCTGTGCCTGTCCGCCTTCTCGCCCGAGCCCGGGCCCGCGCCGCCCCTGCCCCGCCAGCCGCCTCGCGGTGGCGGCGGCTGTGGCGGCCCCGGCGGAGGGGGGCCCCCCCAGCCTCCCCGCCCCCCGCCTCCCCGCCGCCGCCGCTGCTGCTGCTGCTGCTGCTGCTGCTGCTGCCGCCGCCGCTTACAACTTGGAGGCGGCGGCGGCGGCGGAGGAGGCGGCGGCGGCCGCCGGGCGCTGCAGTGGGACGCGCGCGGCTGCGAGCCTGCGGGACATGCCCCCCGCGCCGGCTCCTTGCTGGCGGCCATGAAGAGGCAGAACGTGCGGACTCTGTCCCTCATCGTCTGCACCTTCACCTACCTGCTGGTGGGCGCCGCCGTCTTCGACGCCCTCGAGTCGGACCACGAGATGCGCGAGGAGGAGAAACTCAAAGCCGAGGAGATCCGGATCAAGGGGAAGTACAACATCAGCGCCGAGGACTACCGGCAGCTGGAGCTGGTGATCCTGCAGTCGGAGCCGCACCGCGCCGGCGTCCAGTGGAAATTCGCCGGCTCCTTCTACTTTGCCATCACGGTCATCACCACCATAGGTAAGGGCCGGGCGCGCCGCCGCCGGGCTCCCCGCGCCCCGGGAGGAGTCCGGGGAGGCGGCTGAGCGCGCGGCGCAGGGCTGGGTGCGGGGCGCCGAGGGTTAAACGCAGCCTCGTCGCCGGGGCCCCTCCCGCCGCGCCCCCTCCTCTCTCGGGAGCCCCCGCCTCTCCTGCGCCTCCGCGCCTCGCCCCTCGTGGACCCCACCCGGTGCTGCGCTCCGCGCCGCTGTCTGGGCCGGGCGTGCGAGCCCCGAGCGAGCGTGCCGGAGCCGGGAGGGCGGAGGCGCCACTTTTGCGAAGAGAGTGGAGCGCTAAGAATAATCCCGTAGCAGACACCCACCCACCCACCGCCCCGGCGCGGGCTGGGCTGCGCGGGGTTCCAAGCCTTACACTTACTACCTCTCCGGGACTTGGAGACGGCTGGCCTGGCTCCGCCGCGCGGAGAGGGACTCGGGCGGCGGGGGACCCTCGCCAGCCTCCAGCCTTCTCTGAGCCCGGAGTCCAGCTTTCCTCCCTCGGGGCTCCTCTTCGAATTCTGGAGCCCGGTCGTGCCAGGCCCCCAGAGGAGAGAGAGAGTTTGCTCTCTGGTGATTGGGGTGGGGGTGGCAACCGGGTGAAGCGCTCTAAGAGGGCAGTGGAGGGTGGGGGGCAGGGCAGGACCTGTCCTCCGGCCCCCCCCCCCCCGCCCCCACCGGCTGTGATAGTGGGTGAGGCAGGTCTGCGGAGTCCCCAGAAACTGGGGAGGTTCAGCCCTGGTCTGGGGAAGAGAGTCCAATGGGTACACCCTGGGGACTCCCGTGGGTCCCTCTCCCAATGGTGCTAGCCAGAGAGCAAAGTCCCTAGTGGGTGCCCAGGGCAGGGCCCTGGCTGAGATCACGTGGCACTTGGAGACCCTTGGGAACCGGAGCGGGTCGCTTCAACCCAGCGGACACGGCAGTAGGTAGGGTGGTGTCTCTGTGGTTTGCAACTTGTCCCCGCGCGGCACCCTGTCTCTGCCCAGCCGTCTCCTTGGCCCTGTCAGGGCCGCTGTGTTGGCTCGGGTGGCCTCTTTTCTGTGCCCGCCCAGCCCCCTGTGCCCCCTCGCCGTGAGAAGAGGTCCCCTCCTGCCCACCCTTGTCTCTCCTCCGTCCGCCCTGACTCCTCTGGACCTCCTCCTCTAATTTCCCCCTTGGTATTTTTCTTTGTCTGGAAAGCTCTGTGTGCTGAAAAAGCAGGATTTCTCAGTGCCATATGCAACAGGATGTACCAGCACAGGACGGCCTGTCTCTGCTTCTTGGTTGAGAAGACTTTGTAGAGAGTCATCTTGTTTGAAATGTTTAATTCATTGGTGCAGGTTTTTACGTCTTTGGGAGGAAAATGCTCTTCTGTTGTCTACGTAACTAGCTTTGCTCCCGCTTGGCCCGGCGGCCAAAACACAGAAAAGTCCTTCCTTCCCCACACCCCACTGTGCCTCCAGTGCCTGGAAGGGCCAGGCGGTCATTACCGTCATTTTTGTCGTGAAACTTCCAGCATGAGCTGTGGCGGTCATAGACGCACATGGGGTTCAGGGGCCTGTTTGCTGGAGAGCCCGAGAACAAGAAATGGGCCTCTAAGAACTGACTGCTCTGGGCGGGGAGGGGAACCCGTCATCCCCTCAGCATGCCTTCGATGATCTAGCCCCCGGCAGGTGAAATCCCTAGCACACTGCACCCAGGAGCGAAACGCGCACCTAAAACCCATCTGGTCTCGAGAGCTGAGCTCCAGCCTCGCGGAGCGGGTTGGAGTTAAAATCAAACCCTGAGATGCTCCCATTTACCTGAAAATAGAAAGAGGCTGGTAAAGTTCTCATCAAGGCGTGTTTATTGACCCTGGCGGGTAGCTCCGAGCACATTCTAAGGAGAAACACGTCAAGGAACGTGTGGCCAGACCGAGGGTGTTCTTTGGCCCGGCGCACGGGTGGGCCTCCAGTCTGTCCAGGACCAGGGGGGCATCTGCCGGCTGTTGGTTTTCCTCACTTCTTTCGTCGAGTTTTCAACCCAGGTTTCTGGGAAGGAAGGTTGGGGCACAGACGCAAGGACAAGGAAGAAAACGTTGCCCCAACTCAGCCGCCCTGACGCTGAACTTGGAGCCCCGCGATCTGGCTTGCATCTCGAGTCTGGCCATCCTAGCAGACCACAGCGGGGTCATGTTGCTTCTCCCGACCTCAGTTTCCCCACCTGCAGGAGGAGCCTGACACAGGACTGATCTGCCCGGTTGGACCCGAGGGCGGGCAGGCGCCCAGCCGCCTGCGGCTACCTCAGCATAGCGCAAAGCACTCGCTCTGTAGGTGTGAATTTACGCTCTTTGACACGGGCTGAGTCCGTGCTGTCTGCCCTGGGAAGCTGTTTAGCCCAAGAGCTCAAATTTACAGGAAACAAAGCACCTTTCTAGTTAATTCTGTTTGTTTTCTTCTTCTTCTTCTTTTTTTAATATAAATGCAAATTAAGGTCCTCCTAGGCCTAGAACAAAAAGCAGCCCCAAGCCGGGCCCTCTGAGGCACCGTCTCCTATTGGACGGTGATATTAACGGGTCAGGTGAATCTTCACGGGTGTTCTTATTTTTAATCTAACCTTGAGCGATTTCTCGAGCGGACTTCAACTTTGAGCTCCAGCCCGCGAGGTGGGCAGGAACCTCGTGGCGCTCGTGGTCTGTAGGCGAACGGCGCTTCTCGGGTTCAGTTACTGGCTCCCTCCGTGAGGTGGATTTTAAAAGCGATGCGGTTACCATTTTGCATTGGCTCCGCGGCCCCATGACAGGTTGTGAGGGGCTGGCACGTGAACCTCGCCCAGCCCTCGGGGCGGGGGACTCGGGCACGGGCACCGCGGACAGAGGAGGGCAGCACAGGTCCAGCGGGCCCGGAAGGGCACGCCCAATGCTGCCCTCCACCGCTTCCGGGTGCGGTTCCTTCCTCTCTCTTTTTTGATGTTTGCGCCACCTGCCATCTGAAGCTGCCTGCGGGATGGGGTGGTGTTGACTTCCGAGAGGCCCGTGTGGAAGGTGGGAGCCCTGTATCCACGTCCCGTCCCGTTGTGCTCGGCTGCTTAGCAGGATGGTCGGAAGCCTCTGCCTGGCAGGGCCAGGGCCTGACTTGAATTTCCTGCTTGGGGCAGAGGCCTAAGGGACCCCCACTCTCCCAGCAAGTCTGTAGGCTTCCTATAGGAGGCGCTGCACCCCACGGTCAGTGCCGGTCTGACAGCAGAGGGGGCATCTCCTGGACACTTCTGTTTTGGATCTAACGTCTGTGATCTAAGTTGTCACCACCTCTAGGATCATCAGAGGAAGAAACAGTGCTTAGAATTCAGATCTCTTCTGCGGGGTCCAGGAGGCCCATTTAAAAACTGGTCTGTGTAGGGGAAAGACGGAGGGAAGGAGACACAGGTTTTCTGTTTTGGCTGCAGTTTGGAGGGGCGGTGTCTCTCTGGGCCCTTTGGGCTCCTCTGAAGCCGGGGTGGCTGCCCCGGGAGCTGGGGTGACAGGCCTGGGAGCCACGGTCTGCTGGCTGGGGGTGGGGCACACCCTGAGAGTTTCGGGGCCCCTGTGCGTTCCTTGCTCCAGGCCCCCTGCTGGCTTGAAGTTGGAGCGCCGAGGGGCATCTCCCCTTCCTCATTCACGCACAGAGCCCGAGTGGACTTTTCACAAAGCGGAAAGCGTTTTCTGTGTTTTTCTGGCACTCTTGGGTGTAGTTTTCAATACATAGTTTTACACTCTTGTTGTGCGCCTGCCCCTGCCTGGTCTGCGTTGCCTCTGAGACTCTGGGGACAGTCTAGATGACAAGATAAGGCCTGGCCTTGAGGGGGGGCGAGGCGGAGCTGGAAACCTGAACGGTTGGTTGAGCTTCAGTGTGAGGCACAGGGACAGCGAAACTCCCTTAACCCGTTCAGTGCCGCGGGTGCAGACGGCCCCGGGGGGTGCGTTCCTCGGTTGGCCCTTTGCATCCTTCTGGCAGGTTCTCACCCTCCAGGGAGGCTTAGCCTTCCCCGCGGCCACTCACGGCCTCCCTGAGCTGTGCCCCTGCCCCCTGTGCCTCCCTTGGTGCCAGCAAGGTTGATATCATCTGTCCCGCCCCAGGCAGACTGTCTGTCCATCCCGCCCCCGCCCCCGCGGGCATCTTGTGAAGGATCGCAGAGTGGAAACAGGCCCGGGGGGACCGAGCAGGCTGGTGCCGGAGGGATCGTGGTGCTTTCCCACACCTGCGCTCACTTCTCCCACAAGCCCGGTGGGAGCATCACCCCACCTGATGGATGGGGAAACCGAGGCATGATGAGGCAGCCCACGCGGAGGCCGAGGGCTGCGAGCTCCAACTGTGGCTTTGTCCCAGGAGCCGAGGATGGGCCTGTGGAACATTCCATCCACGTCTTCTGCTTCTCCCTCTCACTCCGCTGTTCAGGAGACCTGCTTAGCAAGGGTCAGGTGAAGGGCCGGCTCACCCAGCGCGCGGGGCCTGGACAGGAGGCGTCTTCCTGCTACTTTCCGGTGTGGCCGCTGGCAGTGTGCAGGAGGCGGGCGGGGGCGCGTGGCTGGCTCCTCCTCCCCGGGCCCCGCCTGGACCCCGTGGCGCTAGAGGTAGCATCGGCCCTCCAGTAAACACTGCCTGTGGGTGTCGTGGAGGAAGCCGAGAAGTGAGGTTCCTTCTGACTCCGGGTGACGTGAGAGAGATAGCTTTACTGACGGGCATGGGGACACCTGGCCAGGTGCTCTGAGGCGGGGGCAGGTATCAGACGGCATCCACAGTCCCGACACCTGTTGCCGCTGCCTCCTCTTTCCTGGGTCACCTCACTAGCCAGGTCCAGGAGGGTCAGAGCAGCAGCAGGAGGCGAAGCGGCCCTCTTTGCATCTGGCCTCCACCCACACCTGTGTCCACGTCTCCAGTCGCCGGTCCATCCCTGGGTCCCCCAGGCGTCTTGCGTTCGCACCGCCCCCCATCCCCTTGCACTCCCTCCCAGGGCGCTCCAGGCACCTGTTTGTTCGTGTTCTGTGTGTCCGTGCATGATTGCAACCAGCCTTCTCTACAGCCACTCACTCCCCCTCTCACTCGTTCGCTCGTTGACTCCTCTGAACGGTCACTCAGCCCTCTATGTACCGTGTTCACCCCTCCAGCGCTGGGGTTTTACCCGTCTCCGTCCCTGTGCTGGGTGGGAGTGCCCAGGGCCCCGGGTAGCCTCTCAGTAAGTGCTGATGCCCCGGTGTGGGGGCACCCGAGGTGTTCCAGCCACGTCACCTTCCTGAAAAGCGGTCGGCCAATCCCAGGCACTTTTGCCTTTTAGAAATGTTGACCGAAGTACGATGTTCACACGGAAAAGCGCGCTTAAGCAGAAATATATCGTTCAGTGGTTCCTGTGACCAAACCACACCCTTGTAAGCCCCACTCAAATCAAGAAACATTATTACCGGCACCCCAGAACCTCCCTGCGCCGGTCAGCTTCTTGAATGCCCCTAGTGACAGGGAGCTCATTCCCTTGCGTGCAAGGCAGTAGGGTGTGTTTATATGCATGATGAGGGTATTGTGTGAGGTTCTGATCTGGTGGGGCCACCATGTGGAAAAGCGGTGTGTGTGTTGGGGGGTCATTCTTTCAAAGGGGTGGCCAGTCTCTGTGGTGGTCACCTAAAGAGGGGACAGAAGGTCTGCATTTAGAAGTTGGAGACGGGGGGGGGGGCTCAGGTGCAGAAAAGAGGGACTCAGCACATGGACGTGTGGTGCCACTGCCGTAGGGGGGTGTGCTTGGGCAGTCCAGGGTGCGGCTGGCCCTGGAGCCGGGACGGGCAGGCCGCCAGCCCAGGGGGCCTGCCCCTGTGAGTTAGGCCACAGAGCAACGCTACTCTTGGTTTTACACCAGCCTTGCCGGAGCACCAGGAAAACACCGTGGGAAACAAGTGTCCTGGTCTCAGCAGAGCCCCAGGAATTTGGCGGCAAGGACCCAGGCGGGCTGGGCTGACAAAGGAGGGGCAGGCAGTCTGCGCCGTTAAGGGAGTCCCGCGGGCAGAGGAATTCTGGGATATGAGCATTCCGGTGAGGGTCTCCTCCCCCAGTGGAGCATCCGCCTCCCTGCCAGCCTTGGGGAAGGGGGTTCTGGGGTTCATCTCATCAGGGGATTTGGTTTGAGGGCCCCTTTTCCCGCCCATCCCGACTCTGGGATCTCTGCCTGCAGAATAGCTAAGGGCGCCCAAGCTGTAGCTTACGGTTCTCCAAAGGAGGGAGTGAGTGCAGCTCGGCTTGCCCCCTGTGCCGTAACCGACTTTAGGAAACTGGAGATAGTCCTAGGCCCCCGAGTTTCTTCCAGTCGTACCTCCCTAAGCCTGGCTCTTCTCCGAGCAATTTCGGTCTGCGTGTGTGCTCTCCGAGTGCAGAATATCCCCTCCCCTCGTCTAGGTGCTGTGCTTCTGTTCATGCCCCCCCCGCTTGGTATGCCAGCTTTTCTGGGCAGCCCCTCCCTGCGTTGACGTGTCTCGAGCGTCTAGTTCACGCAGACTTCTTTCGTCTGCTCCTGAGCAGCGGTTTCTCTGTCTGGCGTCGGTGTGAACCCAAGTACGGTCCCTGACGTGGATCTCTGAGGAAAAGACTGGGATCGTGTGCTGTGGACCCAGAGGAGAGGGGATGGTTGACAGAATTCGCAGTGGCAGGGGAAGGGGAGGAAATTCAGGAGTGGCCAGGAGTGTGTTGGGCCTGTGGGTCAGGGCACTGTGAGCAGCTGTCCGTGCTGGGGGTTCCCTGGCGGGTGCATCCTGGCCGTGGCCACATCCCCACCCCACCTGCTCCCACCTGGGCTTTTGGGGTCAGCCGGGCCTTGAGCCATGACGAAACCTGCCTGGGGAACAGCCACTCGCAGGGGTGCTAGCTGAGTGGGGTGGGCGAGCCCTGCCCGGTTCTCACCCTCATCACGTGCCCAGCCTTAGAAGGAGCCAGTGGGTGGCCCCGGGTGAAGCGTGGGGTCAGACTAGAGGAGGCGGCCCTGTGGCCATGGTGCGGTGGTCATGACGGGGACAGCTTTGGTGCAGCGGGGGATGCTGGGCCAGGTGTCCAGGGAGCGGGGGAGGTAGATCTGAGCCCTGCCCGTGGCCTCGGCCTTCCTGTCCAGGGGAAGCCACATGCCTCCTCGGACTGGGCACAGAGGGGCTCGGGGAACAGGCGGAGCCCCGGGGGCCTGTAGCCCCAGGCAGGACTGCCCCGTGTCTGTCTGTCCCAGACGCCCAATCCCAGCTGTGTCCCACCAGCCTCGCTTCCTTGTCTGTGAGATGGGGACCTAGAGCTTTGCGTGTGTGGCCGTGGACATTGAGCGCACGTCTGTGAAAGGTGTCCTCGGAGGCACCTGGGGCTTTTGGTTGTGATGATGACGGTCAGGCGGACGCCGGGCTCCTGTGTGCGACGTGGGGGACTGGTCACGTGCCGCTATGCCGCCCGCCTTCTCGAGGGTCGTCTGTGCTGCGACTTGTGGGGCCCGTGGCCCGGACCCTCGTGAGGGGCTCCCGCCAGCTGCAGAAGGAGGCTCTCAGGGCGGGACGCCGGGCCCGGGTCTTTTGGGGCCACCACGTACAAGCCCAGGTGCTCAATTTCCCCAGACGGTTCCAGCCGAGAGGATGCGGCTTCGGGGATGCCTGCCGCCATGACCCCCTTTGTGAAGGTGACACCCTGCCAGGCCCCCCAGTACCCCGTTCCCCATAGGGCCAGAGCCTCGGGCCAAAGCCCCAGCCGGTCCAGTGCCTGCCTGGGTCACAGTTCGCGCCGGCTTCCCTGGTCCAGCTGTGCCCTGCCCCTCCCCCGCTGTCCTTTCCCCGCCTGGGCAGGGGATGCGTGGCTGTGCCCCCGGCCTGCTGTACCTCGCCGTCCTGGGACGCCTCTCACGCGGTGCCCTAGTTTTGTGTCTGTGCCACAGCATCCCCGTCCCACACCAGAGGCCCCAGGGCAGGGCTGAGCTTGGGCTCCCCGGACGGTGCTCAGGGCAGGCCCGCTAGAGACCCAAGTGCCACCTCTGGCCCCCAGGAGCAGGAGGACTTCGGGCTGGCTGCTTCAGGGGGCCATCTTCCCGCGTGGTTGTGCCTTCAGGCCCCTGGGCGCGTGCCCGATGGAGGAGGCCCCTTTGGAACTCGAGCTGTTGGTTTTAATGGGAGATGGCAGGTTAGGGACCCGTCGTGCCAAATGGGGACCTTCCCGCTCCTGCGGCTTAGATGTGTGACGTCGGTCCCCAACCCACCACTGGTGACAGACCCACGTGAGTTAGTTGGGCGCCTGGCGGGAAGGGACACCCATCTGCAACACGGCCTTTGGCTTCACCGGCTGTGCCGGGTGTGTGGGGGGCGCCCCGTTGGGGAAGGTGAGAGGCCTCCCAGCAAGCATCATGAGGCCTTTGCCCGGGCCGAGGGCCACGGGGGTTCATACACGTGGCCGCTGCACCCCTGGCGCTGCCCGGCCCCCCTGGCTTCCTATCCTGGGGCCCCTCCTCTCCCTGCTTCCCTTCCTCCCTCTACCTCCCTCACACACAGTCCGGACTACCGCTTACCTGGCAGTTCCCACCGGAGACCTCGCGCGTGCTGTTCCCTCCACCCAGCCTGGGCGCAAGATGCAGAGAAGGCGTTTGTTGACTGACTGTCGGCCAGAGGGTCAGGGGCCGGGAGCGTGAGCGTGTGATGTGTGTCTCCGGGTCCTGTCGACCGTTCCCTGGGGGTGCGGAGCGGGCACGTAGCTGGGACGCTGTGGGTTTCAGGGGTGGCTGCGGTCTTCCGGGGATGAGGGGCAGAGCCTGGGGGGCTGTTCAGCCCCGGAGGCGGTCTGGGCTGTGCGCTCACGCCCCGGGCCCCCGCCACCGTTTGTGCCCGCGCACCTCCACCGCTGCTGCCCCGCCTGCCGCTTGGAGCCCAGGAGGAGCTCGGTGAGGTGACTCTGCCCAGCGACTCGGGGCCTTGGTTGGGGGCTTGTGTGGTGCCTGCCGGCAGGGTTCCCACCTCTGCGGGCAAGAGACCGTGATTTCTTCCGAGCCACAGTGAGGATGCTGGTGTGAGTGCAGCAGAGAGCACGGGACCGCGTGGAGGGACTGCACGGAGGGCCCCGGCCCGGGCCTGGGGTGCGCTGGGTTCTAATCCTCCCCGGGTGACCTCGGGCTGGGGCAGCGGTCTCCCCGGGGCCCACCCCTGACTTCGGGGCTGGATGCGTCTGCGCAGTGGGGATCATCCTGTGCGCGGCAGGACGTTGGGCAGCATCCCTGCCCTCCGCTGACTCGTTGCCAGGGGCACCCCCTGAGTTGTGACACACAAAAATGTCCCCAGACATCGCCACGTGTCCCCTGAAGTGCAGAATGGCCCCTGGCCTGGTGACTTCTCTTCCCTGAAGCTCTTCCGTGGAACTGGAGAATAAGCCACCTTCTGGGCCACGGCAGGTGGGGGCCACGCCGGGAGAGGCAGCCCAGTGGTGGGGTTTCTCAGAGGAGGTGACATCCGCGTCAGGATGTGGATAGGCAGGGGAGCTCGGGTGGGGCTGAGGTGAGCCTGCTTATAGAGGGTTCAGGTGAGCCACTTTGGGGGTCTTGGGAGGGCCACTTTAGGGGGTCTCAGGGGGAGCCATTTTAGGGGTCTTGGGGGGGGGCACGCAGGTGGGCAGGGTAAGCTCACTGGTGTTGGGAGGACCCCAGGTGGACCCTCGGCTTCCACGCCTTAAGCAGACACCCCGGGCACGCTGTGTTGGGGGAGCGTGGCCTCGGCTCCAGCCCTGCCCTGAGGCCCTGGGAATGGAGACAGCTCTGGGCTCCATGGTCTGCCAGGTGGTGTTGGGGCCTTTGTGTCTCTTGGAGTAGCTGTGAAAACAGGTGCTGGTGGTACAGGGCTGGCCTGGGCTTTGAGCCACGAATCTTGTCTGGGCCCCGGGAAAGGGCCAGGCCCCGGGATGCTGGGGGCGACTGGGGAGATGTCCCTGCCGGGTCTGGTTGTCATGAGGGGCCTCCCAGCGTGAGTGCCATTTCTGGGAGATAAACCCAGAGCGCTGGGGAACACTGGCGGTTGGCAGAATGGGTCTGTCATCTGTTAGGGGCAGTGCTCAGGCCAGAGGGACCCAGGCACCGGCAGAGTGAACGCTGGTGTGTGCTCACATCACTGAGCAGAGAATGCAATGGCAGAGAACATTTTATAAAGAGGGGAGAAAAGCCCCCACAACTCCCTTGTGGTTCTGTGGTCGTATCTGAAAATGACTTTAGCTTTTCTTGCTCACATGCTCATCATTTTGCCCACATTTGTGTACTGTTTTTATCACTTCATCAGAATGAGCGTGTTAGAGATTATGTTCAGCTGCCTGTAGCTGAAAACCCTTTCGGTGGTGCCTTGACCAAAAGCAGTTTCCTGTCTCTCTGTTTTGGAGTCTGGGATGAGCAGGTGGGCTGGCAGGCACTCCAGGATGCCTTCAGAGACTCTGGCTCCTGCTGTCATTCTCTTCTGCCATCTTAGTGTGGCTTTTGTCCTAAAGCCGGTGCCTCATGGCTCCAAGATGGCTGCATCAGCACCGGCATCACCTCCGGCATCCTCCTGGCAGCGAGAAGCAGAAGAACAAAAGAGAAAGGCGTGTGCCAGCTGGGCTTGCTCCTATCTGAAGAGCTTTTCCGGATGGCCCACCCACGGCCAGGACTGTGTCTCATGACCAACCCCAGCTGCGAGGGAGCTTGGAAAATGAGGCGTGCTGTTTCTCAGACCTAACTGGGGTTCTGATGGTGAGGAAGGAGCGGAGTTGGTGTTGGTAGGCACCCATAGTGTCTGTAGGGGACGCCTAGCAGTTCAGAGCCCTTTTGTTTCTAAGTTTGTGTCCAGCACTGCCTTGTGTTTCTGCCGTCTTAAGGGATTTTGTTTTCGCGGCTCTAACTCCAGTAACAGAATGTCTTGTCATCTCTTGACTCCTCTATTCATGGCAATTTAACGTACCTTTTTTTATTTTCATTTTTTGCCAACTCTAGGCAGCGCTTTCGTGAACATCTGTGTGCGTGTGTGGCTTGGGTTGGGTTCTTCCCTAAGGGTTTTGGGTCGACGGTGGGATTTCCAGGCCAGAGGGCGCGAGGGCACTGGTGATGGCGGGTAGTGTTCCCACCAACCACACGGGCGGGTGTGGGTCTCCTGGTGCCGCCGCGGCTTCGGCAGCTCTTGGCAGTGGGGAAGACGTTTTTGAGGTCCTCGCCATCTCAGAACATTTTCTTAGCAATCTTTGTGTGGCCGGGACCCGGTCGTGCCGCGTCGGAAGGCTGGTGTCCCCAGGGCCAAAAACCCACCGTCATCTCGGACACAGCTGGTCCAAGGGACTCCGTGGGTGAGGTTGTGGACCTGGGGCCCTTGACCTTCTGAACAGCGTGGAGCTGTTCCTGGGAAGGGGAGCCCCTGGGCCCTGGTCAAGCTCCGGGGATGGGAAGTTTCATCGGGTCCCGCTGGTCCTGCCGGTTGGCTTGGTCACTGGAACACCGAGCTGAGAAGCAGCCCAGTGGGAAGAGTGCCCTCTGCGATGGATTAGTCGCGTCTGCCTTGGGGATAGAGTGGACGACGGTGGCGTGCATCCTTGTCCACCCTGCCCCAGTGAAAGGGAGAACTGCGGAGATGGAAGGCTTTTCCGTCGCTGTGCCTGGCATGCCGGCACTCCATAGGTTGCTTGTCCCTGGGCGGGGGGTGGGGTGGGGGGTGTCTGATTTACAACACAGGTGCCCGTTCTCTACCACCTTTGTAACCCTGTGAACTAGGTGGGGTCAAAGATTAGCCCTGTTACGTTGAGGCTCAGAGAGATCCAGTGACTTGCCCGAGGTCACCCAGTGACAAAGGCGATGTGGCATCAGTGTTGAAACAAACAAAAGAGACAGAAGATCTCTCGGCGGCTTGTTTTCGTCATGCCGACCAGAGCTTCCCGGGGCAAGGTTAACCTCCCTTCTCTCGCCACAACAATGGAGTGGCCATTCGTGATTTCTCCATGGGGTTCTGGTTCTTGACAGCCTCCATCTCAACGAGTTGCATCCTCTCAGCAACCCTATCGGACGGATACTTTCGTGTATTCCCGTTTTAAGCTGATGTGGTAGACCAGAGAGGTTAAACAGTTTGCCCAAGGTCACGCAGCTAAAGAGCGGCCACGCCAGGAGTTATGCCCGGGCAGTCTGACCTCAGAGTCTGTGCTTGTAACTATCCTGTTACATACTGCTTCTTTCGACCTTCTGTATCAGCTAGCTAGCGACGTGTAACAAATCACCCGCAAATGTGGAGGCTTAAAACAACAACCATTTATTACTGCTTGCAGTGTGTGGCTCAGCTGGGCTTGGCTGCCCCAGATGGCTCAGCCGGGCGCCTTTTCTCACTGCTGGTCTTCAGGCTGACAGACGGCTCTGTGCTAAGCTGTTGTGTGTTTTCCTTCGGTGGTGGCAAGGGATCGGCAGGCAGGGAAGGCGAGTGAGGTCCCTTATGCCATGACCCTACACTTATGCTGTCATTCCGTCCACGTACCATTGGCTGAAGCCAGTCACATGATCAAAGCCAGCGTCCACGGGCAGGACATCCGCCTCCCCTCGATGAGGCCAGGCTGCCGGTGCTGTCTGCTCCTTCTGCTGGCTGACCCAGAGCCCGTCCACGCCCCTCGCCACGCCCCTCGCTGCTCCCTGTACTCAGCTGCCGGGCACAGTGGAGCGAGCACGGCTTTGGACTATGATCTGGGTTCGAATGCTCCCCACCCCTCTGTAAGGCAGACAGGGAGCCATCTCTCTGCATTCGGCAGCCCCACTCCACGATGAAGTGCCACAGACCCAGGGCTGGAGCACCAGAAGCTTGATCTCCCCCAGCTCTACAGAACAGAAGTCTGAGGTCAAGGTGTCTGGTCGTCCCCTGGTGTGTCCGTGTCCTAATCTCTTCTTATAAGAACACCTGTCACCTTGGAGCAGGGCCCCGTGCCTGACCTCGGTTTACATTGATCACGCCTGTGAAGACCCGTCTCCAAATACAGTCCCATTCTGAGGTCTTGTGGGTCAGGACTTCAGCATATTGATTTTGGGGAACGCAGCTCGGCCCGTGACATCCTCCTGGGGCTGAGCATTAAGTGTGAAAGCGGACCCGAAAGCGCCTGGTGCAGGATGCGTGTGGAGAGGCTGTTCCATGCATGCTGGTTCTCTGTGTCACCCGTAGGAAGACGAGCCTGTCTCATTATGGTCAAGGGGAGTTTATATTTTATTGCCCCTATGTGTCCCATATTTTTTTGTTATTCTCAAAATCTAGTTCTGTGTTGGGTGGAAAGGCCACGGTGGCGGAGTGGACCCAGCGTCTGATGTGTCCTCGGGAGACCGAGCTCCCATCCCTGCCCCCTCCCCATGCTGGCAGGGGGTGGCAGGGAAGCCCCCTCACTGGTCTCAGCCTCAGTATCCCCACTTGCAGACTGGGAGTGATCCTGCCTCCTTTGGCATGTCTGCGGGTTCGGATACACGAAGTCTGATGTGCTGCTTCTAAACGTGTCTGTAACTGGATTTTTATTTTTTATTTATTTTTTAAAAAAAAATTTTTTTTTCAACGTTTATTTATTTTTGGGACAGAGAGAGACAGAGCATGAACGGGGGAGGGGCAGAGAGAGAAGGAGACACAGAATCGGAAACAGGCTCCAGGCTCTGAGCCATCAGCCCAGAGCCCGACGCGGGGCTCGAACTCACGGACCGCGAGATCGTGACCTGGCTGAAGTCGGACGCTTAACCGACTGCGCCACCCAGGCGCCCCTGTAACTGGATTTTTAAACAGGTGACATGTAGTATTTATGTAAGTTACACACACACACACACACACACACTCTAATGTTAGGTTTTTGGTGTGGTTATCTTATTATGGTTCTATAGAATACACGAGTCCTTCTCTTTTGGAGATAGATACCAAAACACTTAGAGATAAAATGCAGCCTCTGGCACTTGTTTCAAAATAATCTGAATTGCCGGGAATTACCAGCCTCAAAATAATCTGAATTGGGTGGAGCGACCATGAGCTGTTCATTATTTGTACGCGGGAGTCTGTTACATGGTTCTCTTACCTTAGTATATATTTGAAAATTTGCATCGTGAAACTGAAACCATTTGAACAGAACGCAGAGCGGAAGCAGCCGGCTCTGTGCGGTCAGGTCCCCGGGAAGGGGCAGCGGCCGGCAGCGGGCCGTGCGCAGGGGGACGGAGCACTTCCTCGGCTGCCCCCCCAGGCTCTGGCCTGCTCGCAAGCTTCCTTTGGCCCTGATGTTGCTTGAAAATATTTGGAATTAGTTGAGGACACGTATTGATCTTTCAAAAGAACTTCTTGGTTTTGGTTATTAGTCATGTCGTCTGTCTTGCTGACTTTTGCAGTGGTACTTATCAAATGCCTCTTACATGCCTTAGGTTTGTTCTTCCTTCTTCACCTTCAAGCACCGAGAGATACCAGGCTTTTCTTTTTTAAATGCAGGCATTAACGGCTACACATGTTCCTCTGTGTACCACCATGGCTGCATCCCGCAGGTCTGTTATCATCACTTATTTGTAAATAATTCACTGCTGGGCATATTTTTTCTCTAATCCAAGAATTATTTGAAGTGTTCTGTTTTAAATTTACACGCACATGTGCACACACACACTGTTGTCAGCATCGTGATTACGAACGTGAGCTTTGCAGCCAGACTGCCTGGCTGTTGTCCTGTCTTGGCCATTTGCTAGCTGTGTGACCTTCAGTGTAGAACACAACCTCTCTGTGCTTTGGCTTTTGCCATCTACAAAATGGGCGTAATAATAGCAATGAAAATAACAAGAGCCCTCAAGGTTGTCAAGAAGACTGAGTTAGCTGTTGCATTCCAAACTTTTGAAGGCACTAATGGCTGTTGAGTGTTCTCTGTCTGGAAGTTCATGTCTGAATTACATATGGCTCCTACATTTCAAGATTTTTGGGCTTTTTCCTTGTTCAAGGATCACTTTTTTTTTCAACTTTTTAAATTTATTTTTGAGAGACAGAGACAGAGCATGAGTGGGGGAGAGACAGAGAGGGAGGGAGACACAGAATCCGAAGCAGGCTCCAGGCTCCGAGCTGTCAGCACAGAGCCCGACGCGGGGCTCGAAGTCACGGACCGCGAGATCATGACCTGAGCCGAAGTCGGACGCTTAACCGACTGAGCCACCCAGGCGCCCCCCCCAAAAATTTATTTTTAATGTTTATTTTTGAGAGAGCGAGACAGAGAGTGAAAGAGAGAGAGAAGGAGAGCACTAGTGGGGGAGGGGCAGAGAGAGGGAGACACAGAATCCGAAGCAGGCGCCAGGCTCCGAGCTGTCAGCACAGAGCCCGACGCAGGGCTCGAAGTCACGGACCGCGAGATCATGACCTGAGCCGAAGTCGGACGCTTAACCGACTGAGCCACCCAGACGCCCCAAGGATCACTTTTTATAAAGTTCCAAGGATGCTGGAAAAGAACATCTATCTCTCCGCTGTGCCTACAGTTCTACGTACACCTGTAAAATCAGACTGGTTTATTACGTTATTCGACTCCTTTTCAAGGGTGGAAAACCAGCGAATGCTGGCTAACTCAGCCTGCGTGCACGTGGGGTTCGGCACACAGAGTGTTTTAAGCGATCACTGTTTGGTTGCCTTTCGTGCCCGCAGTGGAACCTGCACTCATTCCCGCCGCCCACGGCCCCCATGGCGGTCACGTCAGGTGCCCAGGCCGCTCGCTTCCGCTGCCGGGCCCCGGAGACATCCCGTCCCATGCCCGGTCTGTGATCATGTGAGGATCGTCATTCTTACTGAGGCCCGATGAATTTCCGAGGGACGTCTGTTAGTGCCTCCTTCAGCACTTTGCCACTGGGACTTGCCAGTGTATTTCTGGCAAATTGTATTTCTGGCGATTTTAGTTTCGTGTGTTTTGAAGCCATGCGGTTAGATGTATAAAGGTGTGTTCTCTCTCCCTGGTGGAGAAGCTTTACAAAGCAAGCTTCTTTATGGTTTTTGATACCTTTATTTATTTATTTAAAGTTTATTTGTTTTTGAGAGAGACACAGTGTGAGTGGGGGAGGGGGAGAGAGAGGGAGAATTTCAAGCAGGTTCTGTGCTGTCAGCGTAGAGGTGGATGTGGGGCTCGAACTCATGAACGCTGAGATCATGACCCGAGCCAAAATCAAGGGTCAGATGCTTAAACCGCTGAGCCCCCCTGGTGTCCCTGTTTTTGATACTTTTAGCTGTAAATTCTTTCTTGTCCTGAGATTATGTCTGTGTCTGATTTCTTTTATGAGCACCTGTTATATAGACGTTCGTGTTTTTAGCTTCTATTTTACCCTTTTTCATCAGGAAGGTTGTGACATGGCTTATAACAAAAGGTGTAAAAGTAAGGTATAAAACCAGGTCAAAAATCGTGTGTGTGTGTGTGTGTGTGTGTGTGTGTGTGTGTGTGAGAGAGAGAGAGAGAGAGAGAGAGAGAGAGAGAGAGATTCATACATATTAACCTTCATGACGGCTTTGAGACAAGTTGATGTGTATTTGGAGCTTCCTAGGAGGCAGGACAAAAAGAGAACATCACGCATTGGGCTCAGAGTTGCACAGTGTGTTTTCCTGTGGTCGGAGAGGGCTGGCCAAGTAAGGTGCCTGTGTCAGGAACAGCGATGGGGACCAGGCTGAGGTGTGGCTGGCCTGGAGGCAGCCAGAGGGCGCGGATTCCCCAGGGAAGTGTGAGTGGACCGTCCCGGGGGTGAAGGTGCAGGTCTCCGGGCTGTGCTCCCCAGGGCCATCGGTGCCCAGGCTCCTCGGATTCTCCCACTCCGTCTTCCTGAGTGCTGCCATTTGGACCTGTGCTGGCTGCATTTCTGTTCCAAGAGGGAGAGGACGGGGGCAGAGGTCAGCAGGGTTATGCCAGCCAACACCACCCTCTGGACACACTGCCCTGGGAGCCCGGGGCAGCTTCTGCTCCTACCTCGTTGGCCGGGGGCGGGTCTCACGGCCCCACTTAGCGCGGGGGGCGTGGCTGCGTGCCCCGTCTCACACCTGCCTCCAGGCCCCGGGGACACAGAGCCCCGACTCCTGGACACCCTGGGCACCCGTTCATTCACCCTGCAGACTCTGCTCACGCTCTCCCCGTGGCAGGGACAGCCCTCTGAGCCCTCAGCCGCGGTCAGCCACTACGCGTGCCGACGGGCGACTGGGTGCCTTGCAGGCAGTCCCGTGGACAGATCTGTCTTCCCTGCCTGGGCTTTCTCTCCCCGTCTAGGGAGCGATCCTGATCCTGCAGACGGGGTTGGCTCTGAGGCCTCCTGCTGCTGAAGGCAAGGGCCAGGGTGTCTCCAGAATCCCTCGTGGAGGAATCAGCCCAGAAGATGGCACTGAAATGGGAAACACTTGCACGGAGGGGCACCCCAGAGGGCGGCGAGCATGGCCGTAGGGGTGTGTAGGAGGGGGCTGCCTCGTTTCCAGACATCTGCTCTCCTCCTCTAGGCAGGGGACTCTGGCCCTGGCAGGACATCGTTCTCTGCTTCTTAAGCGTTTCCTCCTGGGCCCAGCAGCGGCCTCCCAAGAGGGGGTGTTAAGTGTGTCGCTCCCCGGGCGGGGGGGGGGGGGGCCTTGGCCATCAGCCAGCACCTTGCTCTCGTGTGCTTCACCAGAGTCCTGTGGGGGCCCCTGTCCCCAGCCCCTGACGCCCCTGGCCAAAGCCCGTCCTACCCCCCGCCCCCCACCGCAGACCCGGGAGACCCGGCCAGCAGAGGTGTTCTGGGTTTTTTCCTTCGGGTTTTGTTTTCCAGCCCAGCCTAGGTCCTTTCTGGGCACAGAGAGGAGCCCTCTAATTTTTGGCTTCCTCTGGGGATGACCTAAGCATTTGTTTTCAGAGGGCTGGCGGGGGCCGCCAGGCATTATGCAACACAGCACTAAGACCGCGGTTCCCGCCGGCCCTCTCCAGGCGCGTGCATTTCTGGGGTGGCTCAAGGCCTGTGCTGATGTGCATTGCGCTGGCCGCGGGCCATCGGATCGCGTCGAGTCACTCCCTTGCTGAAAAGCCATCGATGGCTCCCGGCGGCCTAGAGCGTGCGGGCGCTGCTTCTCGTGGTCCTTGAGGTCGGAGCTCTCGCCTGCCGCTCAGCCCCGTCCCGGCAGCACCCGGGGCCTGCAGACCGAGTTTCCCGACCACTCAAGACCCACCCTCTTTGGAGTCCTCTCTGGCTGCTTAGGTGCCCCTCCCACATGTCCCTGCAGCGCCAGGGCCCCTGCGGGCTTAGCACCTGTCGCCCTGCGTGCAGCTCAGCGCGTCCCAGGCCTGGCTTCCTCCCCTGCCTCAACAGGACTGCCTTCACCTCCCTGTGGCTGAGGCGTTTGTCCTCTGCGTCTGGCACCGAGGAGGCCCTCCCGAGAACGTTTGTTGAATGAACATAGGCGTGTAAATGGAACAGCTTCCACAAAAGCTGTATTTAATTGTTCTAGAATATTCTCCAGGCCTTTGAGAAGAGCAAATTCTTGAAAAACAACAGCTGAAGGGCAGGTGTCGGCACAATGTGGTGGGTCGTTGTTGGGAGGGCGGTCCCGCCTGCCATGGGATTGGGTCCTCCCTGCACCCCTCGGCCTCTCCGCTCACTCTGAGATACCCGCTGACTTTTCTGGTCTCCCTCCAGATTCCCCGGGCACCTGCACGGCCTGGCCTGGTTTCTGTGGGGCCACCAGGAGCTTGGGAAGGGAGCCCTCTCCCCACCTGAGGCTGGGCCACTCTTCCGGGTGGCTCGCTCCCCCTAACTCCGGGCTGGCCAGCGGGCCAGGCTAGTAGCCGTGCTCCGCAGTGGTGCTCCGGGCACTGGCCCTCACGTTGGCCTCTCTAGGCCGGTGGCCTCTCCACTCAGATCGTCCCCGTGAGGTGGGCCTGACCCACGGCCAGCCTTGCTGCGGAATGTTCCGGACTCTCACTCTTTCTGGCAGAGGCATCACTCAACCCAGCCTTCCCACCGCTGTGCCGTCTACGGCTCTGCAGCAGGGGTGAGCCTCCTGAGGCCGGAGGCCCTCATCCTAGCTCCCGAGGGGGCTCCGGGGAATCTGCAGGATCCCGTCCAGACTTCTGGGGTGTGCGGGCGCCCACGCGAAGCCACCCTTCTCTGCCAGCTGCCTCTCTTCAGGTGGCCTGTGCCCCTGCCTCCTGCCTTTGCTCGGGCTGGTCCCTCTGCCTGGCACCTCTGTAGGCCGCTCTGCTGTTCCTTCTGCTCGGTGGGAGCGTGTGGAGCAGCCCGTTCGAGGGGAGCGTGCCCAGCGGTCAGAGCCGCCAGGGGCGCCACTCTGCTGGGGGCACGGCCTGGCCTGGCCTCTCTCTAGCCGGGCGACCATGAACAGGCCATGTAGCTCGGTTCCCATCGGTAATGTGGGTAGAAGAGACACCGTGAGGGTGTGGTGAGATGACGTGGGCACGCGGTGCACGGTGACCGAAAGGTGCGCCGTCGGGCGGGGGAGGCTGTGAGGAAGCAGACTCTGTGCCAGGTGACCCTGCACAGGGGGTGGGAGGCGCACGTCTGGGGACTCAGTTGTGGAAAGAGCAAATGTGTCTGGAGCTGCAGTTACGAGATGTGCCGAGAAGGCAGGAGCCAGGGCGGGGCTGAGTTCTGACTGACGGTCAGGGACGGCGTCCGTGCCCCCAAGGAGAGCTCTTCAGGCTGGCCCCCCACTGAAGGCAAGGGTGAGGCACCTTGGAGGACATGGAGGGGGAGGGCACTCCGCTCTGGAGCCGGAGAATGAGACCGACTGGGCTCAAGTCCTGGCTCAGCCATTTACTAGAGGGTGGCCCCAGGTATCGCTCTGTCCGCCCTCGTTTTCTGCACTACGGACTGGGGACCACAAGAATGCCAGTGCTAGAGGGCTGGGTGTGGCTCCAGAGAGGGACTACAGGTGACAGGCCTGGTGCACGCTGGGCGTGCGCCTCACTTAGGACACGCCGTCCCCCAGTCAATGATAGCAGCCATGACACAGGGCAAGGTGCACCTGAGAAAGAGCCCCCGGCTGCAGGGGACGTGGGGTGGCGGGGCTGTGGGGAGGCCGGAGAGTGGCAGTGGCTGCAGCCTCCCGCCCCCACCCCCCGGCCGTTGAGCACAGGTCCCGGCCGCACTGAAGGAGAGAGGCAGGCCTGGGGCACTGAAGTCTCAGGGGGACAGACCAGCTTCCTTGGGCTCACCCCCTGCCTCCCCCACGGCCCTCCCCTGCCCAGGGCTGTCCGATCACAGCCCCTCTGGACACGCAGGACCTGGCCGGCCTCACGAGCTGCCATCTGCAGGTTCCGGATGGCGGCCCCGGCTCGGACGCATCACGGGGCGTGAAATGGGAGACCGGGCTAAGAGGCCGCATGCTCCCGTGGCCCTGGCGAAGGCTCCGCACCGAAGCTGGGCCTTCCCTGCCCCTGTGGCATCCCCGGAGGACCCGGCCCTGGAACTTCCGGTCCCTGCACTTCTGCTGCTGGCCAAAAATCAAGCCAGGAGCCCACACTTGGCTCGCTCCGGGCCGAGGCTGTGCCAGCAGGAAGCGAAGCGGCCAGCGCCCGCTGGCTGTGGGTGCAGCTTCCCAGGTCCCCACCGGCATGGGGTGGGACCAGGTGGCTCAGGGGAAGGGACCCGGGAACTGTGGGCTCCCCGGCCACGCACCCCGGGACGGCACTGAGCCTGGCACACGCAGCAGGGACGCTCCCCGACTCAACACATCATGGCAGCTGTGACGGGGGCTCCAGGGCAGTTGGGAAGGAGCCCCAGCACACAGGTGGGAGGGCCGTGGTGATGCATCCTTCGTCCTGGCTCCTTCCTTGTCCCCGTGTCCTCAGTGACTCGGTGCTTGTGACACATAAGGCACTTGATAAATGCTTGTTTGTTAACGAGTGAATCCGCGTGGAGTCCTGCTCTGCCCCCAGCTGTGCGGCCACTTCCCCTCCCCGGCTTTAGTCTCCCGAGCTGTGAACGGGCACCTGGGAGAGACCTGGCCCAAATCCCGGGCTCTGCCCTCGCAGGCTGTGTGGCCTTGAGTGAGCTCATCAACCTCTCTGAGCAGTACGTGACCTGTGCTGTGGGACTCCCAGCGCGAGGACTGACTGAGAAGATGCTGGAGAGTGAGCTCTAGGTGCCTGGTGACTGGTGCCGGTCACTGTGGTGCCCCCAGTGTTACCCGGGGATGCTCGCACCCAGACGTCCTGGGCCGAATGGTCACTACCTGTGTCCGTCAGTCAGCATGGTGCTGACCTCTTGGAAGGAGAATCTGGCCACAGCGGCTCGGTTGGGGATTTTCCCCGGAAGAGGAAGCTTGGGTGTCAACAGGCCAGGTTAGCTCCTCAGGAGATCGTCAAGGACTCAGCCCCTCTGGCCTCCTTTGTCCCCTTTAGTGAGTGGCTTTTATTTGTCATTCCTCATCTTCTGGGGTGGGGTGAGGAAGGGGAGGAGCTAAGGGGGGTGTCCCCTGGGGCTGCACCTGAGTATGAGGGACATAGGCTCTCCCACAGCCCCGCCTGGAGTGAGCGTCCGCCCTCCCTGGCCTCATCAGGGTCACGTGGCCACCCCTGGTATTTCTAGGTGGGCCCGTGGCTTTCAGATAAGACTGAGGGTCTCTTCGTGAGGACGAGGGGTGAGGTATCTAGGGGACAACCTGTGTGCAGTCCCGGAATCAGATGCTTATTACTCTGAAATGTGCTTTAAAACAAAAACAAACTTGTAAATCATCAGGGTGTTTCTCCGGGCCCCTGCAGTGGCGGCTGGGGCTCCACCACCGTGTGGATGGAAAAGCTGGGCGTGGCTGGCCTGGGGAGCGAGGGGGCAGCTGTTTGGCCTGCTTGAAGTCTGGAGAGAGAGAGCATTCATTGCTGTGTCTTAGAGCGAGGACATTGGTCCCAGGATGGGAGCCTGTATGTCAGCAAGGACCCATTGGTGGCCCCAGCCTGGCCACATGGGGCCACAGGCCAGCCCAGTGTCCTCAGGCCGTCAAAGGGAGTGGTGTCTGTGGAGGTCAGAACCGGCCACGCCGCTGAACCTGGGACCTTCCCGACAGAGGACATCCGGCTTCTTGGAGGCTCATCCTAGCAGAGCCAGGAGTGAGGGCAGAGACGCTGGCCGTGAGCTAAGATCCAGATGCACTTTGAAGTGACCTGGAGACAGGTACCCTGCGAGCCGGGGTGAACACGGGACAGTGGTCCCAGAGGGGCAGTGGCTCTGGCTCTCTCAGCCCACAGGGGAGGTGGGTTCAACTCCTGAATCCGAGAGGAGGTCTCGGGGAGGCCCCCTCCTGGGGAAAGCCCTCTCTGAGAGCCCTTTTACCCGTGGGTGAAATCTGGATTCCAGAACCTGCAAAGGGTTGCTGTGGCCCTGAGACCTCTGGGGAAGAAGGTGGAGCCCTGGGGGCCGGTGGTCACCAGGCCAAGCAGGTGTGGGCAGCGGGGAGAGCAGGTGACGGACTGCGTGCCTCAGCGGGGCGGCTGCGGGCTTGTCCCGTCGGGACGAGGTGCCACGTTCCCCTCTGCGGTGACAGACACTTGGGAGCATCGGGTTTTTCTCTTCTCCTTTGTAAAGGGGTCCAGCCCACTTCTCACCTCTCACAGAGTGCTTGGAGTTTAGAGAAATTACTCTCTCACTGGGCCCTGAGCTGCCTCTTGGGGTTTGAACAAAGCGGCAGCCTGGGTCGGCCGGATGATGAACGCTTCTCGGCGTTTGGGGTCAGACTGGCCTGCGGTATAAGCAGTGTGGATAGAGCCACAGGCCATGGGTGAGGCGGGACTGCTGGGAAGCCTGATGCCATCCCTTCCCCTTGGTGTGAGTCAGTGCCTTAGCCTCAGTTTCCCCATGGGCTGCATGAGGGTTTGCACACCCAGAGGTGACCACGGAAACATCTGACATCGGTGCTGCGGGACCCACTTTGCCTGTGATCAGCCGAGCTGGGAGACGTAAGGGATGGGGTGGCAGGGTGGTGACAGGCAAGGGGTGGCTGCTGACCAGCGGACGCTGGGAGTTATGGCATTTTAGCATCACGGTGGTCATACGTTGGTGAGAACCACTCACGACACATGTGCCCATCTTGCAAGGGGCAGCAGTGTCTGTGGGGCATCTTGTGTGCAGAGGGCAGGCCCTGGAGGTCCCATGAGGTCTCTGACCCCCCAGCATGGGGTCCTTATTCCCAAACCATGTGGAGCTCCTGGACTGGGGGGGGGGCAGCCACCAGGGCACTCCGTTCCCCTGTGACACTCACATCTGGCCGGCTGGGGAGAAGTGCCTGCTCCCACCCCAGTCTTGCCCAGAGTCCTCAGCTTTTGCACTCAGCTGCGGTGGGGGTGAGCAGCCCGTGAAGGCGGCTTGGGGGGCAGTGGACCCTAGGGCTGGGCTGTGATGGCCCGAAGGTGCATTCTCAGTGGGGCGTGGGACAGGAGGGGGCCCAAACGTGCGCTGGATGGTTCCCGGGGAAGCCCGTGTGTCTCAGAGCCCCACAGCCTGGGCTTCTGTCCTGCCTTTGCGGCCTGCCCACCATGGGCCGTGGACAAGTGCGCCTCTGTGTTGTGAAGGGCAAAGTGAGTGCGTCCTTGGGAAGCGCTTAGAACGGTGCCTGGCACGTGGTTAGTAAGACTTACTCTCAGAGGATCAGGGGCACGCTACGGCCGGAGGGCCCTGTGGGGACAGACTTCCTGTTCTCGGGAATCCTAGCCTATCTGCCGGGCACAGTTTAGGAGCGCCCTCTCTGCACCCGCCCCAGCTAGGAACGGAAATGTGTAGTCCTAGGTGTTGGTTCTCCAACAGCTCACCGAACAGGACGGGAGAGAGATGACTGGCTGATGATGGTGCAGAGGACCAAGGGCCAGGAGGGACACGAGGAGGGAGTCAGGGGAGGAGTCGGGGCTGTGTATTTGTCAGCGTGGGCTAACTACCATAACAAACAACCCCGGGTGCCAGCGGCTCAGCACGGTGCAAGCTCATCTCGCTCTCACGTGGATACGGGTGACAGGCTCTGCCCTGCCAGGTCATTCAGGGCCCCAGGCCCCTTCCAGCTTGTGGCCCTGCTCTCCTCAGGTCCTCGGTGTCCTCTCCGTTCAACTAGCTGGTGGGGCAAGAGCTTGGAGGCGTGCGTGGAGCATTTTCACGGGCTGGACCTGGAATCGTCGTGTCTTGCCCCCCCCCCCACCACTCCATCCACGGGTCGGCATGCAGTCACGTGGTCCTGCCTCACCGCAAAGGAGTCTGGCACATGTGGGCTAGCTGTGAGCCCAGGAGGGAGCCGAGGTTTGGCGAGCCCAGCAGGGTCTGCCGCAGAGGCTTCTGGGAGAAGCCGAGTGTGGCTCAGCCTGTGGAAGGTGGCAGGCTTTGGGGAGGGGTCAACCCGGGCGAGGGACGAGAGCGTCCAGCTCAATTTGGGGGCACAAGAAGCCCAGGGGGTCGGGGTGGGTGGAAGGGAGTGCGGGAGGTCATAGCCTGTCTCCCCGCCGTCCTCTTTGCCCCCATTCCTGCGTCCTTTCCAGTTCAGGCACCGCCTGTGTCCCCAAGCAGGGCCTGGCCAGGGACGTTATTACCTCATTCAGTCGGTCCACCTCTGCTCTTGTGGGGCTGGGGGGCAGCGGGGCTCTGGGAGATGAAGTCGCTTTCCCGTAGCTCACACAGCCAAGTAGCGCGGAGCCCGGATTTGAATCCTGGTGTGCGTGACTCTATGGCCGGAGCTATTTCTGGAACCCCACACCGCTTTGCTTCAGCGAGACTGAGAGGACGCGGGGTGGGGACCCCGCATGGGGGAGGCTCTGGGGGGAGGCACTGCCATGTCCCTGCGCTGCCCTGCGGGGAGCACGGCCCGTGGGATGCGGGCACGTGCGGGCCCTTCCTGGTGCTGATCCCCTGCTCTGCCCCTGGCCTCGGGGCCAGTGGGAGTTGGAGCTTGGGTGACCCTGACGTCATGGGTGCTGTTAGTCCCCACAAACATGTCAGCAGAGGAGGAGGGCCTCGGGGCTCTAGAACAAGGGGAGGGAGGCTGTCTGGCCAGCTGCTCCGGGCAGCGCGGGGCTCTGGGGTCGTGGGGTCTGGGGTTCTAAACCCCGGCTCCTCCCTCTGGAGCTGTGTGCCCGAGTGTGAGAAAGAGCCTCCTCTGTGAAACGGGAGCGTGGGGTCCCCTGCCTCGCACGCAGATGGCACCAGGGACACTGCAGCCTGTCTGCCTGGCCTGCCGGCCGCCGTAACAGGCTGGTGGCCTAGCCGCCCCGGATTCATACCTCACGGCTCTGGAGGCTGGGAAGTGTGCCCTCGCTGCCCCGTGGCCGGGTGAGGGCCTCTTCCTGGCTCAGGGGCGGCCTCCGTGTCGCTCTCAGAGAGCACTCTGCTTTCTCACCTCTCAGAAGGACACTTACGGTCACGGATGCCCCACTGTTACGATGGACTCGATACCCAGTTACCTTGGGGGTTGGGATTTCAACGTGTAGTTTGGGGGAGACACAGACATTCAGATCACACCCTGGGTGGGCTGTGGGAACAGAGCTGGGGCTGCCGTGTCCTGGGCGTGCCTAGGGCCCGAGGAACTCAGAGGGGGCGAGCATGGGGTCTCAGCAGCTGGGGCTGGCTCCGAGGCGGGGGGAGGGGGGCCCCGAATCTGGCCTTGGAGGGGTTGCTGTGGCCGTGGGTGACGGGTGCTGCTGGGGTGAATTCTGTCCTGTTGGACCGTGAGGCCCCTCCCCTCTGCCGGCCGCCGCAGAAGCTCAGGGAGGCCTGGCCATCTCCTGGATGGCATTTCTGCAACCTGCCAAAAGGCGCTTTGCCCGTCCTCCCAAATATACGTAGCTGACATCTTGCTTATAGACACGCATTCTCTTTCCGGCCTGCTGTTTGCCAGCTGTGCAGCCTTGGTAAACTCCGAAGCTTTCCTAACCCGATTGTCTCCATCTGTAAAATGGGCTCACGGTGCTTACCAGATCAGACCATCAGGGCCATTAACCGAGATACTGACCTGCAGAGGTGACAGGTGGAATGCATGGGGTCCCCACTGCTCACCTGGCACCTGCCAGGTACTTCTAGGGTGTCCTGTCCCAACTGCTGGCCCAGGTACAGCCAGGTCGTCTTTGTTATAGCTTCATTGAGATATAGTTCATATACCGTCCGATTCTCGCTCTCAGAGTGTGCAATCCCATGGTTTTTAGTACGTTCTCAGATTGTGCAAGCGCCCCGCTCAGCCTCAGGACCCGTCCGTTGCCTCAGAGAGAAGCCCCAAGCCCTTAGCCCTCTCCTGCCCCCTGTTCCCCCATTTCCCCCAGCTTGAAGCAACCACTGGTCTCCTCTCTGTGTGTCAGGCTTTGCTGGGTGTTCATCCGGCCGCTCAGCAGCAGGGGGGCATCAGGTCCCTGACTCCAAGAACCCAGGGCTTCCTTACTGTCATTCTGTGCGCTCACATCCCATCCTGGAATGGGGCAGGGGCTCTGTCAGCGGTGGGCGGGCTGAACCGTGGCTGTTTACTGCTCTTGTCTCGTCAGTTGTCCCCGCTCCCTGGACTTGTACTCCCCAGATCTCTCAGTCTGTCCGCCCTGGCACGTAGCCTCGAGCCCGGCGACACTGGGAAGATCGGCCCGGTGAGGAGCCTGGGGTGGTGGGGGGGTCCGCAGGCTTGGGTGCTTCTCCCCACGGCCCTCCAGCCCCACAGATTCTAGGATGCTTCTGGACCCCCACATCCTTCCCCACATGGTCCCTGGAGAAGGCATGGGACTGGAAGGGAGGGGCTGGGCCCTCTGTGTCCCTCTGGCGGGCCATGTCCTGGAGAACCTGGACCCACCTTGCCCCGTGTCCCCTCTGCTCCCCACTCCCGGAGGCGGTCCTCAGGCGTGGGGCCGTTGCCATGGGAATTATGTATTGGGATCTATTTTGAGACCATTTTGTAGTGTGATTCTTAATACTGCCTGGTGTTGGCTGTTGGTTTTCTACGTTTGCCCAAGGGAGTGGATTTCGGCTAGCCAGTGAGGTTTGGCCGTTTTTGTTCCTGGGTATGGCATTGCCCAGAACGTTGGGCGTTTAGTAAGAGGTGACAGGGGCCTTGCCGTGACCCCCTTCAAAGCCTGGGCTCCCCAGCCTGCTGCTGTGGAGCGGGTGCAGAGGGGCTGACACAGTGTCCTGTCCCCAGATTCTGCCTCTGATCAGCTTGGTGACATCCGTGGGCGGGACACATGCCCTCTGCGACAGAGGGACCCAGGGAGCACTTCCTGGGCTCCGGGAATTGTGTGAGCGCTTGGGAGTAGGCCTGGCCACCGAGCCTTTGCAGGACCACGGTGAGCGGCTGCTGTTGGCTCCTGTGGCCCCCAGCCTCCCCTTCCCGGCATTCACCAGAACATGAGCTGAGTGTGTTCATACACTCGACGCCCGTGTCCCACCGGACTGCAGACGAGCAGGGAGCCACGAGTGGACACTTGGGGATAAAGAAAGACCTTACGCAAGTGGCCTTGGGGTTGCCGCCGTGCGGGGACGGAGCTACGAAGCCTCCTGCCCGTGGCAGCTTCTGGAGGCACCTCCCCCGCAGGCTTGGGGGGCCTGCTGCTGGGGCCACAGAGCAAGGACATGAGCGTGTAGGCCCAAGGGGTTCCAGAAGAGCATCACCCAGGAGGGATGAGCCAGGAAAGGGAGGCAGGGAGGGGAGCGCCGACCACGGAGTGCCCGTCTTTGGGGCCAGGCCACCCGGAGCATGGGCACCTCTGCAAATGGGCCAGCCTTGTCGCCTCGGGCTGCAGGAGCAGAGTGGCAGGTGACATGCCTGTGCCCACGCGGGCTGGCTCTTGCCGTGTTCCGTGTGCTTCCTTCTTGTGACCTGTGTTGTTGGAACAGACGTGGATGCAGGAAGGGGGCCCCTGGGATGAGGAAGGTCTAAAGCTGAGCTGAGCAGGGGACACTGTTCCCGCTCCGCGTGGCTCAGCGGCCGCAGGGGTGGGGATGACGCAGCCGCAGGTGGTTGTCGCGGGCTCAGGACCCTGCCCCTGCCCTGTGGTGGGACGTCCCCAAGGAGGCCGGAGGTGGGAAGCTCGGCCTGCCTGTCTCACCGTTTGATGGTTTTCACCTTGAAAAACAAAACCTCTTAACTGCACCAATACCACACAGTCCTTGTGGGAGCAGACAGAAAACGCACGTAAGGAACAAAGACCTCCTGCGCTCCTGCCCCCAGATCTACGGCTCAGAGGCCCCAGATGTCACTTGCCCATACTTTCCAAACACACGTACAGCTGGCACCTGGTTCCTGTTCCCGTTTACTTGATAAAAACGGGTTTCTACTCCCCTTAACTTCCCTGTAACTTTGGTGTTTTTCTGTTTGACGTATCCAGAACCTGCTTTAATGGACGTAAAGACAGCACCACAGCCCTGGAGCGCGGTTTTAACCGTCCGTCCGTGCGGTGGAGCCTTCCTAAGCCGGGACTCACCATTCTCCTGTGTTGGAGGCTTAGAGTAACTCGAGTTTTCATCGTTGCTTCGGCTGCTGGGATGAGGCCTGTGCACTCCCCTCCGTGCACCCATCCCCTTTCCCCTCCGCGTGCGTCCCCGGACATGCAGCCACAGGGTCACACGCGCCCGACCCCGTTCCGTTCCGTCTTCCTCAGCGAGGCCCCCAGGGATGGTGCTGCCTGGGCTGTGAGGTGGGGCCTGTGTCCACCGGACCCTTGTGTGGTGGGCGTGGGGGGCAGCTGATGTGAGCTTCACTCCCCCTGGCGGTTGCTAAGGCTTCTTTGCTTCCAGGCAATTGTGCGTGACACCAAGAGCCGCCAATCGACGTCCCCGAGCCTCAGTGTCCTCGCCTCCGTAAGGGGGATGAGTGTCCGCCTGGCAGGGGAAATGTCATGGCTCCTGGCCCCTCCTCATGTCGGGCGCTGGCCTTTCTAAGGAAGTGCACGGCTGGTACCCTGGGTGTGTGGCATCCCACGTGTGCCTCAAGGGTGGAAGCTGGGCCTTAGTTCCTTCCGCTGCTGGGCCAGGGCCAGTGTCCCATGGTGGACCCTGGCCCTCCTCGGTCCCCTCGGTGCTGCCTGGGGCTCCTGCAGACTATTCGCGGAGGAGACAAAATTGGTGCCCCGGAGAGTGACTGGTGGTGTTGCGGAAAAAATGGTGGTGTGGTGGGTCAGAGGCCCCCGGAGTCTAAGGGGCTCAGCGGCTCCCGGGTCTGTGGGCAGCCGTCCCTGAGGAGGGGAGGGTGGGGGGCGGGGGCTGTCCTGGCAAAGGAAGGGGGCGGTTAAGTGCAGCGATTCCCAGAGAGAAGGGAGGTGGGGGCAGTGAGCTGCTGTCCCGCGGGGTGATGCTCTCAGAGCTTCACGGCCGTGGCCCCCCGGGCCGCAGAGGTTGGTGAGGGTCCTGCTCGGGGCACCTTGGGGTCCCGGGACGGCGTCGTTCTCCCAGGCCACTTAGGAGGCTTCCGGCAGCCCGACGCCGGCTCTGCGTGGCCCTGGCCGTGAGGGATAGCATGTGAAGGGCAGGAGGCCGCCCGCCCCCGTGGGCCCCTCATGTTCCCGGGAGGAGCGGGACAACGTGGAGAGGACGCAGGCAGAGGCCAGGGGCTGGGTGCCGGCCGGGCGGCCTCGGTGCCGACCCCAGGAAGGCCGAGCTGGATGGCAGCCTCAGGAGACTCCAGGCTGGCCAACGTGAGGCCCACCGTATACTCCGTGGCCCAGTACGTGTCTGCCCACCTCCTTCACTCTTACAAATGAGACAGTTCATGAAGTGGTAACTGTGTTGGGCTCCCGTGATGCTGTTTTCCCCTCCCTCCCTTTCTCTTTCTCCTTTTCTTTTCTTTCCTTTTCTCTTTCTTTTTTCTTTTCTTTTCTTTTCTTTTCTTTTCTTTTCTTTTCTTTTCTTTTCTTTTCTTTTCTTTCCTTTTCTTTCTTTCTTTCTTTCTTTCTTTCTTTCTTTCTTTCTTTTCCTCCCTTCCTTCCTCTTTCTCCCTTTTCCTCTTTCCTTCCTTCTCTCTTTCCCTTCCTTCTTTCCTTCCTTCGTCCCTCTGTCCTTCTTTCCTCCCCTCCCTCCCTCCCTCCCTCCTTTCCTTCCATCCTCAGAAAAAGGTAAGGATCCCATTTTTGTGAAATTGATTCTCTGCCCACTACTGTGGCCCATGGTCTCTGATCCAGGTGTGCTGGGGCTCAGGCAGAGGCTTGGGCAGGCCTGGGTGGGCAGAGTGACTGTGAGGGCAGTGGGGGCCCTGCTGCACCAGGTGTTCTGGCCCTGGCCGCCTTCACTTTCCCTGTGCCCAAGGAAACACCACCAGGACTGGGCAGACACTCCTAAAGGTGGACCTTGGGTCACGTATTTTATAAGCCAATGGACACCCCTAAGGGTGGGCCCATGGGAGCGGGCTCTCATGGAGGTCCTGCCTTGAGTTGGGAGTCAGACAGCTTTGAACCCCAGACGAGCTCACACCTACCACAGGACATTGGATGATCCCCTTGGCCTCATGACGCCACAGGTTTTCTCCATCTGTGGGGTGTGGACCGTGGCCCTGGGCTCACAGGGTCCTGGGAAGGGTTCAGAGAGAGCAGATGTCTCACATGGGGTACTGGCACGCCCCAGGAGCTCTGTCATCCTGACCTTGGCTCCTTCCCCACCATCTGGTCTCAAACGTCACATCTGAGGGACGGAGGGCCAGGGTCCCAGGTTGAGGAGCCAGCCAGGGTGCAACCCCCCCCCCCACCACCACAGCTGAGTCTCCTCACCTGTGACGGGGGTGACAGGTGCGGGGAGTTCTCCGTGGAGTGGAGGTGGGAAGTGCCCAGCCCGCTGCAAGCTTTAATCAGCAGGGACATGTTGCTGTGTGTGGATGAGTCGTGCAGAGATGCTTTGGGGTGTGTAGGGTGTGGCAGGTTCTGGAAATGGGTGCTTTTCTCTCTCGCCTGTATGTTCATCCTTGCTACAAGTCCTTGGCCTCATGGCGTTAGCAGTGCTGGAACCGTCCATGTGCTGAGCCCTGTGCTGTGTCCTCACCTCTATCCCAGGGATGCTTGTAGACAGTTGCACGTGGTGCCTCGTTTCGCAAATGTGGGGACGGCAGCCTGACCCCCGTCCCACCGGGACTGCTCCGAGGCCACATCACGTCCCAGGCATGCAGGCGGGAGCCGGGCTGTGCCTCCTTCCGGGCCCCTGCACCACTGAGCCCTCAGGTGCCGGGCGGGTCAGCCGTGCACCTGACCCGGTCTGGCCTCGAGTGTAGCCGCAGCGCTGCTGCAGTGGATGGGGGAGCCCCTTTACTCTAGGGCGAGACCCAGCTCTCCAGGCCAGGGCAAGGCATGGGTGCCCTGCTGGGTCTTATCTTGAAGGAGGCACACGGCCGCGGTTGAGAACCAGATGGAGCAAAAGTCGGGGGAAAGAAAGAAAATCAGACTAGACGCTGCTGGAGATGCTGCTGGGGAGGCGGCGAGGTGCCAGGTAAAAGATGCAGTCTGATGTGGATCTGGGTCTTTCTGTGTCGTCAGGTACCTCCTTTTCAGTCGGCAGGTATCTGAGGGCCGCTGTGTGCGGCGCTGTGGTGGTTGAGAGTACGGACTCGGGCTGGCGGCCGGGTTCGAGTCTCAGCAGTGCCACTCACTGGCCTCAAGAGCTGGGTGGCTGATGAATGGACCCTCTCTCCCATCAGGTTCCTTATCTATGAAATAGATATGGAACCTACCTCATGGGGACCTATGAGCACCTACCTCATGGGGACCCATTTACTTAGCACTTAATGGACAGAAGGGTCTGGTAAGCACTGCATACGGTGGGGGTCAGCCCCTGGCAGCAGCATTGCATACTGTTTTGCCCACCCTATGCGACAGCGCAGGTGGGGAAACCAAGGCTCAGGAGTCTTTGGAACTTGCCTCTGGTCACCCGGCCCATGGTACATAGTAAAAGTGAATTTATAGGGCGCCTGGGTGGCTTAGTGAGTTCAGCGTCTGACTTCGGCTCAGGTCATGATCTCACGGTTCGTGAGTTTGAGCCCCGCATTGGGCTGTGTGCCGACAGCTCAGAGCCTGCTTAGGATCCTGTCTCCCCCCTCCCTGCCTCCCACCCCCTCTCAAAAATAAGCATTAAAAAAATAAAAAATATATATATATATGTAAAAGTGGATTTGCACCTCTGTCCCTATTATGTGGTTCCTGCTGTTCCTTCATAGTTTCCTCCACCTTATAACAGGGAGGCCTGATTGCCGTTGCTTGAATGCCTGGTAAGCTGGGCTCAGATCCCAGGTGGGTCCTGACTTCTCCCTTGAAAGACTGAGCTTTGGGGGCAGCTAGGTGGCTCAGTCAGTTGAGCATCCAGCTTCGGCTCAAGTCATGACCTCATGGTTTGTGGGTTCAAACCCTGCATCGGGCTCCATGCTACTGGTGCGGAACCTGCTTGGGATTCTGTCTCTCTCCCTGTCTGCCCCTTCCCCACATTCTCTCTCTGTGTCTCTCAAAAATAAATAAATTAAAAGAAACCTTAAAAAAAAAGACTGAGCTTTGGGAGTACTTGGCTAATGTGTGAGTGCTTTCTGCATACCAGGTATGGTGCTGAGGGAGCAGAAGGGGGGCGTTGATGAACTTGGCTCTTGTGAAGTGGTTTAGGGCGGAGATTCTCACAGGTGGCCATGCAAGGGGCAGTCTGGGGCCTCACCTGACAGCTGGCTAGACAGGGGGAGTGCTGGGGTCATCCAGACCTGCGTCCTGTATTCTGACAAGGCCCCGGGGGACTGTTACAAGTTTGGGAGGCGCTGGTCTGGACAGTGGGCTGTAGCTTATGTTGCCCTGGCTGTTTTGAGGCAGGTCTTGGGGGTAATGACACCCCCCCCCCACGTCTCCTTGCTCCATTTCACAGAAGGGGAAGTTGTAACCTCCATGAGGCCCCCCCCACCCCCGCGCAGTGCTGTGGGCGGGTGGGGGGCGCCCAGCAGCTGCTCACTGTGGTAAGCAGAGTAATGCCCCTGCCCCAAAGCCCGCACACCCGTGAGTCCGTTACCTTATGTGGCCAGGAGAAACTGAGGTTGCAGATGGAACTAAGGTTGCTCAGCAGCTGACCTGAAGACAGGGAGAGTGTCCTGGATGATCCTGGGGGCCAGATGTACTCTGGGTCCTTTGCAGGCAGAGGGAGGGACCAGGGAAGCAGAGAGCAGGAGCTCCCAGAAAGAATGAGATCCCCCCAAACCCGAACCCCGTTTTTAGCCAAGTGAGACACACTTTGGCTTCTGAGCTCTTGCACCGTAAGAAAAGAAATTTGTGCTGCGTGAAGCCACCAGGTTTGTGGCAGTTTGTTCCGGCAGCTACGAGAAACAATGCCGTCACCAGATGTCAGCTTGATTACTCTGCATAAAACAATAGTGGGGTCTGTGCATCCTTCTTCTGGGAAGTAAGCATCCCCCCAAATCCATCAGGTAGAACTACCAAACACTTCTGCGTGGGGTGTCCTTCGTGGGAGTGGGGTGCTGCCCTGGTGAGGAGCAGGGGAGCTCCCTTTTTGGATTCCTGCACCTGAAGCATCCCTACACCCATGCCGGTGCTACTCCTGGCCTGAGGTTAGTCCCCCAGCCCTCCCCTCCCCCCCCCACCAGGAGGGCCAGAGGCTGGTTGGAGGCTTGTCCTTTGGGGGAATGTTAGCAGAGGATGATGGTCAGAACTATGATCTCCTTTTTCGCGCTTACCTGTCTCATTAACCAGAGCAGCTGGCGGAGAGCAGAGTCACCTGGCATGTGGCTCAGTACAAAGACCTCATCCTTCCTTCCCCTCCTGCCATTGCTGACCATGTGCCTGTCCTCCTCTGGCCACCCCTGTGCCTCCTGCCAGACTTCCTCCCCCACCAGCCCTCACTTGGCTTCCCTGAGCCCCCGGGCCGGGAAGGTGGGACCACTGGCCTCTCTGCTCACCTCCATGCTGCCCACCTGCCCCTCCCTGCCCGCAGTAAAGTGGGCTTGTGGGCAGGAGGCCGGGCCTGGAGGCTGGCAGGGTTTATGGGACCTCAGGAGCAAAGGGACTCAGAGAGTAAGGCCTGAGGAAGAGGCCAGGAGACTGTCCCCCAGGGCACGGACAGCTCCCAGGTCCTGAACCCAGGCAGTGGCTCTCCAGGTGGGGCTTTGAGCATGGTCCGGGCCCTTGGCAGTCACCGGAGGAGGAGGAGGGCACAGCTGTCTGCCCAGCACCGCTGGGGTCGGGTCCTGAGCCCCTTCTAGCTTCAGCTGAGGCTCTCCTGACTTCGTGTCCACCCCACCACCTCAGAGTGGGTAGCAGGGCCCTTTAAAGCAGCTGCCGTGGCTGTGGGGAAGCAGGTGGCGTGGGCTCTGGAGGGCAGGAGTGAGCTCGCTTGGTTTTCTTGGGTGGTGGCTCTTGGCCGCCCCCTGGGGGTCGTGGGGTCCGGGCCTCATTCTCCAGGAAGACCTGGGAAGCTGGACCAGATTTCCACGCTGAGCCTCAGTTTTCCCACAAAGAGGTAGTGCTAAAGCCCTCAGGACACCCCTGAAGCCATGGGCTGCCTGCCTCCCCTGCACCCCCAGCCCGGGAAGCAGGAAAAGGTCAGGAGATGCGGTCCTTCTGTTCCCGCCTGCCTGCTGCCTCGACACCTGCCCAGGACCGCATCTTCCTGGCAGAGATGCTCTTTTGGGAGATACCTCTCCACTTCCTGCCTCAGTGAGCTCCAAGCCCTCTGGCATCACCCTTACTCCCCTCCCGTGTTATGTACCTATGCCCGGGCCCTGCCTTATTCTGTCTCACCAGGTGGTCATGTCTCCACCGCAGGGAGTTTACAGCCGCTCCCCCAAATCACTGTCCTCCTCAGTGGCTAGAACATGGCCTGCACACAGTAGGCGCTCATTATGTGTGTGTGGCCTGCATGAATTGGCCCCACTGTGCAGCCTGAGGCCTGGGGAAGGTTGGGGAGCTGGTGCTGTGGAGTCCACCACACCTGGTTTGAGTCCTGGCTCCACTCTGGGAAAGTATCTGGAGTTGTGCATTTTCATTGCATTCTTTTTTTTTTTTTTAAACGTTTATTTATTATTGAGAAACAGACACAGAGTGTGAGCAGGGGAGGGGTAGAGAGAAGGGGAGACACAGAATCCGAAACAGGCTCCAGGCTCCGAGCTGTCAGCACAGAGCCCGACGCGGGGCTAGAACCCATGGACTGTGAGATCATGACCTGAGCCGAAGTCAGACGCTTAACTGACTGAGCCACCCAGGTGCCCCCCCCCCTTTTTTTTTTTATTTTTTTAATGTTTATTTATTATTGAGAGACAGTCATTGCATTTTTACCAAAGATGCATGGAAGGTGTGGGTGCTGGTCAGGAGCTGGGGGAGGGTGGTGAGGGGGTCCTCGGGAGTGGGGTGGGGGCAGCAAGGAGGGCCCTGAAGCCGGGCTCCTCTACCGACAGGCTCTGAGACCTCCCTAGGCAGATGACTCCTGGGAGCCTCAGTTTCCCATATGGAGTATGAAGACGGTCACAGACATGTCCAAGTTCTCAGAACAGCCTGTGTAGAAGTGGCTGTTTCGTGTGCTAATTAAGCCCCTTGATGACAAGGCAGCGTGTACTTTTCATAGTCAATAAATGTTTGTTGGCTAAATGAAAAATATATCCAATATGTGGGTTTTACCGACATTTTTGTGCCTTCTACGGTGAAGTTGGGGCACATAGCTCCCGTCTTCCTGAGTGTTTGCTGCCAGTGATAGGGTGGTCTAAGAGCTTTGCAGACATCCTCCCGTTTAACCAACATCCTAACATTCCAGGCAGGTAGAGACTCTGTTTCACCACTAGCATTGGTACCTTTGGAAAGGTGCTACTCGCCCAGGGTGAGTAAACACAAAAATAAACAAACAGAATAGCCCTGACCAGCTGTTTGAGCAGGTGATACTTTCACATAGCCCAGATATTAAGACAGATCACGGAGGTGTTCGTTGAAACCCCTCGCTTCTGTCCCATTCAGTGGGCAGGACATCGGAGAATGCACGTCACATCCTCCCTCCCTGTGGCTCCGGCCCCTGGTGGGTGGTCCTGTGCCTCCGGCCCTGGACTGCCTCGGCTTCCCTGTCACCTCTGTGACCAGTGCTCTGGGTGGAATCCTCTTTGTTCTGAAGCCTTGAGGTCGGCTCTCATTCCCTGCCAGACCCCCGAGAGGTTCAGCAACCCACCAAGATCACACAGCCAGTTAGGGGCACCGGGGTGCCTGGGTCCCGTCCTGGCTCAAGCCGGCGGCTGACTTCCCACTGCTCTGTGTGGCCTGGAGAGACAAGGCAGTCGTCCTGGGGGTGGCGAGGTGGGAGGTGAGCCCCAGGGGACAGGCAGGACTGAGCCAGGAGGACCGTGCAGGTTGCAGATGGGCTGTTCCTGTTGGAGGACGGAGCGTGCTGTGGTGTGGGGGCGCTGGGGGTGGGCGGGGAAGGGCCCGGGGGCCAGGGTCTGTGGGAGGACGAGTCCGGAAGAGGGGAGCACAGGTTGTGTCGGGGCCTGAACCGGGGCAGCGTGATCTGTGTTGAGGCTCGCTCTGGTCACCCTGTGGTCTGGCCCTCGGGACCGGGGAAGGGAGGCCGTAAGGAGGGTGTGGTGTATATCAGGTGAGAGGTGATGGTGGCCTGTGCCAGCCTGTGTGTGGAGGCCAAGACAGGCGACAGGTCTAGGACATGCCCACGGTCATTTAGGAAGTGTTGGTGGCAGAAGACAGAGCACCGTATCAGTTTGGGCCCCTCCAAAATTTGACCTAAAAGAGAAAGTGGTCAGTTGTGTGCAGGGAGGTGGTGAGGGGTTGTGGATGGCTTCCTGGAGGAGGGGCCATCTGAGGCGACTCATCCGTTTGGTCCTGGGGCTGGGAGCCCCTCTGGGAGCAGGGCCGAGGGGTCATGCCTGAGGTGCTGGGGGAGGGCTGAGGGCACCCAGGAGAATGGGAAAGGCCCTTGGGGCCGAGGGAAGAGCACAGGTGGAAGCCCAGAGGGGAGCAAGGGTTGCATTGCGGGAGGTGGCGGGAGGCATGGGCAGGGGGAGGCAGAACCGCCATGTCCTGGGCTGAGCCAGCACAGGCTCCCTGCTCAAGCTGCTTGTTTTTGCTTTATTCCTGTGCTCCGGAGGGCCGACAGCTGCCTCTCGGCTCAGGTCTGGGCCCATTCACTGGCACCGGGGAGTCTGCCTGCCCCCACCCGGGCCCATCCCGACCTCCGTGGCTGTGTCCAGGAGAAGGGCGGCCGTGTCTCCTGCGTGCCCCCCGGGTTTTGTGGCTCAGTTCCCATTAGAAGAACCTCACCTCTTGCCCTTCCTCGCAGGGCTCTTGTTCCCTTTGTGCGGGCCAGGAAACAGAGACTCAAGGTGCTCCAGGAGCTGCCCTTGCTGTAGGCTTGGAGGCTCTCTGGTACCCTGCCTTCTCCTCCAGGAAGCCTCCCTGACTGCTTGGGATCTGCGTTCTCCCCCTGACTCTGGTTGGCATTGCCCAGGATACGGAGGCCCGGGGACATGGGGAGAGCAGCTTGTGTGGCCTTCAGCAATCACTCCCTCTCTCTGGGTCTTGGTTTACTCATATGTGAAATGGGGATGACAGCAGCTTCCTTGCAGGGTGGAATTGGGATGGCCGGTGATTGCACAGGGCTTGGCTCCACTCACTTCCGCTCCCGGCTGCTCTGCTGGGTGGCACTGCCCTTGTCATTCTGGCCCCGGACCCGGTGGGAGTCTCAGCCTCTCCCACCACTCCCCTCCCTCCCCCTAGCTCAGGGCTCTAGAAAATCTGCCTAGTCAGGTCTGAATGAGGGAGAGCCAGCCAGCCAGCGTGTCTGGGTGGCGAGAGAGGCTATTTTGGGAACGAGCTGGGGAAGGAGTGTTTTGTTTTGTTTGTTCCTCGTGATCACAGGAGGTGGTGAGTCCTGCCTCCCCTCTCCTCTCCTGGACACCGAGTGAGCTGAGCAAGGTTCGGGGGAGAGAAGGAGGGACGTGGTTCTCTGTGAGACGGACTGTCAGACTTCCTGACAACTGGAGGCCGCATGGGTCTGCAGCCTAGCCCCCATCACTTGTCGCTGTCAGCTTGTTCCTAAGCCGTGTCTGAGAGCAGGGGAGTCGGGGGGAGGGTTGAGAAAGCAGGGAACTCGGATCCTGACACACGAGAATTTTATTTCCAGCCCTGCCATCTGCCCGTGTGTCCACCCATCCACCCACTGACCTGTCCATTTCCAACCAACCATCCGTCCATCCATCCATCCACCCACCGATCCATTTGTCCATTTGGACCATCTATTCATCTCTCTATCCATCAGCCCATCCGTCCATCCATCCATCCACCCACCCACCCACGCATCCATCTTCCCAACCATCCCTCATCCATATCTCTGTCTCCCCACGCACCCACCCGTTTGCCCACCCAGCCATCCTCTCACCTGTTCATAATGTTTGCCCATTTTTCTACTCAACCACCCATCCATCCACCGACCCAACTGTTTATCCCTCTACCCAGCCACCCATCCAGATAACTACCATCCATCTGCCCAACCACCCAGGTAGCCATCCACCCAGCCACCCATCCATGAACTCATCCATCCATCTCCCTGTCTACCCAGCCACCCACCCATCCATCCACCCACCCATCCATCCACCCACCCATCCATCCATTGATCCATCATCCATCCACCCAGCCACCCACCCGTCCACCATCCATCTTCCCAACCATCCCTCATCCATATCTCTGTCTCCCCACGCACCCACCCATTTGCCCACTCAGCCATCCTCTCACCTGTTCATAATGTTTGCCCATTTTTCTACCCAGCCACCTATCCATCCACTGACCCATCTGTTTATCCATCCACCCAGCCACCCATCCGTGTACTGATCCGTCCATCTCCCCATCTCCCCAGCCACCCACCCATCCACCCACCCACCCACCCACCCACCCACCATCCATCCATCCATCCATCCATCCATTGATCCACCATCCATCCACTCAGCTACCCACTCATCCACCCAGCCACCCACCCGTCCACCATGCATCTTCCCAACCATCCCTCATCCATATCTCTGTCTCCCCACGTACCCATCCGTTTGCCCACCCAGCCATTCTCTCACCTGTTTATAATGTTTACCCATTTTTCTACCCAGCCACCCATCCATCCACCAACCCAACTGTTTATCCCTCTACCCAGCCACCCATCCAGATAACTACCATCCATCTACCCAACCACCCAGATAGCCGTCTGCCCAGCCACCTATCCCTGAACTCATCCATCCATCTCCCTGTCTACCCAGCCACCCACCCATCCATCCACCCATCCATCCGTCCATTGATCCACCATTCATCTACCTAGCTACCCACTCATCCACCCAGCCACCCACCCCTCCACCATCCATCTCCCCATCCACCCAGCCACCCACCACCCACCCATGTACTCATCCATCCACCCATCCACCTACTCAACCCCCCATGCATCCAGCCTTTTGCAGCAGGCACCATAGGTGCTCCATAAATCCATGCTTGGTTCCGTGTGAGGCCCCAGGATAGAATGGAAAGCAAGACATGTCACTGCCACCTGCCTTCCCCAACAGAGGCCATGAATTCAGCATTGAATGCTTATCTTCTGGATCTTACAGTATCCTCAGGTGCCGGGAAAGCTTTTGAACAAAGTGCAGTGTGATGTGACCACACAGGGACCAAAATGAAAGACTCTTAGAGGATGTGATATCTCATCTGTGACCGCGCAGAGTCCAGGCATCCGCCCAGCGTGTGCCTCCGCTGCTGTTGCCTTAGCTGAGGGAAGAGCCTGGGGGAGGCCCTTGAGTAGGGATGGGCTTGTTGTCAGAAAGCCAGAGGGTCTAGGGGTCAGACAGGGAGGGGTTGGGTGTGGAGTGGAGGGTCAGTGCTCGGCCCTGCGTGTTGGAGAGCGTCTGTCTGTCTGCCTGCCCTCTGGGTACAGTCCGTGGGCAGCCTGGCAGGGTCTGGGTGTGTGGGCACGCACTCTGAGGCCAGCTTCCTGTCCTCAGGCTCACTCTCCTCCACCAGGCAGAGCTGTCCCCAAGGAAGGGAGCTGGGGCAGTGGGACATGGGCACCCAGGGGCCTGGTGGCTCGTTTTACAAGTAAATGTTAGAAACACTCCCCAGAGCCTTCTCTGGCTGTGTAAGCAGAAAATTGAGATAAACTTCAGCTATTCCTAGGTTATGCTTGGTCTTATTTAGACTTTTCTTTCTCTTAAAAAAAGACTCCTCCTTTTCCTTCCCAAGGGTGTTAAACTAGAAAGCTCTGTTCTTGAGGGAATTGAGTGGATAAGGCTTTAGGCCCAGAGTCCTGGCCTGGGCACTGACTTGCTGTGTGGCCTCCGTATACTAGCTTACCCACTCTGGACCTCCACTCCCCCCCCCCCCCCGCCACCCCCAGGGTGAAATAAGCACGGGGATTAGATCTGACCCCTTTGGCCCTGAGGCTCTGGAGCTTGAGGACGTGAGAATCGAGGTCCCTGGCAGCGTGGAAGCCGAAGTTCTGGGGAGGGTGCCGCCTGAGAGCTGAGTTGTGAGCTGGCCAGGGGGGGGGGGCGGGGGGGGGTGAGCTCATGGGCCTCCAGAGGGCGTGGAAGACAGATTCTTCTTGAGCTGATAATACCGCCTCGTGTTTGTCGAGCGATTTATGGGTTTTGAAAGCACTTCCCCTTACGTCGTCTGATTTGAGTTTTGAGTGTCTGTTAAACAAGTGTTTAAATATAGTGATACCTCGTAAGTGTCTGGAGAGGAGAGAAAGGGTCTCTCGTGGCGGTTGTGAGTGTGGACCACTGGAGTGATGAGCCCTGACACTGGGAGAGGGTCACCTGTGGTGGGGGGGGGGGGGAGGTGGCTAGAGTAGGCGGAGGCTCCGGGTGGGGGACCTGGATTCGATTCAAAGCAAATATGGCACAAAGAAATAAAACGTTTCAGGTGCTCTTTTTATTAAGATAGAGCCAAATGCATGTAAAATATGTTTATACCGTCTTCTGTTCCTGGCCATATATTTGTGATTTCTTGTAATAAAATACTTTCAAAAAGAGTGCTCTCTGTCACTCGAAAGCCCAGTATGGAATCAGAGGCCCGCAGGGCTGGTGGCTTTTGTGACTATTGTCCGCCCTTCATACAGCGAACACTGGGTAGCTGGGATGCGCCGGGCTCTGTGCTCCATCAACATCCTAGAAACATTTGAACAGAGACGGAGTGTGGGTGGGGCAGAAGGAGGGACCTAAGTGGCACAGCAACGCCCCGCGTGGGCGGCTTCATGGTCCCTAGCCCCCGGGGACGCTGCATTCAGGCCGCAGGAGAGGAGAGGAGCCCACACCAGGAGCCCCCGTGGCACAGAGGGACCCACTGCGGCTGCCAGCGAGGAACTGGGTGTCAGGAGTGCCCTGACTGTGCCACCTGCCAACTGGGCTCCTGGCTCCGGGGACAGCCTTTGGCTACGCAGCACTCTGTGTATTTATGGGCCCATAAAATACCAACTTTTCTCCTGAATGCTCTTTAGGGTCCACATGCGCCCCCCACCCCGCCCCCGGAAGGCAAAACAAATCACCATCTAATCAACCTCCAGCTCCCGGCAGGAGAATCCCACCCTTGGTGGATGCCTCAGTGGGCAGCACCCTGTCTTCTGAGCATCAGAGGAAGCCCCCCCGCCCCCGCCAAAGTGGCACAGGTAGGGGTGCTGGGGCTGGCACAGGAAGGCAGCAGGAAAGTGGCTTGAGTGCTGAGCCCTTGGGACAGCCAACAGGTCAGGGAGGGAGGGCGGGTCCCCCAGCCCCGGGGGTCCCATGTGCATGTGGTCAGCTCCTCACGCCCCGCTTGCTCAGGTTGTAAGCATCCCCATGTGGCCAATTCTGTTTGGGCTGTTTGGCTCCAGCCTGCTGGGAGGGCTTAGTGCCTTGGGGACCCTCTGTGGTGGGTGTTTTCCACTTGCACCCCACGAGACTGTGCCTGTCACTTACTGTCTTATCAAATCTTTGCCAGCTGGGGGTGATGTTACCCGTTCGTGGGGGTTGAGAGTGAGGACATTTGAGACTCAACTGGTGATGCAGGGGGTTCATAAGATGGGGGAGTGTTGGAATTGACTGGACATCAGGTTCTTGGGGTCTGGGCCTCAACCGATGTGATCCGAGGTCGGGGAGGGCTAGAGCCGGGCGACGTGGTGGACAGGTGGGCTCCTTCCCCGGCTCAGGCCAGAGCATCAGTCCCAGAAAATGAGTCTAGAGCAAAGATCCAGTGTCCTTGTGCACAGTGCCAGGGGAAGACTCGGGCAAGGAGCCGGACGGGGCTGTGCTTGGCAGGCCCCACCGGGACCACGGACTGGGGGCACGTGGGGGACCATGGTCCCTAGGTCTTGCAGCTAGGAAGAAGCAAAGTGGCAATGAAGCCGTGTTTGCAGTGACCTGTGGCCCAGCGTTCATCCAGATATTTATGCGGATACTCTCCTGGATGAATTTATCCTGCATTTATCCAGATATTCTCAAGCTTTCCATATTAATGGGAACAAGTGTTCTTAGGATTGGGTGGGGCTCTAACGGCCAGCCACCAGGCTCACCAGAATCACTTGGGAGGGACGTGGGGACAAGGGGCTTGGTGGGGTCTTGGTGAATCTCCGGGTTGAGCTCATTGAGGGACGATGGGCAGCTGTTTTGGTCCTCCCGCCAACCACGGGGTCGAGACCCTCACCCACATTCCCAGGGATCTGTGCTTGTTGAAATTCACTCTGGTCTAGATGCAAACTGGCTCAACCCTGTCTGGCTCAAATCCAGTCCCTTCCTGCTCAGAGTCAGATGACAAGGACCCTAATGTGGGGACAGGACATAGTCCCTCCCCAGGGTCAGCCTCCCTCAGTGGGGAGGACAGGGAGGAAGACAGAGAGGGGACAAGGAAGAAGAGACACAAGCAGCCAGGCAGCCGCAGGGCACCCGGCTCTGCTCAGCCCCTTCCTTTGTACTAAGTCAGCACCTGCCCCTGCTGGCCCCCCACCTCGGGCTTCTGAGGACTCTGTCGATAGTCTTTAGTGCTCATTAAGCCATTGTGTGTGCCAGGCTGTTGCAGTGTTCAAGGTGAGACGTGATGGAGGCCGGGACGGGCGGGGAGACTACTAGGATCCCACAGAGTTGTGCAGTGATGTGAGTGAGCTCAGCCTCTACTGGTGTTAAGATGCCCCACTTGTGCTCCTGGTGTATTCAGACAGTAACCAGAATGAGAAATCGGAGATCAGACAGATTCACTCCTTTGCATCTTAATGCTGGGTGAAGCGAGAAGCCGCTCAGGAGTTCTGAACTAGGTTCTTCATGCGGCCGCAAGGCCCCATTTGATCTTAACTTACCTGAATAGGCTGCTCCTACCACAGGACATTTGTATATGCTATTCCATTGCCTGGAATGCTCTTCCCCAGGTATCTCCTTGGCTTGCTCTCTCAGTACCTTTTGGGAGATGCCAAAAGAGGGTCCTTTCCTGACTGCCACTCCTACCCCTTCCTCTTTCCTTGGTGAGCATAGAATTCCCACTCAGCTCCCACGGAGTCTCCATTCTGGTGGGGAAATGTTTACTGCCTATCTGGTGGTGGTACTTTGTTCTCTGCTCTGTCCCCAGACTTTAGGGCATGTTAGGTGCCCAGTAAGTATCCTCTTGATGACTGATTGAGGCAGAGAGGTTAAGTCATTTTCCCAGAGTTACACAGCTAAGTGGTAGGACTGGGATTAGAAGCCCTAAAGCCACACCCCATTGTCTTACAGGTGCTAGGGAGCCATGGAAGGCACTTGCACAGGGGAGCGCCCTGCTGGCCTAGTGCAGGAGGATCAGGAATGGGACCAGCCACAGAAAGGCCAGGCTGGGGCCGCCCAGGGGTGGGATTCAGAGCAGGAGCCCCGTGAAGCGTGGGAGCGACTGTGGCCCACCCGGTGACTCTCTGTTTTCGCAAAATCCACCCTCACTGTGCAGCCATGATAGCCACGGGCTTGCCAACCCCCGAGTCGAAGGGCCCGAGCTCACCGAGCAGCCTCCCGTGCCCCAGGCTTCCGCGTCTGCATAATTAAACACACGCTTGTGACCCGCTGCTAGGACCGATTTTCCAGATCGCCTCGAAAATCCTGCCATTTTCCACCAGCCGAGTTGGAGTGAGAAAGGAGAGTTTCAGGGGAGCCCATCCATCTTCAGTGGACGTGAGCGCCACAGTCCCATCCGAGGCTGGAGGCATGGAAGGCGGTGGGGGGGCCCGCGGCGCTGGGGAGGGCAGAGAACACTTCTTGGAGGGTGAACATTAGCTCAGCCTTCTTCGGTTACTTTTGGGAGGACATTCACAGAAGGGGCTTATGAAAACCAGTGAACATAATTCCTTAGGCTTCCAGTGGCTTCTTTCCCCTTGTAAGGAGTGACCTGCCACCACAGGGGACGTGGGAGGTGGAGATTGAAATCCGGAGAGACAGCGCCCCCCGGGCCAGATCCCAGCCTGGAGTGGTGGGGACACCCACGTGCCCGAGGGTACCCATCATGGCCCGGCGGTCAGAGCCCCTCCAGGACACTGGAGGCTGGCAGCGAGCTCCTTGCGGGCAGGCTCAGGTCCTTACCAGTCTGCAGGCTGGGAAGATCCTTAACCCTGCTTGTACCTCTGGGCTGAGGGCTGAGACGCAGCTGCTGGGGACGGGCTGGTGCCAGCTGCCATTTGTGGTCAGCACTCGGCGACAGCCGGCCTCTGAATTTGTGTGCTGAGCTAGTGGCCGCCCCCTGGGTCAGGGGGCGGGGGACCGGAGCCCCCTGTGAGGAGTGACGTGGTGGCCACTGCTCTGTTGAGCGCAGATGGCTGGGCCAGCCTCTGCCCGCCCCACCTTGACATAAAATGCATACCATAAAATTAGCAACTTTAAAGTATGCAGTCCGGTGGCTTCCAGTGCATTTGCGGTGTTGCACAGCCGCCACTCGGGTCTCGTTCCAGTTTCCCACCCCCCCCCCCAGAAGGAGAGACCCTGTACCCGTAAACACCGACTCCCCGCGCCCCTCCCTCCAGACCTGGCGGCACGAGGAACCTGCTTCCTGTCTCTGCGGATTGGCCTGTTGTGGACCCTGCACACAGACGGAACCAGACCGCATGTGGCTTTTTGTCTCTGGCTGCTTTCACTCAGTTTCACGTGTTCGAGGCTCATCCACGCTGGCCGCCTGGCTCAGCCCTTTGTGGCTGTCTAGGGCTGGATAACCCCACCGTGGATGCTGTCCCGCCGCACTCGGCCGGTCTGTCCCTCTACAGATGTGCGGACGTGTGGGCTGCTTCCTCCTCGCGGCTGCTGTGAGCGGTGCTGCTGGGAACAGATGTGTGCAAGTATTGGTCGGGGTCCTCTTGGCAGCCCTGTGGGTATATTCCCCGGAAGAATCGCTGGCTCATGTGGACACTCTGGGTTGAACTCTCTGTGGAGCTGCCTGACCGTTTCTACAGTAGCTGCACGCTGTGTATTCTGAGGCGGTTTCTTCAGAGGGGGCGGAGGTAGAAATTGGAGACTCCGGGGGGGGGGGGTTTCCTGTAAAGTGAAAGTCAGGGCAGGGCACTTTGGGAAGCTCTAGAAGGCTCCTCTAGAAGCTTCCTGTCTCTCTCAGAGCAAAAGCCAGTGTCCTTACAATGGCCCGCCGACCCTGCTAATGGGGTCCGTGTGATGTCATTGCCTCCTTCCCCTCACCAGCGGCCCCCGGCCACCCTGTCCCTCTGCTTCCTCCTATAGGCCAGCATGCTTGTGTCTCAGGGCCTTTGCATGGCTGCCCCTTAGCCATGGGGGTCACTGCAGGAGAGCATGACACGGGCCCTTGGCATTTTCTTTCTTTCTTTCTTTCTTTTTTAAGATTTTATTTTTAATCTCTACACTCAACGTGGGGCTCAAACTTAACAGCCGCAGAGTTGAAGAGTTGCACGCTCCAGGACTGAGCTGGCCAGGCGGCCCGCCCTTAGTTCCTATCCTACTGCACAGTTCACTTATTTATTGTGTTTGGTGTTCATTGTCTCCCTCCCTCTCCTTCCCCAAAGAGTCTAAATGTCTACGACTGGGCCTGACAGGTTGTGAGTGCTCAGTACGTGCTTGTTCAATGGGTGAATGGAGCGAAGGACACGGATCAGCTTCTGCCGTAAGCACCCCCTGCAACTCCTCAGGGGCTAGTGATGGTGGGAGGCCTGGAACCATCTCTCAGCCTCTATCATTTCCTTCCCGGGCATCGTCCCTGGGACAGTCCACTAATGCTAACGCTCAGCAGAGCACGGCCCGAGCACCTCTCTGCTTGTGCCCTTGAACCTCAGGCTTGTGGAGCTCCCCACTGCTGTGGGAGAGGGGGCTGGGGGCGGGGGCGGCCATGCCCAGCCCACAGGTGGGTGTGGTAGCAGATGGCCTGTGTCAGACCATGAACCAGGGCCCCCCCTTCTGGGGCAACCACATCACCTCATTGTATTAAACCAAGAAGAGCCAGTTAGTGTTAAGCCACAAACGTACCCCCGTTTTTAGAAATCTGATCTATCTTCCCTTGTTAAGTTCTAGACTGTGAAAGGGTGGAAAGATGGCCGGAACTCTCTTCCACGATACGGCTCGTTCGTTCAGTCTTTCGGCCCATCAGTTAGCAGATACCCCTGGAATACCTGATGCTCCCGTGTGTAGGACCCTCCTTGAGGACGGCGAGCGTTTACTGGTGGGGTGTCCCTCTCTGTTCCGTGTGAGGCTTCTTCTGGGTCATATCTGAATCATCAGTGAAAAATATCGCTCGGGTCAAGATGGAGCCCTGTGGCCGGCCGCTAGAGACCTCCTTCCGCGTTGACCCGGCAGTCGGGTCTCTGTCGTTCTTACTAAAGAAGTTTGGAAGCCGCTGACCTGTCGTCGGCCCGCGTTCCCTTGTCTCCTCCACGGGATACTGGAAGAGATTCGGAAACTGATGGCTTTGGCAAAACGTCAGTTGTTGTTGGTCTGGGGCTTTGCACACTGAACCAGCACGGTGTGTCTGCAGGGGCTGGCAGGGGGCCGGCCGGGGAGCGTGACGGGGCCTGCAGGCTGTGGGGCTGTGTCCCAGTGGGATGTGGATGTGCCATGCAGAGTGTCAGAGGCAGAGACACCCCGATCGAGGCTTTCCTGATAGGTGCTGCCCCCGGGGCTCCCCTGTCCCCTAGACGCAGACAGGGCCTCCTGGGGAGGGTGGCCTCAGACCCAGGCCTTGAACACTGGGTACGGTTCCCACCTGAGGAGGGGAGGGGGGATCTTTCTGGAAAGGTGAGCAGCAGGGCCGTGGGGTGCGGTCATCTGAGAGGATGGCGGTGGGGGAACACAGGTGTTCTCCAGAGCCCCGGGCATGCTAGGAGCCAGCTGAGGCAGCGGGGTGCAGTCACAGAGCATTCAGGGTCTCCGGCAAGGGCAGGTCTGAGGTTCAGGAACCCCCTTGGGCTGCCTGGGGGGTGCAGGCTGGGGAGCAGGTTGAGGGAGGTGAGGCCCCAGGCGGTGACGATGGAGCCCTCCCATCCGCCTCTGGGGATGGCAGCGGGCAGGTGCGCAGAAGGCTGGCTAATTGGCTCCGGGTGACGTGAGGGACCTTCTGGCTGAAGCTGACCCTGAGACACACGGGTGCTGGGAATGTGGGGGAGGGGCAGGGGGCAGGAAACTGGCTCCCACCAGAGACATCTGCTCCGGGCCTCCCATGGAGCGCCATGTTTCCAAACATCCTCTCTGGTGGTGCTTCCCGCAGCCTGAGCAGGAGGGGGTTCAGGCCTTGGTTACTGGCAGGGAAGCCCCGGGCTGGGGAGGGTCCCAGCACCCCCGTGCTTAGCTTTGCCACCTCCCGCCCTCCCAGCCTAAACCTCGAAGGCCCCTGCCCGTTCTGGTGCTGGGGGCAGGCACTCTGCCCTCTGGAGCTGAATCCTTGAGCTGGGTGAGTCCCAGCCTTCGGAAGGTGAAGGAGTCCTGACCTCTTGTTATAGGTGGTACCCCCGGGGCCCAGAAAGGGTGAGTGAGGCACCCAAAAGGCACACAGCATGAGTCTTCTGTCTGACCTCCGTGCCCAGGGCCCCATGTGCACTCTCCAGGGCTCTTCTGGCTGGGGAGAGGGTCTCCACGGAGGGGGCAGCGGTGCGTGTGGAGGGAAGCATCCTCGTGTTTGGGTCTGAGGCCAGCCTTCCAGCTCCGCAGCTCCCTTTACCTGGTGTAGCCCCAGCTGGGCCTGGCTCCAAACCCCCCTGTGCCACCTGGGGCTGCTGAGCAGGCCTCCTGAGCCTCAGTTTCCTCAGCTTGGCATGGGGGGAGGGCAGTGGCGCCCACTTTAGGAATGTCGGGTCTGAGCCTCAGGACCCGAGTGGATGTTCCAAGCCCGCTCACTTTCCGGCCTGCCCCGATCCGCCTCTGGCTGAAAAACCCTGCCTGGGAATATTGTCTAAACCGTGGGCTATGATCCATTAGTGGGTCACGAAATCGAGTTAGTGGGTCACAGCTAGAATATTAAAAAATGAAATAGAATAATAGAATGGAATCAAATAACAGAATGGCAAGAGAAACTGTCCCGAGTCAGGCTGCATGCATCGGCTGCTGGGACGCAGTCCTGGGCTCGGGTCCACCTGTGGGCTGCCTGGGCTCGACCGTCGGCTGTGCCTCCTATGAGCTGGGGACAGGGGTCCTTCCTCCCCTGTCCCTCTTCTCAGGGGTCTGTAGATATGCTTTGTGTGGACCCAGCTCTGCAGAATAAGAGTATTAAAGCCTGGATGATCTTTGTTTCACAATAGCTACCAGAGGGGTCCAGGGCAGGTGTGGGGGAGCCCCTGTGAGGGCCCCTGCTCCCCCACTGGCTTTCCCAGGGTCTGCATTAGAAGCCCTTGGGCTTTGGCTCTGGCAGTCGTACGTGGGACCCTGCTCCCCGGGATTTTGTGCAGCTGCAGCTGAGTCCCGATGGGAGATGAGGTTTGCTGCCCCCTCCAGGGAGCCCCCTGTGGACAGTCCGGGAGTCTGGGCGAGGGACACCTGTGCGGGCTCCCAGCGTCTCCTCCAGGTCCCCTCCCGCAGCCTAGGGACTGATCAGGGTGGCCCTGAACGTGGCCTCCGGTTGGGGGTGCTGGCTCCACACTGACCAGCCCTGACCTGTTTGCTCCAAGCGCTCTGAGCTCCCATGATGCCTGCACAGTGTGTGACTGAGCAAGAGAAGGGACGTTCTTCCCCACCTTCTCCAAAATGCTTCCTGTTGGAATGGCAGGGAGGCTTCCTGTAAGAGGCAGCCTGGTGGAAAGGGATCGGCTTGGAGACACAGTGGCGGGCACAGCACGGCGGAGGGTGGGAACTGCTGAGTGAGGGTTCCTGGGGGCCCATCTGGTTTGGCTGGCGTTGTGGATTTTTCTACCATCGAACCCAGGTCACCTGAAGCCCCTCCTCTGTGGCCAGGATGGAATGAGCGGGCATCAGAGCCCACGTTACAGAGGCAACCCATGGCCGTGGCTAGCTGGTTCACCGCACACCTGGGAGGCAGGGGCATGGCGTGGAGAGCATGAGGCCCAGCCGGGTTTAGGGCAGGTGGGGAGAGGCCCGGGGGCTGGGCCTCCTTGGCAGGACTGCGGAGGGGGTGGCCCTTGGGTGTATTGGGGCAGGGCGATGGACCGCAGGTGTCCCCTTTTGACCACAGTCCCCAGGTTGTGTGCTTGGGCTGTCAACCCCCCAGCCTTCTCCCCTGCCCAAGAGGGATGCGTCCTGGTGTCCCGGACGGACGGGCCTGCCAGAGCCAGCCACATGCAGCCCTCTGCCTGAATGGGGTGGCGTTCAGAGGGGCGTTATTTGTTCTTCTGGGGAAGGGGCCCGCAGAGCTGTCCTGCTCGATGATGTCACAGTGGAGAGAGTGATTGGAGAGCGGGGTTGACCTCAGCATCACACAACAGATTCAGGGACCAAACCGCACTGGGCTTCTGGGTCCAGGTTCTAGAATCTTCTTTGCTCTCCCCCCCACTCCCCTTCCTTGCGGTGTCCCTCAGTCCAGCGTGGGGCTGCCGGACCCCACCCACTTGGTGGCAGGGCACCCCGGCCAGAGGCTCCCTCATTTGGAGGCAAATCACCTCCCTGTCTCCCCGGGAACAGCACAGCTGAGCTCACCACCCCCTCCCCCAGCTCTAACACGTTCTGGAGGGAGGGTTCTGCTGCTGAGAGAAAGGAGTGTCTGTCCCAAGACCCTGATTCCCCCTGAACTTGTTGCTGGCGGTCCCTTCTGGGGGCCAGTCCTGTTAATGATCATCCGTGCTCTGGGCAGGCTGTGGTTTCGCGGGGATGGTTTTGACTCCCAGGCCGGGCCAGGTGCGGGGAGACCCCGGTGAACGCGCGACAGGGCGTGTGGCCCGTCTCAGGGGGGTGGGCAAGCACTAAGATGCCAGAGCCAGGCCCGTGTCCCTCCAGCAATGAGGGACAGGCTCTGTGGTCTGCACCTGTGCTGAGCCCCGCATGCTGATGGCTGGTTGTCAGGAGGGCAGCGCTGGAGAGGGGACTTCAAGGAGTGTCCCGTGCCTTGAGGGCACCCGGGGTGGATCCAGCGTGCAGCTGCAGGGCACAGATGGCCCGGCCCTGCACGGCGGCCCAGACATCCACCCCCGAACCTGCGGGTCACAGGCGGCCCTGTTGCGCCAGGAGGGAGGGAGCCTCTAGGGGCACCAGACTCTGGGCAGGTGACTCCCTGATCTCGTTCAACCCTCCCCAAGAAACCAGTAAAACCGAAACGCGGAAAGGAAGATAATTTCTGCGGAGGGATCCAGTGAGAAGTGTGCCTCCCGACCGATGCATTCGGCAAGGACGGCCGGGGGTAACGATGCTGGGCTCCAGGTGACAGTATGCACCCGCGATGTGTCAGCGTCCCCAGCCGCGAACGTGGCACGGAAATACAGCGTTTCCTTCGCTGCTGTGGTGACAGCGGTGACGGCCACCGCAGACCCCTCCTCGGTTTGTTCGCGTGCGTGGTGGGAGACGCTGAATGTCAGCCAGAGGGTGGCGGAGATTAGGGCAGTGGTTTGATTTCCCATCCGAGCTCCTGGGGCCCCTGAATCCTGCCCACAGATCTGTGAGCAAAGGGCTCTGACACTGGCCAGTCCAGGAGCTGCAGGAGCCCGGGGCAGGGGACCCCCAGCCCGGTCCAGAGGGACCCGGGAGACAAGCCGACTGCACTCCTGGGGAAGGGGGGCGAGGCGTCACAGGCCGAGGGACTCGCCCATCATCGTCCCGGCCACTTGGCCTGTCCCGTGAACAGCTGAGCGCGGTGTGGCAGGAGCTGGGCGCGGTTTTTTCAGTGGAGCGAGGACAGACTTAAAGAGGTGGGTCAGGTGACAGACGAGGGTTCCAGCGACCAGCTTGACCGCTGACACCCCCAAGGCAGCGATGCTCTGCAGGTAAGAGGGCCCCACCGTTACTTTATTTCAGCTCCGCGGTGCCTGTGGATGATCGTGCTAGCTGAGGTTTGCTGACGTCCGCTGCTCTTCTGGGGCTAGAAGGAGCCCCAGGCACGGGAGTCGCTGTGACCTGAGCCCTGCCTGGAGGAGCAGGGGAGAGGTGGGGGGCGGGCAGTTGGAGGTGTGTGTTAGCGGGCTCAGAGGAGGTGAGGGGACACGGACAGCGGCTCGGGCCTGGCACAGGCCTGCCCTCTCCCCCTGGCACCTGTGTGCTGAGGGGGCAGGGCCGGGGTCCTTACCTCACGTCACAGATGCGGATGCCGTCCTCAGGGAGGTTACGTCCAGGGCCCGGCTGGGCAGTCTTGCTGGCCTGGGTGGGGGCGGCCGGCGGGGGCTGGGCTGCGGGCTGGGCGGGGGGCTGGTTGGTTTGGAGCCTCAGCCGGGCCGGCCACTCTGTGCTCCGCGCGGGCTGGGGTCTTGTCACACGGAGGCTGAGCCCTGAAGGCAATCGGAGGGCGTAAGCCCGGAATCAGAAGTGTGTTGTCACCTTTCTTCCTCACCTTTGCTACTGTCCCTTTGGCTAAAACAAGCCCCGTGACCGGGCCCGGATTCCAGACCCCCAGAGCTATGGAGACGGACCCACCGGCCAGTGCAGGGCAAAGGGCTTTGTGATTTGGTTCTCACCCTTCACCCACTTGCTCAGCTCGGGGCACTGACTCACCATGTGCGTCTCAGGGTCCGCTGGCGCTTGTGGGCAGAGAAGCGGAGAGCGCTGGCATTTGCGGGTCACCCGTGATACGCCAGTGTGCAGTCAGGCCCTGGCGTCACCACTTGCTGGAGGCCTGGCCTTCGATAAGGCTGTTCACCTTCTCTGAGCCTCCAGCTCCACTCCTGCAGTGACTGCCGTGGTCGGGAGAATTAGTGGGCTTATCCGCGTGGAATCACTTGGCAGAGAGTGAACGTTAGCAGCTAATATTTTTTTTGAACTTTATTTATTTTGAGAGAGAGCAGGGGAGGGGCATAAAGAGAGAGAGAGAGAGAGGGAGGGAGAATCCCAAGCAGGCTCCACACCGTCAGCACAGAGCCCAACGCCGGGCTCGATCTCACAGACCACGAGATCACGACCTGAGCCGAAACCAAGAGTCAGACGCTCAACCGACTGAGCCCCCCAGGCGCCCCAGCAGCTGATATTTTCTATATGAGATAAGTGGAGCTCAGAGAGGGGAAGCAACTTTCCTAAGGTGGCACAGCTCCCAGGCTCCAAAGCTCAGGTTGCATCGTCTCCGTGCCCCTCCCGTTTATTTAATTCGGATCACACACCGAATGGCTCTGTGGCCTGCAGAATACATCTGGTAAAATCCACCTGGCAGCGAATGCCCAGAAGATGTCAGAGGCAGCGGGGCCGTGGCAGGGGGCTCGGGGCAGGAGCCCCTCAGCAGGTTCCGGCAGGGGGTGAGGGCGCTGAGGCCTGGCAGTGGCTATGGGGGGTGGGCTGCGGGACGCGGATGGATGGTGGAAGGCATGAGACTTAGGGACCAGCTGGAAGCTGATGTTGGAGACCCAGGCGGGGGGGGGGGGCTCTGATTGTGGCCTGCCCGGGTGCAGAGGGGCGGTCACCACTTCCAGCACAGGAATTCCTGCTGGGGATCCCTGCCCCGGGGAGAGAGAGGGCCTCTTGGGTCCAGCCTAGCCCTGGGGAGGGACAGCGGCCACCACCTGAGGTGAGGGGACCCCAGGCAAGAGGGGGGTGGGGGGGCTCTTCCTTCTCACGCTGGCACGGGGGCATGAAAGCACCTGGGAACCGAGGCTTGTGTCCACAGCAGTGCCAGTCCTCGGCCACCGCAGGGCAGAGGGAGCAGGAGGCAGACTGGGAGAGGACTCCGCTCTTTCCTGCGGTCTGTCCCTGGGGTCACACAGGCGGGCCTGTGAGGGAAGGGGCAGGAGGCATCCCGGCCAGACCAGGGTCCCCTTGCGTTCCTTCCTGTCCCCGTCTGCATCCCAGCTACGGTCTGCACTGGGCGTAGAGGAGGAGACGAGATTCAGATGGAGTCTGAGAGGACGCTTAGACTAGCTTGGGGTTTGAATAACTGAAAGGGGTGGGGAAGTTATGGACTCTTCCCCAGGTGTCCTGAATGGGCGATGGGACGGTTGACAGGGCGTGGTTGAAGGCGGTGACGGAGAAAAATCTAACCAGCCGTTACAGCAGTGACGTTCTGTTTCACGTATTTGGGGCTCTGCCGTTAGGTGTGTGAATAATGGTGGTGCCTTGCTGACAGATTGAGCTTTGACTATCGTAAAATCTCCCTTTTCGGCTCGAGTAAAAATTTTTGTCTTAGAGTCTGTTCTGTCTGATGGCAGTATAGACGCTGTGGCTCTTTTGGGTGGTTTGCGTGATGTTTCTCTCCTTTTAAGTCAAACCTGGTTGTGTCTTTGAATCTGAAGTGTGTCTTTTATAGACATTTTTTCCTGTTGATAGTAGTATGCGGTCAATTTATATTCAGTTACTGATAAGGTAGGATTTAAGTCTGCTGTTTTGCTGTTTGTTTTCTGTATATCTTTGTGTGTGTGTGCCTTGATTCCTCTGTTATTGCATTTTGTTTTTAAGTAGATATTTTCTAGTATACAATTTGGATTCCTTTGTTGTTTGTTTTACTATGTTTCCTGAATTATTTTCTTGGTACTTGCCCTGGGGGTTATAATTAACATCTTAACTTTTTAAAGTGTAGTTTGGATTAATACCAACTTAATTTCAATAGTATGCAGAATGCCACAAAACTCCGTTCCTCTCTCTTCTCTGCTCTGTTATTATCATACAGATTACATCTGTGTATGTTCTGAGCCCTTCAACACTGCTTTATTATTATTGCTTTATTCAATTGTTACTGTTTAGTGAGACCCCATTCTCCTACTTTCCTGTAAGTCTTTAGATGTGGTTTCTTTTATTCTTTGAACATATTTGTAACAGCTGATGTATCTCTACTAATCTCTGGATTCCTCAGGGACATTTGCTACCAACTGTGTGTTATTCCTGTGGATGGGCCGTCCTTTCCTAGGTCTTTGTGTGCCTTAGAATTTTCTGTTCAAAAGTAACTATTTAAAATGATACAATATGGCAACTCTGGGAATCAATTCTCCCTCCTCCACAGGGTTCAGTGTTGTTGCTGTTTGTGTTTTGCTGGATGAATTCTGTAACATCTGTAATCTTTGTCACATGTAGCCGCAAAATCTCTCCTTGGTTTGCTTCGTGGTCAGCTAATCATTGGACAGAGGTTTCCTTAAAGGCCTTAAGCCAGCAGGTCCCCCAGTCTTCTCCAAGAGAAGCTATGTGTGTGTGTGTGTGTGTGTGGCGGGGGTACGCAGTGCTCTGGCAGGACATTTACAGCTATCTTAGCCTTTGCTTCCTGCTTGTGCGGGGCCTCAAGGTCAGCCGGAAGTGAGGGATGGGGACCACCTCAAGGGTTTCCCGGTAACGTGTACAGCCCTGTGTGCATGTGTGGCCTTTTTGGTTCCCATGGGTGTATTGGAGTGTCTCAAAGTCTCCCATTCTCCAGTTTTCCTTTTCTAGTTTTAAGGTCACCCTCTTGTGAGCTCCAACTAGTAATCCCCATTCAGGCAACTGTAATGTTAAAAAAATGGCCTGTGATTGTTTTCAACAAATGTCCTGGCGATATGGTTTATCACTGAGCAGGCTCTGAGTCAGATCACATAAAGACAAACCATGGGAATGGAACTTTACAGGGAGCCGCCAGACGGGCCAAATAATGGCATTTCTGTTGGGGTGAGGCTTTGGGGAGGGGGTGCTCCAGACTTGCTCTGCCCCCTTCCTGTGGCTGGTGGATGCTGTTTTTCATAGAGATCGTGATTGCTGGGCTGTTGGTTTTCAAGGCTGTCTCGGAGCTGGGAACAGGGAGGTGGGAAGAGGGTAGGTAAGTTGGAACACGGTAAAGCTTTCCTTTTTTTCTGAAATGTAGTTATTTTTCTTGGATAAACACTTCTTGGATTATTGCAAGCCTGCAGTTAACTTCCAGGTTTCAAAAGTGGATTTAAAAATATATTTTTTTTAATGCTTATTTTTGAGAGGGAGGGAGGGAGACAGAGTGTGAGCAGGGGAGGGGCAGAGAGAGACCAGGAGACACAGAATCCGAAGCAGGCTCCAGGCTCTGAGCTGTCTGCAAGGAGCCTGATGCGGGGCTCAAACCCATGAACTGTGAGATGATGGCCTGAGCTGAAGTTGGACGCTTAACTGACTGAGCCCCCTGGGCGCCCCTCAAAAAAGTTGATTTAGATACTTTCGGGAGTGTTCTCATGGTTTTGGAGGAGCAGATCTTTCACAGTCCTTACTCTGCCACTCTGGAAGTTGTCTGGCCGTCAGTGAGGTTCTGTGACCTCAGAAAGCACGTTAAGGATTGGGTTCATCAGCAGAAGCCAGGACTCAACCTCTCTGAACATGTTTCTTCTAGGAAAACAGGAGCAATCATCCCTAGCAGTTGGGGGGTGCTATGAGAAGAAGGTTCTCTTTAGACCCTTCCCTCAGGAAAGGAGACGATGAAGCATCTCTATTTTTTAATTTTGTCCAGTGCTCAGCCCGCGTTCTGGCATTTCATTGGTGTCTGGTCTTTTTACGTGGTAAGAATAAAATCCCAAGGGCCGGAAATGGTGTGCTTTTGGCCAAAACACAAATGGTTATTAGCAATGGAGACAAATTAGAGCCCCTCGGATTCCCTATTCAGCTTATTTAGGTGAAGAAATTATGGTGCGTCTGCTTGAAGCTTACGAAGAATTAAAAATGATGTTTGTGAAGAATTTTTAGCGGTAATATAACGACACAAACATTTTCTTACAAGAAGGCCACATAACTGCTTCTCTAGAGTTTGCTCTCAGCCCTGGAAGGTGTGTTCGGCAGGAGGATTTGGAAGATACGAGAAAACGCTCACGAGGCTGCCCCTTGAACTGGTCGGTCTGTGGGTAATGCTCTCCTGCTTCTGTAGCCTTTTAAAAAGACTTTTCACGACACTTTGCAGCGAGCGAGTATTATTCCTACAATTAGCAAATTACAAAATGGAAAAAAATCCGAAATAAAGTAGCTGGGAGTCTGGGAGATAAATTAAGAAGGATTAGATCTGTGGGGATTTTTTCCATTTCTTGTTTTGCGTTTCAGGTTTTGATCTCTGCAAGGTGTTACGTGACTTGCCCAAGGTCACAGAGCTGAGGCAGGGAGGGGCTGGTGGCAGGACCCGGGTCTCCTCGAACAGTGAGGAAGGGTAATCGGATCACAAAGCAGCCCCCTGGAGCTGCCGGCCTGCTCCCTTGCTGGTGGTGCCCAGCGCTGGGCAGTGATGGGAACTGGCGGTGACAGATTCTGGAGCGAGTCCACCCGAACGACTGTCACCCTTGGCTTTTTTCAGGAAGGGTATCAGGGGCGATGCTGTGGTCAGGCATGATTTTCTCCCTGCGGGGCTGGTGGGAGGAAGCTTTATCGGTGGGTATTTGCCTCTGGGGACCCCATGGGCTTTTGCCCCTGGGGACCCTGTGGACGTCCGCACAAAGTGCACAGGCCCGGAGACCCATCCCGCCTCCTGCCTCACGGCAGGCCCCGGAGTGGGCGCCAAGCCCAGAGCCCCGCATGTGGGGGCTGTGGCTCCTCGACTCGTTTGGGTGGTTCTGCCATGCTGATGCCGGGCCTGTGCCCAGGGTCCTGGTTCTATGGGTCAGGGTCAGGGTCAGGGTCGGGAACCTGCGTGTTGACCAGCACCCTGTGGCTTCCCAGGGACGTTCTGTGGCCACACTTTGGGGGTGGTTGGCCCCTCGGCAGGACGTGACGTGGGATTTGGCAGAAAGATGTGGGGGTGGCCCAGGGCTGGCTTGGGAGGAAAGGTGGCCACTGTGGGGGTGTCCTTGTGCTCGGGCCTGGGCTGCACGGGTCCCGCACAGCGCCCACCTCACTGGGCTGGGGAGGGGCTGCGGGCCCTGTGACAGATGAGGACACCAGGCTCGGCCAGCGGCCAGCACGAGGACCAGCCGGTGCAGGGCTCCCTGTCCTCGCGGTGGGGATGGCTTTCCGGCCGCAAGGCTGACCCAGCCCTTCCAGCAGGTCGTCCTGGTCGAAGACTGTGTTCTGGGGACAGCTTTTGACTGTGGGAACGAGGGGGATGGCAGACGGGATTCAGTTCCCACTGACATTTGTGGAGGGCCCACTGTGTGCTTCACGTCTGTGACATCACAGCCGCGGTGCCCTGAGGACGAAGCTTGCAACAGAAGGCTGCCTTGTGCTCTCTCCAGCATCCACACGGCACCTGCTGTGTGCCTGGCACCCCGTCAGAGTTCGAGCGCTCCGCAGGGTCGCTCCTTTGAGCCCTCACAGCTACCCCAGGCAGCAGGGCCAAGCTCACCCCCAAGGGACACGGGAAACGGAGCCCCAGAGAGGGAGACTGTGACCTGAGCCCAGCGCTCTTCCCAGACCCGTCCCGTGAAGGCCGCCTTCCCCAGCATAGCCCCCCGCGGCCAGCATCTGGGCTCTCGGAGGGGCCCCGTCCGTGGCAGCCACAGAAGCTGAACTTGTCCTCGTTTTCCCCCCGGGGGGATGGGGGGGGGGCTGAGCGGGGGGGGGGGGGCTGAGCAGGGGCCGGGCCTGGTCCTGGCAGAGAGAGCTCATGGCACCCCAGGCTGGGGTGGCCCCCGTGGTCCGGGCTCCTTGGCTGAGGCTGTGTCCCTCCCCGCCCCGCGCCTCCCAGACACCAGGCCACTAACAAGACAGGTGCAGGGCCGTTCTCACGGTCCAGGGCCGTCCCTCACCCACAGACAGCTGGGCAGCCGCTTTGATTAAAAGGGCTCCGTGGCTCCGGAGAGATGAGTCGAGGCCAGCTTGTGTTTATAGACACCTCCTGCAAACAGGGATGGAGGTGTGTGGCTTGTCCTTCTCCGCAGGGCAGGTGGGCGGGCCGCTCCAGAATCCGCGTGCGGGGCCAGGCTCCCATTTACAGGCAGGGCCTGGGCGGGGGATTGGGCAGGTGAGACCCTGAGTGGGCACAGCTTCCCTGTGCCTCACTTCTTTGCCTGTGAAATGGGCTTATTAGCGGCCCACCCGAGAGTTCTTCCCTCACACGCTGTGTGGCATCCTTGTGAGCGTTGTGCCGACTGTCCCCAGCGGCTAGAGCTTGGAGAAGAGGGCCCCGCACAGAGCGCCCTCCTGCCCATCACTGTGCTACGGTCAGCAGCACCGTGGCCATCGCTGTCACTGCTCCCCAGTGCCTGGCACGGTGCCCGACCCGTGCTAGGTGCCCAGTAGTCACCTGGCGAGTGAGTGCACTAGATAAGGTGCCCACACGTGCCAGGCACTGGGAATGCCGAAACAAATGACGCGGCCATTTCATCCCCCGAGATAGGAAGGAAGGAGGTGCCCCCAGCCCGGACGGTGACAGTCTGTTCGTGTGACGGCAGGCGCACCCCCCCCCCCCCCGACGTCGGGGCCCTCAGCCTGCCTCTTGTCTACGTCGACACTTTCCGCTTGCCTCTCTGTGGCCTTCCCTTGTTCCTGCCCCAGCCTCCTTCCCCGCCCTGCACCCACGCCCCTCCCACCGTCCTCTGGGACAGTGCGCATTGCTCTGTGGACAAGCTGAGGCCACCCTGGCAGCAAGGTGGCCCAGGGGACAGGGCTGTGGGGCAAGCAGGGGTCTGGATTTGAATCCCTGCTTTGCCAGGTTGACAGGGACCTTGTGCTTACTAACCCCTGATCCTCAGAGTCCGCGTTTAAAATATGGGTACAGCACTTTGGTGTTTAGGACAGTGCCCGGCACATGGCCGACATCCTTATGCTCTTAATGGTTTTGTTTTCTACATTTTTTTAAAATTTATTTTTGAGAGAGAGAGGGAGACAGAGCATGAGTGGGGGAGGGGCAGAGAGAGAGGGAGACACAGAATCTGAAGCAGGCTCCAGGCTCTGAGCCGTCAGCACACAGCCTGACTTGGGGCTCAAACCCACAAACCACACGATCATGACCTAAGTCGGACGCTTAACCGACTGAGCCACCCAGGCACCTCGAGGTGTCTGTCTAGGTGGCTTCTCCCCACCCCCAGGGCGACACCTCTTCAACAAAGCCCCCGAAAGTTTCTGGCAAAACGCAAGTGCCCCACACACCAGGAGGGGGTCCCCCCACTGAGGAGTCCAGGGCAGGCCCGGTGAACTGATTTCTTTATAAAATACTTACCACCCCCTTCATTCAAGGGTGTGGTTTACTCGAAGTTTCCATCCCGTGTGTAAGGAGACCAGGTGGAGAGACACCACAGCAGACCTTCCTTACCCAGCTGTTTGGCAAGCACCTGCTCCCTGTGTGCCTGGCAGGGCCCCAGGACTTCAGAAAGAGTTGGGGTCAGAGCTCGCCCTTGAGGTGCTCCTGCTGGTCTGGGGAGGACAGATGCCTCCCCCCCCCCCCCCCCCCCCCGCCACAGTGCAGATAACCCAAGTGGCTTCTGTGAAGGGCCCTTTCCAGGGAGCAGGAGGGTGTGGGAAATCTCAAGAGATGGCCAGTGATTTGGTGGGCTTGCCGCCCGTGTCCCGCGGGCCCCGCAGGGAGGGCCACAGGGGGGCAGTGGCGGGTCACTGGCACACAGACACAAATGCATCCTGCTGGGCGGCTGAGGAGGACGTAGCAATAAGGGAGGGGCTTTGCGAACACGTGGTCTGCACTCTGTGCACAGATGCATCTGGAGGCCTGCCTTTCAGAGAGGGGGAGCATCGGGCCCCCCCTTCCTGGGCCTCCCTCCCTTAAAGCAGTAGCCGCCTGGAGCTCCCTGGTGGTTATCTCCTTCATCGGGGTCTCCACTTCCCTCTGACCTCTCAGACAAGTTCTGTTCCCCTGCAGATGGTGCTTACGTGGTCCCAAAGCCATTTGAACTTGGGACCAGCAGCCTGAGGGAGCCAGAAGCAGGAGTGCTTTGACTCAGCACCCTGGCTCCCCGCCGCTGAGCCATCCCAGCCCAAGGCTGAGGGAAAAGGGAGTGAGCCTGCAGGCGGGGTGTCGAGCAGAGGAGGGGGTGTTCAAGGCCGGCAGCTCCGCATGTGCAAAGGTCCTGAGGCATAAGGCAGAAGAAATAGGAATCGTGTGCACCTGTGATAAACTCCTGGACAACGTTTACCCGCTATCTTGGAAACTGAAAGGCAGAAGCCAAGACCAGAGGGTCCAGGGAGAGGCCCCTGACATTAGGGAGGCACAGGCCTGGTACTCGTATCTGTTGTCTTGAACTCCCAGCAAGCCTCGGGGGAAGGTGCTGTGTACTTGATCTCCAGAACAGACCAGGCGCAAGGTGCCGAAGCCTGTTCCTGAAGTTGTGCAGGTGAACAGGAGTCAGGCTGAGCTGGTCTGCCTCTACGTCTGGGTTTTTCCACTCTGCCTTGAGACTGGGAGACCTGGGGTTACTGTTCTGTTAGGGTGGGTCTGGGCCATGTGTGTCTGTGCGTGCGCGCGTATGTTCTCCCGCAGGTGCTGGAGGCGGCCTTTTCACACAATCTTGACACAGGGTGGTTTTGTGGCAACTGAGGGTTGTCTGCGTAGGATCGTGTGTCCTCGGGCAAGTGACTCGGCTGAATTAATCCTTACAACTTCAAGAGGCTGGCGGTAGTGGTATTCTCGATTTGCCAACAAGGAAACCGAGCGCAGAAAGGCTATGAGCCGAGCATCGTTCTGTGCTTTTTATCAGCGCTCACGTTTAATGCGTGTTTACCACTAAAAGTTAGGGAGTGGGGGGAGTGGGGCTAAGATTCTTCAGTTTTTCCTGCTCCTTTTTCATGACTCTCCAAGAGCATCCAGGGCCACAGGGTCGTGCGTGTGTGAGTCTGTGTGGGCCTGTGCGTGTGTGTGTGCGCCTGTGTGTGCCTGGGTGTGCACATGTTCCTGTGCCTGCACACATCCCTGCGTGTGTCTGTGTGTGCACATGCACAGGACCTGAGATCCAGTTTCCTCCCGTGTGAAATGGACGGGACTGTCCCAGTGCTGACCGCATGGCAGATGTGAGGACGGGCTGCAGAAGGGCTTTATGGGGTCTGTGTCCACATGCAAGTGTGGTTTCTCCTCGGGCCTGCTGGGCCATGTCCGTCTGTACGTGTTTGCCGCTGGGGTCTGGCCTCTCAGCTGGTAGACCGCCATCTCTAGGACGCGTCACTGCAGGTGTGGCCCGAGTCTCAGGGGCGTGGCGCAGTACAAGCGACTTGTCCTCTTGGGTCAGCAGGGCTGTGTTGTGTGTGGTTGTTCAGGAACCCCGGCTCCTGACAGCCAGAGGCTCTGTCCTCCCGAGATCCTGAGTCTTCTGCAATCTTCAGGGAGAGGGAGGGGGAGGGGGACAGAGAGGGAAGGGGACAGACACACTCAGAGAAGGAGAGGAGAGAGCGAGAGAACTGTGAGGCCGGTGTTTATGGGCCAGGCCGGAACCCTGCTGCTGTCACTGAGTCATACGCCGTGTCTACTCGCAAGGGACGGCGTGGGCCAGCTGTGTGCGCATGAGCAAGGGGAGGTCACGCATGTGGGTGGGCACCACGGGCTCAAAACCGCCCTTTCCTGTTGCTTCTAGACAAAATGAGCATCTCCCAACGCTTGAGGCCCTGGAAGGGAGCGTGCTGCCATCCGTCTCCTGCAGCTGCTGCGTGTGAGCAGGAAACAAGTTCAATTCCGCCAGCTCAGATGTGCTTAGAACAAGGCCTGGTACCATCTCTAGGGGCACTGGCCCCCCCTACAGCTCTGATGTGACCTGGCTTCTCTTTGGGTCCTACCGGCACGGCGGGAGCTCCCGGAGCAGCGGGTCCCCAGGGGCCTAGGTAGAAATGCAGAGTCCTGGGCTCCCAGCCCGCCTGACTCAGGACCTGCACTATAATAAGATCCCAGGCTGTCCAGTCCCCGTGAGCACCAAAGTTTAGGAAGCAACGCCTCAGAAGCCACAAACACAACGCTTTTTACCTTCATTTCGGCGCGTTAGGTATCTGAGAGGCACGGGTGTTTGTAGTTTACCATTTTCAACTCGGAATGTGCGCCCTTGTCTTTGCTCCCCAGGCCTTGTTGGCCCCACGGGTCATGCCCATGTCACAGATGAGGGATGAGGACCTTGCCATCAGGCCCCGTAACTCTGTGCCACTTAGATCCACGTGTACCCGGGCTCTTTTGGGGATTCAGAGGAAGGAGGAGAGAGCCTTCCTGGAGAAGGTGGCATTTGCACAGGGTCCTTTGAGAGGGCAGGGAGCATCTGAACAGAGCGGTGGAATCTGCCGGCCCCTGGGGCCATGGCCACCTGCCTAGTTTGGCTGGTTCTTAGAGCCAAGAGTAATTTGGCATTCAAGGCTCTGCATGTTCTGCCCTATTGGTCTTTCTGGTATGAATTCTCACTTCCTTCCTCCCGTGCACTCCAGGGTGAATTAGCCCCGAAAGACAGTCTCCACATCAGACAGCATAAGTTTTATATTTTTGACTTGGTTTCTCTTTTTAAAAAATGTACCAGTTATTAAAGGGCGTTAGGCCTTGCTTGACCTTACATTTTCTTATTCTACCATTGACTTTCAAAAGTCAGCCAAATTTTATATACTTATTCCTATGATCTTAGTAAATTTTTTTACATGTCTATTAGAGCACGCATGGGGGCGGGGGTGGGGAGGAGCAGAGAGAGAGGGAGACACAGAATCCGAAGCAGGCTCCAGGCTCTGAGCTGTCAGCACAGAGCCTGATGTAGGGCTCAAACCCATGAACCATGAGATCATGACCTGAGCTGAAGTCGGTCCCTTAACTGAATGAGCCACCCAAGCAGCCCCCGAACTTAAGTTTTTAAATATGGGTTTGTTTTTACCACATTTTCTTCTGGTTTCTTTTTGGGGGGATTTTGTACTGTGGGGGAGGAGGAAAGGAGAGAAGAAGAGTGAGGAACTTTTTCTTTTTTTTTTTTTTTTTGTTACTAGGAAGGGACGCAGGAGGGCAGGAAGGGAACCACGGGCTTCTGGCACGTTCTGGAAGGGGTGGGCGCCACCACACCCACAGTGGGGTCGCGGTCGTGCCTGGTGTCAGGGGCCTGCGTGGGAGCCCAGGTGGGGGCAAGGCACGTTTCCACGCTGTGGAGGTGACAGCACGCACCTGCAGAGGGTGTCCCCTCCCCCCAGAGTGAGGGAGTCTTTAAACCCTTTAGCTCAGTTCCTGGCCCAGCCCGCGCCCTCGGTATAGGTGGTTGCGGTCATTAGCGCCGCGTTATTACGATCGTTCCTCTGTGTCGTCAGCGCTGCCGCTGACTGATGGGAACTTCTGGGAAGAGACTCCGCGCATGACAAGGATCACTGAGGAGAAGGAGAACGGGCTCTGGATGCCGCCCGGGGAAACGTGGGCTGCGGGCCGGGCTGGCGGCTCTGCGGCCGCCGAGTGCCCGCCAGAGGGCGCCCGAGCTTCTTTGGTCGCTGAGCGGAGCGCCCCGGCCCCGGGGAGGGCCCGACCGGGAGGATGGGGACACGGCTTCGGCCAGTCCCCGCCCCACGCGCGCTTCCCTGTCCCCTGGAGGGGGCGCCCCTGCAGGAACAAGCTTGCCTGGTGGGTGGTCGGCACTAGCCTCTCCCGGCCCTAGCCCTGTAGTCCCGGCTTCTGTGCTTCCGGCTTAGGGTATTCGAGTGGGCGGGGCTGACCTTGACCTCGTCCTGCCCCAGGTGTCAGAGCTGCCCCCCCACTGCCACCCCTCCCCCCCCGTGGGTGCCTCATCAGAGCCCGGCAGCCCGGCAAGGCAAGGTGGGTGCATCGCCGTGTATTTCATGGCAGGAGGGAGCGGGCTGGGCCACTGCCCGCCCCAAGGCCTGGTCCTCCCTCCCCGCTGGGGCAGGCCTGGGCCTCCGACGCTGGTCCAGGTCCTTTGCTCCGACTCTGCCCGCCAGGCTGTGCTGTCAGAGCTGCCTGCCAGGGGGGCCTTGTGTTGGAGGAGGTGGCCCGTGGCTGGTTCAGGACGGACGCCTGTCACCTGCGTCCAGAGGCCCGAGTGGGGGTTGGTTAAGGGAGCCCACAGGACTGTGAGGCAGGCTTGGGGGTGGAGGGCAGGTGTGAGGGCTGCATCGCCCCTGCACCCCAGGAGGCCGGCGGGGAGGGCGGTGCTGCCCAGGGTCCGGGCTTCTCCTGGGTGCGCTCAGTCTGCCGGGGGCCCTGTGCCCAGGCCAGCTCAGCCTCTCCTCCCAGAACCCCACTGACCCCCAGGCCTCCGCCACTCCTCCCTCCCTCAGCCTCAGGGAGAAAAGGGGGAGAGTTTTGCTTTAAAAATAAATAGCTTCTTTACCCTTTCCATTGAAGTAAAATTCACGCAACATGAAATTCACATTTTAATGTGTACAATTCAGTGGCATCTGGTCCATTCGTAATCCCATGTGATCACCACCCCTGTCTGGTTCCGGGACATTTTTATCGCCCCAGAAGAAAACCCCGGGCCCAGCAGGCAACCACCCCGTATTCTTCCCTCCCCCAGCCTCGGTCGACCGCTCACCTGCTTCCTGCCTCATGGATTTGCCTGTTCTGGGCCCCTCGTGGAAGTGGAGTCCTACAGTATGGGCTCGGTGCCTGGCATCTTTCACTTGGCGTGATATTTCAAGGCTCATCCACATTCTACCATGTGTCAGAATATCCTTCCTCTTCAAGACCGAGTAATATTCCCTTGTGGGGGTAGACCACAGTTTGCTTGTCCATTCATCCACGGGGGAACATTGGGGTGGTCTCTCCCTTTTGGCTGCTGTGAACATGGGCGTACGAGTGTCTAAAGACTTATTTTCGAGTCTTTGGGTGTAGACACCTACAGTAGAAGTGCTAAAAATAACGTTTAAAGAATGCAATTCTTTGTTATCTGGGTCGGCGCCGAGAGCGGAGAAAGCTGTAAGGCCTGCCTCTTTCCTTCCCGTGGACTCCTGGGTGGGCACACGGCCTCCAGCAGGGCCCCCCCTGGATGCGCCTGCACCCCCAAGGGCTCCCTGATGCCCACCTTGCACGGTTGTTTTGGGGACTAACGGAGACGTGTGTGTGGCTGTCCGGGCTGCTTTTCGTTCATCATTTGGGATAATAACCTGTGACCCACACCGGACCCTCCCAAGGTGAAGGAAACAGGGGTGGAGGTGCAGCTGGGGTCTGGGCCAGGCTTCCTGTGAGTCTGCGCGCTGAGAGGCGCTCCCTCCTGAGGGATGCCCTCAGACCGACGAGAAGATAGGATGTCCAGTTGGCGGAGTTGTGGGAGTGGGCGCCAGGCCGACGTGCCAAGTGTGGAGGCTCCCTGTGGCCAGCATGGGCTGTGCCCGCACCCAGAACCCCGCATCCAGCCTGCCCTGCCCTCGCACAGGACAGAAGAGCAGAAAGGCCGGTCAGGCGCTCTGGTCACAGATTCATGCCTTTTATAAGCTTAGACAATGTTTTGTTTTTACATTTTAAAAGTTTTTTTTTTTAATGCTTTTGATTTGTTTTTGACAGACACAGCATGAGGGGGAGAGGGGGAGAGGGGCAAAGAGAGAAGGAGACACAGAATCCAAAGCAGGCTCCAGGCTCTGAACTGTCAGCACAGAGCCCGACGCAGGGCTCAAATTCACGAACCGCAAGATCATGCGGAAGTCGGACGCTTTACCGACTGAGCCACTCAGGTGCCTCTAAGCTTGTATAGTTTCCAAAAATAAATTTTCAGGTCCCTTTTTCCCCCTAAGACATAAAATGAAGAGAAACCAAAAGGGAACTATTTGGGAAATTAATAATAATCTTAAAAGTATCTGAGGGAGATGTTCTCTCATTAAATAAGACCAAATCTGCCAGATTTTCCTCCAGAGAACACAGAGTGCCAAACCTGTGAATCAGCAAATCACTGGGGCCTCCTCATGGCTCCAAGAAGGGTGAAGGGCTGGGGACTTGGAATCCGAGGGCTCTGAGCAAAGACCCTCAGTGTTCTCATCTGTGAGATGGGTTCGTGCATTCTGTGGGGGTGGAGCTCCCCATGGGGATTGTGGGAGGGGCTTCAGTCTACCCCGGAGGACTGTGCCCGCCTGGGTGTGGCTTTCCCCGTCTGCGTGGCAGGAGGCAGGGCTGGCCTCAGCCCACTTGGGGAGGAGCTTCCATGGGCGATGGCACCTGTTGCTGCCTTGGGTTTGTGCATCTGTGAGACGGACTGGCTGGTGATTGCTGTCCCCTGGGCTCGCGACCGTGGAGGGTTGGTGGCAGGGAGTGACGAGTGGCGGGCTCACTGACCTCTCATTCCCCCTGTTCCCCCACCTCCGCTTTCCAGCCTTCCGTCCTGCCCTTCTCACCTCCTTTCCCCCCATTTCTGGAGCATCACGACCTCTTGTTTTAGACAAACAGATGGTCTGTTTTGTCTCGTTTTGTTTGGCCTGTGCCATTAAAATGTTTAATTAGACACCAGTTGGATTCTACATTTACAAAATCTGTATTTCCAGCTTCTCTTTAAAAATCAGGAAGTTGGGCCGCCTTGGCCTGCGCCCTGTGGCCGGGCCCTGGAGAAGCTGCTCTTTCTGGGGACTGGGCTGTGCCACTGGCCACCTGCCGGCTTGCCTCGCCTCCCCCACCTGTCTGCCCTCGGACAGATCTGAGGCGCTTGTGGGAGAAGCCGTGTCAGGTGCAGGGAGAGTGACCTACAGAGGACTGTGTTGTCCATACAAAACTGTTGTTCGTTATTTTTAGTCATGCTAAGCAGTAGAGCATGTGGAGTGTTAACCAATTGCAATCAAAACACCGGCTGAAGCCAAAAGACTTATTGGGGAACAGGCTGGACCGTCTGTGAGCTGGGTTCAAACACAGGGGTGCAATGATCCGCCCGGTCTCTCCGGTCAGGGATTTCTCCTCTGTGGTTGCACCCATCCTCATGGTGCCAAAATTACTTCAGCGGCTCCAGACATCACGCTCTGGCACCCTACTAGTCTGGCGGGAAAGAGCCAAAGGCTCATTGTTTCGGGGGGCTTGGCTAGCCACCCAATCAGAGCCCACAAGAAGCACCGGACCCTCTCAGGGGTTGAACGGAGACCTGTACATGAGCCCAGCCCAGGCGCTGGTACCCAGCTCTGTTACATTGCAGGAAGGCAGAGCCGACTTGGGGAAGCTGCAGGAAGGACGTCCCTCTCGGATGGAAGAATGGATGTGGACAAGCTTTGTGGACAGGCAGGGCCCCGGAGACAGAACTCACTTACACAGTGATGCATCCTTCTAAACTCCAAGTGCCTCCCCCGTGCCACACTCTGGGATCACAGAGGTGAGTCAGGAGTGGGCAGAACTGTCCTCAGAGCTCACCTTTGTGAACTGTAAGTTGCCGTGTAACCGCAAGGGACTGCTTCCCTCCACATTCCCCCATTACAGAGAGAAAACTCAGGCTTCGAGGGTCTAGGTGGCTTTCCCAAGGTCATGGTCAGTGAGTGGCGGACCTTGGGACCTGCTCATCCTACCCAGGAACCTCCTGAGAACCCGTCCTGCCCACTCTCCACCCCCTGGTCGCCCATGAGTCATTTTCCTTTTTGGTGTCAACAGACACCTGGGTCTTAATAATCATGCGGCGCTCACTGGGGGCTTGAGCAAGGCCAGCTTCGTGGGAGGGTGCAGGAGTGAGATGCATGTTGCACACAGAGGTAGGGGAGCCAGCCAGGAAGCACAGGGGGCTGAGGGCGGCCCCCCTCCCTGGCACCTCCCTGAGTCATTCTTTTTTTTTTTTTTTTTTTTTAAATTTTTTTTTCAACGTTTATTTATTTTTGGGACAGAGAGAGACAGAGCATGAACAGGGGAGGGGCAGAGAGAGGGAGACATAGAATCGGAAACAGGCTCTGAGCCATCAGCCCAGAGCCCGACGCGGGGCTCGAACTCACGGACCGCGAGATCGTGACCTGGCTGAAGTCGGACGCTTAACCGACTGCGCCACCCAGGCGCCCCTCCCTGAGTCATTATTTAATGCAGTGTGTGCCTATTTTAATTCCTATTGGCACAAAAACCTTGTATGTCCTTTATAAACATTTCATTCTCTTCCGGTAGCAAGTTTCCCACTACCCAAGGCCCGTGTAGCCATCTCCCTCCCTGTGTGGGGCAGTCTGTCCCCAACCTGGGCAGCTGTGGGCTGGAGCTGACAGCCCCCACCACCCTCACCCAGCACCTGCCTGTGATGGCTCAGGGAGCAGCCCAGCCCCCCTGAACTTGACAGAAGAGAGTGAGGGTGCCTGGGGAGGGAGGGTGACCGTCCAGAGTCGGGGCTCCAACCTGAATTGGCCCCATGCCGGGGGCCAGTCTCGTCCATTGCCATGTCCTGGAGTGGAATTCTGGCCAAGGGATCAGGGCAGGCTTCAGGGAGGGGCAGTCCCCAGCAGGAAGTTTTGCAAACTGTTCGGTGCCATGCAAGCCTGAGGAAGTCATTTAGGCCAGCTGTTAATGGGCCTAGATTTCCAGGGAGCTAAGGGGAGCCACAAAGAGTTCTTGAGCACCAGCGTGCCAGGAGCAAGACAGCTCTGTGACCCACACTGTCTGGCTGCCTTACTTACGTTTCACAGTGGGGAGAGCCTGCCGGACCCTCACGGCACCTTTAATGAATCACTGCCCGGAACAGGGCCAGGTCTGGGAAACTTCTTGTGTCTCGTGACTGTCAACTTCTGGAAAGTCTAGTCTAGCGAGGAGCACAAGGCATCTTGGAAGGGAGGGCTGCCTTCTAGCCACAGCTGGTTCTTCAGGGAGCCCCAGACCCAACAGAGATGATGAGTGTTGTTGCCCTCTTCCCTGCATCTTTCCCCTCCGGAAAGCTGGCGCCTATTCATTTTATTTGTTAGCCAGCTGCAGCCGGGAGACGCAGGCGTCTTCTCTGCAAAGCCTCTCCCGGGACAGATCAAGGAGACCCAGGAAGTATATTAAAGAGGCCATGAAATCAGGCTGGATGATGCAGTGTCTTGGGCAAAGCTGCCCCCAGCCGTGCTGGGCTCGGGATTGGCCAGGACTCCAGGCAGGGCCCCGGGGACAGAAATCATTTACCCAGTGATGCATCCTTCTAAACTCCAAGTGCCTCCCCCGTGCCACACTCTGGGATCACAGAGGTGAGTCAGGAGTGGGCAGTACTGTCCTCAGAGCTCACAGTCTGGCCAGAAGGCGGTGGAAGGGAGGGAGGCCAGGACCCCCTGCCCGTGGCCTGGCCCACAGCAGCCCAGCTGTGACTCTCTGTGGGTGAGAGGGGAGTACAGTCTGGGTGGTGATGGCCTGGTGTGTGGAGTGGGGGGCGACCTGCCTGCCCCTGGGCCTCGCTTTGCCTCTCTGATCGTGGGGAGGGTGATATGGGCCTTTTCCAGGGTCACTGCACGCATGCCTCATAACGAATAGCCTTGCGGCTCTTACGAGCCTCCAGCCCTCTCCAGGCTTAGCAAGTAGGTGCTCTCCTGGGGGTGGGGGTTCACGTGCTAGAATCTGGGGCAGGACACGGGGCACGGGTCTTCCTTCCCATTCTCCCAAACCTGCTTCACCGCACACACCCATGTTGACCCTGCCCTCCCTCACCCCCTGCCCTGTCCTTAGCGCTCCTGATGGGCTCAGGCCCTGCCACCTGCTGACAGAGAGCTCCCAGGCCCGGGGAGGAACACTGACTGGTGAGAGCAAGGTCCGAACGCCACGGAGGTGGGCAGCCTGAGCAGTCTGCAGCCACCTCTCCTCCCGGCAAACTCCTACTTACCCATCAAAACCCTGGAGGCTGCGTCGAGGCAGTGACCGCAGGCTGATGGCCCCGTCTGACTTGGGTCCTTCCTCTGTGCTTCCCCTGCTTCCGGCATGGGCCTCGTGCTAGAACTTTGCACCTGGCAGAGCAGATGATTCTGACCCTGCTCACCTCCCTGGAGTTGGCGGTCAGGTCTGTCTTCCTCTCTGATTCTCCAGCAGCCCACACAGGGCCGGGCCTGGCCCGGGGAGGGCAGTAGCTGTAGTTCAACCCACGCCCTCCCCGCCCGCCACTTCCTGGGCCCTAAGCAACGGCGCTGCCTTAGCCAGTGCGCTAAGCTGGGTCTCAGGTGCCAGGGTCCCTCTGACAAGGACTCTGCTGCCCCATGGCACCGAGGTCCCTTGAATTCGATTCCAATCTGTGTCCTTGTCAGCTCCTGTGCTGGGCCAGGAACCCTTGAGCCTCTACAGCGTGGGGACTGAACTCGACCCGGGGCCACTCAGCTCTTTCCTGGCCAGCCCCAGGCACCCCATGGCACTGCACAAACACCTTAGATGCGGGGGTAGAGCCTTGGCAGTGGTCGGCAGGCTAAGGCTACAGCAGGTGCTGGGGGTGAGGATGCGGCAAGGGCTGGGGAGGTTAGGATGGGTCACCTCCTCAGACGGGTTCACGGGTGACTCGTCGGAGCTTCAGCGCCTGGGAACTCAGGGAGCATGGTGTTTGGGGTGCAGCACCGGGGGCAGCTTTTCAGACTGGGCACTGTCCTTGTGAGCAGGCCCCAGGGCTGGCCCCACACCCAGCAGCCACCCAAGCAGCCTGTCAGGGCCAGCGCTGGGGCCACAAGCAAGTCCGTCCCTGACTCTGCACACATGGAAAAGTCTGCGGGAGGCACGGCCGGGTGTGGACGGACAGCATGAGCGGCTGTGCCCCTGTGCACAGGGAGGTTTGCACCCAGTAGTGCATGCTCCGGCTCGTGAGCTCTGGGTGTTGGTCAGCGCTGGTCACCTGCAGGGCTGGGGAATGATGACCCCGCCTCTCCAGGGCGGCTGCAGGCTGGTCTACTGTCCCCTTTTCAGCCTCCTCTTCCACCTCCATCTAGTGAACTGAGTGACCCTGCAGAGGTCACAGGCCTGCAGCCCAGAGGCAGGCACCGGATACCTGGTGTTGGTATCTCTTCTGGGCCTTGTGCACGCCTCCTGAATGCCGTGTCAATCATTTTTTGACACTGCTTTGCCAGAAGGATGGGTTATTCATACGGGGTGGGGGGGGAGGAGGGGGGTGGGCAGTGTAGTCCTCGGTGGGATTTCTGACGTTATGTTGCCTCTGCAGGGCGCAGAGGTGGAGGGGGAACTGGCCCGGGTGCGTGGGGAGCCTGGGGACTTAGTGGGAAAGCCTGGACGGGGATGTGGCTCCTGAGCTGCCAGGACTGGTCCTAACCAGGGGTTGGGGGGACCGGAAATGATCAAGGAGGACAGGGGCGGCTCAGCCTGGAGGTCCTCGGTGGCCTGGACACCCATGTGCCCTCAACTTCCCAGGACCCATCGTGCCAGGCATTGGGCAGGGCCCTGGGCCCAGGCTGGCTGGCTAGAGCCCCTTGGGAGATTTTGGGAGAAGTCCCTGTGGATCCCCCGTGACAAGCACAGGTCCTGGTGCACAGTCACCAGTCTGGACAGAAAACACACGAATCGTTGAATGAACATGGCGCCCAACCCAGGGAGGCCGGGGTGCACTCGTTCACGCGTGGACGGAAAACCCCGTCTTTCAGGGCCTGAACTGTCACACAGGTTCCGTGAGACCCCAGAGACTTATGCCTCGTTCTCTGGGGAAGGAGTGATGGCCTTCCCAACGTCTGGTGCACGTGCTTTCCTTTCCTCTCATACGTGTAACTCCGATCGCGTGGATGCTGTTGAATTTCAAATCCTTGCATGTAATCCCTGCAGCATATACAGGAAGAGTGACTCTACACACACACATTGCACATAGAACGTGTCCTTGAACGCGGGTGTGCTAGGAGTATATCGTATGTGCCTTTTGGGTATTGGTGTAATGCAGGTGGTTATGGGTCCCGTTCCGCGTACACGTTCACGCTGGTCACAAAGTTCCCGTCTGTGCTGTGGACGTCCTGTGTGATGTACCCGTAGACGCTGCCCTTGTGTGTTCCACAGATAGCTTGTGCATACTTTACTTGCACACGTGGTTATTTGTACCCCTGGTTGTAGTGTTGTGTCACAGCAGAGACAGGAAGCGGGTCCGGTGGAGAATACATGGGGTGTGTCAGTTGGAGCCTGTGCAGGAAGCAGCACTCTCAGTTGGAGCAATCAATTAATGGGCTGTTTATAGACTCTTCTGGAAAGGGTGAGTCTGGCGGAGGGAAAACCACCAGGGAGGGCGTGGCTCCCTGGCAGGGTGCGGTCTGCGTTACTGGGACTGTGGAGAGTGGCTCGAGGCTGTGAGGCTGCTGGCAGATGAGGCTCATGACCAAGGTCCTGGTCTTCTTCTGGCCTCCTGGCGACCTAACTGGAAGCCAGGCAGCAGGGTGTTGAAGAGGTCCTGCCTGGCTGTCTCCTCCTCAGAAGGTCCTGACCTCTGGGGGCATCCATCTCCCACACTCGGCGACACCTGCACCTGACTGCTGTGTGTCACCACTGTAACGGAGCAGCGGGATACGCCGTGGGGGTGCCAGAATGAAGAAGTGCTTTCATTATGCAGCAGGACAGATGGCCAGAGAACCGAACGACCCTGCCACGGGCTTGGGGCTGCTGTTCCCCGGGGCCACGTGAAGGAAAGGGCTCTGACCATCACTGCTGACAGGTGTGGGTGGGGCCCGGGAACCCCATGAGCAGCTTTTGACCCAGCAGATGCATCATTGGTCTCCTCTAGTAAATAGATTGCATCCAGAGCCATCAGCTAACATCACCACCTTTCTACGTGTCCAACAATCTACTGTTTCCCCACCATCCATCTGGCTTTGGTATCTGCCACGCAGGTGAGCTATATGGAGACATAGTGGGACTCCCACCCCTGCATTTTGTATAAATATAAACCCACTTGTTTACCGAGATGTGCCTCATTCTTTCCTGAAGACCCAAGCCTCCATCTGGTACCCTTTCCCTCTAGGAAGAAGAGCTTCCTTTAGTAATTGTGCCGTGCAGATCTACTGGGAACAAGTTTTCTTTCATGTTAAAACGTGCTTTGACTTCATTCTTTAGAATTATTTTTGTTATTTGATTTTTGAGAGCGAGTAAGCAGGGGAGGGGCAGAGGGAGAGGGGGACAGAGGATGTGAAACGGGCTCCGTGCTGACTGTGGAAAGCCCGGTGTGGGGCTTGAACTCATGAACCGTGAGATCATGAGCTGAGCCGAGGTCGGACGCTTAACTGATGGAGCCACCTTGGGTGTCCCTTGACGTCACTCTTAAATGCTGTTTTCTGTGGATGCACAATTCCAAGTTACCAGTCTTTTTTTGTTTGTTTCAAGCTCCTTAAAGATGTTCTTTCATGGTTTCCTGGCTCCTATTGCTTATGATTAGAAGGAGTATTGAGATGGTTTTTTGTGTGATGTCTTGTTTCTTTCTGGCTGCCTTCAAGACTTCTCTCTCTGGTTTTTAGCAGTTTGGCTCTGATGGCTGGTTTTCTTTGTAGTTCTCCCGCTTGGAGTTCACTGGGCTTCTTGAATCTGTAAATATGTGTCTTTCACCAAATTTGGTCCATTTTGGCTATTCATTTTTTTTTTTTTTGGTCTTGCTGGGATGCCTTTTGATATTTTCCTAAAGGTCTCTGAGGCTTTGAGAATTTATTTTTAATCTGCTTTTGCTCTGTTCTTCAGGTTGGATTTCTGTTACTATCTTGGTTGCTCTCCCCCTCGGCTTTCTCTTTCCCATTTTAGCCTTTCTGGCCTGACTCCAACTTTGTCCTGTCGTTTTCCCTCTTGTGCAAGGACGATGGGGTTTCTGAGGGGTTGGAGCTCTGTGCTGGCCCAGTGGGATTGAGGGCCAGAGAGGATGAAGAGAAGGCGCCCTGGAGGCAAGCATAGGAGGTCACTGCTCTAGCAAGATTAGGGCCCTTGGGGCAGGTAGGGCACGCACAGATTCATGCCAGGGGAGAGACAGACAAGCTGGCCCTAAGTGATGTGGCCCTGGTAGAGAGCTGGGGACTTGAGTAGTCAGACTGTTTCCTAGGGGGGAGAAGGGGCAGGTGAAGGTCTTGGGGCCTGGTTGGTCCCTACGGAGGTACCAGGCCCTGACTAGGTGCTGACTCAGCAGATCTGCACAACCCAGTCCCAGTGGGGACTGGGACTTACATGGGATGATAGTAACACGAAGAAACCAGGGTTGGGAAGGGTTGGTGCCCAAGATAGTGCACATGATTAAAGAGCTATGGGCCCATAATGGCTCGGGGTAACATCAGGGAAGCCTTTCTTGATGGGGCAGGATTTGACATGTTGGAAGGTCTCAGTCTAAATACTACCCCAGGATTCAGGGTTTGTTTTTTTTTTTTTTTTTTTTTTTTTTTCCTGGACAGTATTAGTTCCAGAATTTGAACTAGAGCCTACCGAGTCTCATGTTCTTTCTGCCATATTGTGCGGACCCTATCCTGGCTCTCACATGATCACTAACTAGCTGAATGACCCTGGCAGGTGCCTTCACCCTTCAAGCACTGCCATCGTCATTCAGAATGTGAGGAAAATACAGCTCAACTCTGTAAAGTTGACACGGGATGGATGAAGTTGCATGAAGAGTTTGAGAAGCACTTACACATGGGAGGTCTGGAAGGATTCTTTGGTCCCCTGGTTCCTGAGAAGCCTCCATTCACACAGTGGCACAATGTTATTCCTTCATTTGTTCAATATTCTACCTGCTACCTATCACCTTGGGTGGGGGTGGGGGTGGGGGGATCTAACCGTGAACAAAGCGGATACGAGTCTTTGCTGTCATGGTGTGTATATTCCACTCTGCAATGACTCCTCTTGTCAACATCCACCTTATTCTTGGTGCCTGAAAACTCTGGGCTCAAATCCCAGCTCTGAAGAAATCAAGTTATCCTGCTATTAAGTAACTGACTCAGTTTTCCCGCCCTTGGTGTTGGACTCGTCGTGCTGGGTTTGGAAGGTTGTTAGGAGGTCAGAACGAGGCACCGTAGGACCAGGACTCAGCAGAGAGGCAGCGGCACTGGTGTTGCATGGTGGGCATATGTAATATTCTCCCTTGGGCTCACTCCTTCTGCAGTCTTCTCGTTAGTGGGTGTGCGGCTTTTCCTTTTCAAGCTTTGCTTTGCTCTAAGAGGAGCAGGGAAAGGCCCTCCGCACCCCTCTGAACGGCCCCAGATGAACCGCCCCCAAGTCCCCCCCCCACCCCTGAATTGCAAAGGACCCTTGACCAATTCTTCCTTGTTCCTCTCCCCCCCCCCCTCCCAGCCTCCACCGTCTTCCCAGCCCCAGCCTCCAGCGACCTCTCTTCCCCGGCTCCCCCTTGTCCTCCTCTCTCCCTCCCTGTCTGTCCCAGCCCCACCCCAACGGAGATGCCCAAGTGCGACCCCACCCCAGAGCTCATGGGGCCTCTCCTCACGCCTTCTCCCTGTTTTCTCACCCCTCCCCTCAGGTTATGGGCACGCGGCCCCAGGCACCGACGCGGGCAAGGCCTTCTGCATGTTCTACGCGGTGCTGGGCATCCCGCTGACACTGGTCATGTTCCAGAGCCTGGGCGAGCGGATGAACACCTTTGTGCGCTACCTGCTGAAGCGTATCAAGAGGTGCTGCGGGATGCGCAACACGGAGGTGTCCATGGAGAACATGGTGACCGTGGGCTTCTTCTCCTGCATGGGGACGCTGTGCATCGGCGCGGCCGCGTTCTCCCAGTGCGAGGAGTGGAGTTTTTTCCACGCCTATTACTACTGTTTCATCACGTTGACTACCATCGGGTTCGGGGACTACGTGGCCCTGCAGACCAAGGGCGCCCTGCAGAAGAAGCCGCTCTACGTGGCCTTCAGCTTCATGTACATCCTGGTGGGGCTGACGGTCATCGGCGCCTTCCTCAACCTGGTGGTCCTCAGGTTCTTGACCATGAACAGCGAGGACGAGCGACGGGACGCCGAGGAGAGGGCGTCCCTGGCCGGGAACCGCAACAGCATGGTCATCCACATCCCCGAGGAGGCGCGGCAGGGCCGGCCCCGCTACAAGGCGGACGCGCCGGACCTGCAGTACGTGTGCTCCTGCACCTGCTACCGCCCGCAGGAGTACGGGGGCCGCCCAGCCGCCCAGCAGAACTCCTTCAGCGCCAAGCTCGCCCCCCAGTACTTCCACTCCATCTCGTACAAGATCGAGGAGATCTCACCAAGCACGTTGAAAAACAGCCTCTTCCCCTCCCCCATCAGCTCCACCTCCCCCGGGTTACACAGCTTTACCGACAACCACAGGCTGATGCGACGGCGGAAGTCCGTTTAGGGTGCGGGGCATGCCGGGCAGGCGGGAAAAGTCGCTTGTCCTCCTTGACGTCAAGTGCCACCGGCCCACCTCGTCTTTTCGTTCTCATTTATTCGTTCCGGGCATCCTTGGTTGTGATGGTCATTGTCACGATTACCTTCCCTCCTTCCTTTTCCCTCCCCCCCCAGGTTTCACGTCCTCCCCCACCGCCCCCGGCGAGACAGAGCAGGCCCAAGGGGAGAGAAAGGCCCGACTCCCTCTGAGACTCGCGTCTGAGCATGAAGCATGGATTCCTTCCTCCCTTCCTTCCTTCCTTCCCAGCGAAGAATGCCTTACACCCCTCCCCAGCCTGCCCCACCTCTGGGGTGGCTCTCCCAGGACAGGTGTGAGACCAAGACCACCAAGCAGAGCTGAGAGAATATATCCGACCCAAAGTTGCCCCCCAGGCTGCCAGCCGGCCAGGGACCACCGACGTGGTGTCTGCCCTAACTTCCTCCCTCTCGTCCTCCCGAGCACTGGGTGGGTGTGCGTGCGCGGATGGTGTGTGAGTGAGTGCACACGCCCGTGTACCTGTGTGTGTGTGTGTATCGTGTGACAAAGCGGAAAGTGGCAGGTATTAATTTTTCTTTTCCACGACACAGTTCTGTTAAGAACCTGCTTTCAGCTGCTTCCAAACAAAAATGGGAAAACAAAACCCACGAGGCTTTTGATTTACCATTCTGCCAAATCAAGCATGCTCCATAAGCAGGCCCTATCCCAGATGTGTCATGACCATATTCTTTAGACGCTACGTTCTAAATTATATTAACTTCTTTTTCGGGGTGGGTGGGAAAGAAGATACGGATCATCTTAGCTTGCCAGTTCAAAAATTTTTTAAAAGCATGCACTTTGTTAAAACTGGTATGCATTATCAACGCAAGAAAACAGAACTAGCAGCGGAATTAATCAAAAGCCAAGAATAATACGAATTAAAGACATTTTTAATTTTATCATCTCCAGTTCCAACAATTTACCGCACAACTGGAAGCGTCAGGGGAAACTGGAAAATTGTTGGAACCTCAGAGTACCTATATTTGTTATTTCCCTCTCACTTACATGGTGGTGATGGTGGTTTATGCAGCACCGATCTGCATAAGTAGGTATCACAGTGTGGGATGCTTGGATGAGAATGGGTATTCGTGGATGTGGTTTCTTTTCCTAATAAAAAAATGACAGGGCATTCCTTGTTTAAAAAATATATATATATATGTATGTATGTAGTTCAAGAAAGACGGTCTCTAATTGCATTTGATTTGTAAATAAGGGCAAGTCTGTGTTGGTCTCAGGAAGCGTTTGGAGGTAAGGGTGGTGTCTTGGCCTGTTGGGAACTTGTCGATCTCTGGGGATGGTTTTCCTGAGGAGTGGAGAAATTCCTCCCCACCCTCCCTTTAGATGGCTCAATGGGAAGGCCTGTTAGTCTCCTGGGGGCAGCTAGGTCATTGAATATGGCATGTTGCAGGCCTTTTCAATGACAGGAGTAAAGTCTGGTGCCTTTCATTTGCCTGGTCGCCACCCCTGTCATTTGTAAAACTCCCCTATCCTCCCATGGCTTCTACATAAACTCAAAGGTCACGGCTCTTGGATAGAAAAGGGCTTTAACTGCTTTGCCCAGAAGCAGCAGTGGGAGGCCCCGTGGGATCTCCCAGAAGGGAGGATCTCCCTGGAAAGAGTGGACCTTCAAGCTTCCTGAAGGGAGAGGGCACTAAATGCCACCAGTCCCAAGCACCTGGGCCACTGGACTGAAATGCAGCAGTCCAGGCTCCTCCAAAGAGGCAGATACTGCAGTGTTTATGTCACATGTTGAAAATGGCGCCTGCGTCAGGACACAGAGCCTGAGGAAGGGGTCCGGGAACCACAGCCTCTCGAGGCCAGAATAGACCGTTCTCAACCTTCAAGGTTGTCTCAATGCACTCATTTTGAATAGATGCATATTTTAGGGATAAAAATTTGTCCAGAAAATAGAAGCAGTTAATTTTTTTTTTCCCATCGGAAGAAATTTTTGGTGATAGGGGGTCACGGGTATGAAAATACTAGCCCATCCTTGCAGAGTGCTTCATGTATTGGAGGAGTCCGCTTAGAAGAAGTGTGAGGTTTCTCATCAAAACCTTTGTAAGGTGTGTCCTCAGATGTCTTTGATCTAGAGAGGAGACTGAGGTACTGAGAGGGTGAGGGGTTTGCTCAATGTCCCAGAGCTGGTCCTGGTCCAGGAAGCGGACCCCACCACATCACGGTGTCCTCGTTAGGCCCTCTACTGAGGGCACCTGCCTCTCTGTCCACAGGTAGGTGCACCAGGACTCTGGAGTCAGAGGAGCATGGGCTCAACTCTTCATTCAGAGCTGGTTTCTGGACTCAAATATCCATTTAAAGTGGCCTTCTACTTAAATGCCTCCAGTGACAGAGAGCTCCTCCTTTCTTGGGGAGATTGGGAAAACATTCCGTATTCTATATTTCCACAGAGTTGACTGTTCTGTATAGGATTAAGGATCGTAGGATGGAGTTTTTGCTGTTCAGTGATGACCACCAACTTAAATATTGGAAGCAGCATGGAACCTGTCCTGCCATATTCCTCTTATTTCTCTGTCCTTGGCGACTGTTCAGCCCTCTGAAGGACAATCAGTGAGTCTTCTCTTCCAAAGTTAAACATCCTTTTTCATGCTTGGTATATTGAGGGGACAGAGGGGAACCTAGCTTTGCTTCTTTTGTGATGGCCATCTCTTTCTTAGGTGATGGCCCAGCGGTTCGCTACCGTGGTCTCTGGCCAAGGAGTTCTCCATGCGCACCAATGAGGTGCTCTCTTGGGGACAGTGAGTCAAGGGCCTCCAGGGTCCTTCTCTTCCAATAAAATGGGTCTGAGGAATCTCCATCTAGGGCTTGGACACCTGAGACCTGCTCAGTCAGCACAAGAATCCTCAAAAAGCCAAGAGGAAGCTTAGTCTGAGTCACCTCACCGAGATCCCTCATTTTTCGGGGGGTGGGGGAGGAGTTGAGGTGCAGAAAGAGTGAGCTGGCATCTCAGGTCAGCCAGCCAGGCCCTTGGTCGTCTTGTGGGTTTCTCCTGCTTTCTTTCTGGCTCTTCGGTCACTGCTCTTGCTTATACCCCCAAGGTCCTTCAGCACCTCAAGGAGTCTCTGTTCCTCCCTCTCATGCCTGGCGACTTCTTTCCGGAGTCAGGCTTCTCACACCCTTCCAGGGAGCAGTGCCCACTCGGTGAAGGGGAGAAGTCACAGGAGTTTGGAGGCAGGCTTCAGCTTCAGTTAGGACGAGCTGAGAAGAGCTGCATTCCACCTGAATCACAGGGGGACTGGCTGGCCACCCAGTTCTAGAAGCAGGGTCTAAAAGTCAATATGCCTTGTAGATCCTTCAAGAGCTTTTGGACTCTTGCTCGAACGTTTTCCGCCTAGGAGATCTTAATCCATCCACTCCACCAAAGACAGGAGGGTGGGCAGTGGCCCTAATGGTCCCAAACAGGTCTGGGTGCTTTCTAGAGACCTTCCCTGTTTCCCTCTTCACCACACCCTTGCTGGGTGGAAGGTGCTATCACACCACGGGACTGTTAGACTCTCATTTACCTCAGAGTGAACCCACTGTCTGGGTTTTTGAGATGCCTGCTTAGCCCCGGAGCTGGGATCGGGTCTCTTCCCACCCACACCCCTTTGTCTTGAAACCCAGGCAGCAGACCCTTCAGCGCAGTCAGCTGCCCGGTGCTCCCTGCAGCATCTGTTGTGCTCCTGCCGTGCATCACTGATGGGGAAGAGCTGCCTGCACTGGGCATGATCACAGCAGGTCATTTGCAGCCCAAAGATCCCCACTGGGAGAGGAAGCGGATGGACCCAGGCTGTTGGCCAGGAGGCCCGCCTTTGCAGGCGCTGAAACCCCATCTGTAAAAAGGGGAGGGTGACTGCAGAACCTTGGCTGTTTCTTCTCTGTGCAAGGGGCCTTGAGTGGGGAACCGTCTGGACAGTAACTCAGAAACCCACCAATAAGTCTAGGAGGTCGTTTTTCTCTGCCTCACCTAGATCTGAAAGCCTTGTGGATCCTGATTCCTAGCAACGATCACTAGCAGCTGGAAGGAACGGGTTAGAGGCGTTCACTGTGTGTGCACATTGACTTGGAGAGGGAGGTAAGAGCACAGATGATCAGAGGAGGAAAGCCACCCACCACTGAGGTCTATGGCCCTATTTCTTTACGCAGTCTTTTTAAATAATTGGCCCTAATTAAGATACCAGTTACGGGCATCCACAGAGGCGTGAGGTCTGAGGTCTGTGTTGGAATGCATCCATTCTACTAGTGTGACGGGTACCACCTTCTGAAGTGCTCCAAGAGGGGTGTCAGACTGGGCGCGTGTCACGTGCAGGCCTGCTGCTGGGGCTCTGATGTGGGTTTCCTCCGGTAATGGCTTGTGTGGGACTCTGGACGCCTCCCAGTAGAGGAAGGGTTGGCAGGGCAGGGACCTGGTGCATACCTGCTGCTTCGCTGGGCCCCCAGAAGTCATAGGACCTTCCCAGACCTCTTACTGTCCCATAACACGACGGGACAGCTTGGGTGGGATTGATGAGCACTTAGCACAAAATGAATTTGACCCACGAAGACGTGTGCCCTGGGTGCCCCCATCAATGGGCATATTTGAAGGTCAGGACACCAGAAAGAATACCAGCAACGATTTGGTTTGGCAGGGTGCTGGGGAGACAGAGAGGGACATGTGGTGACACCGAGAACAGAGGTCATCACGTGAACCAGGACCCGTACGTTCTTGACCGCACACCTTGGTAGGCGCTGCTGTTGGGGGGTGGGGTGGGGGGAGATCTTGTTTGCATGATTCTCCCCACCGACTGTTTTGAAAGTTCCAGATTAAAGTTGAGAGAACAGCATGATGAATTGCCGTATACCTATCACCCAGACTCCCCAATGTTTGGTACTTTGTGACATTTGCTTACCTCTCCCACCCTTCCCATGCCCTCATGCCCATGCTGAGGTATGTGGAGAATGAAGTGGGGTCTGGAACATTTAGGTGGATCAGCCAAAGAAAAAATTGCTGATCTCCTGGGAACGAGAGCATTGTCCTAGAGAACAGTGCCCTTAACACCTTAGGAAAGTTAGCATTCGTACAATAATAATATCTCAAATACAGCATCCACATTTCCCCGATTGTCCCAGAAACGTCCTCCGGAGCTTTCTTGTGAATCGGACAGACAGCCCAAGGTCACGTCCCATGTTGCCTGTCTGGTTGGCCCAGATTTGCCCAATCTAGGACATTCTTTCTCACCATTTTTTTCTTTTGGGAGATTGCCATTTTGAATTTTTTAAAATTTTTTTTTTTTTTAATTTTTTTTTTTTATTTTTAACGTTTATTCATTTTTTGGGGACAGAGAGAGACAGAGCATGAACGGGGGAGGGGCAGAGAGAGAGGGAGACACAGAATCCGAAACAGGCTCCAGGCTCTGAGCCATCAGCCCAGAGCCCGACGCGGGGCTCGAACTCACGGACCGCGAGATCGTGACCTGGCCGAAGTCGGACGCCCAACCGACTGCGCCACCCAGGCGCCCCATTGGGAGATTGCCATTTTGAAGAGTCCAGGCCAGTTGTCTTGGGGAACGGACCCATGATCTGCTTCCGTCTGCTGATTTGCTCAGGTTAGGGAATTTTAGGCAAGAAAACACTGGAGATGTGTAGCCATGATTAATGCATTTGAGGTGTTTGGCTCTCTTGAGACCTCTGTGATTACCCCTCTCATTGTAGAAAGAGAAGTCACATTAAACATGGTTCTCGTGTTGGTGAGACTAGTGGAAGCTTCTGGAGGTGTCCATGAGTCCCTAGATACCGAAGCCCAACACCACCCTGCTATTTCTGACTTCTGACACGGAGCTCTTTGCTGTGCTGTGGAAACACCAGCCATCTTTTCCCTAAACATCTGTAGGGGTGATCCAGCTATAAATACACATGAAGCACAGAGATCTGCTTTTATCGATTTCAAAGCTGGCTGGCAGGTAGAACCCAGTAGGATTGTTGTAAGGATCCTGTATGCTAGTTAGGGTGCTCTGGCACCTGATAGCTGCTCAATGAGTATTAATGATCGCTGAGCCTTTCCTATCATTAATAATCATAGAACTGTAATTGGTTTTATGGCAGTGCTCTTGGCTATTAAAGACTGTGATTCTGACCTCTATCTTTGAGATCTTTACACCGGCGGGTTCTATAGCACAGATTTTTCGGTTCTGATACCATAAAGCAGCCTACCTGCTGTGGCTAAGTAACCTTTCATTTTGATCAAGAAAATCAAGAAAACACGCCCAGGCAGATTCCCACCTCTGAGCCTTTGCCGCTGCTGTTCCTGCTACCTGGAAGGTCTCCCTGCTGCTTTCCAGCATGCAGGTGGAGAAGGGGGCTTCTCCCTCATCCTTCAAAAGCCGCTCTTGACCCTTTGTCCCTTGGTGGACTCAGGGATGCCTTCCTCTGGGCTCCCTAGTTCTTTCTGTCACAGAAGAACATTGTGGGGGGCAAACGGCGATGGCCCTGGCCTTAAGCGCTGTAAGTGCTGGGAGGACCCAGAGAGGTGAACCGTGACAGTCCCATTTCTAGCTTCTTGCCTACGTGGCCACTCATCCCCGCTATCAAGACATGTCTGACCTTCAATGCAGGTAGTTGCTCCTTCCCTGAAAATCGGTGCACACCCGTGTGCTAAAAATCTGTCATTTGCCATTGGTTACTCCGTGTCATTTGCCTGCCAATGTTGAGTGTGCCCCAAGCTGCCCACAGCTGGGCACTTCCCATAAAGTGGGTGATTGGTACGTTCTCAGTCTCCAGAAGCACGCTTGTGACATTTCACCCTGCAGTGGGGGGAGGGGGCCCTGTGGTGGCCCCGTCTGTCACCAGGAGCCAGGTCAGCGCTGTGTTCTCATGGAAGTCCCGCCAGTAGAGGCTGAGTAGTGTGGGACCATGCGCAGTGAGTGACCGGAACCTCTGGGGCCTCAGCTCTGCACCTGCCCATCATGGCTCTGGGGCCCTGGGACACAGGCACACCCTTCCTGCCTCTGTGGGGCAGCGTGTGGGGAGGAAGCCGCTTAGTCTGGTGGCACCTTGCACACCCGAGACTGGTCTCTGACATTCACAGGTGGGGGGTGGTTCTGCCTCTCTGGGCCTCCGTTTCCCTAGCTTTAAGTTGGAGGTTAGAAATAAACCCCGCTGTGCAGAGTGGCTACGGGAACCACAGGGGATGACACTGGGTACCCGGTCCATGCCAGGTGCCCCACTGGTGCCCTCACCATCTGCTGCTCTCAGAGCGGCCAGCCTCAAGGCTCCCGTGGGTTAACTCCCAGGCATTGGACTTGAAATCATACCGTGGAGAGGAAGTGATGGAGTCTGGTCGAGGAACTCAGGTAGGGCTTTGTGGAGGAAGTAGCTTTTAGAACTCTCTGGGCAAGCCTTGAAGGAGCAGGTGGGTGCTGTTTTCAGCAGAGGCATGGCACGGGAGTGCAGATTTCAGCCAGTGAGCAGTGGAATCCTGCCCCAGAGCCACACCCAACAGACAGGAGGTGGCGCGACTGTCCAGGCCCTTCACAAGCTGCTCACATCCTCAGTCGTTCGGGCCAGTCTTGTGCTCAAGAACATTCCCCGGCTCCCCAGTGCCCACACAGTAAGTTTATTTCAAGGCTCTTCCCCCTCACACCCTAGCCCGAGTCTCAGGCTTCTGTGGAGGACCTGTCCATCTGAATGTCCCTACTGGGGTTTCCTCTCGTGACAGAACTCCACAGGCAGATCCTGGAGTCTCACCAAACTTGAAGCCTTTGGAGTCTTATTGTTGAGGTGGCGTTAATGGTTGTGTGTGTGTGTGTGTGTGTGTGTGTGTGTGTGTGTGTGTGTGGCGGGGGGAGTGTTTAAGTCTTCTGGACATTGGCTCTAATTTGCATAGGGGAACATTTTTGGATAAGGGCTGCTTGGTCTGTCACTCGGGCATCCGTGGGACTTGTCCTGGCAAAGTCTGACAGCTACCAAAGATTAGCATGGAGCTGATGAAAGGAAAAGGGAAAGGTCACACTCACTTGGCGTGAAGAATTTGCCACTCCCTGATCAACAGATTCTGTGATTGCCTGTGACTAGGGCCTCGGGCCCTGGGCTAAGGCCTCATGGGAGTTGCAGATGCTGGTCTGGGCCCCTGCCCTTATTCCAGGTTTCTCCCCTTGAGTTAGGGTCTCTTATGGCTGTGGTGCTGAGGGCAGGGCCCTTTGAAGATCCAGGGCCGTCTGCCGTCGTGGTGAGCGCTGGCGGGCACATGGCATGATGTCCGGTCAAGGAGTGGCATCCTGGTATGGAGCTCCCCACCCACCCCCGTAGGCAATGCGTTGTGGACTTTGATTTTGAGGCGAGGCCTCTGAGTGGTGGAGGCTGAGGGGAGGCATTGGCTGAGTGGAAAGTAGTCTAGCCTGGGAAACATGACCCAGGGTTCAAACCTTGCCTTTGTGATTTGCTGTGTGACCCAGAGCAAGTCATTTCACTTCTCTGGGCCCGAGTTTCTTCCTTTCTAGACGGAGGGGTTTGGCCAAGGTCCCAAATTCCCACCGTGCCCCACCCCTCCCCCAAACCTTGTCTGCCTCGTTCTCTCTGCCCCCAGCTCCAGCCTGGGGAGGACCAGCTGGGCTGACGTCAACCGGCATCTGGAAGTATCAACCCAGACACCTTCTGCTGAAGGTAACTCTCCCAGTTAGACGTGTTTAATGGCATATGGATCCTTAATTAACCGATAGCTTCTTGTGGTGCATCTTTGCTTAGTTTCCTGGGTCTACGTAAGGCACCCTGACTGCACAAGGTGCCTGTTCTAAAGAGAGAGCACCTGTGCCAGGGGAACCCTGGGATGCCGTGTCTTAAGCCCTCCCCCTCGCTGGTAGGAGGATGGGTCTGCCTCCCCAGGATCTGCCTTCCCATTAGTCCGGAAACCCCAGTTCTCCCTTCCATCTACCTCTGTTCTTCCCTGCTGTGTTCTCAGCTCGTCCTGACTTCAGGGCTCTTTGCTTCCTGGGAGGATATGTCACCCCCCTACAGAAGCCACTGGCTCAGCACGGGGCCTCCTGCAGGGCCCCATCTGACTCAGGTCAGCTGTCTTTGCTCTGCTGGGGCTGAGCCACGACAGCTCTTGGGCCTGCACGCAGTGTGGCACTATGTAGACAGCCCCTTTACTGCTCCTCCAGTCTTGTGCGGGGTGGGGCGGCTGGGTTCAGAAGTAGCATCACTGGGAGGGAGCCCTGAATGCACACTTTCTGGCCCTTCCTCCCCAGGCTCTGTACTCAGGCTCACAGGGAGAGGTGGGTCTTCTTGCTTACCAGAAGGGACACGGGGACTGCCTGAGGGGGGAGGCAGAAGGGGGTCACTTCTAGGTGAACGGGGAGGCTTCCAGATGGGCAGGCATTGGACAGGACAAAGTTCTGGGCCTTCAGGAAGAGCATTTGCTGAATGTGCTGGTTCCTTCACATGGTTCAAATGCCCAGCTCTGTGCAAATCACCAGGGCCCAAAGCCCGAGAGGAGAGCCATGCTCAGAGCACGCCTTTGTCATTAATCATGCCAAGCTTCGTCCTCAGGTGTCTTGGCTGAGTAGCAGTGGCCCCAGAGGGCAGACCCCAGCCCAGAGGGCAGTTCCCTGCTACTGGGAGGGTGGGCTGGTGGACCCAGGCAGGAGGCAGGGGAGTCAGAATGTGACTATGAGATGCGGGTCTCCCAGAAAGGCCATAGGGTCCCCTGCATGAGGCAAAGGGCCTGGCCAAAGGGGACGGAAGAACTTCAGCTGAACCCTCTCCATAGTCTACTCTGTGCCTGGGGGGGTCACCGTCCCTGGGAGGGAGACATGAGAATGGCTTGGAGGAGGACTGACGTTCAGATAGGTCATCCGGGTGGACATGCCCCATCTCCCTGGGCCCCTGTGAAGGGTCTAGAAGGGTGGGATTGTTCCAGAAGGATTGAGAGTGGAGAACCCGGTCCTTTAGATGCTGCCTGGGTTCTGCCTGAGGCACAGGGGCATGGCCTTCCTGGCACCTGTGCCTCCTTGCCTGGTGACCATGGGAGGAGTCAGGGCAGGAGGGCACTTGCAAGGTGAGGCATCTCTACTTGGGGAAACTTGTGTTCTTCATGGCTTCCTGTCACTCCTGGGTCCCAGTTCAGGTTCCTGGAGACCTCCAGCATCCAGAGAGCAGCTCTTGGTTTCGTGAGGTGTGGCCCTCAGCCTCGGCCAGTGAAAACAAAGCCCTAGCATTGCTTCTTCCAGCTCCTCAGCACTGGGAGCTGGCGGCCTCAGGGACCTCTGTCAGCACCTGGCCCTGGCTTCCTGCCTCCCCCTTTGTAATCGGGCCACATGGCCTTGGGCAAGCCGTGTCTTAGTCTCTTGCACGAAAGATGATGTAATAGCCAGGGAGAAGCAGGTGTCCCCCAGATAGGTTTAGGTGGAGATGAAGGAAATACGTGTCATTATGTGTGGGGCTCTTGCTTGACCTTTCAGTGGGGGGGGCAGGACCAGGTGCTCCCAGTGAAGGGTTCCTGAGCTGGACCAGCTCTTCTCTCCCAGGAACAGCACATTTTTCAGGTACAGGTTTTCTGTAGGCCTTCTCACACCGATGAATCAAGTCTCCATCTACTTCCTCCGACCCCTCTCTGTTGATGGGTTCTCCTCTCTGGCCCCACCTTTCAGTTCCCAGTGGACCAGATGCTTGGTGATGGGGTGGGTGGGAGGCCCTCCAAGGACCCAAAGCCCACAGTCTGTCCCAAGCCCCTGACAAACCTTGGGGGAAAGTCTTGCCTTTCCTGAATCTAAGGGGACCCTACAGCCACCAGGTGTGAGCTGCAGCCATGGCGGCCCTGGTGGCTCCACGGGCCCCTATGTGTGGTATGGCCTGCTGATTATTCACTGAGCATGCTGGGCATCAGCCATGGGCCAGCCTCAGCGAGAGGCATGGTGGTGAATGGGACCATCAAGGTCCCGGACCTCCGAACACAAACTCTAGCACATGCTTCCAAGATGCCCAAGGTCTAGAAAGAGAGTCGGCTGAACAGATATTGGGATGAGAACATGTTTCAGCAATTACTGTAGTTTGAGCTGAATTTTAGGAGTTGGGTAGAAACGTAAAAATCCAACGAACAGAAAAAACATATCGAGAACCCAGTGGAGCAGAACCCACAATTAATAATATTTCTCTATAATTTGATGGCTCCTCAGAGAACACACTCCTGAAAAAAGGCCAATTATATATTGGTTTATTCAGCCTACAAATAGCATTTTGACAGCCATCTGGGGATGGCAGGGACTTCCAGAGGTTCTCTTAAGGCCACCCTCTGCATTATCCAGCTTACCCCCACTGGAAGGTTTGAAGCAGTCTCATATGCCCTTAAATGTTAACTATGGGGCTTGCAACTAAACCGACATCAGACCCAGGCAGAGACTTCAGAGAAGACAAGTAGGTTTTAAACCACTGATCTGGTTAACAAGGAGGAAGAATTTCTAGTCTATTCCCAGCAGGCCAAGAAATTACAGATGCTCCCTCGAAGACGCACAATTTTTAATGTCAGCCAACCGTGTGTCCTTGTACCTCAAAACTTTAACAAGAAAAAAAGCATCATTTGTGACCCCACGCATAGAGTCGTTAAGCTTGAATTAGTTACAAACTCACACGCAGTGAAATGATGGGTATATATGCACGGGAATGGGGCGGGCACAGAGATGTGGATTCTCACATAGTCATTTAGAGCGTGTGTGTGTGTGTGTGTGTGCACTGACTGGGTATCTGAGTTTTGTTTTTGTTTTTTTTTTCCTTCATTGCTGGACATTTTCATGTCTGCGTGTGAAGAGGACAGGGGTCTGGTTCTGATGGGCGTGTGGATGTGGCTGGAGGCCCTCAAGGATGTTCCCAGGGGACGGTTTTGGAAGTCAGGATGTTTCTACCAGAAGCTGGGCCGGCTCGGCCACACTGCGGGTGGATGGGATGGTTTGTCCCGAGCCCCTAGCTGGGACCTCCCTTCCCACCCTGGTGGGTGGTTTGGGCACCGGATCACGAGTCTAACTGTGGTCTGGGCATCGGACCAGGCAGTGGGAAGCCATTCCGGGTTCGGCAAAACCAGTGATTCCAACTGGACCACAGTGAACCAAATTCCAAGAAGCCTACTCTTGTCCTTTTCCTGTGTTTCCCCTTTGTTGATCTTCTCTGGCCTTCTCCGCCTGTGGAGAGGGCGCCTTCACAAATGGCCTTAGCATGCCGTTCTGAAGTTGAACAGAATGAGATAACCATCAACTGAAATCAGAGGTATTTATTGTCACAGCTTACCTGAAGAACGAAAACAAACAAAACTGTATCACCAATGTTTACAAGTCCGAGTAGACATCCAGCCCGTGTAAAATATGTAATTTATGCAAGGGATTGCATCTTTCTTTTGTAACGAATGCACTAAGCAACCTGTATATATTTTACAATGTCTTTACAGAAAAAGAAAGAATCATTTACTGTAGTGTTGTAAAATAATGCACTTTTCTAATTTTTTCATTAAAATCTCTATGGCACGTTTGCAAATGTGTCTTTGTCTTCCTTCACTAAGACAGGGCAAGAGTCCCCTGATGTGGGGCCCCCCACCCCTCAGCCACCTTCTGACGGCTTCCTGTAGCGAGGTAGACAGGGTCAAAACTGGGCAGCCCGTGGCAGGCCCACTAAGGAGCCTTGGTCCTAAAAAGCCCAGCAAAGACCTCAGCTGAACCGAGAGCTGATTTGCCAGTGTTTGTTTTTCTTAAAAAAATTTTTTTAAATATTTATTTTTGACAGAGAGACAGAGCCAGAGCATGAGCAGGGGGAGGGCAGAGAGAGAGGGAGACACAGAATCGGAAGCAGGCTCCAAGCTCTCAGCACAGAGCCCGACGCAGGGCTCAGACTCACGGACCGTGAGATCATGACCTGAGCCGAAGTCGGACGCTCAACCGACTGAGCCACCCAGGCGCCCCACAGCATTTGTTTTTCTTTTCTGAGGAGCCTTAGTTCAAAACAGGAGACGTCCCCTTTGCCCCTTTTCAACTACTGAGTGTTGAAGAAAGATGGGAAAACAGCAGGTGCCCGGTATTCTCTAAATCAAGGGCAAAATCTGTGGTAGCCCCCCACCCCCGACGTTGGGGGCTTCCTGACTTCACACGTGCTCTGGAGCCCCAGGCCTCATGGAGCCCCACCTGGGGATGCCAGGGTCAGAGCTTCCCGGGGGCCGTGGCTCCCCAATCTGGGCATCACCTTTGCCCGAGGGCTCCCACAAACAGACTGCCAGACCCCACCCTGAATGTAGGTCCAGGATGGGGATGAGAGTATGTGCCTCTAACAAGGTCTCAGGTGATGTTGACGCTGCTGGGGTGGGTGGGGGCCCCACCTTGAAGACAGCGGTCTCCGTACTGTCCCAACTGAGATTAGGGGGAGACCCTGGCCAAAAGCACATCATGGCCACAGGGGGAGCCCCACAAGGCCAGGTTCCTTGCTGCCTGTCTTGTAGGAAACGTCTGTACTCATGGAACACCTAGCTGCCCTCCCAGCTTGGTGTGGCTTCCTCAGGCGCTTGCCAGAGGTTCATACAGGAAACGGGACGGACCCCGGTGAGTACCTGAGCTCTTGGTGACTGCACCTGTTCCCCGAACACATGCCTGGCTTCAGGGGCTGGGTCTTCTGAGCCAGGCATCGGCAAACTTTCTACAGAATGCCGGCTAGGTAGCTTAGACTCCGTGCGACAACCTAACTGGGCTGATGAGGCAGGAAAGCAGCCAGAGAGGATTCATAAAGGAACGTATGGGATGGTGCCCAATAAAAAATTTATGGAGACTGAAGTTTGAGTTTCCTCTCATTTTCATGGCAACGAAATATTATTCTCCTCTTGCCCCTCCCCCCCATTTAATAATGTAAAAGTCATTCTGAGCTGGGAGGCCATACAGAGACCCTTGTGGTGAACCCCTCTGTGAGGTCATCTATAAAAGGTTGGGGGGGGGGGTGGGCAGGGAGCCAGAATTTGAAGGTTGTCAGCTTCCTGCTTCTTACGATAGAAGGGCTAAAATCAGGTCACGAGTTGGAGGAGCCTTTATTTTACCCATTGTTCTTGGGCTGCCACTTCTTGGGAGGGTTCAGAGAGATTATTACCCTGGGCAGACCCCAGACTAGCCTTCCCTGACCCTCACCCCATGCATGGTCTTCCTTTCTCTCTGTGCCATGCCTCCTTCCACCCCAGCACGGGCCAAGACATGGCCATGACCCCGCAGTCACAGGTAAGGGCTAGACGCAGCAATCCTCACGCCCGAGGTGGGGGCAGGGGGCAGGGGGCAGGGGGCAGGGGACGCTGTCCCACATCCTGTACCACACAGAGAACCTGCTCACGTCCAGTCTCCATGTCCTGCCTTCGCAGGGTGGTGGCTTTGGAGCCTACTCAGGGAATCTGTTCGTCAACATTCACCCTTAAAGTTATCACTGTGCACCTATTAATGAAAATGACCATCTAAAAAAATTAAATTCTGTGTAATTTTTCGGTTCGTTACTGTACTACATTGTTGGATTTTCACCACATTGTAGGGTATGTTGATGTTAGCCCGATATTAAGTATAGTATAAAAAACATTCACTTTGGGGGTCCCTAAACAGGACACCAGGGTGGCTGAAACCAAGGTGACAAAGAGGTCCTGTGACTCCTATTGGGGGGCGGGGGACAGGTCACAGTGCAAAGAACGTGAGATTTTGAAGATTTTATTCTACCTTGCCACAAATGGAAAATCCCATCATCAAAAGCCACAGGGTGGACATCACCGATCGCAGGGGCTGGTTTTCAATCCAGCTGCTTCTGTGGGCACCTCTGTGTCCTCCAGAAGTAGTAAAAGGAACTTTATTTTATGACGATTAATAATTCTTTGTCACTTCTACCATTTAATGGTGCCATGTCCTTGGACATTCCTCATCTACACGTGGGCAGACACTATTAACTAAGGGCCAAGTAGTCACTGCTTAGTAATGGTGAGATACTATCACTGTGTGCCAAGTGCTTTTTAATGGAGAAGATGTTCAGATAACGTTTTCACCTCTTTAGTATTCGTCCCCTTCTAAAATATTTATTTATTTTGAGTGGGGGAGGGGCAGAGAGAGGGGGCAGGGGAGAGAGAATCCCAAGCAGGCTCCTCATAGGACAGTACATCACCTGACACGGGGCTTGATCTCACAAACTGTGAGATCACGACCCAAGCTGAAATCAAGAGTTGGACGCTCAACTGACTGAGCCACTCAGGTGCCCTAAACAAATTTTTTTTTTTTTAAGAGAAGCTTAAGGTTCACAGCAAGATGGAGAGGACGGTTCACAGAGGTTCCCTGAGCTCTTCCTCCCCCCTTCCCAAGCCTCCCCCATTGTCAGCATCCCCCGCCATAAGACGAACCCACATGGACATATCACCCAGAGCCTCGAGTTTATGGTAGGGCCCACTCTTGGTGCTGTACCCCCCACGGGCTTGCACAAATGTGTGGTGACATGTATCCACCATTAGAGTATCATACAGAGTAGTTTCACCGCCCTGAAATCTTGTCTTCCTACTCATCCCCCAAGTGCTTTTCACAGAATGATGCAGCATTTCTCAGTGTGCTCCCAGAACATTGGTTCTCCAAGTTGCTCCTCCCCTCATCCCCCGAAAGGTGATGTGCCTTGCTGTGTTCTCTATGTCCTTCTCCTGGTGATTCATATCCCACCACACCACAACTTCTCACAGCCTTTACTATCCTGAAGAAACTTTTGAGCTTTGTTACCCTGGTGACTCCTGAGCAAATGGGTCTGAGAAGCACCACGCCCGCCCTCACCAGCACACGTGCTCACGTGTATGGAGCCCCAGGCGCGTGTCCCCTGGTGGTCAGCCATGCTGTGCACCCACTCCTTCCAGTCCGCCACCCTCCAGGCACACGATAGGGTGGCTCTTCCCGGCCCCCTGGGTGAGTGGATTCCTAGGACTAGTTCTGGCCAATGCATCATGAGGGAAGCGACATAGGTCACTTCCTGGCTGGAGCATTAACTGTCATGGTGTGAGGCCTTCTGGAACTCTCTTTCCTTCTGTCATGCTGACAGGTTTCAAGATAGTGGCCGCTGAGTCTGGTTCTTGAAGCGAAGACATGAAGCATAGAGTCCCCAGCTGGCCAACCGTGGACATATAAAGTGAAGGAGAAAAATACCTTTGAGTCCTACCAGAGTTCTCACTTTCCCAACCGGTCTGGACACTGGGTCCTCAGCCCTTTTGTGTCTGGCACATGGTTGGCTCATAAGAATTCATTGAATTAGCCACTGGCCAGCAGCATCTTGCTGGGGGCAGTTGCCTACACCGAAACCCCACTTTGGCTCCTCCTCATCTGGGTCAAGCATTGCCCCATTCCAGTCCCATCTCTGTGCCGGGGATTGTTTTCACACCATCTCTTTGGTACATCCAGCACACACCCCCCCCCAATTGGGGGAGGCCCCTGCAGGGGCTGGTGACACCTTCTACAAAGGACAAAGCCAAGGAGCCACTTCTCCAGAATCCTTAGTGTCTGTCAACCAGCAGTGGCCGAAGGGGACAGGGACGCACTGGCCGCGGATGGCAATCCGGGCCTTGGTTTTCATAATGTGTCTAGAGCCGGTGGTGGTGGTGATTGGAGCGGGGAGCAGAAACAAGCAGAACCATGGCTGGGATTCCTGTCCTGCCAAACTCTCATCAGAACCCTGAGTCATTCATCTGAACAGAGATCACGTGTCTGGATGGAACTCCAGGGGCCAGGTGTCGGGTGAAGCCTGGGCGGCCTTTTCAAGTCCTCATTACAGAGTTAAAGGTCTATCAGCTTGGTGGTTGTGCTGTCCAAGAAACTCTCCACCTCCCGGCAGCTCCTGTCCACTCAAGCCCCAGCCAGACCAAGAACACCATGGATAAACAAACCCAAGAGCCTGGCATGCAGGACTCCCTCACCTGGCCGCCCCCTGCAGGGCCAGGAGGGGCCACAGGGAGTCCCCCGTGGGATGGGGTCAGCTGCCCGGCTCAGAGCCCACAGTCTCAGGCGGAAATGCTACTTAACCTCATTACACTGCAGGTTTCACATGTGTAAAACCAGGTTCTTTTGAGGAATTATTATTATTAACATCTCCCCATGAGCCAAGCAACCCACTGAGATAATATATGTAATGCTCATAATAAATGCTAGCTGTGTGCCAGGCACCGAGAATGCGGTTTCTGTGCTGTTCCTTTCAGCTCAGCTGTGTGCATTCCAAGCACGTTCCCGTGGCCGTAGGTCTCCCGTGAAAAGTGGCTTCTAGAGTGTTTATTTGCCCCGTGCCCCCTTTGGCCCCTTATCCTGGGAACACTCCAGGCTTGAGCCAGTTTAGTGACGCAGAACTGCTGGATGAAAGGGAGGCCAGGTCCCCTTGAGGAAAGATCCAGCCACACTGCCAAAAATTGATACTATTAATCTTCCTCCTAGCCTTCCCTGAAGGGACCTATGGCCATTTACCAGGGTGACCATGCATTGTGGGAGGGAGAATAACCAGAATTGGGGGGATTATTGGACATTGGCTCTGAACGGACACAAATTCCAGAAGACCCACACTGGCATGTGGTCCACCATCGGAGCAGAGGCTCGTGGAGGTCAGGTGATCAGTGCAGTTTAGCTCCAACCAGGCTCACAGGGGGCCTCCCAAGTCACCCTGTGTTGCTTCTCAAGTTCTGGAATGCACAGTGGGGTAGCCATGCTCAACAACTGGCAGGATCCCCTCACTGGAAACAGACCCCGCCCCTGGCCACATGCATGGCTGGTCACCCAGGCTCTGATTAGAACACCGTGTCCCCTGCACCACCAGGTGATTGTTCCAGGAATGAACCTGTGGCCCAGAGCAGCCGATCAGAGCCCTCCTTTCTCTCCCCCACAGGAGCTGGTGGAGAAGGGTCCATGTGCCACCAGCTGTGGCATGGGGTCCCTTGAAGCAGGCAGGTGGAGTGGAAGAGGCCAGAATTCAGACTCATCCTACAAAGCCTAGAGAATTTAAGTCCTGAATCAAGGCATCCTTGATCAAGGCCAGATCCACCCCTGCCCTTTCGACTGGCTGATGAGGTCATCAGTTTTTAAGAAGCCAGTGTGAGGTGGGATTTGGTGATCTACCATCCGAAGTCAGAGGCTGAGCTGGGAGTTTCCTCTCCAGATCTCTCTCCACCTTTTTTCACGCTGCTGTGTCCATGGAAACAAACCTGTGGCTTCCATTTAGATTTGGCCAATAAGCAGCATCCAGAGTGAAGTCTGGAGTTTGGGGTTGGTGGGGGAAGGAAGGTGGGAACATTTATTCCTGGTTTGCCCTGGGGAGACTCTGGGTTCTGGATGGTTTCTAAAGCAAGGGTCCCAGCTTCTGCCAGGTGGCCTTCTTTTCATAGTCTCTGGTTTTCAAGGTTCTGAACTAACCCCTTCCCCTGCCCCCAAGAGGGCCACAGTGCCCTGCCATTCACCCCAGGTACTGTACCACCCTTTGTGGTTTCCTTGTACTCTGTTGAGTTTTTGAAAATGGCTCTTGCACTCAACTATTCTCAACTCATCCACTGTGAGTATGCGGTCTCTCTCCTGGTGGACCCCGCCTGCTGCACACACGTGATTGCTACATTCACACAACTAAACCGACGTTGACAAAATATCACGAGATCATTCTGAGAGCTGGACATACATCTCTGCCCAAACAATGGTCTTGGGAAAGCTAACGAGTCATCTAGCAAAGGAGAGCAATTGCTTAGGAAACAAGCCGGCATTCGTTCTGTTGCCATGCATGGTCTTGGGTACTTCTGATGCCGGGTTTCCCACTGGAACAGTTCACCCCAAGAACTGGCACCCTTCACAAGTGAGGATGGCCCTGCTTTTAGAGCAGAACTCTTGTGTTCACTACATTTCTTAATGGTCTGTTCTGGACCAAATGTTTAGGTCTTCCCCAGATTTGTATGTTCAAACCTAGCCCCAGTGCTATGGTATCAGGGGGCAGGGCATTTGGGAGGTGAGGAGGACAGAAGGGTGGAGCCCTCATGAATGAAATTGGTGACCTTATCAAGGAGACCCCACAGAGCTCCCTCCCCCTCTTCTGCCATGCGAGAACATAGCGAGAAGACGGTTGTCCGTGAACCAGGAATTGGGCTCTTGATCTTGAGTTTCCAGCCTCCAGAACCAGGAGGAATAAACTCTGTAGTTGAGAAGCCCCCCAGTCTGTGGTATTCTGGAATAACCACCCGAATGGACATACAGCCATCCAATAGCAACTCAACTTCTGCTGAAAGCAAATCTGGAGCAGGGATTCTCTTCCTTTTTTTCAATTTAAGTGTTATTGAGGCATGGCAGGTGTTACAGAAAAGTATACCCATCTAAGTGTGAGGCTTGATGGACCTCCACAGACTGACCCATCCACATCACCCAAGTCCAGAAGCAGATGACAGGCACCCCAGAAGCTGCCCTCACCCTCTCCAGGCACGGACACCCCAGCAAGGCCACTACCCTCCTGACCTCTGATTATATTAAGATCTTAAATAAATGGACCCATGTGTGTGTACTTCTAATATCTGCTTCTTTTGTGTACGTGTGAACTTCACCCACATTGCCTGTTATGGCTTTTTTCTCACTGCTGCGTTCCACTCTACAAGCGTGCCAGTCCATGGTAGATGGACATTCTTTCTAGCTGTTGGTGATTATTTGTTATACAGATATGAACATTCTGGAATGTTACAAAAGCAGGGGGAGGCTGAGCCACTGGAAAAATCTACTGAGGAACAATATACATATCGCTATAAAATTTTCCAGAGCCCCATGGCCCACCCGCACCTGTGCGGGGTCCAGTTCCTGCTGTGAACCTCTGGCTTCCACATCATCCCAACCCTGATGCCTGAGGGATGCAGCTGTGGAGACTGCAAGTAGTTCCAGGTGAACAGAACCAGGGATGGGAATTGGGTAGTTTCTTATTTTATTGACTTATTTTGAGAGAGAGAGAGAGAGAGAGAGAGAGAGAGAGAGAGAGAGAGAGAGAGAGAGAGAAAATCCCAAGCAACAGATCCAATGCACAGGCAGAGCAGAGCCCAATGTAGGGCTCAAGCTGATGAACCATGATACCATGATCAGGTACTGATCATTTGATCGGCCTAGACGTAGGGTCATCAATAATCCTGTTGCTCAGCACCTGACCGATGACCCAAGTCAAATTCACAGCTCTTGGGTCTCTCACGTCAAGTTAGGGCTACACCCACGCTCCCACTTGACCTGATCTCGCCTTGTCTTCCTACTCTTAATTCACAGTATTTCGATTCCACTTCCCAGAGAGAATCTGATGGGCCAAACTTGGTTTGGGTCATACATCTGTGGTTGGCATGATGATGCCCATCTATGGGTGGCCAGAGTGGCTTAGGGCAGACAACATTTCTGCTCAAGCAAAAACACATTACAGGTTCTCAGAGGTTTTGATGCTCACCCGGCCTCGTTTGTAAACTGTTTACATTGGCAGCCCCCCACCCCATTATGAGGGTCTCCCTTATCCCCATTAATAATTGTGTTCACGGTGTGTTCTTTGCTTCTTGGCACATCCTTCCAGTCCCCTCCCTCCCTCCACCAAGACTTGTTCATAATGTCGTCGGCCATCTGTCCAGGGTCCTGTGGCCATGTGCCCTGCAAAGGCAGCATCTATTACTTACTAAGAGAGAGGTAAAGAAGTGGAGATCAGGGGTGGGTGGCAGAGCAGGTGAGGTTAAGACTGTGGGGAGGACTTGGGGGTTCCGCACAGTCCCATCAATGTTCAGCTGTAAAATGGGACTAATGTGTCCCTGGACAGTGTGGTGTGTCTGTTAAACTGAGATACGACCCAGTGGCCACAGGATCTGATGAGCAGATGGCACCTTCACAAAGACAAAAATCACTCTTTCCTTTGCATGGATATAGCCTCTGGCCCCAGAAGCACAGCTCGGTGAGGGTCAGCCCTATTTCCATTCCCACATGCCACCTTGGTCCAGCTTGCCTGTGCAGTGCACAACAGGTACACCTGTATGCAGCAGCCTTCATGGTTTTTTTTATACCAGAGAAGTTAAAATACATCATGCCAAGGTCATGCAGGGAAGAGCTAAATTAGACACCCTGGTGCTGACCAAATGCTGAATCCCAAATAGGCCAAAGTATTAATTAAAGGTAGACTGTGCTCTGTGGGCATGTTTAGCACAAACCTAGTCCCTCATACACAAAACCACACATTTATTATTTAGTAAGGCGAGCTCTGTTTTGAGCCATCTTTTCTCATTTAGTTCATTCAAGAAATAATTGTAAGCCTAGGAGATGCCAGGCAGGCACAAAGATACCTGTGAAGAGCTTGTATATAGTACGGGATGAGAGATAATAAATGTGGTGAATAGAGAAGTGATGCTGTCCCACATTTGAGGGTGTGGTCACAGAACAGAGGAGGAGGCGGCGGCCAGAGTGGGGACTTGGAGGCCAGCAGGAGGTGGTAGCCTGTGCAAGTGGCACTCAGGGCTGAAAGGTGAACTTGAGCAAAGGCTTGAGGAAGGAGAGGAGCCAGCCACGCCAGCCAATGCCGCCTCTCCCCCCTCCTCCACAGACCTGGAGTTGCGACAGGACACACACGGTTAAGGAGAAGTGATTGGACCTCCCCCTTGTAGGGTCATGGCTGAGAATTCTAGAACAGGTTCGAGTTGGAGTCTATGAGGCATTGAGGAGTGATGGGCGTAGCCAATGTGCATCCCACAGTCCCCTCCACCCCCCCCCCCCCCGCAGACAGGGAGGACTTGCCCTCACTCGCCTGGTGTGGAGGACCGTCCTGAGGAGGGGTGGGGGAGGGAATGACCAGGAACACGTTACCCTGGGAGGCATGTGGGCCCAGCCCCCTCAAGTCCAGCTCTCTGTCTGTTGACCGCCCAGCTTAGAGAAGGCTGGCCCCTCCAGCTCCAGGCTGAAGTGACACAGCTGGGACACTGGTCTCTGACCACTCACCATGCACCCAGCAGGCCCCTTTGGGGGGGTTCTAGGGCCAGTTTTTCCCTAGGGTATTGGTGGGGCCCATTTGCTCCTGGCTTCAGCTGGGATCAGAACTCAGCCAGGGTTCCTTTTATGGCCCTCACCATGGGCTGTCTGGAAGTAGAGCCTGGGGAGGGGAGGGGAGGGGAGGGGAGGGGAGGGGAGGGGAGGGGAGGGGAGGGGAGGGGAGGGGAGGGGAGGGGAGGGGAGGGGAGGGGAGGGGAGGGGAGGGGAGGGGAGGGGAGGGGAGGGGAGGGGAGGGGAGGGGAGGGGAGGGGAGGGGAGGGGAGGGGAGGGGAGGGGAGGGGAGGGGAGGGGAGGGGAGGGGAGGGGAGGGGAGGGGAGGGGAGGGGAGGGGAGGGGAGGGGAGGGGAGGGGATCCTAGCTGGGAGCAGACATTGCTGGCTCACACAGCCGCTCTGCATACCATGAGGTCCCCATAGAGCCATCAGAGAAGCCAGCCGGCTGACCGGCCTCCCGCGTCGTCCCGTTGCCATGGTAATGCCCCAGTGCAGCAACCAGGAATAGATGGCTTTTGAAGGGTGAGTGGGTGGAGTCTCGTTAAAGGTAGGAGGAGGCTGGGGGAGGGGATTTTCCATGAGGGATTCTGAGTGGGCACAGGATTCTCCTTTCCAGCTGTCTTGCCAGCGGTGGCCCTTCCGTTCATTCTGGAGACAAACATCTACCACCTGCATGCTGTAGTTCGCAGTGCTGGGCATGATGGGGGAGCAGGGCACCAAATCCCCAGGCACATGGGGGGCATAACCAGTGCCCATTCATCCCTGGGCCCCTGACCTTTCCCAGTTAGAGGGGGGAGTGCAGGGCTCAGGGTCCGCACCTCTCACCAAGTAAACCCAGGCAAGTCCCTCAACCTTTCCAAGGCTCAGATGCCCAACCAGAGGAGAACCAGGGGGACTTAGGCAGTAAGAGATTCCAGGGAGTTGGTTTACATGGTTGTGGAGTCTTAGCTGTGGCTCAGTGAGTCTGGAATCCACAGGGCAAACCACCAGGAAGGGCAGACTGGAACTCTCAAATACAGGCTGAAGCCATGTCCACAGGTGGGGTCTCTCCTTCCTCAGGGAAGTCGCCTGATTCTGGCCTTTAAGCACATCTACAAAACGCTGTAGGGGTGCCTGGTGACTCGGTTAAGCGCCTGGCTTCGGCTCAGGTCATGATCTCACAGTTCAGGAGTTCGAGCCCCACGTCGGGCTCTGCGCTGACAGCTCAGAGCCTGGAGCCTGCTTTGGATTCTGTGTCTCCCTCGCTCTCTGCCCCTCCCCCACTCACTCGCTCTCACTCTCTCTCAATAAACAAAACAAACATGAAAAAAATAAAAACAAAACAAACCCTTCCCAGCAGTGCCCGGATTAGAGTTTGGCCAAGGAACCAGGGACCAGGTTGACACACACAAAGGCCACGGTCACCGGTGGCTTCTCGATAGAACAGGGCTGGCAGGCTCTTCGGGAGCTTGCTGCAGGATTTACCCAGGGGGTTTTGTTTCGGCCTAATTCCAACAAGAACCGACAGCAATGGTAGCCACAGAGGACTTTGGGGAATCCTCACCAGGTGCCAGGCACCTTCTCAGCACCTCTGATCCTCACAAAGACCCTGTCTGGCACCTGGGGATCAAAAGGTACCTGCCAAAGAAGAGAGTAGGTTGCCTAACTTAGTCTAAGCCCTTCCAGGAGCCAGCAGGGGCCAGAAGGCAAAGAAAATGGTATTTTCTTCCAGGAGTGCTGCCGGATGCTGTGCATCGAGGCGAGGTGGGCCAGGACGGAGTTCAAGCTGAGGAGAGCGGACAAGCACTTTTGTGCATTCGCTCGCGCCCCCATCCTGCACACAGGTTGCAGGCCCCCTGTCCCCTCACCCCCACCCTCCATGCCCTCCATACTGAGGGGTCTTTAGCCTCGTGTGATGGTGGAGGACACCGAGCCCGGACTGTGGGTAAGGCCAGGGTCTGTGTGGCTGAAAGGCTCATGACCTTCCGGATACTTCACATTTTTGGAAGAGGTACCTGCTTGGCTTTGGAGCTCTTGCACTCAAGGGCTCCGAGGCTCGGTTCTGGGATAACCTTCCTGTGGATGCATGTGCTGACCGCTCTCCAGATCTGCTCCCTGCCCACCCTGCCCTGCTCTGCACCGGGAGGCCGACCCTGCGGACTGCATCCCCCAGGTGCCTCCGGCTTCCACGTGGGGTGGTCAGTGGCAGACGCTGGGGGGAGACAGAGGGCGGGAAGGGAGAACAGCATACATGCTACCCCTTGACCACTCCGTGCCTGGCCGTGGAATGGTAGTGGTTTATCTGTGTCTGGTCTCTGGCAGCCCCCCTTTCCGCCTGCCCCAGAGCGCCTTCCGGCCCCAGAGCGCCTTCCGGCCCCAGAGCGCCTTCCGGCCCCAGAGCGCCTTCCGGCCCCAGAGCGCCTTCCGGCCCCAGAGCGCCTTCCGGCCCCAGAGCGGAGAAGACTCCCCACAGTTAGGCTCAGGGTGCCTCGCCCTCCCTTCCTGATCTCCCACCTGTATTTATGGTCTTTTAAAGTTTAAGAAAAAAATTTTTTTACATTTGTTTCTGAAAGAGAGAGAGAGAGAGAGAGCGCGAGCATGAGCAGGGGAGGGGCAGAGAGAGAGAGAGTGAGACACAGAATTAGAGGCAGGCTCTAGGCTCCGAGCTGTCAGCACAGAGTCCGGCACGGGGCTCGAACTCACAAACTGAGATCATCACCTGAGCCGAGGTTGGACGCTTAACGGACTGAGCCACCCAGGCGCCCCATACTTATGGTCTTTTTATTGGACTCCAAGGCAACCATTTGGCTGGAGCCCCCATGGACAGGTGGGTCTGGGGCCTGGTGGGCGGGAGCCCACCTAGAGAGACGGAAGGTGTGTGACAGGAACTGAGGCAGCGGGGGAGCAGAGCCGCTCCAGCTTCTGCAGGGGGATAACCCGCTTTGTGAGCCATTCAGAGGACAGACTGGTCTGCCCCCCACTTGGTGTTGCCAGCAACCGCGGAGTGCCCAAGTCGTCCTGCCTGCGACTTTCCTGGTCTTTACACTCCATGTCCCTTGGGCACAGGTGGTAGCCCAGAGTGGAGTCACCTAGGGTTGCCACACAGGGCGCTCAGCGGCTTTGCCACTCTGGGAGATGGCCAAACGTGTCCCCAGGCCCGGGCTTTGTGGGGGAGGGGAGAGCAACTTTGCCCCTGTCTCGGAGCCTCTTGACCCCGCGCAGGTAGCTTGGCAGGCCCCCTCCCCTTGACCCTGCCTCGCTTCGGGGAGCTCACTGCCTGGAAACACCGCTTCCCCCAGTAATTCCCTCCGAAGGCCTGGCTGGGTCTAATTGCTTGGCAGATTGCATCCCCGGGGCCCAGCACAATTACCGAGTATTTAATAATAATTAAAACAGGAGATAAGCGCTCCTCCTCCGTACCTCTCTTGCGGTGGGGTCTAGATTTCCCCAGGCACTCTTAATTGTTCTAATGTCACTGTCAGCTCACAAGCCACCTCCTCTTAAAGTCCTGGCAGGAAGGAGAAGTCTATATTTAATCAGCAATGCCAGGCAGGGGACTGGGGCCGCAGAGTCCTTCCTCTGTACACATCGTTCCCCTTCCCCGGACGTCCCTCGCCTCGCTGACAATAAATCCGGTGCCTGCTCTCACGGGCTCAACAAACGACCTGTCGAGTATCCCTCTGTACCAGGCATCTTCCAGGAGCTGGGCAGACGGCACTCAATCAAACCAGCAGCACAGAGTAGTGGGGCCAGGGGCCACCCCGTGCCTGTCACCCTCCGTTGTCCCTAGGTGAACCAGAGCAACCAGAACAAGGTCATGCGGATAAACCTCTCCCAGGGGCTTGGGCCCTGAGGCCTGTAGGGGACTTTGAGGTGATGGTCCAACTCTGGTCCCACCCAGCCGTGGCTCTCCTGAGGTTTGAGAGGTCAGGGATCACGGCCTGCTCCGAATTAAATCAAAGCCTCTCCAATCAGACCGAGTGACACGCTAGAGCATGCCTTCTCTGGCCAGTGACAGCGCCCCACCACCAGGATTCTGTTGTCCTCAGCCGATGAGAAGCCATGAATAGGTTCTGGGCAGAGGAAGTCCATGGCTCGAATTCCTGCCATGAACCCTGCCCGGCTGGCCCGGCGTCCAACGTGATCCTCCTGGCCGTTCCCTAGCCACACTCTTCCCTTGGCACCTTCAAGGCATCCCGTGTTCTCCTGATCTGGGGCCCGGGCCCTGCTCCTTTGGTCCATGTGGAGCGCACCCTCCCGGGGCCTGGTCAACCCTTACCCATTCTTCAGGTCTCAGATGGTTTCCCTGACCCCACCTCCCCACCCCCTCAATGTAAATTCTGTTTTCCCGCTTATATTCTCCTTCCGCACTGAAATCTTCACAGTTGTGGTGAACATTTGTAAGAAGATATTAACCAAGTAAGACAACACGCTCCACCCCCAGGAGAGCAGCATCTAGGACTTACTGCCGTGGACCATCTCGTCGCTTAGCGTCAGAGTCCCCATCACTGTTCGTGAGACCGAGCCCCATGTCAGGCTCCATGCTGAGCGTGGAACCTGCTTAAGATGCTGTCTCCCTCTGCCCCTCTCCCCAGCTCATGTTCTCTTGAAGAAAAAGAAAACACTTTCAGACAAAACGAGCCCAGGATCTAGCAATGGTCGTAGTAGGTCTCTTGGTAATCACAGTGCTCGAGATTTGGCCTGACTCATCCTTGTGCAATCCAGACTAACTGCTTGGTACACAGCAGTCATTCTGGGTCTTCAACACGAGTGTGTGTGTGTGTGTGTGTGTGTGTGTGTGTGTGAGAGAGAGAGAGAGAGAGAGAGAGAGAGAGAGAGAGAGAGAGAGCGCGCGCACACGCGCGATCTCCAGTGTCCTCAATCCCACTTTCACTACGTGCTCCATTATTTTGCTGGAGCATATCCCATGGGAGCTTTCTTCAAAATTGTCCCATGGGAGGTATGTTTTTGGAGACCTTTCTACAAAAAGGTCTTGATTTTACCGTTATTGTGCCTACTGTTCTGAATGGGAATAGAGTTTTGGTTTGGAAACGTTTTCCCTCATATTCTTCAAGGTATTGCTGCAGAATTCTCTTTTAATGTGGTGTCAAGAAGTCTAAAGACGTTCTGATATTTGGTCCTGTGTACCTGTGTATGGGGTTTGTTTTCCTCTCAAGACGTACAATCTTTATTGTTCTGGATCCTCATGTTGAGGTGTAGGGAGGAGTGTGTGCAAGGGGACTTGGTAAACCCTTTAAGTCTAGAAAGCAGGTCCTTAATTTCTGGGAAGACATTTTTAAACACTTTTCTTCTCTGGCTTTGCTTTCTGGAACCCCTATTCACAGCTTCTATTGCCTGAGACGGTCTTTTATTATTGGCATGGCTCATTTTCTATTTCCGTCTTTGTTCTTTGCTTATCTCCTGGACATTTCCTCAAACACCAGGGCACCTGGGTGGCTCAGTTGGTGAAGCTTCTGACTTCAGCTCAGGTCATGATCTCATGCTTCGTGGGTTTGAGCCCTGCATCTGGCTCTGTGCTGACAGCTCAGAGACTGGAGCCTGCTTCAGATTCTGTGTGTCCCTCTCTTTCTCTCTGCCCACCGCCCTTCCACTCGTACTCTCAAAAATAAACAGGCATTTAAAAAAATTAAAAAAGAAAACTCATCTTACATTGTCCTCCCATGGAGTTTTTCGTGTCTGCATTTCTTTTTCCAATTTCAAGAGCTCCTTTCTGTTTTCTCACCTTTTCCCCTAAAAAGATAGCATCCTGTTTCCACATCATGAATACAGTATCTGAGGACATTAATAATTTTTCCTAATTTTTTCCTGCTTTGTCCCAGTGATTTCATCTTGTTCCCCCCACTTGTTTTGGCCTCTGCTTTTTGTTGGAGGTTTCCCTCAGACTTTTGGTAACCTCTGGTTGTCTGCTCATGTGTAAGAGTGGGGGATAAGGAGCTGATGGGGTGTCAGCACAGGATAGTTTTCTGACTCAGCTTCAGTGTGGGCTGCCCTCGCAAGGCCCTTTTTTGAGGGATCCCTGAAGCTGGTCAGAGCTCATGGAGTTTACTTTTTCCAACTCACGTCTGAGGACGAAGGTTGGGCTGCCAGCGTTTGGGAGCAGAGAAGGGAAAAGAGTCAAAGCCGCTCACGTTCGTATGCACCATGGCCACTTAGCACCTGGGTTTCCTTTTTCTTCCCTCAAAAATATTAAAAAAGAGGCAGGAAGACAGAGTGTGAGCAGGGGAGGGGCAGAGAGACAGAGGGAGACACAGAATCGGAAGCAGGCTCCAAGCTGTCAGCACAGGGTCCGACGTGGGGCTCGAACCCACGAACCATGAGATCATGACCTGAGTGAAAGTTGGATGCTTAACCGACTGAGCCACCCAGGCCCCCCCTCTGGTTTTCTAACAGCATCTCTGTCCCTAAGTGTTCAGGGGTCTTCTGGGCTAGAGATTCGGTGACTCACTGCAGTGAACAAAGCTCCAGTCTTCTGCCAGGGAGAGGGGAGGGGGTCCAGGGGTGCGAGAGATGGTTTCCACGGAGGCTTCTGGACGACAATCATGGAATCCTCCTCCTCTCAGCCTGTTTCCACCCCACCTCTAGAAGTGCCCGGGGCCATCAACCCTGGAGTTTTCTGCAGATCCTGTGGCATACGTCCGGTTGGTTCCTGGCTTTGCCCACTTCCCGGTTAGTATCCCATGCCTCGCAGAAGGAAGTCCTACCATCCCGCTGCTTCCTGGTTACAGCGATTTGGGTCTGTCCCCTCCTCTTCCTGTTCGTCTGGATTCAGAGCCTAAAAAAATTCCTTTCCTGTGGTTTTAGTGGAGATTCACGGGACAAAGATCAGAGGTCTGTGCAACACCCCTATCTTTAGGAGACAGAACATCTCAGGTGAAATATCCTCAGAACACGCTTTTACTGCCCTGGCCCTCTGCCCACGGCCAGCCGTGTGACTTGTCCTGGTCCCTTCTCTGCTCTGGGCCTTGGGGGATCTTTTTACTCGCTCTTTGTGCACGTGGGGAGAGGAACACTGGGGCGCTCTGTGAGCCTCTCGCCGATCCCTGTTGATAAACGCTGTGGCTCCTTCTGGGAGCCAAGATCACAGAGGTGTGTGGGGGAAGGGAAGGGCTGTGTGAGGAACTTTAAAAACATGACAGAGAGAACAGCAGGGATGGCCTGTGCTGAGGGCCGAAGTCATTTTGGAGTGCGTGAGCCAGGGGTGGGAGGTCAGCTGGTGTCGAGTAAGCTTTCTGGATAAGGCCTCCCAGTGGGGCCAGGCCCAAGGATGGCCAAGCTGAAAAGCCCAGAGCTCAGCAAGACCAACCCCTCTGTGCCCAGGTGGGCCCACCGGGCCCGCAGGGGTGGCATCTTGCTCAGATGCACTGGAGGGGCCGTTGGCGGAAGGACGGTATGAGTGCAGAGCCACAGGAAACCGACCGGGAGACAGAACTAGGATTGCCGGAGGCGTATTGTGACAACATCGGCGACCGTCAGAACAAGGAAGCAGGGATGGACAGAGAAAATCCTAAGAGCAAGAGAGGTCTGACTGAACTTCAGTCAACTCAGCCGGGAGCTCCAGAGCAAAGGCGGCTGGTTGGAGAAGGCCACGTCAGACAGATGTGGCAAAGCATGGTACCTCCCAGTACTTAGTCAGTGGTGGTGGACGGCCTGGGAAGAACGCAGCCTCAGAACAAGCGAGATGGAGGAAATTACTATTTGCAGCTGCCGGTCAATGTTCTTGCTTAAAGGGAGAGCTAGGGATGCAGCTCCAAGTGTCCTGGGGTTGGTGAGGGTGTGGGGTGGTGGGAGGAAGGCAGCCACAACCCTCATTCCCTGATTACCCACCTCAGGTGGGAAGGAGGGCAAGGCTTCCCAGAGCCACACATGCTCCCGTCTTCAGGACCCGGGCAGCACAAAGCAAAGGCATAAGGACCTTTCAACGAGGACACTGCCTGATTGATGATCCTACTTTACACTGCCGGTCTTTCCCCTCAGACAGACCAATGCCCAAGTTCAAGAGCATTGAACCCCACGGGGGTCCTGGAAATAATAGCCAAGGAAAGGTATTTTTACAGGCCTGCTGAGGAAATGAAGCAGGACCTGGGACGGGCAGGGTCTCAAGCGATCAGTGGTCTTTGTACTAATCTCCGATGGCCAACGTACTGTGTGCCAGGCCCTTAATCTGTGCTCAGCCACCTGTGCATCACATACACACCATCCCACCTTTCTCACACTGCCACCTGCTCTCCCACATGGCTTGGGAGAATCCCGGAATAACCGGGTATCAGGAAGGCAGAGTCCAGATGAATGTTCAGCCCACACGGGCACTGAGCATACCCTCCGGGCTCCCTTCGCACCAGGCCCTTCACCTAAGCCCCAGTGCTGTCCGAGGATTCCACAACCAGAAGGCAGCCCCTGGAATGACCTGGAACCTTCTGCTCTGACAGCTTGTACACAAATACACATTCTACACGGGGGTTGGGGGAGCCGGGGGGTCACCTACATCCCCTTCTTGAGTTTGGACACGGCAGCATGGTCCTAGTCCCACTGATCACAGACAGCGCTCGGCTAGTCACGGACCCCAGTCGTCTCTTCAGTCGTGGTGGGAGGCCTTCAGAGGTACTTGGATGCCCAGTAGTGGGGGGTGGGGAGGTTCTAATGCGTAGAGGTCAGGGATGCTGCTAAGCATCCTATAATACACAGGACAGGTTATTCTACCCCCTTCCCCCCCAAATAGTGATCTAAAAAGCCGATAATGCCAAACTGTGATACCCTACTCAGGAGGATACCTGATCGACAGATCTCATTACAGCTACTATTTATTGAGCCCCTACTATATAGGAGGCACTTTACATACAGCATCTCAACCTCAGCAAGCCTCTTGGTCTGCAATTAACTCCCTGTACACTGGAGAAGAGCAGATCAGGCAGAGGGAAAGCAAGCTTCTTGTGGTGCCCCCTTCACTAAGAGCCTGGGGCACGGATTTGGAGGGAGGTAGTGTGGACGCCAAAGCCCATACCTTTGATGCCTTTTACGTGTCCTTCTAGAGAGAAGGCATTTAAAATTCTTAGATTGCTTTTGTAGTTTTTCTACAACGAACATATATTGCTTAAGGAGATAAGCAAACAGAATCCAAGAGAGGACAATAAAGTCACCCATAATCCCAGCTCCAGAAAAAGTCTCCATGCGTGCCGTAGTGCGTAGCTGTCCAGATCTGTTTTCTATTCATAGAGCTATGAAGAGCGACGTATGGATAGAAAAATAGTTTGGTATGATGGAGACCTTCCTTAGCAAGACAGGAAACCCTATGGTAAGAAAAATTGGACTGAAGCGTGTAAAATTTTGAGTAACAAGATTATACAGTCAAAACACAAATAGCCTGAGAGAATGTTCATCCTTTTAATACCAATTTTACGAGCAAGAATCTTATGTAACCCATAGGAAAGATAAAAGTTAGCATCCTTAATATTCAAATGGCATACTTTTCCTGTCCTGGCTCAGGAAGGTCTCCAGCACACCAGTTTGATTAGCATTTCTCTTAAGTGTTCCTCTAGTAGATGCATCATTCACATTTTTATTTTTAAAATCTTCATGTTCTTACATTTGTACATGTATACCTTTAATCCACTTGGAGCTCACTTTCCTATGTGGTATGTTCTAGGAGGTCTAGAATGTTCTCTCCCAGAGAGGGGGCCAGGTACACCAGTGGCAGTTACACCCCAGTCTTTTCCCCACTGAACTGAAACGTAGCCTTCACCAGAGAGGGAGCTTCCCAGGGTATGCAAATCAGGACAACAAAACCATGTTAACAGAATTTTGGGAAAAGGGAAGTCATGACCTTCATACAGGTATGAAGATGATGCATTAAATATTTTAAGTAAATAATGAGGAAACTGAGGAGATGCCATAACCAGTTTGAGAAGAATTCAAAGAACACGTTTATAGATCAAAAATGTTGAAATGACTCACACACACACACACACACACACACACACACACACACCACCACTACCACCACCAAAAACGTGGGGCACCTGGGTGGGGCTCAGTAGGTTAAGTGTCTGACTCTTGATTTCAGCTCAGGTCATGACCCCAGGGTTGTGGTATCGAATTCTGCATCAGGCTCCGCACTGAGCGTGGAGCCTGCTCAAGATTCTCTCCCCACCTCTTTCTGCCCCTCCCCTGCTTATGCTTTCTAAATAAATAAATCATTTTTAAAAAAACGTTGGATGTGCCCATGGAGCAGAAATGTTAGGTTTTTTTCTTTTTTTGGGGGGAAGGGTTGTGGAGGTTTCATTCATATTTCATAGTGAGAATTATTTTGTACTTTTATCAATCAGTGACAACTTAGAGTTATCAAATAGCTCCCATAGAGTCAGAATCCCACTCAGAAGGGAGGGCTATAAACACACTCTTCCATCATTTTCCACTGAGACACAATAATCGAAGTTAATCTTGAAGTTTTCCTGATTACAGAGGAAGGCCGGTCTCCTTAGTTCTGGCCTGATTAAGCACATAGGTGCATTGAGGGTGTTAATTTACCTTACAGGCCGGAAGTTTGCTTTGCTAGCAAGTTCACATAAAAAGTCTCAGACTGGACATTAATACCCGAGTTCTTGAGAGCTTAAGAACTTTGAGGAGTATACAGGGGTTTGGAGAGAGAAGAAGAAATATCCTGAACGCTGTGCTCTAAGACCAAACTACTCTTATTTGCAAACCAGAAGCACATACATGGTTGTATTTGTTGGAGACCATTGCTGCCAAGGGCAGGCTCGACAGACTGGTAACTCTAGAACCAAGTAACTAGCGCTTTCGCAGAGACAAACAGGCAGAAGGAATGGAGAAATGTCGGCCATACACCAGCATTTTATGTATCAAAGGTCATGAATACACATAACACAGCTTTTGCCACATTCCTTATAAACTTCTCAGTGGCGAAAATGAAAATATTAACAGACCCAAAGATATAGCCTCTTCGTAGTGTATAAAAATAATAAGCTTAGTAATCCATGTGTCATGCTTCTGTTTTACTTAGAAAGCATCTAGGAATCCAGGGAGTATTATTGACCTAGTAGTTAAAAGACTTCTAAGATTTTTAACGTAAAACCTTGAAGTTGACAAATCACAAAATATAAGGCCGAAATAAACCCAAGTTCATCATCATAATGAGCCTGGTTAGTTAAAAGCACGTATTTTTATTCTACTTGGGGATGTTCGTCCTAAACGGATACAGGTTTACTGCTCAGAAGAGCCAACATCATTCCTACATATTTAAGATTATGAAAAATGTGAATATTCTAAACACTGATAAAAATCAGAGACCTAGCTTTTTATTAAAAATATTAGTCTCCACTTGCTAAAAATTTAAATTAGGTGAACTTGAATTATTAAAATATTTGCATGGACTTTTTAAAAGTAGCTTTGAGGTCTAATATACATATAATAAAATTCAGTATTAAGTGTATTAATGCAACGTTTTTGGTAGATTTATAGTTATACAAAAATCACCACAGATTTTGGGACATTTCTGTCACCCCTGAAAGCCATCACTTCCATCAGCCCTAGGCAACCACTAACGTATTTTTCCTCCATTGCTTTGCCTATGATGACAGTTCGTATTAATGGAATCATACAATACGGTGTCTTGTATGGGTTTTCATTTAGCATAACGACTTCTTAAGCCCATAAAGCTGTAGCATGGATCAGTACCTCATTCCTCTTTACTGCTTCCGGCATTCCATTGTATGGATAACCACACGTTGTATTATGTGCTCGTCAGTTGATGGACAGCTGGGTTGTTTCAGCTTTGGGGTGATCATGAATCTACTATGAACATTCACGTAAAAGTTTTTGCATGGACAGCTGATTTCCTGTCTTCTAGGTAGACACCTAGGAGAATTGCTGAGTCACAGGTAACTCTGGAAAAGAGTTTGGTGTTTAAAATGGAGAATCTGCCAAAGCGGCTGCACCCTTTTACTTTCCCACCAGTAACATAGGAGAGTTCCAGTATCTCCACATTATCGTCTTTTTGAATTATGGCAATTCTGGTGAGCATGAAGTGGCATCTGTGGCTTTGTTTGGCATTTCCCTAACGATTAATGATTTTGAGCATAGCTTCGTGTGTTTATTGGCCATGTGTACACATGCTTTGGAGGAATGCTAAGTCGATTGTCCAGTTTTAACTGGGTTATCTTTTTGCTATTGAGTTGTAAGAGTTCTTTATGTGTTCTGGGTAGAAGTCCCTCATCAGACCTATGGTTTGCAAAGATCTTTTTCTCAGTCTATGGATTATCTTTTCACCAACTTGGTTTTGTAAGGAGTGTTTTTTTTTTTTTTTTTTAAGTTTATTTTGCAGGAGTGGTGAGGGGAGAGAGAGAGCACACACGCATGCGAGTGGGGGTGGGGGGGAGGGGCAGAGGAGAGAGAGAATCCTGATCAGGCCTTGTGCGGTTAGTGCAGAGGCTGAAGCAGGGACTCGGTCACAAAGCCTGAGATTAGGACTTGAGCTGAAATCAAGAGTTGGACACTTAACTGACTGAGCCATGAAGGAGCCCCAGGAATGATATTTTAAGGATTTGTTTCTTCATTTAGCATATTAGAAGTCTTACATTATAATTTCCTTATTTTCCCAGAATTAGGGATATTCTAATCATGAGTGCTTATCTTCAGAAGATAATCAGAAGAGAGCTCATTTACTTTAAGAGATGTTATAATCTAATTTATTAATGCCATTTGGATGTAGGGAAACATTACTGCTTAGAGGTAGAAGGCTTTCTGAATTATAGATGCAGACATACACACAGCTTATAGCTTCAATTCTGCAATCTTAGCCATGGATCAAGGGTAAACACAGACCCACAAACTTCTCCAGTCTAGAGATTAAAGAGATGTTCTTCCTGGTGAGGACAGGATTACTAATTGAGGTCAAGATAGACAAAGACTAACAAGTCAGATTCTCAGTCTTCTCTCACCCAATAGAAAATAGATCTCTAGAAAGTGTTGGTCAATTTACAGAAATCACTTAGTGGGGAGATCATAAAACCAAATTTCCAATCACTGTGGCCCCTAGAAGAAATTACTTAAGGGGCCACAAACCAAAAAAACAAGACACAAGATTAATAGAGAAGAAAATTAAGATTAGAAAAAGTCAGCAATGTTTTATGGCTGCTGTGACCCAAGACAGATATAGATGGGCTAACACAGCCCACAAGCAGCATTTCCTTGGTGAAGTTTAGCTGACTCTGATAGGTGCATCCATTGGGCATCCCAAGGGAAGACCTCCAAAATGTGTTTATTTTTCTATTTAATTTTTAGAAGAGAACGCTCAAGCGGTGGAGGGAAAGAGGATCTTAAGCAGGCTCTGTGCCCAGCGCGGAGGCTGACTTGGAGGGGAGATCATGACTGGAGCCTAAATCAAGAGTTGGACACTTAACTGAGCCATCCAGGTGACCCATGTTTAACTTTTTCATTTAAGCGAGGATTCTCATAAAGATGAACATGATGTTAAAATTTTCACCTAATTAATGAGGAAACCCATTGAGGTGTTACAACCTGTTCAAAAGGAATAATAATAATAAAAAAAAACCCAGACATATTTGCAAAGGTTTTTCCCAAGCCTGGGGGCCAGGGGCAAAGGGGAGTGGAATCACTTTGCAGAGCCATTAACGATCCAGGACCCACAGTGGGGTAAAATAACGCCCTCAGAATCTTCATCAGAGGAAGTGTGTGCCAGACTGTATGTGTGTTCCTCGGACAATAACATGCTGTTTTCTGTTTGGTTTTGTTTACTTTTTGAGAGAGAGAGAGAGAGACAGTGTGCAGGAGAGGGCAGAGAGAGAGGGAGACACAGAATCCAAAGCAGGCTCCAAGCTCTGAGCTGTCAGCACAGACCCCAACACAGGGCTCAAAGCCATGAACCGTGAGATCATGACCTGAGCCAAAGTTGGATGCTTAATGGACTGAGCCCCCAGGCGCCCCACATGCTGTTATCTTAGAGTAGCTTTGTGAGAAGTCCTAATACCTGACAGGGAAAAAGCCCCAGGAGTCAGTTTTTGAACACACACTTTGAATTTGTTCATTTGAACATTTCTTTGTAAAATTTAAATCACTTGATTACATTTAAAAGTGATCTTTAGGATTCTGGTTGAAAACATTACATTCCTATCTTTAGACTCTGTTGCCTTTATGTGTTTAGATCAAGAGGTCAGATTTCAGATGTTATAACTCGTTAGTCATAATTAAACATATTCCCATCCATGGACATAATAGGTCTTGTCATTTGTTCAGGTCTGGTTTTATATCCTTAAGATTTTGTAACATTTTCCATATTGATTCTGGACCATTTTTGGCAAGTGTCTAGATATCTTATAGGTTTATTGCTACTGTGAATGGGATTTTATGTCATTTTAATTTCTAGCTTTTTGTTAATATAGGGAAATGCTATTTATTTTTGGGTACAAATGTGATGGATTTTTCACCATAAGTTAAAAAAACAAACCAAGATTTTCAGAGCAAAGCGTCCAGGGATTTCTGGGTTTATAGTTATGTAATCATAGCATCTATAAAGAATGGTTGCTTTTTCAAATATTTGTTCTGAGTATTTACTTTTGTGTATTATGCTTGTTAATGTTTCCCAGTCTTTATAATGTATAACAGCAAGTGCTACAAGAACTTTTTGTATTTTCAGATATTAAGGTCAGTTTTATTAAAATCCAGAAGTAGTTTTGATTAATCCTCTTTTACACATAATTTTTACTAGGAATTACTGCTGGTTTATGGGAAATGACATTTGGATAGCCATTAATGTAATTTTTTTTTTTTTTTACCTCCTTTGTCACATAATTTGTACCATTAACAGGGTAGAATTCTTGATGTCGAATTTTTACATTCTTGGGCTAAAACAGATTTGGTCATTGTCTATAATGCTGCAGGTTGGTTCCATGGAAACAAGCTCAAAGGTGGAGATTTATGTGAAACAACAATTCTGATGATCACCCACGTCCAGAGAGCCCTGGGGGGCTGGCAGCCCAAACTCTCCTTTCCAGTCCTCTGCCTTTGCCCCATCAGAGTGGTCTTGGATTGAGGCAAGGAGGCTTGCACACCTACATCCACAGGGAGAGTGTAACCTTGAACCTTGAGGATGCAGGTCTTATCAGCCAATGCCAGTGCGCAGAGAAGGACACAGCTGAGCCTGATCATACACCAACCACCCATTAGCTCAGATGTCCATCAAGGGGGCCAGAGGAGATCTGCAGGGGACATTCAGCCACCCCCTAGGAGTAACATTTTGATATGCTACCACGTTCCTGGATTGACATTTATAGTCCTAATACAATCTAGATTTTGGTTGTATTTTAGTTAGAAATTTCAGTTTTCCGTATCTAGTATAATCTTACTATCCAAATTTGTTTTTGGTACTTAAGGTCCTAAATGAGCTCACCCCGGAAGCAGAGTGCTAACAGAGAAAGCAGACCAAGGAGCAGACCTTGGGAGAACACATGAAGGCCGGGCAAAGGGAAAGGATGTAATGAAGAGGCAGGGGAGAGAGGAGAGAGCCAGGACAGGGGTGTGGGTTTCCAGATATGCCACTGGGGCTGTCATTTGATTCTCCTGTGTTAGTATTATAGGGGGATTTCCTTCTCTACTTTGGATGTTTCCTTTTAGGCGGCCAGGGTTCAATGAATGTTAGCTTCTGTCTTTGTCCCAGATCTTCATTTTGCATCTGGGAGAGAGGAAGTTGGACTGAATGGGACACTGGGGAAGAGTAAACCAGGCATGTGGACGCGGCCCCCTCCTTTGCTCTCCTGGACACCATGCCTCCAGAGACAACACCATTCTCCTCTGCACTTTGAGGCTGCAGTGAGTGTTTGCTTAACTTGGAGTCATTGGGTAGTAGCGTTAGCACCGGTGAAGGCAAAGTCAAGAGGTTGTAGCCCAAAGGGTTTGCGGAAGCAGCCACCACTGCCTCCCAGTGTTCTGGAACCCGTGGGGAACGAGAGTGGGGCATGGTTATTAGGGGCTAGGGTCAGAAAGCCCTCTGTAGATTTAGTTTGGTTTCCCCCCTCTTTACAACGAAACACACACTTCAAGCTTTTGCAGTAATAGACTCCAGACTTCTTAGTTTAGTAACAGTAATCTGGGATCTCGTAGATCGGACATTGTTCTCTGAATGGCAGACATCGTTTAAAACCTTAATTCAAGGGTCACCTGCGTGGCTCAGTCGGGTGAAGCACCCGACTCCTGATTTCAAGCTCAGGTCACCATCTCACGCTTCATGGGTTCGAGCCCCGCATTGGGCTCTGTGCTGACAGCTTGAAGCCAGCTTGGGAGTCTCTCTCCCCCTCTCTTCCCCCTCCCCTGCTCATGTGCTCGCTCTCTCAAAATAAAGTTTAAAGAAACTTAATTTTAGTATTTATCTACATTTAGCTTGGATATATGTGGAGTTCAGGTTTACATACACACATGACCAGATTTACTCCTTGCAACGACACTAGCATTTACCTGCTATCATTAACCCATTTATAGCAACATAACTGGCTTAAATATGGCTGGTTTTGTTTTTGTTTTGGGTTGTTTTTGGCGCCCACACCACTGCTTCCCATTTGGGAAAAAGCTTCTCTGGGAAATCACCTGACTATACTGGTCTCACCTCCACCTGTGAGCAGCCAAGATCGAAAGCACCACACGCTATTGTAACAAACAGTAATAGCAAAGATGAAACAAAGGATTTAAACCCATTTATTAAAAAAACAAATACGGGGTGCCTGGGTGGCTCAGTCAGTTAAGCGTCCGACCTTGGCTCAAGTCATGATCTCACAGTCTGAGTTCAAGCCCCGCGTCGGGCTCTGTGCTGACAGCTCGGAGCCTGGAGGCTGCTTCCGATTCTGTGTCTCCTCTCTCTCCCCCTCCCCCGCTCACTGTCTCTCTCAAAAATAATGAACAAACATTAAGAAAAAATGTAAGAAACAAAAACAAATGCCCAACTCAGGATGGGCTAAAAAACACTTCAGCCACATGTTCCTTGTAAGAAACTCAAGCTTGTTTACCCTCCTGTCTTGAAACTTCTGTTTTTATTGCAGGGCAATGCCAACGAACAGAAAGGCGGCATGGATCCATTGATTCCAGACATGGTATGAAATCAAGCAAAGGGCTATTTTATATCGATAAGTGATCCAACTCACAGTGGGGAGAAAATAGCTCCTGCTACTTAACGTGTTCAGTAGACCTAGCTCCACAAACATGTGCAGAGGCAGTCAGGCATTCTCAGAGCTCTGAATGAGTGAATGCCTTTCCCAAATCCCGCTGAAGATAACCAGTCTGGTAAGGTAGTGAGAACTCTCTAGCAGCTGGTGGACTCTTGGGAAGAGTCCAACGGTTGTAGCAGGAATCCCGGCACAGTCCGTGTTGAAAGGGACTCTCCCACTCACCTTTGTGGATTGAGGTCCTCCACATGAGGAGGACTGAGACTTATGAAGGACTTTGAGAATCAAAATAGAGAATTAGCCTGAATAAACAAAGCAGGTGTTCTAAGACCTCACAGGAAAAACTTAAGTAAAAGACACTCTGTGAAGGTTCTTTCGGTTGGGAGCAGGAGAGAGAACAAAAACAACCATGTTAGCTTACTGTTCATCTATTGCTGTGTAAACAACCACCCCAATTCTCAGTGGCTTAAAACAGTAAGGCCTTACACTCTCTCCCGGTTCTGTGGGTTGATTGAGCTCAGCTGGGTGGGTACCCTTGCTTGGGGTTCTTGGGGGTTACAGCTGTATCTGGGCAGTTTTGATCACAAACCCCAGAGGTCAGCATAACTGAAGACTCAATAGGTTCCTGGGGTTCTTCTGATCCCCATGGAGTGGACTTGGGCCAAGTAATCTTTGTACTGGGGCTGTGCTAGCAGGACAGGTTGTTCAGCGGCGTCCCTGGCCTCTACATACTAGATGGCAGGAGTACTCTCCCCCCACCAACACTGTATGTGACAAACAAGACCATCTCCAGACACTGTCACATGTCCCTGGTCAGAGATCCCTCTTCCATCGACTTTGCATCCTGATCAACTACAGGGAAGGTCCTAGTAATGGGATCTCCAGCGTGCCAGGGATTTTAACTGCCCACCTACAGCCAGTCACAAATAGCCATGTAGGCTTTAAGCCACAGCCAGGGGAGCAACTCCTTCTTTGCTTCCATGCCTGCCACATAGAAGTGTTTCCCCTGGCTCCTGTCTGTGGAATGCTCTTAACACCCTCTGGGATGGTGCTGCCCAATTTGAAAGGATTTTTGCTTATATAAAGTATTCCTTTTAAGGTGTTTCATTGATCTTTTGACAGGTTTCCATTTCGATCATCTACTTCCTAAGGCCACTTGCAGTCAACCTTAAACCTTTCAGTTTAAGGGTCTTAAAGTCCCCCTAGAAGCAACCCTGGGGAGAGGGACTCCTTGCTGCCTTCTCCTCCCTCACTTTCCCATTAGCTTGCCAGCACTTCTAGGGATCATCTTCCACACCATGGCACATTATCAACTATGTTCACCCTATGGGTAACCAGAGCTCAATACGGTCAGGTGGCTTCAGGGCACAAATTCTCAGGCACTTCAAACAGGTGTGCAAGCAGAGTAGCCACCAGTGGCCAGGGAAACCGTCAGATAAAGACGGGAGGCTGGTGGCAGCCACCACATGCACTTCAATAGGAAAGCCCCCTCGGGCCACTGCTAGCATCCGTGGTGGTGAAATCTGGGGTCCTTATCACTTCTGGAAACTGGGACTAAAAAAACACTTCTGGAACCCTCTGAGGAACCATATAGAAGGTGCCATACAAGGCACAAAATAGGGTAGAAGAATTCTATAAATATTCCATTCTGCTTTAGCCAGATGGCAACTACCTTGAAATTCTAGATGGGTGCCTGAACCAAGATGGAGACACGGGCTCCCACAGGTCTTCACACGACAGCAGCAGAGCCGTCCTGGGGCCAAAAGCAAGGCAGAGGTGGTGCAGTAGAGGGGAGTGGTTGTCAAATGGCTGCAGGAACCCTGGAGCAAGGCAGCCAGAGACTACTCAACCCACATGCTGAAATGTACATCTTCCAGAGTCTTTAGGTTCCTTCCTCTACATGAGAGAGGTTCCGGCACCTTGACTTCACTTAATACAGACCAACACCGAGCCGTTTGTTGCTAGGGACCACGCATTACATCTGAACCTTTATAGGAAGGGCTCTTTTCCTGAGGATTTTGGACCAAGGTAATTCCAGGTCATCTTCCTTGGTCCAGCACCCTTGTAATTAGTTCCCACACACACATACCTATGCTTTAGCTGATGTGACAACCAAAGTTGCAATTCTGACAGCATGTAAGCTATTGCTTCCTATGTTCAACTTCTGTCCGCTGGGATGATTCGATTGTAATGGGCCTGGAGGAAGTGAGGATTGGTACAGATGCAGAATCCCCTTCGAGGTAACTTCCTCAGATCAGGTCTATACCACAGCTCCAGGCAAGGGTGCATGGGGGATCTGGGGCCTCAGCCAGGGGAGGAGGGGCTACTTTGGCAGAAGTGGAACTCTGCAGGATTTGTAGTTTCATGATGGAGAATGCTGGAGATTGGAAAGGGGATTATATGAATGAAACAGACTTTCACTTAAGAGCCCTGATACAGATATGAAGCTAAGTTTTAGTAGTTAATTTGCCACTTGAAGGACAAATACTTGAGTTTTTCTTATATACTGACCCCATAGCTAGAAGACAGGCTACATTCTTTTAGGGAAGGCTTAAAAAGCTCTGCTCCTCTGACCATGCCTTGCACTGAAAAGGGAAAAGTACGAATGTGGCCTTTTTGTTCTAGAATCTCTCCAGGACACTAGGAAGTAGCCAATCTCGTGTTTTGGCATCAAGTGCCATATAATTCAAGGTACAGGGAGACACCATTCTGGTGATTTTGTAAGTGTGTGAGTCTCTGAATTAGAGATTTTTTGCTTGAAATACCTATAGTGACGTTTTTAAGGAAAAAGAGAGGGACCAAATCTAACTTTCAGGGTCTCCACTACAGAGGCTCAATAGCCACTTCTCCCCAGCATTCAGGTCCCCAGAGTCCACAGGGTAACGGGGGATCACGCAGGACACCTCTCAAGTTCCTATTTGGCAAGCACATGCATTTAGAGGTAAGGAAATGGATTCTGTTTCCATTTTACTTTATCAAGCCTGCAGCATAAGTTTGCCAGAGTCCCTTGCCTCCAGGGTCCTAGATTTATATTCTACTAATGAGAACTAGCTATTAGATATATCCAGCCCCCAAGGCACAAGGGAGAGCAAAATAAACAACCACCAGCACAAAAATAGTTTAAGTTTCTTTGTTTTGGGGAAAGACAAACCAATGAATATGTTCCTGAGTTTGTTGGCTTTAAAATGTGGAAGTTCTGAAGTAGGGATTGTGGTGGCGGGGAAGGAGGGGGATGTCCCAATTTTAGCAAGGGAATTGGATAGGAAAAGAACAGTTTTTACTGAAGAACTCTGATCTTGGACTTTGATTTGTTCAGAAGATATGTAGAGATAATTGGGTTAAAATTAGTGCTCAGCACTTGCAAAGTTTTGAAAGTAATTGTTTGGAAAGATGCCTTCTCAACAATCAATTACGATACTTAATTGGAGACTTGAAATTTCCATCGCTAAATTTGTCAGACGCTTGTTTTAGAATCCCTTTATTTATCATAGGTTTGTGTCTTGGCCAAGTTGGATGTGGGAGAAATCTTAGAATTTCTTCACTATTTACTTAGCTCAGTGATTCATGGCTTCCAAGTATCCTAGAGTGAATAAACTCTGATAGTCCAGTATTAAATATAAAGGTATAGGATTTCACTTCATTAAATTTCAAGGTCTTTTAGGAAAAGGAATTCTTTTCTAGGACAGCCAGACTTGGACTTAGACCATGGGCTTAGAAAAGCTTCTGGGCTCAGAAGGAAAAACAAACATTTTTACTTGTTTGTAAGCCTTAAACTCGTATTTGCAACCATTATCTTGTAGTGGGAAGAAGTCCACTTGTAGTGGGGGTGGGGGGAATTGGACAACCAAGTTCTACCTCGCACAAGTCCTGTAATAGACTGGTGGTATTTAGTATTTTAATGAGAAAGTGACTGAAAATGGAAAGCATAACACAAGTGGGAATTTTAAGATTTCACTTTGACAATTGTCAGGTTTGACAGATATTGCTAATTGCATCAGGGAAAACTTTTTGTAGGAAGTGCTAGTAGCCTTTAGTAATTGAATGGTGATTCCTGTTTCCCCTCTAATATCTACAAAATTGCTAATGCAGAAGTTGCAGGTATACTCTACCATATACCATGCACAAATATAAAGATCTGCACTAGAAGTACAATTTAGGTATTAGCATTAAAGGTTGAAATAACTTCTTATGATGTATCAGAATTAGTGAATTTCTATGGGAACTCCTGTTTGTACACATTATTACGTGGTTTGTTAGGAGTAGGTTATTGCAATGTTAGTACACCTTCTCTACCCAGTCATACCAAAAGTTCTGTTGAGGGGCACCTGGGTGGCTCGGTCAGTTAAGCGTCCAACTTCAACTCAGGTCATGATCTCGCGGTCAGAGTTCGAGCCCAGCGTCAGGCTCTGGGCTGATGGCTCAGAGCCTGGAGCCTGCTTCAGATTCTGGGTCTCCCTCTCTCTCTGCCCCTCCCCTGTTCATGCTCTGTCTGTCTCAAAAATAAATACACGTTAAAAAAAAAAGTGCTGTTGATTATAATTAAATCCACAAAAGATCCTATCAACAGTAAATAAGCAACATTTATCATTTTTCTCCTTAAATACTTTTGCTATTAGTTTTTTGATAGTCTTAATTTCTCCATCTCCCCCATATTACCTCCTCTAGAGGACACGGAGAAATTATGGTTTAACACCAGAATTTTCTGTGGGGAAAAAAAGACATTTGAAATAGTGGATGGATTCTGTCCACAATATGGGATGATCCAGTGGAAGTATCTGGTCCAGACACTTCAAAAACACCAATGTCATTTTTAAAGATGAAGGAAATATTTGAGACCAAAATGGCTGTTGTAAGAACTCCTTAGTTTGAGGAACAACCTCTGAAAATTTACTCTTCTATTAAAAGTAGGGAGAACACTGGCAAAATAAGTCAAGTCGACTTTAGAACTTTTCAGGCTAGTCAAAGGCTAACCATCAGTAGCATTTCTTCAAGAGAAATGACTCCGTCTCAGTCATAGCAGTGATCTTCAATGTGTTTTCTCCTTCTCCCCAGCCTCAGGGTAGCCCAAACATTACAACAGCCTTACAACTTTACTTACAGCCAACAAACATTACTCCCATGGTGGGTGGGAGAACCAGCAGCCACTGGAAAGAACAGAACAACTTGGAGCTTGAAGCTTCTCCACAACCACATTAATAGAATTTTCACGATTTGGCCTGAAACACCACTGGAAATCTCCATTCTCAGGAAGGATTATGACAAGTCCTATACCAGGGTGTTTGTTGAAGACACTCAGTGGCAATTGTGAACATCATGGAGGTCTGAGGCATCATTACCAATTGGGGATAATAAAGGTTGACCCAAAAGCTTAAAAGGAAAAAAAATTGGGAATGAGAATTCTACAGCAGGATTTGAAAAGTTCCAGCTTATTCCTGGAAATCTACATGGCCACACATAGGTGAGAGCTGTTGCATACCCAGGGAAGGCCTGAGAAGGTCCTGATTTCTTACCTCTAGCTGATCTTGGCCCTGTGCTAACAGCAAGTAAAAGCTGAAAAGTCGTAAACTGCCTACAAGAACATTGACAGCTTGATCTACAACACACACACACACACACACACACACACACACACACACACACACACACACACATTCACTTAGCAAGAGCTTGGAGACTTAAGAGCTGAGGCAGTTAAAGAGATCTGCCTGGGGTGCCATTGTGGCTCAGTCAGTTGAGTGTTCAACTCGTGATTTTCGCTCAGGTCAAAATCCTGTGATTCGGGAGATCAAGCCCTGCACTGACAGCATAGAGTCTGCTTAGAATTCTTTCTCCCCCTCTCTCTGCCTCTCCTCTGCTTGCACTCTCAAACATTTTACAAAGAGAAATCTGTCCAATTATTAGCTGACTGGTGGATACACATGGCAGTTAGCTTAGTGAAGGCTCTTAAGTTTGTAAAGTGTTGTTTGAATCCAAGAAAGAACAGCAGGATAAGCAACAAAAAGCAACAACAAAACAGAAGGAAGGGAAGATCGGACTTCCAGTTAACATGTCCAGCAAGAAATTACAAGTCTCCCAGGAAAGAGGAAGTATAAACCATCTAGAAAGAAAAAGCAGCCAGCAAACTGTCTCCAAGGAAGAAGTCAGACGTAGATCTAGACTTTAAACCAGCTGTTGTTTAGTTCTTTGAACATTTACAAAGGCCAAAAGATGTCTAAGAACTAGAAGAATGTCATCTCCCCAAATAAAGATGGTTAATGAAGAAATACAAGTTATAGGAGAACCAACACAATTACGAGTTGAAAGACCACTAAAAAGATCACCTTCTGCGGAGCTTTTGTGAAGTGGAAGCAGCATCAGCAAACTTTAAGACACAGCAGTTGAAATTATCCAGTTTAATCCCCTCAGTGGGATCCTAAGTCTGTTACTGCCGAGATGTCTAGTTCTTTCCTTAATTCTGTCCTTTTAATATGTCATCATTAGATACCTAAGTATTTATATTTTTGCACTGAACTTTTAATTAATATGTAGTGTCCTGGTCTCTAATAACCTTTAAGGCTAATTTTCCAGAGAGTATAGCCACCCCTACTATATTTTCATTACTATTTGAAAGAATGGAAACATATCTCATGTAATCTTTTTATAAGTGTTTGGACTTAAGTGGGTCTGTTGTAGACACCATTTAGTTGTACTGAAGAAAATCCATTCTGCCAATCTGTCTTAATTGGAGATTTTAACCCATTTACATTTAAAATAATTACTGATAGAGACTTCTATCCTTTTAGTTCTTGTGCTTATTTCCTGTATTAGTGTATTTTGTTTTAATTGATTTTGAAGTATTTGAATCTATCATTTCCTTTTGTATATATACAATAATTTTCTTGTGTGATTACCAGGGGATTACATATCTAATGTTATTACACTCTAATTTGAATTTATACCAGTTTAACTCAATAATATACAAAAACTCTGTTCCCTTTAGGGCTGTCCCTACTCCCTTTAGAGCTGTTGTAGTGCTCACAGAATTACATCTTTATACAATTTGTGCCCCCAGACAGACTAGTTTAAGAGAATCCATTTAGAAGAATTATGTAGAAAAAGTGGAGTCCTAAGCCACTGTTTTAATAGTAGCTTTCATAATTACTCCTTTACTTTTATTAAGATCTTTATCTCTTCACATGGCCTCGAGTATGGTCTAGTGTCCTTTCATTTCATCTTACATAACTACCTTAATTCTTGCAGGACAAGTCTATTGGTCATGAATGTCCTTCTGATTGGCTTTTGGTTTTCTGGAAAGGTCTTAAATTATGCCTTACTTTTGAAGGGTGGTTTCACCAGGTATAGAATTCTTGGTTGACCTAGTCAAAGGGGCTAAAAGAGAAGTCAGCCCACTGCCTTTAGCTTCCAAAGTTTCTGATGAAAAATATGCTGTTAATCTTATTGAGGCCCTCTTGTATTTGGCAAGTCATTTCTCTTGCCATTTAAGATTCCTTTCATCTATCTTAGGAAACTTTGCTTATAATGTGTCACAGTGCGGTCCTCTGAGTTCACCTTACATGATATAGACATCCAAGAAGCTTCATAAACTAAGCAGTTCAAACTTAGGAAGAATTCAGGCATTATTTTTTCCCCAACTATTCTCTCTGCCCATTTCTCTTCTCCTTCTGGGATTCCAGTGATGCCCATATTGGTCCACTTGGATCCCTTAGGCTTGGAGTCTGACAAAAGACTGAATAAAAGTGAACATTTTTGTTTTTGAGAGAGAGTGAGAATGCAAGCAGGAGAGAGGGACAGGGGGAGAGAATCTTAAGCAGGCACCATGCTCAGCAGAGTTCGACACAGGGCTCCATCCCACCACCCGGATCATGACCTGAGCCTAAGTCAAGAGTAGGCTGCTCAACAGATGGAGCCACCCAGGTGTCCCTAAAAGGGAACACTTTTTGTAGTCCTATTTTAAGTTCAAATTCTTCTGCCTGCTCAAATCTGTATTTGAATCTTTCTAGTGAGTTTTTCATTTCAGTTATTTTACTTGTCAGCTCTAGAAAATTTTGGTTTCTTATGTTTTTTATCTCGTTACTGAGATTTCCATTTTTTTCGTATTTCCATTTCAGCTGGAGAAGGAGAAGGTTAAAATAGGAGGGGGAGGTCCAACAAGGACTATTTGCCTCTGTCCATACCTCTACACAAATACCAGGGATCTGTTGCTTCTGGTCACAGATCCCAAGAGCACAGATCCCTGATATTTGGAGGACAGGATTTCTTTTGCCCACACTAACTCCCATAAGCTATTGTGAGCTGCTCAATTCCCAGTACACCCTTCGTGGATACTGACAAACATTCTAAAGGCAAACATGGAAAGACAAAAATTCAGAACAGTCAATAGTACTGAAGAATGAACAAGAGAAGTCTAACATCACCCACTTTCAACACTAGATCACTACTGTGATCAAGACAGTGTGGTATTTGTGAAGTAGACATAGGTTGAGGGCATGGAACAAAGCCCAGAAAGATCCACACAAATATAGCTTATCCTTTTCTCTGTGTTTGTTCTACTGTGAATGGTCTTTTCAACAAACGGTGTTGGAGCAAGTAGAAGTCCACGTGTTAAAAAAAAAAAATCTTGACACAGACCTTACACCCTCCACGAATTCAAAATGTGTCATGGGCCTAAATGTAAAATGCAAGACTATAAAACTTCTAGAAGAGAACACGTGAGAACAATCATGATCATCTTGGGTTTGGGGATACATTTTTCATGGATTGTGCCTTTGATGTTCCATCTAAGAACTCAGTAAGTTGGACTTTGTTAAAATGAGTACTACTATGTGCTGTCTTTCACTTTCTTAACCTCTTTCACAGACTTGGAAAATACTGGTCTATTTTAAGAGGTTCTTAGGTTTTGTGAATAAAAGTGATCCAATTTTTAAAAATGGTAAGAACTGAACAGGTATTTCAGCAAGGAAGATACACAAATGGCCAGTTAAGCATCATTTGTCATTAGGGAATTGCAAATTAAAGCCAGTTGCCACTACATTCCTATTAGATTAAAAACAAAAACTGACAAAATAAATGCCCACCAGGGTGCAGAACCTCTAGGATCATCACTGGTGGGGGAGGGGGGGTGGTAGGGAGGATAAAAGATGGTATAATCACTTTGGAAGGACAGTTTGACACTAACTTACAAAGGTAAGCATAGTCTTAACATAATCCAGCAATTATGCTCCTAGATATTTCTATCCCCATTAATTTCTGTGCACACAAAATCCTGCACAGGTGGAGGGTCTTCAAAAAGTTAAAGATAGAATTACCATATGATCCAGTAATTCTACTACTGGGCATTTACTCAAAGAAAATGAAAACATTCATTCAAAAAGACACGTGCACCCCCATGTTCACTGCAGCATTATTTACAATAGCTGAGACAAGGAAGCAACCCAGGTGCCCATCCAGAGATGAATGGATAAAGATGTGGTATATACACACAATGGAATAGCACTCAGCCATAAGAATGAAGTCTTGTCATTTACAACAACATGGACTGAACTAGAGGGTAGAATGCTGAATGAAATAAGGGAAAGACAAATACAATAGGATTTCGCTCATGTCTCATTTCATCTTGTTAAATTCCACAGGAAGACCAGACTTAAAAAACGGAGAACAAATTGGTGGTTGCCAGAGGGATGGTAAGGGGCGATGGATAAAATGAAGGGGGATTAACAGTACATTTATCACGAGGAGCACTGCAAGACCTATAGAGTTGTTGAATCATTTTGCACTTGAAAATACCACTGTTGACTATACTTTAAAGTAAGTGCTGTACATAAGTGTTTATAGCAAGTTTTTTTTCACAACTGCCAAAAACTGGAAGCAACCATGGTATTATTCAATAGATGAGTAAACAGTGTTCTATTCATTTAATAGAATATTACCAAGGAATAAAAATAAAGGAGCTAACAAGCCACAGAAAGGCATGTAGCAGTCTTAAATGCGTATTGCTAAGTTAAACGAGTTTTTAAAGGACTGTACTGTAGGATTCCAATACCGTATAGTAAGAGTATTACTTGTTCCTAGTTATTTGGTGGGGGAGGAGGGAGAGAGAATAGGTAGAGCACAGGATTTGGGGGGAAGTGAAACTATTCTATAAGCTACTGGTGGACACATTATGTATTTGCCAAAACCTGTAGATTTTTAAAACAAAGTAAATCTTAATGTATACAAACTAGGAAGTCACTTAGAAGGTTAGGGAATCCCAGAAGGCGGCAGACTGACAAGAATCTCACTATAGCACAGGTGTATGAAACCCTCTCTGGAGAGGGCAAGGGGAGAGGTCAACATGAATGGATGCTTTAAGGATCAAGGTAAAAGGAACAGCATGGGAGCACACTCTAGTCAATAAATTTGTTTCCCACAAGGGTAGGTGTCCTGATTCTAAATCTGCTACATATGTGCTAAAAGTGAACAGTTAAATGGATGGGGAGTGGCAGGAGACAGATTTCTCATTAGATTTCTGGCCACCAAGATATAGAAGATCAAGGAGTGGTGAGGACAGATGGGAGTCACGGATTCTACACTTCCCTATGTATTTGGTCATGACTGGCATATTGGAATGCGATGAAATAAGAATGGAGGAAAGCTGAGAGGGTTGTTGGGGGAAAATAAAGATGTAGTCCTAAAGTAAAAAAAAATATTACTAGATAATGAATGTGGTAACTAAACATGTTACTAAAATATATGGGAACCATCACATATGGGCAAAGTTTTAGTTGTCCAGGAGGCAAATGGAAAGAGCCAAGTGTAAATACTGAATGAAGGCTTAGGAAAGTTTAAGATCCCCAATTTATTGCCAATTAAGAGGCCTCCAGTTGATTTTTCTAGTCCCAGGATAGATCCCAGTGTCTGGTATTCTATGTTGTTGCTGATGTTTAAGGCTGAAGTCAGGAGCCTACACTTCATAGTCCAGGGTAGTCTTGACCATCCATGGGACCAGTACCAACTGAAATGTGACAGAATGACCATTTCCAGGGAGTTAGACTAATCTGGGTCCCTCCCCCCCATGATGAAGCATAGAGGCCATCCATGGAGTCACCATCTGTCAGTATAATTCTCAGATCCCAGGATCTTATTCATACCTAGAGGCATAAAGCTATCTAGCTTTGCTATTGGTAGGAAATACCAAAAAGTTAGAATATCGGTTTCAGGAAAGCACTGTGTGAAGCCTGTAAAAATCCTATTTTTATTGCCTTATAAGAATAGTGGATGCCAAGTTTGTGTTTTTTTTTTTTTTAGCATAATTAGGTCTCATGTAATATTTGGGATTTATATTAAAATATTCATTTTCCTGAAATTTAAGTTTAACTAGACACTTATGTTTTACCTGGCAAACCTCTTTAAAGGGAAGGTTTATTTCAGAATAACTGTGCTTGGAGTAAAACATGTAAAAACCCACATAATCCTCAGAGTCCAAAGGGCTATGCTAAATTGGACACCTCTATTTAGCACCAACTAAGTATATTGCAGTTTGGTCTGGTCCACAATAGAACCTCTGAAATTGAACAGAAGGTAGAAAACGTTAATGCAGCTATTGTAGCATATGAATTGCTGATCAATTACATATGTAGTCCTTCAGAAAGTTCAGCTTGGAAAGGGCTTTTCCACCCCAGCATGCTCTTTCTGGGTTTTAAGTTGCGGGTTGGAATCATGGTCAGGCCAGATACCTAAGCTTCTGATTTATTTTTTATTTTAACACATTCTGAACAGTCAACAGGGTATGGCAAGTACATGCTTTAGAAGTGACATAGCAGCATCGAAAAGCTGGGGAGGAGACTGGGTCCTGCCAGGTGTTAAGATTGGAAATAGCAAGAGGTGGCCAGAAGTCTGCAGTATGCAGGTAATGGGTCTTAAACTCCACGGAATTCTAGAAGCTGGGCTCACTGCATGAAACCAGGGCTGTAGGTGAGGAAAGTCTTAAAACTGTCACCATAGGGCCCTTTCAATTTTTGCACTGAGTCATACTTAGCGTAGAGGATTGACCCAGTCCTACTCCACAAGTTCCAATCCTTAATTCATTCAAGCCATCCTCCCCCCACTTTTCTCACATGCTAGAGATTACACAAAACCATGCATCCCCTTCCACCATCCAAATCCAGAGGTGGAAGTCAGCCTTTCAGTATGTACTTGAAACACCTACAGAGTTTGTTCCAACTGATTAAGACCCACTCCCCGAGTTGGATTCAGTAGGTCTGGAATGGAGTCCAGAGATTTGCATTTCTAGAAGGTTCCCAGGAGATGCCAATGCTGCTGGCCTGGGGACCACATTGAGAACCACCACTCTAGTTTTACCATTATGACCAGTCATCTACTTATCTCCAGAGATGGGATCCTGGTCATTAGGCTGGCGAGTGATTCATCTTCAAAAATCTCATTCTGAAACTCTGCTTCCAAGGGAGACTTCTGGTAAAAACTATCTTGCATTGATTATCCCAGAAATATGGAAGTTACATGCAAATGGTTTATGAAGGGAAGTGCTTCGAAGAGGAAGTAACAAGGTAGTAAAGATGAGCAAGAGAAGGAAGGGGTGGCCAAGTAAGGACAAGATTTCATGTAAAGCCCCATTGTAGTGGCTGCTACTCATGCCCCTATGCACAAAGGGCAGGGTCCAGGAGACATCAGGCACAAGTTTCTAGTTGTTCTCTCCCAGTGGGGTCATATAGATACTTATGTCTCCCAGCAATGATGTGTGACCACACATGGAAACAGGGAAGCTCAGGTGAGCCTTGGTATCAAGTTTTTATTGGAAGTAGGTATGGGATGGCCCCCTGTGTGGGAGAACTTAGTACCCAGCTCCTCCAGAGGTCAAGCTGATACCATGTGGGCTAAGTCTGCCACTATAAATCACATGGGTTAGCATAGACGGTTTGGGGTTGCCCATGGTACCCAAGTAAGCAAAAACACGCTCATCAGGCAGGATGTTCCAAAGTATTAGAGGTGCTCTCTCAAGAGCCAGGCAAGGATCAGACCCTTCTTTAGAATATGCAGGGTATAGACAACTCATGAGTCCTGGGTTAATTCTTTAGTACATACATACAAATCTTCCTTCAAAGCTGAAGTACCAGTTTGCAGATAATACTTTGGCTCCCAGGTCCGTGACAGGATCAACCACAATCCATCCTTTTTACACTTAAATGCCCTTCTTTGAATGATATACCACTACAGAAACGTATCTGATTTAACGTATTCTGCATCAGGACGAGGTCAAAGGCTTCAGGTAGGCACACCTCCCATTTACCATCACTCCCAGTGACCCACTTGTGGATTTGTCCTTCTTCCTGACCCTACAACTCTGGGACTTGTAGATTTAGAGGCACTAGCTCCCAAAAGGGGCATGCTTATGTCAGGGGACATAGCAAAGACGAACTTAAAAATGAGTTATTTTTGCCGCCTGAGGACTCAAAGAACAGAGAGCTTCTCCCCCCCAGCTACATGTAGTGATACCTGGAATAATGCTACCACTCTACAGGGCTGCCTCATCTGAAGATATCATCTTTGCCAAAGGTCATGCACCATTCTCAGGGACACATTCCAGTGGGGGAACACCACTAGTGCTACAGAGAATTGTGAGACTGGGAGGAGGATTCAGAGTTATCCCAAAATAGCAGCATAAAGGCCTGGCCCTCTCAGCCTAAGCGACAGATCAACTTCTCTACCCAAGTCCTGCTGGATCAATCCTCCTCCAAGTGCTGCTCTCAACAGTACTCCATGGGACACAATTGAGGAAGCAGCTTTCTGAGATGGAGATGAATGTACAAGAAAAGCTCAGTCTACAACACCTTTTGCCCTTAAGGACTATGGCCAGGCTTAATCAGCCTCTTAAACTCAGGCTATAATAATTTCACCTGGATGGAGAATCTGCAATCCCAGAAATTCTGCATGAGTGGTAGATGTTTGCTTTTCAGGAATGATCCAGGACAGAAGCTACAGTGATGGTCAAAGAGACTTCCTCCTGGAGGACCTGGAAGGCAAGGAAAAAGTACCTCATCTTCAGAGGTTCGGGTGTGGAGAAGACCATTACTGCCAAGGAATAGATGGCTCTTCTATCAAAGTCCAGCCCCCTTCTAAGACCAATACAACCCAAAGAGGGAGCAACTAGGTTACCCAAAGTCTACCTTTCATTCATACATCCCAAAGTTAATCAGATCTGAAAAGATGAACAACATCTGACACAGGTTTTTCAAAATCCAGGAATTTCAGAGGCAGTCTCAGCATGGGTCATGACTACAACCATCAGATATGGTTATTGAACCAAAACTTTACTATTGGCTCATTAAGGTTGAGGGTTGAAGCCAGTTCCACCCAGGTAACCAAGTATGTGTGCGTGGTCTTGTCAGACATCTTCCACTATGTTCTTCCACATATTCTCAGCTGTTCCAGAACTAAGATTATGCAGTTCTAATACCTTGGTTTTGTGGACATGAGATCCTTTGGGAACATGACAGTTCAATCAGATGGGCCCTAAGTAGTTCTCCAGTTGGTGGTCTCCCAGAAGACATTTTAAAATTGGTATAAGATTTATAGAACCTAAAATTCACCATTTGAACCATTTTAAAATATACAGTTCAGTAGCATTCAGTATATCCCCAAAGTTATGCAACCATCACTACTATCTAGTTCCACAATGTTTGCATCACCCCAATAGGAAACACATTCCAATGATTTCTTCACATGGATTGGAGTTACTTTCCAGTGTCCTTTAAATCTGAAGGACTCCATTTAGCATTTTTTGTATGGCAAGGTCTCAGTTTTTGTTTGTCTAGGAATTTCTTGATTTCTGTTTTGGGAGAACAGTTTTGCCAGACATAAAATTCTTTAAGTACTATAAGGAAAAAGGAAAAAAAAAAACCTGTCAATCACCCCCACAGCCTTCTGGCTTCCATGATCTGATGAGAATTCAGTTGTTAATCTTAGTGGAGGATACCCTTGTACATAATGAGTTGACTCCATTTTTGTCCTTTGACAATCTGATACCGCGTCTTGTAGATTTCTTTAGGTTTATCCTCCTTGGAGTTTATTATAATTTTTGGATGAATAGATTCAGGTCACTTATCACATTTGGGGATATTTTGGCTCTTAGTTCTTAAGAGATTGTTCTCCTTGCTCGTTCGCTCTCTCCCTCCCCCCTATATGTATCTTGGGATGATGGAGCAAAGACACTGAGCAGGCTTGCAGGCAGACCAGATGTTTCCGCTGGTTTCTATATATCCAAGACTGAACATAGGATTTCAAGGGATTTCTATGAAAGGTTTGCTTAATCCAAGATGGAAAGGGGTGAGTGGTGGAACTGGCCCTGTTACATCTTATAGGAAAAAATTCAAGTGTTAACGGTTTTCTAAGATACCATTTTCAAGGAGGGGAAAAAAAAAAAAAAAAAAAGGAAAACCTACCTCTCTACCATCCACTATTCTCAGCTCCTACTCTGCATTATGGACACTTAAAGAAGCCTTCATCTTAATATCTCCAACACTTAGTGGAACATACGGCCCATCCTCTACCATGCCCCTTGAATCCCCATGCTGTAAGTTTTGTGCACCCCGGGGCTGACATCCTGGACTCTGCATCAGAATAGCTCCATCTTCTTTGGAGCCAACTCATGGGCTGGAGAACCCACTTTGTATCTATGGCCCAGTAAGCTTAGAATATCTCAGAGGCACTGTTTAATAAATGACTAACACATCATGAGCATATATAACCCAGATTTCTCAGTCCAGAATAATTCTGAAGTAGGTGTTTAACCCTTAAGAAAAGCTCTAGCAATTGGTATAAGCTCTAGTTTATCCCTGTAGAAGCTGGCTTATTAGGACTCTTATGGTCACAGCTTTCCTTTCCCTAGATCACCTCCTCAACTCCTTGGCCAGGACTTCACAGTCAAACCTTTTTCTCAGGGTATTCTATCTTAGGGCCTGATTTGGGAGGAATCCAAACACAGTGGGATAAGTGGGATAAACAATTCTGAAACACAGCAAAATATTTGATCCTGGCTATGGATGGGTTTTGTCTTAAGATTAGAGGTTAGTTCTTTCTTCAGATGTCCCATGTGGTGTGAAAAGTAGGCAGGAAAAGCCAAAGGGGAAAGGGGAGTCTTGATTCCAAGTGAATTAGAGGGGGTATTGGTCATTAGCTGTGGAGGAAGCAAACTTGGAGGAGTGAGGGAGAGGCCTGCCTTAGCTAAGAGTTATGGAGTTTATCCAATTTGTATAAAGGAGGCAAAGGGAAGCAAAAGTTTTTGAGGGGATTAAGAGTCACATCAGCCCCACTTTTCATTTTTCGGAGTAGCAGGGAGGCTGTGGCATCCTAGCAGAGGATTGTATACTACTGAGAATCACCATTTTGACAAACATCTTCTGATGTCACCCTTGAGGGAATGGACTTGGCTAGCTGCACAGACAATAAAACCAGGACAGGAGCCAGGCTGTGACCATAAGAGGAGTTTTAGTAAGGTCCTCCAATGAAGCTACAGGCAAGGTATTAGACTATAGTATTTTCTACTCCATGAGAGCTCTTTATAGAACAGTATCCTATATTCTGTAAAAAAACACATAATTTCTAAGATTTTGTATGTATGGGTCATTTTCTAGTGTTATTTCAAGTTTTCAACTAAGAACACAGAACCTCATCTAGAATTCTTGAAGCATTCGCATGTGTGATGGCTAATTTTACATGTCCACTTAGTTGGGTCACTGGGTGCCCAGGTATCTAGTCAAGTGTTATTCTGGGTGTGCCTGTGAGGGCATTTTGGGATGAGATGAACACTTGAGTTGGTGGACTGAATAGAGCAGAGTGGATGCCAAGTCAGTCACTCATCCTACAGAGGGCAGTTCAAGACCTGAGTAGAACAAGACAGACTCCCTCCCAAGGAAGAATTCTTCCCGCCTCATTGCCTTCACACAGAGAAGTCAGTTTTCCTGATTTGGGACTCAAACTAAGACATTGGAACATTGGCTCTTCTTGGGTCTCAAGCCTGATGACCTATGGATGGGAACCACACAATTGGCTCTCTTGGGTCTGCAGCTTGCTGACTCAGCCTGCAGATCTTGGGACTTGTACACCTCTATAAGAGCCAATTTATCATCTGCTCTATCCCATTTCCCCAGAGAAACCAGACTAACACAGCAGGTCTGGTTAGTGGCATTTCCCATTAAGTACAGTTAGCATTCCAACAGGATGCTGATCACATCGTCAGCTCTCCATTACTTAGTGCCCACAACATCCACTCCATCCAATGAGACTAGATAAAACCCCCAGGTGGTCATTCTTGTGTACAGGTACAGAAAGCCTGGTGCACGTGTATTTTGGAGATTAGCCCAAGGTACCAGGTCTGTGGTCAGTCTATGGCTATAGTTTAGCTCCCCTAATTCCCAGCATCAAGTAACAAAGGCCTTCAGCCTCACTGGAAGACCTCAGACTCCATTCTTTCTCCATCAGTAGCTAGCTGTGTTGCTTTGAGCAAGTCGAGTTCCAAGCACACTTCCCCCCTCCTAGTGATGTTGCAGAATGATGGCTTCTGTATACTCAAGTATACTCCGATTGGAGACACATTCTACATTACCCTCACCCATCCCCACCCCCACATGGTCTAGAACCGCAGTACTCATGTCACCACGAATTGCAGTGGAACATCCTACCTGGCTAAGAAAAATGATCGACTAACCAAAGTTCAGTTTGTCAAATTGAGTCTTAATGGACCAGTAACATTTACTTAAGTTACAGGAGCAAATACCCCAAATCTACAGTTACGATTTCATCTTGTGATAGCACGGATGTCTAGTACCCAGTCAGTACTTTATGAACATATTTACAGGCTTCCTGGGATCAGCAGAAACTAACAGCATCCCACACTTTGCCCTCTCCACCACTTCCATCCCAGGCATAGCTAGCGCAGTGGTGTTACTACAGAAGAGTCTAGAGACCAAATCTTCACATTTGTTTACTTACTGCTAGGAAGAACTAGCATCAAGAATTTCAGGCCATGTTTTACTGGAATCGTCCTGCCTTTCTCAATCCTATACAGCATATGTCACAATATAGATTTATTTGAATCAAGCAAGGGATACACTGAATCTTTACGTAGAGCTCTATTGGTTAATAAGAGCCCATACTTGTCACCATTTAACCCTCAGACTACAAGAACTATTGAGTTAACATCTTACGACAGGGCCTGGCTCTCCATGGGCACTAGAAGAGCAGCTATTTTCCTCACTATGAAGAGGAAATAGGATCTCTAAGGACTGTTCTGTACTCTCCATTTAGGGATCAATATAACTGCTTATCATCAATAGAGAACCACACAAGGCTTAGCTGTCTAACAGTTGCCAGGTTCAAGTGGAAATTAAGGAGTTCAACAAAGAACACGAAGAAAATCTTCACTGCTTGGCTCTCCCATGTGTGCAGAAGGCTCCACCCCTCTAGTATTGGGCAGCCCCCCATTTCTTCCTCCCCAAGCTCCCTACCAGGCACTTGGTTTCCATGGTGAGGTCAAATCCCTCCACTATTGTTCTTCCTTGCCCTCTTCCTTTTGAATTAGTAACCCAAACCTCCCCCTGGCTTCCTAAACTGGGAACACGGTTCCCAAGATCCTTTTATGAAAGACATAGGAAGATTTCCAAGGAAAGAAGACTCTTAGAAGGGGTGTGATTCTGGCAGGACCCTCTTCTGGTCTCCTCTGGGTCCCATTAGGGACCTATATTCCTGCAGCCTGGCTGCCATACGCTTGGGTTGAGCAAGGGTGAGGGCAGAAGAGCTGGATAGGGAGGGAGGGAGGCAGCCAGAGAGCTTGGGAGACCAGTTTCTCGAGGAAAAGCAAATAGAACGCTGGCTTTTGTGCCCCCTATTGCCACTAAGTGTTAGAAACATGACAAATAGACAATGAAATAAAGTGGAACATAGCTCTCACTATGTAGAATCAAGTGTTGGAGGGAAGCAAGCCTAGAAGGGAGGATTAAGTTAGGCTGCTATGGTGAACAGGGAAAAAAAAGAGAAGGAGGTTTTGAATTGGTCTCCATTCTTCCATCTTTTGCTTAAATCCAAACTCAAGAGAAGATTAGAATCTGGACTGGAGTTAGATTTGCATACATGGCAAGGTAGAGAAGAGTCAAGTAGAGTGATTCCGACCTGGCCACCTGGTGCAGAGCGCTATCAGGGAGGGAGGAAGCAGCAGGTTTGGAGAGAATGAACCAGAGCTCCATTTGGGTGAATGGAGTTGGGAAGACCATCAGACATGCAGGTGAATAGGTGGGTCTGAAGCTCCACTCACATTCAGGCTGCAGGTCTGAAAGGTAGAGAGGAGATCCATAGAGATCACATTGGTGCTTCCATTACTGTCACCCAGGGAGAGAATGCTCAGGATGCATAGCCTTGAATCCCATGGAACACAACCATTAAAGAAAAACATGGTAGAAAGGAGCCAGCAAATGATAAAAGCAGCAGCATCCAAAAGGGAAAAACCAAACCATCAGAGGAAAGTATCTAAGGAAGAGTGGGCAGAGCCGGGGGGAGGAAGCAGCATGAGGCTCAGGCTCAAATTTGAAGTACAGAAGACAATAGGCAGAAGTGGTATGTCAGCCTTTGGTAGAAGAGCCCATGATGATAGGTTGTGAATTGGGACACTCTGCAACCTTCAGAAGGTTCTCCTTGAAGTCCTGCAGTGCTCTGGCCCCCTGGTTGGGAAAAATCAGAAGACTCACCTAGAGTCAAGGAGACTCGAGAAGCTCTAATCCAGGGTTTGTCAAGAAAAAGGACAAGGAAAAGCATCAAAAATAAAGTGAAAGACCAAGTAGTTCTCCATATTCTAAAAAAGTATTCAGGAGATACCAGCAAGGTATAGCCTCTTGGAAGGCTTTTCTGGAACGCTGCACTAAGCACAGAATTCAATGTGCCTTCTGGTTATTAAACAAGCAAGCGTGCCTGGGCTCCATCCTCCTACAGGTGCCATCTGTCAAGAGACCTGGCCAGGGCTGCATGAGAATTCAGCCATGCGCCTGACCAGCATCAGCAAAGGAACTCCATGTGGGCTTAGTTTGCAGTGCCCAGTATGGAGCCAAGACAATTACGCCTTTGTTATAACAGAGTCACAACCCAAGAGTCCTCCCTGGTCCCTTGTTTTGAACTAGGGTCCTCAGTAAGCAATCAAGAAACCAATCATTTCCTGCAGCACTCCCATCACAGCCCCAAGAGAAGAGGTGTGGAATCCTTCTAGGCCCTCCAGCTTTCTGAAGCACCACTAGACTGGGCCCCAACTAGATAAGCACCACAGCTGGACCCAGTGGCCAACTGGACTGTCACTAGCTCTGTAAAGTTAAACTGGAATATAGACCCCTGCCCCTCTCCACAACCCAACCTTAGAGTCCTTTTTCTTTGCTATTGGGAAGGAATCTGTGGCATTCCAGGTATGGGGATGCCCCAGCCTAACTTTCTACAAGGACCTCAAACATATGGTTTTCTCTCTCTAGGGTCCAATGAAGTGTGACAAACACTTTCCTCATGTTACCTTGGAAGATCACACCCCTCCCAGGAGGTAAACAAACAGCGTTTTGAGGTAGGAGACACCCTCAAGCCTGGCCTCCTGGCCCTCGAGAGGGCAAGTGAAGGGGCAAGCAGGATCTACCCATTGTGTCTTGGGACTCGGTGCTTCCAGACTGGCCCATGTTCTAATGGTAGCTCACGGATCAGTGAACACTGGGAATGTTTTAGTAGGCTTAGGTTGTTTTTATTAATAGCGTTATTATGTATTTGAAATGGGAGTTATTATAGCCTGTAACATACAGTTGCATCAGGGAATTATAACTTCAAACATTTCAAGAAAACGTTAATTTTGAATAAGTGAGCTATCACTTAATCTTTTATCCTTTTAATCACAAAGGATACGTTCATCTTCTACACCTACATCAGCACAAAGGATGTTTCTGATGGCAGAAACTGAAAGCAGGTGGGATGGGTTGAAGAAAGACCATTAGTTACAAAGAGACTGACAATCATTTAACTTCTATCAAAGAGCAGGGTTACTGTCACCAAATTCAGGGCCATCTGGGAAGAGATGGCCAGTATCACAAAAGTCAGAAGCATCCTAGGGTCCCCTCCCTACTGGTTACATGAGGCAGAGAAAGGAGAAGGGGCCTCACAGAACTGGGTTAGCCTGCACCCCAGGAGTGTATCCCTTCCCTCCTAACAGGCTGCCCTCCACTTCACCCTCGTGTCAGCGGTCAGATTCTAGCTATTTCAGGCAAGCCATCCCAAAGCTCTGGTAAGGATTGCAGAGGAACAGCAGTTAAGGGCATTGCCCCCTCTGCAGAAGTTCTCAGGTAAGCCCCATCAGGTGTAATCCATGGCAGCATTTTCCCTTTACTCCAACAGCCTGATTCTCCTTCTCAGAGCCGCTGCTCCATCAAATGGTTTACTGCATCTGGAGACAGGGCCCCTTGTCACACCAATTTGGATGAGATTATGTGGCGTATTGGTAGAGAAATCATTGGTTTGGGAAGCCAGCAGAACCATTCCCAGGGATAGAGTCCTAGTCCTAGAACCAGTACTCTTGGGGTTTTATTCTTAGTGCACATGAATTTGCCCCCATCCACTGTAGCCTTAGTCACCCAGAGTGACCTAGTAGCCTTTTCCTCATGGTCACCTTCACCTCCAATCAGGTCAATACCTCTACGCCCTAAGAAGGAACCTTCAGGCCAGGCTTAATTGGAACTAGAAGAGCTGCTGCTAGCCTTCTAGAACCATCTTGTGGTTGAAGGAGGGCTTTCAGAGCTGGTGACACCATCAGGCCGCTCTACCTTTCTCAAATCAGATGCCCATCAACATAACAACTGGAGCCCTCTGAGTCAGAATCCACTGGGAACACCATGTAACAAGAAACATGGGACCTTCCCGGGAACACTTAGTGCCATTTGTGATCTAAGACCAGTTCCTTTGGCCTGTGGTACAAAGGCCTTTAATCGGAAGCTCCAAAAACTCATGCTTTCCATCTCTGGACATCAACTGGCAACAGAAAGGTGGGTCACCGTTTTGAGTGACATTTTGTTCTTGAAGGATACCTAAAGTCAGCCAGGATCACAGACTCAACTGGATGTACTTGGGGAGAAGTTTCCAGCTGAGAAATGAGCCAGCTCTGTGAGCCTTTTGTGCTTCTGTTATGGCACATGGGAGAAAATTCCAAAAAGCTGCCACCAAGCGCAGATGTGGAGCATGTGGTGGGGCAGAGGTGGGGGTATACATAGCAAGACCTCAATTTCATGCTAACATCAGAGTAAGAACAAGGAGTTCCAGTGACAACACGGTGATATGGGTCAAGGGTCCCCCAATAAAACCAGGAGGTGAAACTGTAGAAGGCAGGACCACCAGTGAGAGAACAGAGCTCTGCCATTTTCCAGCAGCTTTCAGATTCTCCAGTCCAGCAGCTCAGCCATGGCCTTCCTGGGATCCATTCACAAGCTAGGACTCAGACACTAGGCACACAGTTATGTGAATCAGAGGGGACCATGGCTTTGCAAAGAATGATTTTTTTCTGCAGATGAAGATTTGTTATCTTGTAGAGAATATTGAAGTAATGGGGTCCCTGGGTGGCTCAGTCAGTTAAGCATCCAACTTCAGCTCAGGTCATCTCATGGTCCACGAGTTCAAGCCCCACATTGGGCTCTGTGATGACAACTCAGAGCCTGGAGCCTGTTTTAGATTCTGTGTCTCCCTCTCTCTGACCCTCTCCCGTTCATGCTCTGTCTCAAACATAAACATTAAGTATTGTGAGCTACCTTGGGGACTTGGCGGTGTCTAAGGTTTCTCCTATGAGGGACAATGATGGAGAGACCCTCGGATATAGTGGCTGCCTCCTAGATGTGTCTTTAAGATGGTGCTGGCCTGACAGTGTTGGAATAGCCTCCTGGAGGCATAGCTGAAGCACTATCTCAAAGGCAATCCTCTGCAAGGAGAGGCACCACCCTCCAGGATGCGCAGTAACAGAGGTCCCTAGGGTGCTCGGTCTCCAGTGGAAGGGACACAGGTACAGGAACCAAGGGGTTAAAACAGCAGAGGCCGCCACTTGCCATAACTCCCAATGACCTGCTGGGAGACTGTGCTTCCTGTCCCTGCAACTCTTGCCTCTACAGGGTTAGACTAGGTTACATTCCTCAGCCAAAGGGTCTTGTTGACCTTTCAGTCATAATGGTTACCGGGTATTTTGGGCTCCCTGTGTCCAGAACCAGCAGGCAAGAAGGGTCACTATCCTGGTAGAGGCATTGGCTCTGATCAAGACACAGTAGGGTTTCTGTGACACCAGGCAGCAGAATGGAGGATCCATGACATTGATTAGTCCTCTTGGACACATCATACTCCATTCATGGCTCTCTCTCAACCGAGGGTGACTAGTACAGCAACACCAGCCTGAGATTTATCAGGGGCTCAGAACCTTAAGGAGGGTTTGAGTCACATCAAATCAGTCACTGAGACCAGGGGAGGTAGGAGGAGGAGAGGATTTAGAATGGATAGTGGAGGAGCAAAAGCATGTGTACAGTTGTGGCCCGAGACCACCCACAGTAAGAGGCACAAGTTCACTCCAACCTCTCATTTCTAAGTTTGCCTTCTAGAGCTGGGAAGCTGCTCTACACATGTGAAGAGCACCTGTATGGCACAGGTGAGGACTAGGGCAGCCAGAGTATAGGTCTTGAGTCTTTAAGGAGGAAGGTGTTCACCTGCAAGGAGAATCCTTGGACAGCCTCCAGTGGTAATTTTAGGAGTCACCCCAGTATTTGATCAGAGGGGGTAGCTTTCCTAGGCAGACTTTGCCAAGGATTCTGCATCTCTACCCTATGCTGGGCTTCTAGTGGCTATCTGTGCCCTGGAGTTCCCCCATTTGCTCAAAATGGCTAGGTCTACAGTTAGACCCAGTCTGGGTAGACTCCTCTGTCCAGAGAAAATGATGTGAAGTGATGGGTAACTGTGCATGCCCCCTCTAGCTACCCAGTCACAGAACTACATGTGGACATAGGTGTTAAGTTAGATTTGTTCACCAGGTCCAGAAAAGTCACAAAGAGATTGCACTTTGAGTAGCCCGTGGAAGAATTGGTCAGCCTGTTGTCTGCCATCTCCTTGTAGGTGAAGGTTTATCCCATGTGAAGCTCGACACCATACTTCAGTATCTTCTTTAGGAATCCAGATACCATACCCCATTTGTCATGGTGTTTCAACCAGGTGTGAAAGTAGGTCAACCTTCCACAGGCCAACTTGTCAAAGTAGTAAGGAGAGGGTTGAAAAATCTTGGAGTTCATACAAGATTATCACCAACACACTCTATATCCCTAGAATAAGTCATTCTATGGAGTCTCAAGTACAATGTGTTCACATTGTGAGTAACCATGAAGCAGCTTTCCCTTCAGAAGGGAGTTAACCCCACAGTGATCAACTAATGTGCTCATGGTACACCTGCAGCCATGAGTCTAGCCCTGGAACAGCAGACACCCACCCCACCTCCCCCCGGCATGGGATTCTGGAGAGCTCAGGGGGTGATCTTAAGAGGTTCCATATGTAGACTTAACTCCAAGAGAGATCCCCCAGTCAGACATAGAAGATGGACAGAGCCATGCTCCAGAGGGGAACGTGGGATTTCAAGCAATTTTAAGTACATAGCAAAACAGAGGAAGGCAGAGGTTTTCCATATAACTCCCACCTCACCTGCGCATAGGCTCCTCCATTATCAACTTCCCCCATCAGGGTTGTATGCTTGTAATACCCAGTGAGGTTTTAAGTTCATCAAGTTCATAGTTTATTTCAGGGGGTCCATGGTTGGTGGATCACAGGGATTTTTGGGGTAGTGAAAAAGTCCTATGATAAAATAATGTCACTGTACGTCTGTCAGACACATAGGATGTACAAGGTCTCCATTTTAAGTTCCTCTGAGCAGTTTCCTGCTAAAGTCTTAGTACCAATTTCCACTGGCCTTTTTCTGCCTGGAGGGCTTTCTTTGACCCCAGTAATCCTTTATTTGTAGTACCTTCTGGGCTTTGTCTGTGCCCATGGAGCCTGGTATACGGGTTGTTACAGGACAAGGAGATCTGACAATGCAAGCATCAGGAAGCTCCACCCTCCACTAGTGGCAGGGGAGTTGAGCACCTGATCCCATAAAGGGTCTCCTGTTCTAATGATCACAGGGGACCCTCCCCCTCCATTGTAAGGGCTACCCACATTCGGAGGCATGTGTTGTCCTCTGTGGGATCCGTTACTTTCAGTGCAAGTACAGGGGGAAAATGTAATTTAGAAGACTTGTTTCCTTATATTACTGTCCTCCTGAGAACGAGCAGTTCAAATCTAACTCACTGGTGACTTCCATGTCTAATTCTTATATATAGCTAGGATCAGATGCTCAGATGCCACAGGAAAGCAGCTTTTCAAATTCTGGGATGCCTGAGAAAAGCAACTCTAAAGAAGTCCATCTATTTGCCCTTTGCTCCAAGTATCCAATTCTTCAGTATTCCATCAATCTACTTCATTTTCAGAGCCACTGAATTATCTTTCGATGGAAGCACCTCTTCTGATACTAAAGCACCAACATACGTTTTGTTAAACGCTGTGTTAAGACTCTGTGGGACAGATTGGCATCATTTCTGTGGATCAGCTAAGGGATAGACATCTTGTTGATGGGGAGTCAGGAGCCTCCAGGTTTCTCAAGAGTGGATCAATACCCTTCCAAGGAAGACATGAGCATCACTCCTGGAGAACTTGTGGGCTGGCAGGCAGAAGTTCTTCCAGAAATCTGAATCACATTGGCCATGGTCTGAAGCAGATCGAGTATAGGGCAGAGGGATACCTCTATGGTCTGAGTTTTGGGGATCAGCTCTTCCTGGGCCTTGGTAGGACCCTCCTCCTTCCTGAACTCAGCAAAGGGCTAGAGCAAGGTGATGCACAGCTACCGTTCCTGCATTTGGTCCCAGGACTCAGTCTCCTCCCATCTCCATTGAAGGAACTCCATGACCCTCAGCCATTCACTTTTGCTGCCCTCATTGGCTTAGGAGGGGAGAATTAACCCTCACCCCAGAGTGTCTGAGTCCCCAGTAGACCTACCCTTCTCAGGCTGGGTTGCTATACTTCATAGTCACAACTGGGAAAGGGAATACCAGGAAGCATCCGATTGGATCACTTGAGTACACTCTCCCCTCCTTATATACTAGCAGCTCCATACCTCCACATGATCAGCCAGGGTCAGCCATCCCTGTTGGAATGGTGGCCTTTCTTGCCTGTGGCTCCAGGATGCAAGGAATTCAAAGTGCCTGGGCTGCAGTGGTATCTCATGGCTCAAGGGGAAACTTGCTGTGTTCCCTGGCAGGAATGAACCATTCTCTCACCCTTTTCCCCAAGCCCCTCTCTTGAGGCTGGAGCCTCCATCCATGCAGGGCTGAATTTGAGATGGTAAACACAAAGTCCCCCATGGGTCACTAGGAATGATGGAAATAGGAGTGACTTATTTCCACCCCCCTTGGTTTCTAAATTGTTTTTTCTATTGGGGTAGAACACCATAGAGAGTTCTATTAATCCTGAAAGGTGGCACCCATCCTCACGTCATTGCGAAACTGGTGCTTCAGCTTCACATACGATAGGCCATTATTTTGCTTTAAGATAGTTCTCTGCAGGGCTAGATGCAGATGGTGTACCTTTATAACCTTGGGGACCGACCATGTGATTTTCTCATGGCAGGTTTCTGTGAACTCCACCATGCCCCCTTTCCCTACCACTGACATCTTCATCACCCTGGAGTCTGCCTGATTATGTAGCCCAAGTGTAACGTCAAGGCCATTTGCTCTACAGCCTAAGCCCCTTGTAGTGTCCTTTCCTGTTCACAATCTCACACAAAGCTGGAAGTTTCTTTCAGGTCACCCAGTATATGGGTTGGAACAATATACCTAGGCCTCCTGCATATTAACTACTTCTTACTCATCATGCATGATTAGCAGGACACTGAACTGGCAGAACATCCTGCAGAAAGTCAAGAAATTCACATTGACAGTCTGTAGTTTAAGAAGAACAGGTAATTTTGCACAGTCCTGGGAGAAAACTGAATGCATATGGTCAGGTCCAGGAATTGGGCCAGGAGATCTTGACTCCAACTATTGTGTCCCTTGCTCCTCATTCTTGCTTTTGATCCTATGCACAGGGAAAACTAGATATTCAGCCAGATGTACTGCTTAGTATCTGACATTTTCTCTTAATCATCTCCACTGTTCTTTGAAAGTCATGGTTTCTTGGCTACAACAGTTAAGTGTTCTTGGACTTCTATTGTTTGGGTCAGTATAGGGGTATGGGATAATCTATTGTTAGTGAGCGAGCCAGATTCCATGAACCCCTCCTCCTGCCCACAGCCCAATCTTGCAAGAAGCCATCCTTGTACTTGGGGTTGCTCTGTCCCTCTCACCAATGGGTTCTTGATGGCGTTTACCTCTAGGCCTTCACATGGGTATGATCTTCCATTCAATTTCCAGGGTCATAATATATGCTCCCCCAACATTCCTACTTCACTGGACCCCCTTGGTCCCTTTTCCTGTTGCCAGGATAACAAGCATTTCACTTAGAAGCTCAAGGAGATCGGTGTTGAGCAAATTCTGTCCAATGAGTTTCTACTGTCCCATGAGGTCTTGGAGTATATTCAAAGAAAGCGGCTCCAAGTTGACGAACTCCCTCATCCCATGTGAATTCAAGTCCTTTGATCAAGCATCTTCAGGATCTGGTCCTACGTGTACTTTCCTGGCTCGTGTAGGCACACGTTAGCTAATTTTTACTGAGACCAGCTCTGGTTCCCCTGGACTGCACCGTAGAAATCTGATCACTCTCATCAGAAGAGTGGTATGCATGGTAAGGCCTTCACAGCCAAGGAACTAAGGAAGCCAAGACTGTCCCACCTGCAGAGCCCAGGCAGGGGGTAGAAATCAGCACCACGCTCCAGAAGAGCCTGCTGCAACACCCAGGAGATGCTGGCTTCTGAACCCAGCTTCATGTCAGGCCAGAAGATTCCCAGGAGCAAGAATGAAGGATCATGGAGCCTACTCCACCAGGGGAGAAGCAACCTCCCAGAAGAGCCTAGTTTTTTACAAAGCTTGGTGCTCCATGACCAATGACTGGCTTTCTTATCAAGCTGAGGAATTTGGCTTTTGGTAACTAGGCAGAGGTGCCCAGTTAGTGTGTCATATGGACATAGAGGGTCTAGGAGGCTCAGGAATTGGATTCCTGCAGCCAGACTAGCCATTCACATATTCCCTCTCTCTCCTATCTTTCTGCAAGTAGCATCCAGGCTAAGGCTAATCCTGGCTGTGTTGGGGCCTCTTCAACCCTAGCCCGAGACCAGGAAACCAGGCTTTTGGGCAGGTCGAGTATTTAGCCCCCACTATTTATCCTAGAACCACAGAATGCCCTTATCTTAGGTTTTACAGCCCCAAACCTTAGCAGGAATATGGAGAATGTGCAGCATTCAGAATGTGCTGTTATTTCAGAAGCCCTAGCAGAATCATTCAATTAGGACTGAACATGAACTTGGAAATCAGCACCCGACATGTGCCTCTTTCACCAACTCTATGGTTTTCTCATACTTGAGGCCTCTCAGAAGTTTCTCATTATAAAGAAACCAGTCCCTAGAAGTTTAGCTAAAACTACACACAGAAGGCTCTACTTTCATAGGTGAGCTGGTTTCTTTCAACACTAATCAGAATGGGGAAAAGCCCACAGACCCAGGTGTCCCATTTAAGTTTAAAAAGTTTGGTAGAAACATCATGGTGGCAGAGAGGACACTTCAGCCAGGTTAGCGGAACCCTTGCCTTGGGTCCTTGTGCCCAAGGCCAGGCCTCGCTACACCTCCACTGGTCTTTCACTTCCAAGTTTGTACTTGTCAGTGTTCTGCATCTTTTTTGTGTTGGCGATTTACAGTTTCAGTTCATGGTCATGTGCAATACTGATTTCTACTGCAAAGTATGCACGTCAGTTTTCCTGTTTAGCACTGATCAAGTTTTCCTTTTTGCTACAGGTTATTGGCATGATCACGTCTGATACGTTTACAGAAAAGTGGTAAGCTAGACCAACATAAAAGTACGGGAACTTTCCATATCCTGACCCTAATGAACCTAGGATGTTTTTCTACTTCATGTTATGCTAATTTGGAATCTTATTTGAATTTAAAGGAGTATGGTGATCAATTGAGAGGTTCTGAGCAAATTCTTTATAACTTAGAAATAAAGGATCTGTTACCGAGACAAAATTGCACCTAACTCCAGATTTATCCAGTAATTGAATCCTATAGATGGGTTTTTAGTTGAAGTCTTTAGAGTAATTTAAGGCTTAAGTGTCCACGTGAGGAAGGTGCTGTTTCAGAGTACTCCCTCTAGGTCTGTGGTGACAATTAAGACACAAGGTCTACAAAGTACTTGCCAATTAATTGCCTATTTTCATTTTATCTAGAAGGTCCTATGGTGATGGATTTTTCTTCTATTTCCAGCAGCAGTGTAGTACGTATGGGTTAATATAATCCATTGGAAAAGAGGAACCATGGGAGGTCCTGTAAGATCTTGTTTTTCTGCACGTGAAGACATGCTAATGCAGAAGGGATTAGGCCACCAGCTTTGGACTTTCAGGATTTTTTGTTTTTACCCCTTTTAGTATTAAGAACTTGGATGTACAGATGAGTTGAGATTCTATATTGCCCCTCTACTTAGTTATTATGGTTAACATTTTGATATTTGTTGTGTATCTAACTTTTGATGTATTTCAGAGTTACAGGTAGCAGCTGCCTTTGCCTTAAGTACATCAGATTAATATGCTTATTCCAGTTCAATAGTGGTTTCCAGCTTTTTCCCTTTGAAATAAAAGCCACATATGCAGAGATGCACAGATCTTAAGTGTGCTGTTTAATCCATTTTGGTAAATGCCTGCACCAGTAGCCCATACCCTGCTCATAAAGTCATCACTGGCCCCAGAAATGTCAAGTCTGCTCTCCTCCACCTTCTGTCTCCCATACAGATCAGGGTACTGGAGAGCAAGAGTAGAATTTGTTTTTTTCCTGGATCATTTATCATTTCACACAGCTTCTGACTTTCACTTGCCTTTTTGTCAAGATCCTTCTACCAGTGGATTCATCGTCTTCACCAATACCTCTAAGTCCCTTAACCTTATAATCTAACAGGCGCTATTACTCCAAGTCTCGGCCATCCCTTGGGGAACTGCAGTCTAGCCAAAGACCTGCATCCTGTAGCTTCTCTGGTCTTGGCACAGCGCCCTGCTTCAGCATGCCCAGTGGATTTTACTAGTTGGCTCAAGTCTTCTTGTAGGAATTTCATCTTGAAGCCATAAACTAAGACCACACCAAATGGAAGCCTCTTCCTAAAGTCAGGTATTTAGACCGATTGAGAAAGATGGAGTTGATCTTAGGATTTACTAGTCTAAGAAGCTGTTCTCTAGCCAGTGCACAGACTGGTCAGCTCCATGAGCTCAAGTATCATCATGAATATAGAGGTCCCTTCCTAAATAGGGTCTTGCTGCCCACCTGTGGTGAGGGAGGCTACCCAGCTACTTCCAGCTGCCAGCTCCTTCAGGGTCTGCCATATTTGAGCCACTTTCCCCACAAGTCATCCCCTTCTTAGTGTTAACACCCAGTGACCAACAGGTGAGAGTACAGAAGACCTGGCCAGTTTGATCCAAGGCTTTGTTGGACTTGAGCCCAAGTTCTGTTTTCTCTACCTAGTCCTTCCTCCTTTTCTTTACCCAGGTTCTAGGCCTAATAAAAATCCATCCTCCTCAGAGCATTTCTCGACATCTTATGGAGAACACAACAGTGAACTAGGACAGAAATACAAGATTCAGAGAAAAACCATGCTTGTTAAGGATCGCTAGTCACTGGCATTTTGCGCCTGTTTTTTGTGGGTGTGTGGCCAACTACAGATGGATCTTATTAATGCCTCATTTTATCATTGTTGTGAAGTGACAGGTTTAATCTTGTTATTCTGTAAAACTACTAGCTTTCAACAGGTAGCACAACTAGAACGATCAGGATTCTTTCCATCCCTCTCCCTCTTGTTGACCTCCTTTGGCCAAGGGCAGGAGAAGTAAGACCATCCAGATCCTAACCATTGCAGCAATTTCAATTAGAAAGTTTTCCTGGGAATGCAGTCTGTAGTCAGGCAATTAAAGGAGGAGTGACTTTAGTCTAAGATATAGAAACATCTGACTTAACAGATGTACAGTTGCTTTAAGGACTCTGGGTAGGATTCATAATCCAACTGTAATAGCAAATTACTGGAAACAGAAGGCTTATTAGTTCTTATCAGGCCTGGTAGCTAGAGACTAGGTTACTAAGTGCTGCTCATGTCGAAAACACATCCAAAAATCCAACTGGGTCGGTTATGGAGAACCAGATGGTTTTTCTTTTAACTGACAGACTTGTTCTTGACCATGTCTATGTAGTTCCAGCAAGAAGGGTGTTTGTGCTAGCCTCCAGTTCCTTCTTGCCCAGCTAAGAATCAAGTACAATGAAATTATGCACCACAACTATGGCTAGTGAATTTAGGTTTTTTTGGGCCTCTAAAAAGAGCCTCTACCACCGGGGCGACAGAAATTACTGACCACTTTCCATCTGTATTAGTCTTACCATGGGAATTCAAGCTTGCACAGGATGCAACAGGAGGGAAACCTTGCTCTTGGAAGTTCTCCTGAGTAGCCCCTGCTTGCCTCATTTTGGAGGTTTCTGGAGGTCTATTAGGGAAGGATGTCTACTGGAGGGGAGGTGGTTTTAAGTGTATTGTCTCAGCTCCAATACAAAGGGTTAGTACTTGGGGTGGGAGGCAGGCAGATAGAAGCCTGGTATCCGCATAGCAGTACCCAAGTTGGACACCCATGTATTCGGAGTGCAAGTATCATTTATCACGGACTTAGCCTAGATCTTGACCCACCAGGTAGGCAGGGTCTTTAGATTATGCCACTCTTGCAAAGCAAGAACTCTGTCTGCAATCGTCTGGCTCCTTCAAACCTTACCCACTACTAGCATATATTCCTGATGAGCTGGGCTTAGCTGATAGAGTTGGAATAAACTCAGCAGCAGTCCCGAATGTTGGTAAGAGGTTGTAGAATTGGAGATGGTGTTAATGTGAGGGTAACTGAAGGACTAGAAGAAGGAATCCATAGAAGGAAGTTTGCCTTCTGAGGTGTTTGAAGGAGGAGCTATCACATTGGCTGCAGAAGGATAAAGATGATGGTTCCTCCAGTGTTGTTTAAGGCCTGAGATGGAGGCTCAGGATTAGGTGCTGCCTTGTTTTCTGGGGAAGCCAGGAGGGCCTTACCACAAGTTTCCCTACTGGACTCTGCCTCCGTGGAGAAGGGGTCCAGCCAAACAACCCTTAAGGGAGGACCAGGCACAACCCCTGCTTATCCCCGAGTGGCAGGTTTCAGTTCCCTGCCAGACCATGGTATTATTCAGACAAGCCAACAACATCCTCCATGGAAACCAGGGGACACCCATCTTTTGTTCATTACAGAGCCTGCCTCATGCAGCCCCCGATTCTGTTCCCATGTGACAGGTGTCCTCCTCACCTAGGCTGTATGTAGGACAAACTTTGACCTCGTCTGCCCAATTGTTTCCCTACAGAATGGGAAGTTCACTTGTTCATTCATGGGTGAATAAGAGGGGATTAAAACATGTCCTTATATTCCCAGCAATAGTCAGAGTCTGAGAAAACACACCCAGGATTGCTTTGTTTCTGCTTAAGCGTCAGAAGATAGGCATACGGTCCAGAAGCCAAAGGATGAAGATAAGCAAACAACCATTTATTTGGCTACTAAGCAATACTGAAGTATAGTAGTTGGGGAAGTACAAACTGGTGTTCTTTCGTGGTCTTGAGGAGTCCATTCCCTGCAGTCAGCAGCTGGAGTTCACAGTTTTGCCTAAAAATGGCCAGCTCCCCAAGTAAGCCACTGACCAGAAGATGCTGGAAGTAGCAGAGAAGGCATACTGGCTGGAGACATTGGAATGCCAACAACAACCCAGCCGAGAGTTTCCTGGGTTGTTGTCTGAGCTCCTACATGCCCTTGCCTGGACACTGGGGAGTGCTGCAGCCAGGAAATGCCAACAGGCACAGACCAGAAATAACCAAGGATCATCAGCTATTCTCTCCAGCCAGAAGCCTGGAAAAAGGGCACCCAACATGACAAGAATGCTTTAATCACACCTGCCAGTTCTTGGGGTGAGAAAAAAAAAAATCAAGCCTTTTCCCAACTGTAACGAGCATTATCATAGCAGATTTCATGGGAGGAGGTTGCTTTTCTACTCCCTGCAGTGAGAAAGAGGTGCCCCTCTCCCAGAGCCTGTGGGCAGCAGCCCACCTCCCCCTTCCCAGCTGGTGCAGAGGGGATGCCTGGGAGAGTCTTGTCATCTGGGCAACACAGGTGGGATCGACTAGAATAGCTCTGCAGGAGCTTCATTAGCCGAATTCACATTTGATCCACAGCTCATGAAAGGGATGTGCATTCTGAACAGACAGGTTGACTACCTGCTCAAATGGGAGAATAGGCTTGCATTTTGTAAGCCTGATTTCTCGGAGTACAGCCCAAAATTACTCCTGAGGACCAGGAAAACTTCAGCTTGAAGGGAAAGACTGACAAGAGGAACACTGAGAACACAGATTAGAATTATAAGATTGTTAGAAGATAGACCTATATTCCAGTTCTAGAACAACAAAAGTTAACATTCACTGGACTCTAGTAGAATGGAAGACAGAGGAAGGAATTCATGAACTTGTAGGTCAGTAGAAATAATCTGTTCAGATTGGGTCAACAGAACCAAGGAGTCTGGAAACAGGACCCACTTTGACATCATTGAGGTGCCCCTACTCCAGCAACATGCAGGAACCTGGGTCAGCCTCCAGCTTCTAGGTTCTATGTGATTTCCACATGGAAGTATCCCAGGAAAAACTTCTAGGAAAGTCCCTTCAGGAGAGTTAAGGCTGACCATCTAGTCAAGGAGAGAGCTCATTGGGCAGGACATCTACCCTGAGCACTGGCATCCAGTCACGGTCTTGGTTACAGCCCCAACGACAAGTATAGCACTTAGTATAACACTGTTCCCCTCATCTACTCCAAAGGAGAGGGCCCAGAACAGTGCCAGGCAGAATAGCCATGTCCTTGGAGGCCCTGTCAAAGCAAGGGAGGCCCAGAATGGACCCTGACCATTAACCCAACTCTAGGCAATGGCTTTCCCAAGCAAATCGAGTTCATGGAGCTAGTGCCTCTGGCTAGTAAGAGGTCACCTGGCTAAGCAGATCAGAGCTCCACTTTGTCCATGTGAAGCTGGGGGACCCTGCTTCTTGGGGTTAGGGGGGATAAAATCTAGGGTTGCTTCAAGCACACAGGATTCTCTAGGGAAAGGCATGACTCAGGGTCATTGCGGTGTTCAGGGATCTGGAACTGGTCAGGATGACTTCAAGAGGAGGGCAAGTTACGGTCTTTGTGCTAACATGAAGAAGCATTGCCTCATGGGCACCTTTAGAATTGGAAGGCTGCACATTTGAGGATGCTGCTTGGATCCATGGAACAGTTTACCCTTATAGCTAATTTCAGAGCTGGACACACAGAGCAATGAGGCTGTGCTTCACCCAGGCCAGGAGCTTCCAGGCCACATAGTCTTTACATCTCAAGGGACTTGACACAGGAAGGATCAATGGCAGAGAATTACGGTGTGGAGCCGCTGAAGAGCCCCAGCTGGGTGATCACAACAGATTCCTGGAGAAGCAACACGTCCACTCCCACTAGTTTGAAAGTCAACTCTTCTCTTTTGCCTGGGTCCTGGTAGCAATAAATGCCTAGAGAGGGGTCACTAAGTGCCTAGAACTTTCCAGTGGCCAAACGGTCATAAGCTGGAGGTCATCTGACACATAAGCAATCACGAGATTCTTCACAGCAGAATGCCAGTACAAAGATTTAAGACCAAGCCATTTCCAGGTCTGGAAGACAAGCTTTACCAGGTTATTGGCTGGAGTCTGAGGATTATTCCTGACTGGTCCATCTCTGGTCCCAGTTTGAACTTTGATCACAGGGGTAACAATAGCTTTCTTTAGTTCACACAGGACCATCAAGACTCTCAACACCTCAGCCTGATTGGAAAGAGTTTGGAGAGCTTAATGCCAGACTTCATCCTCCATATTGTGCTGGGGGTCCACCACCTGCTGAGACCTGTTAAGTTTAAGGGACCTTAAGGGAGGGACTGGTAGAGGGAGGTTTCGGGGATTGGGTCTTTTGATCTAGGCCAGATGCAGTCTTCAGAACACAAACTTGGCCTTGTGTGGCCAGGAGTCCCAGCAGCGTTGGGTGTTCATCCAGAGGACCACCAAGAATCCTGTTTCACCTGACACCAGTGGTGGTGCCAGTGCCCTAGGAGTGGAGTCCAGCCAGCTGTAACCCTAGAGGAAGTGGCCTGTTGTCCTCACCAGAAGGCCATCTTTACCACACTATAGTGTGGACATGAACTATCTTAGCCTCAACATTTCCAAGTTTCTTTGGGCACCTCGTGAGGAGATATGGGGATTATGCCCTATGCACCAGCTTCCACTACCCCATACCAGGGCCACAGGCTTCCTCCTTGGACATACCCCTTTCAAGAGTTTTCCCTTTCTTGTGGACTCAGCCTCCCTATCGCCTTCTTGCCAGCATCACTGATCACCATAGACCATGTTCTCTGCATAACTTTCCCTTGGTTCCCTGTAGGATCCAGTCAATAGTGCCTGGTGTGTGTACACTTATAGAAATACTCTTGCCTTGATCAGGGTGATGGTATTATGGGTCTATGCAGGTGTCCAAACTCAAAGCATACTTTGTATTTTATGTAAGATGTACCTGGATAAAGCTAATAAAACTACACACCTGATTTCCCTAAGACCCTGCGATCTCAAATTCGAAGGTACTTTTCAGGTTAGCCAATTAAAGACAACATAGTGCTAAGAAGGCACAATCCTTTTGACCTTGCCAAGAAAACCAAGGATTCTTGCAGGAACACAGGACTTCCCTAGGAAGGATGCTACTACTTCATCTACAGGATTCTATCAGAATCCTCTCCTAGTGAAGACAGCATATACATGAGGGTCAAAGCCCACACCATAGGTCCAGAAGGTGGGGGAATCAGCCAATCCCAAGTGAAAGAATTCCTAGCTCCAGCTCCTTAAGCTTTGGTGTCTGGTTATATTTGATTCTAACAGGAAACACTGGGCATTTGTGGCCAGAGATTTTCTCCCTGATGACACATCCACTTCCTTGGTTCCCTGGGAGTCCCTCTTTTCAGAGTTAGGGAGGTCAGTGCTGATGTTATAGGACAAGATCACCTAGAAGAAGAGGTGGAAAGGAGAAACCCTATTAGCATGGTACAGACCAACTCCATTAGGGATGAAGAACAGACCCTCATTTCTAGAGGACATGTGCAGTGATTTCCAGGGAGGAGAATTTAGGGATGACCACTGGGGAAGTCAGTTTTCACGTCAATTGTGTATTTTTAAAATAGAGTCAGGTAATTGGAGTCAGATTCTTTACAATGAATGAAAATGTACTTGTAGGGAGAAGGGATTTAGAACTGAAGGCTTTAGATCAGCCTCAAGAGTCAGAAGGCAGAAGAGGCACAAGAGGAGACGGTTTTAAAGTTGTGGTGGTCAAGAAGATAGAGTCTGAAGAGGTTCATATATCTCGTCTTTACTATTTGTCTGGACTCATCATTCCTAGTATGATGCCCTGGGGCTTTTTTTTTTTTAAGGTTTATTTTGAAGGAGTGAGGGAAGAGCAGAGAGGGAGACAATTCCAACCAAGCAGGCTCTGCAGGGTCCGATGAGAGGTTCAATCTTAAGAACCAGGAAAGTATGGTCTAAGCTGAAATCAAGAGATGCGTATCCAACTGAGCCATCCAGGCCCCCCGATGCCCCAAAACATTTGATTGGGGGGGGGGTTGGGGATTTCTGGTATTCCTCGGGCAGAGTTTAGATCCCCAAACTCCTCTGGACGTTATTTTGGGGAAACAAACATGGCTGCCCCTTTGAGTGTACCACCTCTGCTTAGGACTTCTTACATCCCTGAAGTTACTGGGCTTAGAGATGGGTGCAAGTTTTCCTAGCAACTCCAGAACATTCCTCACTTCTCCCTCAAACTCCTCATCTCTAGAGCCCAAGAATCATTTTCCACCTTGTTTTTCCAAGTTGTTCCAAGTATCTTCTGATCCCACAGGGACACCCCCACTCCCTTCACTGACCGTACTTGCCTCTTGCTCTCCCCTCTGTCCTCAGCACCGCAGGTCACCCATGGCTACTTCAACATACATTTAGAGGATCCAGAGCAGTTGGTCTCCTGGTTTTGAGATCCCATCTAAGATGCTTTTCTACTCCACCTAGAGTCTGTCAGTACCCACAGCTGCCTGTAGACGCCATCTTGAGTTTTAAAAGGGACTACCTTCAAGTTTTGACACTATTTTACTCTGATATCAATGCAGGTCCTACCGTTTGACAGCCAGTGTCAATTGCCAGTAAACCTTTCTGAACGGAGTTTGGGAGACCCATCCCCCATAACGACTTGCTTGCAAACACTGTTGGCTCATCCTTTCTCCATTTACCGGACACGGAAGGAAAACAAAAAAAAAACATAACTCCTTCACTACTCTCTGCATAGAGAATATGGGGAGAGTTTAAACCTCATACAGTTTGCTTTTAACAGCTGTTTGCTCTTATGGATCTCAAACTTTTGCCCAACTTCTGACTTTCTCCTCATAGTGGTCTCCCTAACTTGAATATCAAAGCAGTTGTCTATTTTTCCTTCAAAACATTCTAGTTTCAGTCCATTCTCCATTCCCATGCACCCCTCCGGACTGAATCATGACTCTGTTTTGATTTCTACAGGATACTCTTAACTGGTTTTGTCCTCCCTACCACCTGTTCTCTACAAAGAGCCAGTGAAAGCCTTAAAAGTAAGCCCTCATTTTTGCTTTGAGTAAAATGGAAATGAGCTGTTGACTTTTAAGTAGGGGACGAAGTCTTTGGAGTCCCTAAGGCCTTGCATGATCTCTGCCTTGAAACTTTACACTCTATACCCCTTTGACTACATTGTCTTCCTCACCGACTAGGGCATGGTCTCCTCGCTGGCAGAGGCACACTTGTTCTTTAAAATCACCACAATGCATTGGAAGTACTCTATTTGAAGAAGTTAGCATCCAAAGGCTATAGGCCATGTTGTTTTCACTTAATGTTCTGTAGGATACTAATGGGTTAGGTTTCCACCGATCATGCACTTGCTATTCAAGTGGAGAAAATACAAGCCAGAGAAGTCAATGGGAGACACTGGTGGACTTAGCTTTGCTGGTACAGCAACAAGTCACCCACCTAGATGTGGCCGTTAGTGCACGGAGCTGGGTTGAGACCTAAGAACCACACGGAAACCTGCTTGTGTAGGTGGAAGCCAGTTTCCTAGAGGAATTGGGAAGAGGTCCTATCTCGCCAGGCTTCCTAGAGCTCCAACACCATCAACCAAATAGGTGTGGAGTTGTTATTCAGAGAAGCTAGTTGTTCAGCCTTGAGAAGTAAGGATCTTCTAGGGATGGTCTATTGGGCAACTCCCGAGTAGGCACCAGTCTTAAGAGACTCTTTGAACCAGCCATAGGCCTAGGAGCCAGAGTCCTAGAGGAAAATAAACCCAGTGTGAAGTCTATTAGCTATAGCTTTCCTTGCACGTTTTCAGCCCATTTCCCAGGGCCATCCAAGGCCAGACCTGCCTTAAGCTCCATAGGAGGCTGTGGAAGAAGTGGACTTCTGCAGTGCTCTACCATGGTTTTATTAAACTACATGTAGCTCCAGGTATCCAGAGAGCCACTAACGTATTTTTCCCTGCCCACGTGTTACACTCTGGGGAGCAGAGTCCTGCTCAGGAGATAGAAGGCATGATTCCTTCTGTTCAGATTCCTTCAGCAGTAAGAGGTCACATAGCCATCTCATTTTCCAGTCTAGGTTAAGACATCACCAGGGATTTTTCTTTCAGTCTCTGAACACCCTTATTTCAGACTATGGAAGAGATGGAAGAATGCTTGCCCTTGCCTTGTTCTATACTGAAGCAGTGACAGTCATTAGCCAGGAGTAACAGGGTTACAATGACTTATGCCCTTGACATTCACCTCCATCTTCAGAAGACCTGGGAAGGAGGGGTGGCCTGGTTTTCCTTTGAGTATCTTGGAACCCCCTACTTATTTCTTAGCAGGAGATTTACATAAGAAGCACTCCAGGTATATTTGTATCTTGAAAGGAACCAGAGACCCCCCCCCCCCGTCGATTCACTATAGCTAGTTCAGTTAAACACTAGTGTCCTAAGTATGCTCAACTACTCCAGAAGTCCAAGGGCCCTAGTTGGTCACTGGAGCTTTCAGAGACTATACATGCACATGCTAGTGAAGGGCCCATGGGACTTGGAAGTTCTTCCCATCATCGTCACGAAGTGTTGTGGGTCACGTTGAAAACACCTTGCATATTCCAGATACCCAAGCAGGAGATGTAAGTAACTAGGACACAACCTCAGTAGTTAAAGATACTACAAATACCACTGCCGAGTCACCAGCAAGGCAGGAATTCTATAAGCCCTAGCAAGTACATATAGGAGCATTCCAGTTGCTTTAGCAACTGTGTAAAATCAGATACCTTCTGGAAGACTGTTCTGGTGTGCCCCCACCCTGCCCCAATCCCCATCCCAAAGCCAAGCACAAAGCCTAGGACCCAGCCTAGGACTGGTATGTATGTGTACCAGTTCTAGATCCAACATGACAGCTTGGGGATGGCTAAAAATTAATGGTGCCCCCTGTGTATGACAGCGGATAAGGCAGAGTATATTCCTATAAGGAAATCGTGTACAGTAGAAAGGAGCTACTGCTATATACAGCATGCATAAGTCTCAGACAAGTGTGGAAAACGAGCATAGAGAAATGGAATCCTAGTATGTGAAGTTCAAGACTACTTGTTTTTCCCACTTCTATCACCATTGATGAGCTTTGCCCTTGCGAATGATCAGAGGAGGCACAAGGAAGACATCTCTGTTGGTAATGTACTCCAACCTTCCGGGCCCTGGTTTTCACACATTCACTGTAACATTTCACGAATGTAATAGATTAGAACTGGGGGGGGGGGGGGGGGACATTGAAAAGGACAGAAGGTCATACCAGCAAATTCAGACAGTCCAAACTTTACAAGTCTGCCTCTCACGGTTTCTGCTCAATTCCAGCATTTGGAGTCCTTGTGATGGGGTCCTAGAGAACATGGTTGGAGACCCAGATTTCCCTGTGCATCTGCTAGTCACTATGGAAACACCCTTGGCTGGGCTGGCCTCAGGCAAATGCAGTCAAATTCCTAAGGCTTCCAGAGCTGCTATATTTCACATTGGACTCCTTAGCACCACACATTTGTTTCATCAGCTTGAAGGAAGCCTTGACCAGTCTCCTGGGAACAGTGGTTTATTCTCTGGCTACTTGTTTGCTGAAACTTAGTGTTCTTTGCAACTGTTGTGAGCCTAAATTATTTCTACTTGAAAGAAAAGACATCTTATGTGACCACATAGCTGGCCAGTCACATTGATGGGACCTTGTTTTTGTTTGCTTCGGCACCCACACTGCCCTGAGGAAGGACAGTAATGTGTTCTACCTGTCTCATCAGACCTGGTGAGCCTGCTTTCTCACGGGGGTCTGGTAGTTAGTAGGCCCTGCAGGAGGGGACTTCAACTTGTTCCATCCTCAAGGTCTGCTGGAGCTCTGAAGATGGAAAAATGCTACCCACACTGCGTGTCCCTGTTACAGTCAGCAGATTGCACTCACCCCTGCTCCCAGTCCATGCAAGACCTAGGTCCTGTCCACCATTCTGTTCAGCTCTGTGCTTACATTTCACCTCCTTCCTCTAGCACAGACCCCAAAGATCAGTTTGGTCTTTGACACACACTTCCTTACCACTTGCCTGATGCACTTGAAGCCTTTGAGCTTTTTCTTGTCCCATGGATAACAGTATGGAGGAGGCCTGTGGTAGGTCTATATGGACCAAAGTCTGGTCACACACTAATGAACTCAGAGGAGGATCTTCAATCAAGTCCATAGCGTATTAGGTTTGCTTTGCACAAACCACTTCATCTGGAATTTTCTTAGAGAGGGAAAATTTTCCATAGGATACGGTGATGGTGGATATGGGCCACACATTTGTACAATGTCTATTGAAGTGTTCACAAAGAATAAGCCCAATATCAACTAAGAGCTTTGTGTGAGATGATGGGTCAGTGTAGGTTCACTGACAAGTGTACCATCTGGTGGCAGATATTCAGTGAGGGAGGCTATGCGTATGTGAGGCAGGAAGCAGGTAGAAGTCCCTCTAGTTCCTGCTCATCTTTTGTGTGCTTAAAACTGCTTTTAAGGTTTTAAAAAAGAAAGGGGGCAGGGGGAAGAGACCTAGTCTGACCCCAGACTATATTCACAGAACTGGGCATCTGGAAGGACCTATGAGACTTTAACAGGACTGGCCTCACAGCATTTTCTAAACAAGTCTTATTCAACTTTTATTGGTCACTTCAGTAGAGGGCTTTCTAGAGTGAGTGTTAGACAAGGGTCCTGAGCCAGAATTGCCTTGATGTCTGGTCATACAGACTACTGCCAACATCTGTAGTTTTGATCAAGAGCAGTGCCAGATCAGCTCCGCACAATCCATTCAACTGGGTGAGACCCAGAACTGAAAGACTCTGCCCTTATGTGCTCCAGGTCAACTTCCTCCTTGAGGAGTTCCCAGTCTCGTGGGCAGGTGGCCACCAAGTTATCCCCAGCCTTTGTATGTACTGGGTACATAAAGCATGGCAGACTAAGTCATCCAGACATTGAAGATTGAGCTAACACTCATGGCTGGAAGAGAGCACATCTTTTTCTAAAGCAATGTAGCAACAGTTCTACAGGAACTACCTATTTTTACTAGCAGCATTAGCCATTGGTCACCTGATAGCCACTTGAAGTTAGAAACATTGGGAACTTTTTGTAGGAATGAGGACAATTCAAAGTCTCAGTAGTGACATCAGAATTCAAGGGAAATCCATCACAGAACTTCTGGGTACCACTGGAGAAGGGGCACTGCTGGCAGCCATTCTGTACATGGGAAGCTTCATAGCTATAGATGCCAAGGTCGTTCTCTCCCAGCACCAGAAACCGAGTTCTAACCCAGTCTAAGTTTTCAGTTTTTAGGTGCTTTTGTGGGCACCGAGCTTTTAATAGTACGTGTTCTAGCCAAAAAGCTAGCAGGTCAAGGATTGCCAGCCTTGCAGATCAGGATCACGAGAGTATCATTTGCCAAGATTGTTCATCTGATACAAGTCACCACGGGCTTATGTTCATATATGGGCCTCCTTTTCCTCAACTTACTGCTGATCCCATTCCCAAGGGCCTCAGCCAGAGAGAGAGATTTCACACATGTTGATGGAAGGGTGGAGGACCCATTAGGAGCTGCCACTGCATGTAGAAGTCACGTTAGTGGTAGTATTGCCAGATTTGTAACCCAACACGAACACCAGCTTACCCTCAGCCCCTTCTCACTATAAACTTCAGGATAGCTGCTTAAATCCCAGAGACTGCAAGAGAACCATCTGTGCAAGGTTATCTGGAAGCTGAGAAAGTGTTATTTTATGCTCCCCTCCAAATGGTATCAGAGGAGGATGAGGAATTTGGAGGTGTAGCTAGTTTAGGGGAGATGGTCAAGTCCACCAAGACCAACTCGTGTTCGGGGTGCCTAGGAGACCCCTGTAGGGACAGCCCATAAGTGTTTGAATATGCTAGGAGGCAACTCGGAAAAGCTCCATTAGAGGAGAGCAGGGATAGGGGGGTGGAACAGGCACAGAGCTGCTAGTCAAAGCCATGAAGTCTCAAGACAGAACCCAGAGCAGGAGCAATGGGGACCAGCCAAAGAACAGCTTCTAAAGGAGACATGAACAAAATAGAGACTCATGAGCCAGAGCCCCCTCAGCCCAAGCCTTCATGGTAGAGAAGTTGCAATATGTTGGGCACATTCAGATCCTAGAAATTGGGAAGATCTTACCAACATGCCAACTCAAAAGTATTAGTGGGGGGATGGTTTTCGGGACAGAGACCCTGGTTTGAGGAGGACACCCAGGTATAGGAGTTGTAGAGTGTCTAGAAGATGGTGGAGTGGGAAGAATCCTGGAGAATGGAAGATCCACTTCTCCAGGACTGAGACCCCCAATGAAGGGCAGACCCCCGTTGTGCCTTCTATGACTGAGAAGTCCCTTCAAGGAACAAGAACCACGGAGATATTAGTGAAACAGATAGTGTGCCCTGGCAGGATTCCTGGAACTCCCAGGTAGAAAACCAAGGGAGAAGTGTTCATCCAACCCAGAAGGCCACCCTTTGGGAACCTTCCTGCACCTAGCCCTCCAGACTCATGGTGACCTGTATTGTCATAGTATTAACACTGGGCAGATTTCCCTAGGCACACTAGTACAGAAAGGCTACCCCAGTAAGCCTCTGGTTTCCTGCCCCCAAGTTCTCTTGAGGCTGAGGAAGAATTCAGAAACCTACTCAAAAGGAAAAAAAAAAAAAAAAAGCCATGATTTGTTTGGGTCCCTAGAGCAGAAATCATGCACCCCCCCGCCACCCCGAACCATTCAGAACCCCATGCCCTGAGACCTCAGAGTCTGGAGGACCAGAAGTACGTAGCAGACTTCGCTAGATTTCACCTCTGGAAGATAGTGAAGCCCAAGTGTATAGGGGTGTATAGCCCTCTTCACAGGGAAGAGCACACAGTTTAGGGCATGAGGCAAGAGCCTTGTTCTGCCCCAGTTTTACCCCAAACCATCACTTCAGACAGGTTGCTTATGGGGAGGATAATCCCTCCAAAGCTCTGGTCTCTGTTTCATATTAAGACCTGGTTCTCAATTCTTAAGAGGTAGGGAAGGAGGGAGATAGGTTCCATTTGCAGTAGAGGGACACGAATATACTTTGACAGATGCCAGGTCACCTGGGACCCAAAGTGAATGCCCATAGGAACCTTCTACCTAAGTAGGTGTAGGTTTCAGAGTATCTTCTGAAGCCCAGCTGGTATGGATATTGCATGGGGCCAGGTTTGTCCAGTTGTCCCCAGATACATCAAGCCTTTGTGCTGTAGTAGGAAGGCCAGCTACGGAGTCAGATCCAGGGGACCTGGTAGCAGAGAAAATGCTCTGGCTGTGGTTGCTTTCAGGTTGTGGACACTTGGGACCCAGAGCTCCTGGTAGTTTTGTTTACTTCAAGCAAGCAGTTGTTTACCTGCCACTCATGCTGGTCACCAAGGTGCAGTTAGCCTCAAGTTCAGTTTTCTTAGCACTTGTGCATGATAAACACAACTGTGGTAAGAAGCTAAATTAGGAGAACATGAATTCTCAGACCAGGAATATAGGAGTGTCCCCCCCACCTTCTCACGAGGGGATTTCGATGTGGAAGACAGCCTGACTTAGCCTGTATCCCTAACTGTAGCAACCTCATTAGACAAGGATCAAGAGCCATGGTAGGATCTGGTTGCATGTGATGTACAGCCTCCCAACTTCCATAGCTCGAAGAGTTTAGGATAGACCAGGGCAAACCCCGTAGAGCTCCAAGTTCAGGGTCCTTTGCCTAAAACTGTTGCCAACTTCCAACATCACATGCATCAGAACAACAAAGCTGCTCCTATCTGGAGGCTTTTCCATAGGCTCTTGCCCTCCGACGGGGCTCCTTTCTTACAGGACTAGTCCAGGCCAGCAGATGCTAACCTTTCTGCAGCCAACCGTTGTCTTTGTATTTCTTGCCACCCCTTGATCCCAGCCCAGGTCCAGATATCCTTTGGTGATATTTGAACCAACCTTTGCTAGTTTTTGCCACTTGAATCAGTAAGAACTTTCCCTTTATGAAGTTATTAGCTACTAGGCTGTAGTCAAGCCCAGAACCGTAGAGGCAAAGGAACAGTTCCTAGGGGTCCATGAAGGTCTTAAAAACCACCTCAGGAGGAGACCAGCCATGGGTAAGAGGCAAGTGGGAATCATGGAGCCTGAATGTTTCAGGCAGACCCAAACCTATGGAGGGGTGGGGAGAGAAGAACCACATCTAAGCGGGCTGCCTTAAGTGCCAACTTGCTCAGTACAGTCTACTTCGTGCCTATTTGGATTCCACCTCAGGGCCTTCAGAGCTTCAACCAGGAGCAAAGTCTAGCTACAGTTGTCACCCTGGAGCCCGATAGAATGGATTCTTATCTTGAAAGCAATGAGGATTCCCCAAAACAAGCACAGTTCAGGGCAGAGGCTGGTAGCTCCCTTTTCTCAGCAAAGCCATGTACCGGTGAGCTCTGGTCTAGCACTCAAGACTCTGGACAGCCCTCAGTTGGGATGCTCGGAGTATTCTTACTGGCCTGACTGGAGGTCTAATGTGCAAGTATTTTGAAAAGTTCTCTTCCCTGTTGGGAAGGACAGCTACAGAAACTGCTCTCCATTTGATCATCTACAGACCTACCTCGAGTGCTTGCACTTTTAAACACCAGTTAAAGTTTGTGGCAACCTTTCATGGAGCAAGTCTATCGGTGTGATTTTTCACCTATCTACTTGCTCTCTGCAGTACATTTTGGAAATTCACAGTATTTCAGACTTTTCTATTGGTGATGTTGTTCGGGGATCCGTGATCTTTGATGTGGTGATTTTAATCGTTTCAGGGCACCACGATCCAGGACCATGACCATAAGACCACAAACTTAGCTAATGGCAGTGTTCAGACTATTCCACTGACATGCCACTCTGGTCTCTCCCCTTCTCTTCAAGCCTTGGGGACACCATATGGAGATTAGACCAATTAGTAGCCTACAGTGGTCTCCAAGGGAGATGGGACTCTTTCCACTCGAACACAGTCAAAAAACTTGGGGAGGAAGGCACATTGAAAGCTGACAGGCCAAAAGCTAGTCTTTGGCCAGTGACCCAGGTTGTGAACACGAAGGAAAAAGTTCCCAAAGGAAATTAAAAGGGCTTCTCCAGCGAATACAGGAATAAGAATGCCAGGCAACCCGATTGCAGATATGAAGAAAGCTTTAGTATTCGAGATGGAAGGTCAAGGCAGCCCTAACGTTTCCTCAAGCCAAAGTTTAGTCCAGAGCAAGGCCCTAACTTCCCAATTCTGTAAGGGCCGAGGGAGGTGGAGAGCTGAAGTTTGAGGCTGACAGGTTGGTTCTTCAGGTTCAAGAAGCAATCTCCATAACACAAGTACAAAGTGATACAGCAAGTTACCTGTAAGATTTAGCTAATCCGTAAGATTTTCACTATAGCAAGAACCACCTTATGTTTGTAAGAGGCAGTCATCTAGGACATCTATAGATTGAAGTTTGAAGCCAGGAATCCGGAGGACAGACGGACTCTCTTGTTAGGGGCTAACGCTGCTCCTGACTTTAAGAGAGGGCCAATGCTCATTGGCCATGCTGAAATCCTAAGGCCCCTAGGAAGGATGCTAGGTCTACTCTGCCTGTGCTCTATCAATACAACAAAGCCTGACTGAGTGCTTATGACATGGTTCAACAGAATATTTCAGGCTTACTGTTGAGAACTGCTAGAGATTCGTTTTACTGCTCTCGGCCTAGTACCTGCTCACCCAAGAGGTCTGAAGGAGCCTCACAGCAAGATTAAGGTGTTCATGTTTGCTAACACAACATTCATTCCATAGCCCACAGATCGGGGGTAACTTTTGAGTTGCAAGTCTTGTTACTTAGGAAGTACATTCTGTAAGGATATAGCTTCCATAGACAAGAGTCCTTGGGTGGATCTGGGCAAAGTTGAAAACCTTCTGGGAAGGATTCACTGTTCTAGGCCATGAACATCTATGATATCATGGGAAGAGCTTGAAGTGTTAACACTAACCAGCAGTTTGGAAGTGGATTCAGCCCGCGCAGAGGGCTTTGAGGGGCTCAGGGCAGCAGCAGAGGACGCCCTGTGAATGTGGTGGAAACAGCAGGAAAACCAGAATCAGAAGTGGAGCCTGAAGAGGGGACTGAACTCCTGTCCTCTCAGGATAAGACTAGTGAAGGAGGAGGTGCTGCTCGGGGAGGAGCAGAGAACATGCTTCCTGGAGACGGAAGCTTCTCCTGGTGAGGATGCAGTGGAGATTGTTGGAAAGACAGGATTTAGAATATTCCGGAGCCCTCGTTGGTAAGGTGGCAGGGCTTGAAAGGACCCCAGTTTTCAAAGAAGTTCTACTGTGGGCAAGATGCTGTCAATCACATGCTACAGAGAAGTCACTTGTGAAAGGAAGGGTCAGTCGACGTGGCAAACTTCATCGCAGTCTTAAATTGCCAGTCACCCCAGCCTTCAGCAGCCACCAGCATCAGGGCAGACCCTCCACCAACAGAAAGCCAGACTTGCTGAGAGCTCAAATGGTTACCGTTCTCCCAGCAATATTTAGTTCAAGGGTTTTAGGACCAGGTTATCACACTTCATAGACCACAGTATAGAACTTTCATATGTACTTGGAAGCCAAGAAGTTCATTTCGCGGCTTTATTGTGGTAGCCTAGAAGATCCCACAAGATCTCTGGGGAACGCCTGTATACACGGACGTTTAATCTAGGATTACAAGCTTTACCACCCCTGGAGGCAGAGGAGTCTGTTTGCCAGGCACCTAGAGCTTAAGGTTCAGCACAAGAGCCACTGGTCCCTCACAGGATGGCATCTAAATGGCCCTAGTACAAGGATCATGGGACATTGCACAAATCAGCAAAGTTAACCTCCCCGCTGCACACCAATTTTGACGTTCAGCCTCAACGGGTTAAACTTCATGTACATTTGATCGCAGCCGGAGTGGAGGGTGTGACACGGAGAACGTAGAAGATGCGGGAAGACCAGATCAGCTACCACCTACCGCACGTTTCCTAAGGTCACATCAGCACCATACTTCAAAGGCACTCAGGCTCAGCTTTGCAGCAGTCCTTACACTGTTCCTTTGTGGAGGATTCAGAGTGGTCACCCACCCACCCAGGCCCTCGTACTGTTTGGGAAGGATGGTTTTGACCACCAAGGTGCTAAAGGCAACATTTCTCGAGAGTGACAGCTCACGAAGGAATGACAGCTTGGAGACCGAAGGCCAGGCTGTGACCAGGGCATGAGGCTCCGTAGAACCTTCCTCTAAGCTCTTAGGAGAGGGCAGGATTTCTGCACCATATTTATAGCAGGGCGGCAAAAGCTAGGCAACACTGAGCTGTGGGCTTAGTTTTCAAGTGCTCTGCGTTTCCAAGTTCCCCACGAGGAGCACTAGCATCACCTGTACTTGGCGTAAGCTGCACCTGCTGGCCATTTGTGGCCATGTCGGGGGCTGCCTCACCATCTAGTTAGCACCCCGTTTCCAACCAGATGCTACCCCTGGACCCACGGAAGTGGCACAGCTGGGGTCCCCGGACTCTGGGCACAATCCACGTTGAGATGGGGTCTGTGAAAGCCTCAGAAGCTATTTCCTATTCCCGGTTTCACAAGTTTGGGCAGTAGCATCAGATCAAGAAAGCTCAGGTTTACAGGAGTAGGAAGGAGTCCGGCTACAACTAGGTTCACGTGGCTCCCATCATAAAATCAGAGCCAGTGAATTGGAAAGAACTGGGCCTAAATTCTTTTCCCCAACAGGGACTAGTTGGGGTGCTTTGAGAAAGCCCAAACAAGACTTTTCCTCCCTTCCAAGGTAGGGGTAAAGTGTCCTTCAGGGGACAGGAGGTGTGGAAGTCGGTCACCAGGAAAGGCAGGAACTAGGATCAGGGCCACTTTCTCCTGGGAAGGTGAACCCTGACGAGAGAAGGATTGGCAAAGAATATCGGACCCCTGCCAGGTAAAGGAAGAGGTTTTGGTGCGTTTTAGCTCCAAGGTCTTAATGCAGGAACAGTCTTTTAAGTTTTACAAGAAAGCTCAGTCTGCAGCTCTTTGCTGACAATGTGGTACCCAGACGACACTTCAGTGACTGGAGGTAGAAGTCCTCATACTTCACAGGTTAGGGAGAGGTGGCCCTAAGGTTTTCTAGGGAGGACAAAGTAATGGCCCCTTTTGCTGCTCATTACAGGACAACGCAGGCTGAGGGGATTATCAGAAGAGGTCTAAGGAAAACAGTCGGTTTTAGTCACTGCCCAGAGAAGGGACTGACATCCTGAGTCTCAGGCAAAGCTTGTGGCAAGATCCTCACACGTTTTGGTTCTGCTGAGCACCTTACTCTGGTGCCGTGTGGATTCGACACCTGATAGGGGTCAGGAGTTCTCAACCGTCATGAATTCAGATCTGAGCAGCCATCTAGACCCCCCCCCCCCAGGACCACAGCAGGAACTAATAAAGCCGAGTCTAGAAGACCGTGCCCGCTGCTCAGAGCGGCCAGTCCTGTTGCCCTGGAGAGAGCAGTCAGAACGTAGGAAAGCCTGCAGCTCACTGGTTAGGAGCTCAGGTTCATCTACTTGACGTCTCACATTGCTGGCTCTGTTCTGACCCAGCTAACAACCAAGCTCAAGGAGGATGGGCACGGATAGCCCGACACAGCTGTCACACAGACCCCAGGCTCCCAGGATTCTCCACGCCTGATTCAGAGGCTTTGTGGGGCCCTGCCTATGGTTCGCCTATCAACGTGGATTTTCATTGTGAGGGGGTGGGGGTGCTGCCTTTGAAAGCCTACTCTATTCTTCCCCCCGAGGTTGGGCTACGAGGGGCCAGCCGGTTCCTTCTTGCCCTGTTCTGTTGGAGAAAAGCAGTAGAGCCTCACCTTAGCACTCTGAACCAAAGACATGCTCCCGGCTTCCTCTTCAGAGGGGGAAGGGGCTCAAAGCAAAGGAGGGCCTTTTACGTAAAGAGGAGGCCTCAGATGTGCAGGTGAAGATGCGCTAAAGCAGACTTTTGTTGGCTACGGCCTCTTTAGGTTCTAGCGAGGTGAAAGCAAGAGAGAGAAGCAGAAAACAGGAGTTTTCTCAAGAGGAAGGAATCTAGAGAGAGAGAGCCGAACTTGCCAGCTTGAAAACACACAGCAACCCCACCACCCCCATGTCAAAGTTCACAGAGACCGGTGGCAACCTGCCTTTTTATAAGCTGCTTTCTCCCCGCCCCTCAGTTAACTAGAACGACAGCCACCTGTACCAGCAGTCACTCACCTGCCCGGCCCTCCCCGGCCTCCCGTTGGCTTCTGGGGGCTGACCAGGGACAGCTGGCGCCTTCAGGGGGCAGAGCCACAAACACTGCTATGCAGAGCTGAGGGGAGGGGCTTGCAACAGCTCGTGGGGGCGGCGGGGTGGGGGAGGGAACCTCAGCAGCATCCTATGAGTGAGAAAATAACTCTTGGGAGGTCCTCCCTGGCCTCGGGGGCAGTCATGGTGGGGAAAGAATTTTCCGAGAGACCTGAGGGTTCACCTGGAGTGACCAACTCATCCCTGTCTGCCTGCAGCTGTCCGAGTTTTAGCACTGAAAGTCTGTGTGCCCTGGGAGACACCCCCGCCCACCCCCAGGTCCCAAGCAAACCGGAAGCTGGTCACCCTCGTAGAGGAAGATACGGGGTCTGGCCTCCCGCAGTTGGCAAGGGTTGGGCTGGGAGCTGTAAGGAAACACTTTGCTGTATTTAAAAGCCCTTGAGTGTCTCTAAACCACTTAGATTTACAAATCACCCTAGACCTATTCCAACTCTGCCTATTGAAAGACAGGAAGCATGTCCTATTCCTCTCAATTCAAGTTGTTTCAAGTTGGGGTAGCAAGGTGAAGGGTTTTGTGAGATTCGTTAGATGTGTACCTAGGTGCCTTAGTTACGAACAAACTCACCAATTGTGCCTGTTGAGACTTTTTTGGAAGTTTGATTACCCCCTGCTTGAGGAGTTCGGTGTCAGGTGTTTACTCTTAGGCCTCCATGAAAGAGGGTAGGTAGTTTCTTTTTTTTTTTTTTTTTTCAACGTTTATTTATTTTTTGGGACAGAGAGAGACAGAGCATGAACGGGGCAGGGGCAGAGAGAGAGGGAGACACAGAATCGGAAACAGGCTCCAGGCTCTGAGCCATCAGCCCAGAGCCTGACGCGGGGCTCGAACTCACGGACTGCGAGATCGTGACCTGGCTGAAGTCGGACGCTTAACCGACTGCGCCACCCAGGCGCCCCGAGGGTAGGTAGTTTCAAAGGTGAGGAATCTTCAAACAGAGCACGCATGGTCGGAAGGAAGAATTTGGAATCTGCCTCTACGGGAGGTTGTACATTTATTTCATTGTATCTGTCCTCAGGACTGGTCAATCCAGTGAGGTCAACGAATGACACAGTTTTTGGTTCAGTTGCCAGCTTTGATGTTCAATCGAGGCATCTTGAATCTGTTCCATTCGTAAAGCTTACTTTAGTTTTAATTGATACACGTGTTGATGACTTTAGTTAACACATCTCAGAGTTAATATATAGACATTTGTTAAGCCG